>NC_091984.1:20080432-20720875 GCF_044704955.1 Pristiophorus japonicus | reverse complement strand
AGAGGCAGAATTGCGCGCGTATATTATTTTCGTCTCTTCCTCCCCCGCCATGAAAGTTTGAGCCATCAACGCCGCCGCTTCCAAGGTCAGATCCTTGGTCTCAATTAATTTGCGGACAATTCCCGCATGACCGATGCTCTCGATAAAGAAGTCCCTTAGCATCTCCCCCCTGCAGGCGTCTGTGAACTTACAGAGGCTGGCCAAACGCCGGAGGTCCGCTACGAAGTCCGGTATGCTCTGTCCTTCACGACGTCGGTGGGTGTAGAATCTGTGTCGGGCCATATGTATGCTACTCGCCGGTTTGAGGTGCTCCCCGATCAATTTGCTAAGTTCTTCAAAGGGTTTGTCCGCCGGCTTTTCGGGTGCTAGTAAGTCCTTCATGAGCGCGTAAGTCTTTCGTCCGCAGCTGGTCAAAAGATGAGCCCTTCGCTTGTCGGCCGCTGCATCCCCCAGCCATTCTTTCGTAACGAAGCTTTGCTGAAGCCTCTCGCCAAAATTTTCTTAGTCTTCCCCAACACAGTACCGTTCCTCTGTGCTACCGGTGGCCATTCTCGTGGGCCGTGAATTCCCGTTTCTCGGCGCCTTACTCTACAGCATGAAACCACTCAAGGTACATTCTGGGGACAAGATCACTCTGTGACCTTATCTCTTTATTCACAGGACTCCAAAAGTGATGACCTTGTGTGGGATCTCCCTTTTTATACCTGTGTGATCAGGTAAGGAGTGTCTCCCACAAGTTCACCACTTGTGGTCAAGGTGTGCATTTAGGTTGAGTGTTTACAGTAATACAGTGGTGTTACATTGTGGTTACATACATGACACCTGCCTCAGCCCATCTGCTGCTGCAACCCTCATCCATGCCTTAGTTACCTCCAGATTCGACCATTGCAATGCTCTCCTGGTCAGCCTGTCATCTTTCACCTTCTCTAAACTTGAGCTCATCCAAAACTCTGGTGTGCTCGCTGGCCTACATTGGCTCCCAGTCTGGCAGCGCCTCAAATTCAAAGTTCTCATGTTTGTTTTCAAATCCCTCCATGGCCTCGCCATGCCCTAACTCTGCAACCTCCTCTAACCCTATAACCCTCCGTACACTCCTCACCCCTCCTTATCTCTGTAACCTCCTCCAGCCCTACAACCCTCTGGGAACTCTGGCCTCTTGTGCATCCCCCACTTCCTTCGCCCCACCATTGGTGGCCGTGCTTTCAGCGAATGTAGGCCCTAAGCTCCTAATTTCCCTCCATAAACCTCGTTACCTCTCTCTCCTTCTTTAAGACTCTCCTTAAAACCTACCTCTTTGATCAAGACTGTCCTAAAGTCCTTGGTCACCTGTCCTAACGTCTCCTTCTTTGGCTCGGCCGGTGTCAAATCTTATCTGATAGTGGTCCTATGAAGTGCATTGGGAAGTTTTACTAAGTTAAAGGCTCGATATAAATGCCTGTTGTTGTTGTTGTGAAGGGATGAGAGTGTTTGGAGGTAGAGTATCGTGGAACTTCTGGATATCTGAGAGTAACACATATTAACAGAGTGCGTCTTGCGATTGGCAATATTTTTTTGTTTAAAAAAATAAGGCGATATCTGCCATTTTGAAATGTCTCCACTCAGCCACAAAGTGCAATCGCCCTGTTGATCGTCTTGGATCCCTGCTGTATTGTTGCTGTCTTGGTCGCATGGAGAAGTTTTGCTCCAGCCTCTGTTTTCCACGAGTGAAGGAACAGCTGGAACGCACCATCATTGGTTTATGTTTTGGAATGCAATTATTTTGAAACATTCTGAGTCGAGCCATTAAATGGGCCATCAGAGCTGAGATAACCCACGTTTGTACGTGCTGATCTGATCACCTCAATTCGATAAATAGATGTTGTCACACTCCAGCATGATACAAACAAATTATCACCAGACATCATGACTGCTTCTCTTTTGTCTGACTACTATTATAAATCTGCCCCTGTTCAGGCACTCCAGAGCACTGGTACTTTGGGCTGGCTGGAATTGAATCAGTCAGAGCAGAATGCCTTCAGATAGCAGCCGAAGGAGAGTTTGGCTGCCGTTTGAATCAGTTGTTTTTGAATGAAATCACAGAACAAAATATTCACACAGGCTCCGTGAGCTGCTCATAAGGTTAATATTTCCCCGTGACTTTAAAACTTCTTCCCTCAGTATGTGAAACATGCAAAAGAAAGGAAGAACTTGCATTTATATAGCGCCTTTTACGACCTCAGGACATCAAAGTGTAGCCACTGTTGTAATGTAGGAATCGCGGCAGCCAATTTGCACACAGCAATGAGATAATGACCAGTTAATCTGTTTCAGTGATGTTGGTTGAGGGCTAAATATTGGCCAGATCACCGGGGAGAACTCCCGCTTTGAAACAGCGCCTTGGGATCTTTTACGTCCACCTTCAGAGAGCAGACGGGGCATTGGTTTATCGTCTCATTCAACAGTGTAACGCTCTCTCAGTGCTGCACTGGAGTGTCAGCCTGGGTTATGTGCTCAAGTCTCTGGAGTGGGGCTTGAATCCACAACTTTCTGACTCAGAGGTGAGAGTGATACCCACTGAGTCACGGCTGACACACAAGGCAGATCAAGAGGGCCCCCCCCACCCCCCCAGCAGAGTGCAGCTGTAAGGCACTACAATTGGTCTCAAGATCCTGAGCTAGGAAGGAGAAATCAGACAGGTTTCCTGCTCCCGATTACTGCTGGAAGTGCATATGTGCAGACATTGGGTTAAGACAGGGTCAGGCCTGCTGACAGTGCCAAGGCTCACACATGGAGAATAGCCACTTGTGTAAAGGTAACCGATAATCCTGTGTCCGTGAAAGCACACTGAAGAAAAAGAATTATATTGAATTTCCAGCACAGAAACAGGCCATTCAACCTAACATTCATTTGGCATTTACATGTGCATTAATGTCTTCTTATCTTTTGCATCAGTCCTCTTCAGAATTAACTATATCCCACAATTTGTTGTCACCTGCAAATTTTGAAATTGTACTTCTGATTCCAGTGTCCAAATCATTTATGTAACTGGTGAACCACAGTTAAAGACGCCACATAAATGTAAGTTGTTGTTGTTATCATGCATTGTCTGGATCTCTTATATAAATGCCATCATAATAACAACAATAGCATTTAAAAATCGCCTTTACCATAGTAAAACATCTCAAGGCACCTCACAGGAGAATTATCAAACAAAATTGCCACTGAGCCAAATAAGGAGATATTAGGACAGGTGACTGAAAGCTTGGTCGAAGAGGTAGGTTTTAAGAAGCATCTTAAAGGAGGGGAGAGAGGGAGAGAGGCGGAAAGGTTTCGGGAAGGAATTCCAGAGGTTAGGCCCCAGGCGGCTGAAGACACAGCTGCCAATGGAGGAGCGATTAAAATCGGGGATGCACCAGAATGAGAGGAGCCAGGATATCTCGGCGGGCTGTAGGAGGTTACAGAGATAGGGAGGGGCGACCGAATGGAGGGATTTAAAAACAAGGATAAGGGATGTTGGCCGAACGGGACTTGGTGCGTGTTAGGATACAGGCAACAGAGTTTTGGATGAGCTCAAGTTTACTGAGGATGAAGGTGGGAGGCTAGCCAGGAGACCATTGAAATATTGGGCCGTGAAATGAGCCTAAGTGAATTTTTTCCCCTTTGATTCGAGCTCATTCTCTCGCAAGATGTTAAAACTGTGACACTCCTTTCTGCCCTCAGACTTCCCTTCCTCCTACAATCTTCAGGCTTGTAAACCCCAACGGTGGAGTCACCCGATCCCAACTTTGTGCGTCATGTTCTCTTTCACTCATTTCAGACTTGCCGGTGGTGTCCTGTGGGCCTTGGGCTTTGGGCCGTCACCTTGGTTTATCGACTCAAAAAATAATTTACACGCTCAGAATGTTTCGCTGAGTTACATGATGCTCCACAAAATAAATAGACATTTTAGTGCCTGGACGAAAGGAATGGCTAGCAGTATCCATTACGGCTCATGTTAACATTAGTTATTAGATTCTGCCCAGTGCTGCAAAGTCAGCATCCAGAACCGTCGGTTGAGGAGATTGAATCAAAAGAGTTTGCTTTTGGTTAAAAAAAAATCTCCCCCAAGTTAATAACAATCCTGCAATAAGGCTAAAGCCAAATTGTACTCGCTTGCTTCTTTTGATAAAATACTTAAGATAACAGTTTCAAACAGAACAAGTTGAAAAGGTTTCACATAATGAAAACCACATTGCTCTGCTCCAGGCTACAATAAATATTCTAAGTATAGTTAGTACGAGAACAGGTGCTAGTTCAGTGATGACTGACAGCCCAGTAACCCCATTTCCTGTCCAAACTACCGACTATAATTTTACAAACAACAATGTGAACTTTCTTCAGACTTCAGCACCCTGAAGGCCTTCACATCCTTTCTGGATCGTGTGGAAGTGAATTTAATTAGATTTTTGACCACAAACACAGCGTTTGACTTTCACTGACAGGGGCTTCCATAAGTGTAATCTAGAAGGGAATTTGCCATTCAACATCTGTGCGCCCGAGGCACTTTGGAAACAAAAAGAGTTATTGCATACAGTTGTGAAAAGACTGCCTTGTACGGCTGCGTATTATTTCACGTCCTTGTTTTTACAGAAGTCACTTAACCACCTAATGACAATTAGCAGAATGGCCCGGCCAAGACTGCAATGAATAAGGCTCTTTTTTTTAAACTGTCTTTCAACAGTGGACTAGTCTGTGTTCCTACAAAGCCTCCAGCCTTGGTGCGTAGGCTCAACACTAGATATTTATCTACAGAATGATGTTCATTATCTTCTTTTATTATGTATTACGCCTTCAAATCAGTGCTCTCCTGTCAGTTGGATGAAAATCCTGGAACTCCCTCCCTAACAGTACTGTGGGAGTACCTTCACCACACGGACTGCAGCGGTTCAAGAAGGTGGTTCACCACCATCTTCTCAAGGGCAATTAGGGATGGGCAATAAATGCAGCCCTTGCCAGCGAAGCCCACATCCTAGGAATGAATATTTTAAAAAATGGTATTTATTGAATGGTACAAAACATGTACAGATAAATTTAATGTTTGTGTAATGTATTCGCTTCATGGTACTTTGCTGAAGAATTTATAGCAACACATTGCTATTAAGAACCAGTTGGTTTATTAATAAAGGTTTAATGATCACACTACACATTACCAGTTCATCCACTAGGCTCACAACTGCATGCCTCATTATGGATGACCTAGGCCCAACTGACTGGGGTTTTATTGAGTCTTGTGAACATCATGTGACTGGCTGAGCCACTCACAATGCAACAGCTCCCAAACCTGTGAGCATATCCACAGGTGCACACATTACAGTTTGCAATCGTGTTGAAAATTGCACTGTGCCAGTCTGAATTGCACCAATCAGTCCACTGCGGTGTTCCCCGCCACCCACCACTGCCAGAAAGGACTGTTTCAATGTCCTCGATCAGTAGTATGGAATGAAATGTACTTTACTCGTTGCTTTCAATTGGTACTAATATAAAACATGCTCCCAATGTCAGGGAGAACAGAAGTGCTGTTCAACGTAAAGGATGATTGATGGACAGCAGTGAGGAAAAGTAATGAAAATGTATTTTACAAGGACAAACTTTTTTGTATTATTTTTAATATTATCCACAAACCTCAAAAATAAAACATATTGCATTAGTTTAAAGCATCATCTTCTGCCACACGTACACAATAGGCAATAGGTTGTCAAATTGTGGGTCCGCAGAACCTCAGGGCCCTTGAAAGGTTCCCAGGAGGTCGACACCATCATCGGATTTCTCTCCATCTTGTGCCAAGAATTCTAATTTTTTCCTGTATTTGTTGAATTTTTAGCACTTTATTTGCATTGCTGTACACTTAATAAAAAAAAAAAAATTTCCACTGATAGAGAACTATTTTCTTTTGGATAGATAACACTGTCTTTCAAAAGTTAGGAAAAGAGAGAGAGTGTCAGTATTTGAAGTGGGTCTCTGAGAATATGTCGATATTTGAAAGGGGTCCCCAGGAATGTGTCAATATTTGAAAGGGATCCCCAGGAATGTGTTGATTTGCAGAAGGGTCCCCTGGAATATGTCGATATTTGAAATATGTCCCTGAGAATGTGTTGACACTTGAAAGGGGTCCCCAAGAATGTGTCGATATTTGAAAGGGGTCCCCAGGAATAAATCAATATTTGCAGAGGGTCCCCCCAAAAGTGTGTGATTGTTGCAAGTGGCTCCTCACATGAAGGTTTTACAACCACTAAATGTCCATTCCATCTCTACATAAGATATAGGTGTCAAAAAATGTCAGTGATATATGATATGTAGGGAATTTCATTACGAATATTTCATTGCTCAAATGTTTTGTGATTTTCTGTATGTACAGGATACGTAGGGGTGGAAATTCGGTATCACCCATTTAGAGACGGTGACTCCGTTTGGTTGGTGATTTTACCGCCTGGTGATAATTATCGCCACCATCCGTGAAATTCAGTGTTAGAGCCTGAGGAAGAGACTGGAGCTGTAAATCAGGCATTGCATGCCACTCTTGAGGTGCTAAACAGCTGTTAGTGGGACGGTAAAGCCTGACACAAATCAGCATTTGTAGCTGCGCAACATACATACTGGCGCCAAGTGGTGGTGATATGACGTGGCACCGCCTCATACTTATCGTCACTGCCAACGCATTCTTACTGAGAGGGGGAAGATGGCAGAAGGTTCGTCAGTGTGCTCAGCGGTTCTCCGATGCCGCCATCAATGCACACCTGTGGAGAGGCGACGTGAATTGTTGCGGAGCGAGACTGGCAGGAGGCCACAGCCGCAGCCGTTCCGAAGATTGTGGAGGGAAGTTGCACAGAGCATGTCTGCGAGAAACACTGCGCCCAGGACAGCCACGCAGTGCAGGAAAAAGCTCAACGACCTGACGCGTTTCATTAGGGTCAGTATCTTTTACATGAACCTTAGCATGCCATGCTCCGAGCACAATGTATAGTGTGTGCAGTCTCTCCTCAATCAGTATGTGTCGGACCCCATGCTCTTCATGGGTGAGCACAGATGCAAAGTTTACATTTGCCGCCTCAGCCACTCCCTGGGCCTACATGCGCACTTAACTTTCCTGCTCCGTTGTTGAGACCCACCTCTGGTCTTGTTACCTCCTCAGTCTCCAGATGCATATGGAAGATGGTAGCCTCGCCTTAACTGTTAGGTGCTGGCCCATAAATGCCAGCATTGCCACACCTAGAGCACGCAGCTATTTCGAGTGACATCGACCTGTGAAGTAACAGCTACTCAACTATGCAAGGCACTTCGGACAGATGGATAGAAGCACACTAACTCGGACGTTCTGTTTCTTCTTGCAGGCCAAGCTGTCGCATAACCGGCGTGAACAAATGTGAACGGGAGGAGGGGACCCTGACCTCCAGGCCCTCAGCGCAGTGGAGGAGCGCGTTTTTACGCACAAGTGGGTGTGGCGGCAGTGGGTGAGGCTGAGTCCCCTCGGGACAAGTGACGGTACGTTGAGGACCTTTGCATCCTCTATCAGACCACTTAGCCCTGACACCACAATCCTTCCCCACGGGCCATGAGACTGCCTTTCCCAGTCCTGGCCCCCTCCCCCTGCGGGTAAACACTCTTCTCTGGCTTTGTACTTTCAGATGATGAACCAAAGGCCCAGGAGCCTGTCAGTGAGCCGTCCAGTGCCGGCGAGAGTGGAGATGAGGAGGAGGCGGAGGAGACCTCTCTCCCAGTTACTGAGGAGCCAGCGGCATCGACGAGCGCGGACACCACCTCGGTCGAGGAGGGCATGGTCGGGGAGTTGGAGGTGGGTGACGCTCCAGGACCCAGTGGCCTGCAGCAATGTCAGGGGGGAGGGGAAGCTCAAGGGCCAGCTCCCTGGAGTATGAATGTGTGCCTGAGTGATGCTCAGCAACACTTTGATGAGGACCCCGAGCTGGAGGTTTTCACAAGATAATCATTGCGGATGCACAGCGATCTGTTGGGTGCATTGGCAAGGGTACCCGAGAGCCTCAATGCACTTGCTGTGAGGATGGGGAAGTCCGCCTCAACATTTGCACTTGCGACTCAGCTGCCCATCGAACCCCTCCTGGGTAGATACCAACAGATGTTGGAAGTCATCAGTGACCATGGGCTCCCAGACATGATGGCATGGGCTATGGCTGATGTGGCAGTAGCAATTGAGCACCAGTCCAAAGCCACGCAAGGTTTGCTTTCTGTCACATCATCAGTGCATGGTGGCATCAATGCACTCGCTGCCCTGATGTAAACTCACTCTGCCCTGATGGAGACTCACTCTACCCTGATGTAGACTCACTCTGCCCTGATGTAGACTCACTCTGCCCTGATGTAAACTCACTCTGCCCTGATGGAGACTCACTCTACCCTGATGTAGACTCACTCTGCCCTGATGTAGACTCGCTCTGTCCTGATGTAGACTCACTCTGCCCTGATGTAGACTCACTCTGCTCTGATGTAGACTCACTCTGCTCTGATGTAGACTCACTCTGCCCTGATGTAGACTCACTCTGCCCTGATGTAGACTCACTCTGCTCTGATGTAGACTCACTCTGCCCTGATGTAGACTCACTCTGCCCTGATGGAGACTCACTCTGCTCTGATGTAGACTCACTCTGCTCTGATGTAGACTCACTCTGCTCTGATGTAGACTCACTCTGCCCTGATGTAGACTCACTCTGCCCTGATGGAGACTCACTCTGCTCTGATGTAGACTCACTCTGCTCTGATGTAGACTCACTCTGCCCTGATGTAGACTCACTCTGCCCTGATGGAGACTCACTCTGCCCTGATGTAGACTCACTCTGCCCTGATGTAGACTCACTCTGCTCTGATGTAGACTCACTCTGCCCTGATGTAGACTCACTCTGCCCTGATGTAGACTCACTCTGCCCTGATGTAGACTCACTCTGCTCTGATGTAGACTCACTCTGCCCTGATGTAGACTCACTCTGCTCTGATGTAGACTCACTCTGCCCTGATGTAGACTCACTCTGCCCTGATGTAGACTCACTCTGCTCTGATGTAGACTCACTCTGCCCTGATGTAGACTCACTCTGCCCTGATGTAGACTCACTCTGCCCTGATGTAGACTCACTCTGCTCTGATGCAGAGTCAGCTTGATGCCACGCAAGCACTGACTGTTGCCATCGTGTCTGGGTCCCCATTAGTCCAACGGAGAGCTAACGGTGCTGAAGCAGGCCAGCAATCTGCGCTCTCCCAGATTGCTCCGGATGCTGAGGCTCTGCCCCGGGGGAGTGGCAGCATGTCGGTTGCGATGGAACGTGATGCCCTCTCTCAGGAAGACATCATTCTGCCTCCCACCACTGCCACTTCGCCTTTGCACCTGCCGCTGTCTGCAACCCATGCCGCCAAGACTGCTGCTGTCCATGGTGAGGTGGTGCATGTCCGCAGTCGGGACTTCCAGGGCCCGAGCTGGTCGGGGATGTCCTGCTCGGCCATCAGTTGTGTCTGCGGCACCGACAGAGCAAATTTCACCCAGCCTTGCTGAAGGCACTGAGACCTCATTAAGGATGAGCAGTCGGTGTGGGAGGGTGGGGCGGGGGGGGGGAAACAGAAGTCTCACTAACCAATGATAGCATCATGGACATATATGTTGACCTTATTGGAATATTAATGCATGTATATAGTTGCATTTGCCTCAGGGTGATTATGTTTTCAGGAGTTTTGTTTCATTCATAATTTGCTGCTGATGATGGCTCTGTGTTGTGCTTCTTTACGGCACACTCTTGTTTACATTAATAATGTTGAATTTGCGACTTTACATTCTTGTGTTGCGATTTATATACACAGAGGGTTGGAAGGTGGGGCACGATGTCTTCAGTTGATCGCCAGGTGAATAGGCTGGTCACTCGGCCGGTGTTGCGTCATTTACTGGAATCGCTGCGCGATGAGTCTCTGATGAGCATCTCTCGCAGCGGCAACAGTGTCAGGCTGCCTCCTCCATGGCTGAAGCTTCTCGTCTTCCTCCTCACTGTCCTCCTGAGGTGCAGCTGGCATCCCTGGTGGTAATGGCTGGCCCCCCGTGATGTCCAGGTTGTGCAGCATGCAGCACACAACGGTGAACATGGACACTCTCTCAGGGGAGTACTGAAATGCCCCTTCAGAGCGCTCAAGGCAGCGGAAACGCTGCTTCAGAACCCCGATCGTTTGCTCTGTTCTGGTTCTGGTTGTGGCATGGCTGTGGTTGTAGCGCTGCTCGGCAGGGGTGGTGGGGTTACAGAGGGGAGTCATCGGCCAGGTGGCAAGACCAAAGCCTTTGTCGCCGCTCAGCCAGCCACGCCCTTCATGTGGTGGCTGGAGCAGTTGGGGCGCACTGCTCTCCTGCAGGATGAAGGCATCGTGGCAGCTGCCAGGATAGTGTGCATTGACAGCGAGGGTCGTCTGCCTGTGATCGCCGACCAGCTGAACGTTGAGCGAGTGGAACCTCTTGTGATTCCGAAACACCACTTCATTGTGGGGCGTGACCCGCAATGCCACATGTGTACGATCAATGGCCCCCTGAACCATCGGGAAGCCCGTTACCCTGGCCAAGCCACAAGGGCGCTGATCCTGGCTCTGCCTGGACATGTTGAACTTGATATAATCCATTCGTCGGCTGTAGAGAGCGTTGGTCATCTGGCGAATGCAGCAAGGTACTGTAAACTGTGAGATGCTGCATATGTTGCCGACAGGAGACTGGAAGGAGCTGGTAGTATAGAAGTTTAGCTGAGGTCCTGGTGCCGATTTCAGCTGCCTGGTCTGTCTGCAGGAGGTGGCAGAGCTCGGTGACTATGTCCCTGCGGAACTGCAGCCTTTTTATGCACTGCTTCTCAGACATATCACCGTACGAAGAATGCGCATGGTAAACCCGTGGGGGGGGGGGGAGGGGGGGGAGGAGTGGGTTAAGGCCTCCTGCCCCGATGTCTGCGGCCTCTCCTCAGACCTGGTCCTACATTGGTCATATTCCGTCTGTGTAGCCGGCGTCTTCAAAGTAGTTGCCACAGCACGACGTGATGTGCCAACACTGCCCCATCAAGTTACCCAAGGTAAGAGCGAGATGGTACTCGTCAATGGATCCTAAGTGGTAGTACTCAGCAGCCGCAGCAGGCCAACACCACGCACTCTGCTAGGAGAATACGTAGCACTTAACCCGACCTCTGTGCCCCGGTCGCTACTCCCGTTATATACTGCCTCAGCATCGTAACCGTGAGTTGTGAGCACCAACTTTTTGTGGCGGGTTCCTTGCCAGCCGGTAAGTGAGACACAAAATCCGAAGATCGCGTAACTGGCGCTAGCGGGGCGTTGCACGTGTACTGATGTTACGATTTCCCTGGCGGTAGAAGGTGAGGCGGTATCTCTTTGCGCTGCTGCAAAAACTCAACCGAAGTTTGCAGCAGGCGGTGACATCGCTGAACACAGGCACCAAGCCGTTTGTGCCATCGGCTGGCAGCAACCACCGAATTTCGGCCCCATAATCTTTAGGCTTTACGTTGTCAATAAAAATCTTCATTGTTGCCAGAATATTACATTCAAGTTTAATTGAATAAAATTGCATTGGCAACGATATATAAATTCAACTAACAATTGAACCCTGATTATATTTTTGTCAGCTGATTTTGCTCACCAGATCAACCATGAACTAATTGAATGGTAGAACAAGCTCAAGGGGCTGAATGGCCTCCTCCTGTTCCTGTGTTCCTATATTGTCCTTATCTAGACGCAATATATATAAAGGAGTCCATGGTTTACATAGCTTTTAAAACAGGCTAATATAAGAACATTGTTATCCAGGCAGCAGAACTTAGAATGTTGTCTATAGCCAGTTCCTATTGTCAATTTTTGTCAAGTTTAAAAAAGAAAGAAATAACTTGCATTTATTTATATAGCGCCTTTCATGACCCCAGGATCTCCCAAAGCGCATTACAACTAATTAAATATTTTTGAAGTGTAGTCACTGTTGTAATGAAGGAAAACACGGCGACTAATTCGTGCACAGCAAGCTCCCACAAACAATGAGATAAATCACCAGGTAATCTGCTTTTAGTGGTGTTGGTTGAGAGATAAATAGACACCAGGACAACTCTCCTGCTCTTCAATTAGTGCCATAGAATCTTTTCTATCCATCTGAGAGGGCAGACTGGGCCTCGGTTTAATATCTCATCCCAACGTTTACTCCTTGCCGTGTTCTGCTCGATTAAATTAGATTTAGAGATTATAGGAGGGAGGGGGGAGACTTTCAACTGCTGGCCACCCGCTTCTCGCCAATAAGGAGACTGGCAGTTGAAGATCTGGTGGAGAACATTGTGCCCCCAAATGCCAAGTTTCAGGCGGACCTTTAAATGAATGCCCAGTGACTCACACCCAAAACAGACGGGAAGTTATTTAAACATGAAAATCAGGGTCCTGCACCTGCTGTAGGGTGCCGATTGTAACTGTCAGGGATAAATGAGCACAGTGCATGCCTGTTCCACTTTCCCCAGGCATTGGGAGGCCCAACCTGTGGTCTTTGAAGGAGCCCCTGGAGGTCGCTCCTCTGAGTAGGGTTACCAACTCTGATTGGATGTATTCCCGGAGATTTCATCACATGACCTCCCACCACCATCCCCTGCACCGCCCAGTCACACAATCATCATTACCCCATCTCCAATATTTTTATAACTAATAATAAAAAGTGTCCCCCCAAAAAAAATATATATTTTTAAATGTCCCTATGATGTTTCCCCTGGGTTGCTTGGGGCAATTCCTGGAGACTCCAGGACAATCCTGGACGGTTGGCAACAATGAATTTGGGCCTCACAAAGGTCTTCCGACCTGCTACCGCACTGGCCCCCTTCCCACCCCTACCCCCAAACCTAAAGCAGGCCTTACATGCTGGGCAGCCAATCGGGACGTCCCATTGCCGTGTTGCGTGGGCACCGTAGGCAAACACATCACTCCTGATCCGATGGAGCGCTTCCCTTTCCATATGCCTTTACTTTTATCGAATAATCCGACTAAAAATTACACAGGTTGTGGTAAAGACACAGGAAAATTTCCATTGTGGTGCAGGGCAGCACGTGGTAGATGTAGTTTAAAATTTAAAATTTCTCATCCTTGTTTCCAAATCCCTCCATTGGCCTCGCTCACTCTCCCTTTCTCTGTAATCTCGTCCAGCCCTATAACCTTCCGAGATCTCTGCGCTCCTCCAATTCTGGTCTCTTTCACATCCCCGATTTGCATCGCTCCACCATTGGCAGCCGTGCCTTCAGTTAGGTGTGTGTAACTTGCATCACACCAACAGAGCACAGGCTCAATGGATCAGCTGGTCTTTTGCGAGCCTTGGAATGTTTTACTACACTAAAGGCACTATATCTGAGTGAGTAGGTGGTGGGCTCAAGTACCATTCCAGACTTGAGCACAAAAATCTAGGCTGACACTCCAGTGCAGTACTGAGGGAGTGCTGCACTTTCAGAGGTGTCGTCTTTCGGATGAGACGTTAAATTGAGGCCCCGTCTGCTCTCTCAGGTGGACGTAAAAGATCCCATGGCACTATTCGAATAAGAGCAAGGGAGTTATCCCCGGTGTCCTGGCCAATATTTGTCGCTCAACCAACATCACTAAAACAGATTATCTGGTCATTATCACATTACTGTTTGAGGGAGTTTGCTGTGCACAAATTGTCTGCCGTATATCCTGCATTACAACAGTGACTATACTTCAGAAGGGTATTAGTTAGCTGTAAGACAATTAGGACATCCTGAGGTCATCAAAGGCTCTCCATAAATGCAAGTCTTTTTTTTAATGTAATTGCAAATTATTGTTAGTTTATTGTTAGTTCTGTACAGAACTATGGTTAGTTGTAACTCGACTAATGTGTGTAGTTTTGAGTTGCTCACTTCAGGAGGAAGGCCTTGGAAAGATAGCAGTGCAGATTTACTAGGAGGATGCCAAAGATGAGTTATGAGAAAAGGCGAGAGCCACTCGCGCTGTATTCTCTCCAACTTAGCAGACTGGAAGGGGGATTTGACAGAAGTATTCAAAATGATAAAAGGGGCAGACAAGGTAAACATAGATGAATTATTTCCAATGACAGATAAATGAGACATGAAGCCATGTTTACAAGATAAGTACTGAAAGGGGAAGAATCGTAAGAAACTTGTACATGTAAGGAGTTGTCAGAAGATGGAATGCTTTGCCACAAGTAGTAATTATGTTAATGGATTATGCCATTTAAGATGAAACTGGATAACTATTGAAAGAAGATAAATATTAAAGGGAAATGGGAAGAAAACAAGAAAATGCTACTGTGTAAAATTAGCCCCCAATATGGGCCTAAATTCAGCACAGGCAAATATTTCTGGTTTTATTAGACCCAACTAATTAAAAACATTATGGCTAAATTGATCCTGTCTATAGTCGAGTCAGGAAAGGTTAAAGGTACTGATTAACCCTGAGGGAAAACTTGAAATATTACTTGAATTTGAACTTTGGAATGGACATCCCGACAAAGGCCTACCCTGAGGTCAGCCTCAGAGAGCAGAGTCACAAGTTGCCATGATGCTCGCGGTGTACTAACAATCCTGCCTGACAGGTCATCGGAAGGCTTCAAGGAAGTCTGTATGCTGGCATCCCTGAGCTACGCACAGGTGGAATGGAGATATGTATATTGATCAGATGGTTCGACCACGGCACGGCCCTGGACAACGTGGACCAATTTCCATTCCTCTGGAGCCTACTATCAGCAAGTGCAGACATTGACGATGAGGTCCAACTCTGCCTCCAGTGTGCCAGTGCCGCCTTCGGTCACCTGAGGAAGAGAGTATTCGAGGACCAGGCCCTCAAATCAGGCAGCAAGCTTATGGTCTACAGGGCTGTAATGATAGAACATAAGAACATAAGAACATAAGTATTAGGAGCAGGAGTAGGCCATCTAGCCCCTCGAGCCTGCTCCGCCACTCAACAAGATCATGGCTGATCTGGCCATGGACTCAGCTCCACTTACCCGCCCGCTCCCCATAACCCTTAATTCCCTTATTGGTTAAAAATCTATCTATCTGTGATTTGAATACATTCAATGAGCTAGCCTCAACTGCTTCCTTGGGCAGAGAATTCCACAGATTCACAACCCTCTGGGAGAAGAAATTCCTTCTCAACTCGGTTTTAAATTGGCTCCCCCATATTTTGAGGCTGTGCCCCCTAGTTCTAGTCTCCCCGACCAGTGGAAACAACCTTTCTGCCTCTATCTTGTCTATCCCTTTCATTATTTTAAATGCTTCTATAAGATCACCCCTCATCCTTCTGAACTCCAACAAATAAAGACCCAATCTATCATCATAAGGTAACCCACTCATCTCCGGAATCAGCCTAGTGAAACGTCTCTGTACCCCCTCCAAAGCTAGTATATCCTTCCTTAAGTAAGATGACCAAAACTGCACGCAGTACTCTAGGTGCAGCCTCACCAATACCCTGTACAGTTGCAGCAGGACCTCCCTGCTTTTGTACTCAATCCCTCTCGCAATGAAGGCCAACATTCCATTCACCTTCCTAATTACCTGCTGCACCTGCAAACTAACTTTTTTTTGGGGGATTCATGCACAAGGGAATTCCTCATTGGCGCCAAATCCCGGAACCTCCCTCGGGGGCCGGCGCCTCACAACTTGAGCCGCCTCGGGGAAATCCCCTCCGTGCCTTTCAGTTCCGCGCGGAGGGGTTTCCTGTACGGGCTGCTCCTGCACACTCTCAACTTTGCCATCCTCGCCGGCCGTCCGGACACGCCATGGCGTACCATCTTGCCGTACGGAGGAGGCGGGGATCCCCGATGGAGGGTACTCTACGCAGGGGTCCTCCCACTATTCATCAGGGACTTGGCCTGGAGGGTGGTGCATGGAGCAGTGCCGTGCAACAAATTTTTAAGCCGGTTCACGGACTCCCAGGCCGCCTGCAATTTCTGCGGTCTGGAGGAGTCCGTGTTCCATATTTTTATTGAGTGCACGAGGTTGCAGCCCCTGTTCCATTATTTGAAGGGGCTGCTCCTGAAATTCTGGCTGCACTTCAGTCCCACTCTCCTGATCTTTGGGCACCCTGTGCGGAGGGGAGCGGGTAGGTCCGAAGGCCTCCTTGTAGGACTGCTCCTGGGCATGGCCAAGGGTGCCATCAGCCGGTCCAGGCAGCGGGCGGTCGAGGGGGTCGTCCAACCTGACTGCCTGCCTCTCTTCCGCTCTTACATCCGGTCCAGGGTGTTCTTGGAGATGGAGCACACGGTGTCTACCGGTACGCTCGCGGCCTTCCGCAAGAGGTGGGCACCGGAGGGACTGGAGTGCATCATCACGCCCGGCAACCAAATTTTAATTTGATTTTACGTTTTAAAGTTTAATTTGTTTTAATTGCCGGTGCTTTTAGTGTCCCCCTTCCCTTTTATAGGGGGCACTGGGGAAAAAATGTGATTTTAGTGCCCAAAAAAAAAAAAAAAAAGAAAAACACAAAAAAAAAACACAAAAAAGGGCCTTGTAAATGTCTGGTGTGTCATCCAGGTCGGGTGGCATGGTTTAATGTTTTGTTTTACAGATAAACTCTAAAAGAGTTTCATGCACAAGGACCCCCAGGTCCCTCTGCACCGCAGCATGTTGTAATTTCTCCCCATTCAAATAATATTCCCTTTTACTGTTTTTTCTCCCAAGGTGGATGACCTCACATTTTCCGACATTGTATTCCATCTGCCAAACCTTAGCCCATTCGCTTAACCTATCTAAATTTCTTTGCAGCCTCTCTGTGTCCTCTACACAACCTGCTTTCCCACTAATCTTTGTGTCATCTGCAAATTTTGTTACACTACACTCTGTCCCCTCTTCCAGGTCATCTATATATATTGTAAACAGTTGTGGTCCCAGCACCGATCCCTGTGGCACACCACTAACCACCGATTTCCAACCCGAAAAGGACCCATTTATCCCGACTCTCTGCTTTCTGTTAGACAGCCAATTCTCTATCCATGCTAATACATTTCCTCTGACTCCACGTATCTTTATCTTCTGCGGTAACCTTTTGTGTGGCACCTTATCGAATGCCTTTTGGAAATCTAAATACACCACATCCATCGGTACACCTCTATCCACCATGCTCGTTATTTTCTCAAAGAATTCCAGTAAATTAGTTAAACATGATTTCCCCTTCATGAATCAATGTTGCGTCTGCTTGATTGCACTATTCCTATCTAGATGTCCCGCTATTTCTTCCTTAATGATAGCTTCAAGCATTTTCCCCACTTCATATGTTAAACTAACCAGCCTATAGTTACCTGCCTTTTGTCTGCCCCCTTTTTTAAACAGAGGCATTACATTAGCTGCTTTCCAATCCGCTGGTACCTCCCCAGAGTCCAGAGAATTTTGGTAGATTATAACGAATGCATCTGCTATAACTTCCGCCATCTCTTTTAATACCCTAGGATGCATTTCATCAGGACCAGAGGACTTGTCATACCTTGAGATCCATTAGCCTGTCCAGCACTACCCCCCTAGTGATAGTGATTATCTCAAGGTCCTCCCTTCCCACATTCCCATGACCAGCAATTTTTGGCATGGTTTTTGTGTCTTCTGAAGCAAAATAATTGTTTAAGGTCTCAGCCATTTCCACATTTCCCATTATTAAATCCTCCTTCTCATCTTCTAAGGGACCAACATTTACTTTAGTCACTCTTTTCCGTTTTCTATCGGTAAAAGTTTTTACACTAACTGTTTTTATGTTTTGCGCAAGTTTACTTTCGTAATCTATCTTTCCTTTCTTTATTGCTTTCTTAGTCATTCTTTGCTGTCGTTTAAAATTTTCCCAATCTTCTAGTTTCCCACTAACCTTGGCCACCTTATACGCATTGGTTTTTAATTTGATACTCTCCTTTATTTCCTTGGTAATCCACGGCTGGTTATCCCTTCTCTTACCGCCCTTCTTTTTAACTGGAATATATTTTTGTTGAACACTATGAAAGAGCTCCTTAAAAGTCCTCCACTGTTCCTCAATTGTGCCACCGTTTAGTCTGTGTTCCCAGTCTACTTTAGCCAACTCTGCCCTCATCCCACCGTAGTCCCCTTTGTTTAAGCATACCTGCTCTCCTGTATGGCTCAGAGACATGGACCATATGCAGTAGACACCTCAAATCGCTGGAGAAATACCACCAACAATGTCTCCGCAAGATCCTACAAATCCCTTGGGAGGATAGACGCAGCAACGTCAGTGTTCTCGAGCAGGCCAACATCTTCAGCATCGAAGCATTGACCACACTCGACCAGCTCCGTTGGGCAGGCCACATTGTCCGCATGCCCGACACAAAACTCCCAAAGCAAGCGCTCTACTCGGGACTCCTACACGGCAAGCGAATCCCAGGTGTGCAGAGGAAATGTTTCAAGGACACCCTCAAAGCCTCCTTGATAAAATGCAACATGCCCACCGACACCTGGGAGTCCCTGGCCAAAGACCGCCCAAAGTGGGGGAAGAGCATCCGAGAGGATGCTGAGCACCTCGAGTCTTGTCGCCGAGAGCATGCAGAAAACAAGCGCAGGCAGCGGAAGGAGCGTGCGACAAACCCGACTCCCCACCCACCCTTTCCTTCAACGACTGTCTGTACCACCTGTGACAGAGACTGTAATTCCCGTATTGGACTGTTCAGTCACCTGAGAACTCACTTTGAGAGTGGAAGTAAGTCTTCCTCGATTTCGAGGGACTGCCTATGATGATGATGCTGCGCAGAGGTGGAGTGGAGACATGCATATTGATTAGAGGGTCCGACTTGTTCAGCTACTGTGTCAGGCCACCTTGTACCATGTGATGCAAAGATGTAATGTTACTATGCAGCTCTTTGAAGTCAGGCTGCATCGATTCCAACCTGATTTGGAAGCCCCGAACCCGAGGCACTCCCTGTCGCCTGCTATCTCAAGGTGTTAAGAGAGGACTTTGTGAGTGATTCCTGATCCCTGTGGCTGATATATTTCAGATACAAGGAAAGAGAGCCTCTTCCTTTCATGAGCTGGCCTTGTTTTCAAATTCCTCCATGGCCTCGCCCCTCCCTCTCTCCGTGACCTCCTCCAGCCTGAGAACCCTCTGGGTTCTCTGCGCTCCTCCAATTCTGGCCTCTTGTGTCCCTCCATGGTGTCTGGGCCTTCAGCTGCCAAGACCCTAAGCTCTAGAATTCACTCTCACCTCTCTACCTCTCTCTCTTCATTTGGGACAGCCTTTAAAACCCACCTCTTTGACCAAACCTTTAGTCACCTTGTCCTAATATCTTCTTATGTTGCTCGGTGTCAAATTTTGAAGCACATTGGGACATTTCACTATGTTAAAGGTGTTCCGTAGATGCAAGCTGTTGGAGTTGCTGAGATCTCCTACAATGCTCAGTGTGTGGTCAACATCATAAAAGGGCAGCTTTTGTTTTGCTGCGAAGCTATCGGCTTGCATGAATGCATCGCAAAATTCAGCATCAACAGCTTCAACATTAGTGCAGCCTTTCTAGCAATGGTGACGAATACTATTGGGGCAGGCAAACATTTACAAAACAGACACTTGAATCCCACTCTATTTTCAACTCAATACTGATAAAAACCAATGATTCTCGCTCACCAATACTTGGCTTTGAACTGCTCATGAAATCCTTAATTGGTGAAATATTAAATGTGACACAAGTAATGCGCTTAACATCCTTAACAATGATTTATTAGAGGTCTTTTATTCAAACAGTGACATCTACAATTTATGAGAACCTTTCTTATTTACATTGTTACGTAAAAGTCTAAGATTGCTGTCTGCTTTGCCGTGTTATATATGCTCTGAATTCGTTAGCTCATATAAATGTAGGGTTAATTTGCCACTCACAGAAGTCTGAGCCAATGAACTCTTGAAAATTGCTGTGCCCTATAAATATTTTACTTCTGATATGAAATATTAGTAATCTATTAAAATTCGCTCTTCCTCCCCCTCAAAAAACACATGTTTTCTCCTGCCATTTTCAGCTACAGATTATTCCAGTGCCTGGCACTTGATTTGCACAGGGAGCATTTTATAAACTGTAAGGTGCTCCTGTCAATCATGATGACACCACTAGAATTCTGATGCCATTTTAGTTCTTATCGTCGGGCGATAAATGGTCAAATGACCCCCATTGTCATTCATTTGCCCTTGAGTTTGTGGCAGGAATCAGCAAAAGAAGTAGTGATCCGGTGAAGTGACATGTCAGGGTTTCACCCTCACTATTTTAGTATTTGCAACAAAGGGACCCTCCTAAATCACTATATAGATTTTTAAAGCACTTTTTGAGGAAAAAAAATGAGGTCTGATGATATTTTTCAAGTGCCATCTATAAATATCCCCAAAAAATCATCTGTTACGATTGTGAACTTAAGTATCATGAAACGCACTCAGACTCAATATTTTCACCTCTCTGAATTTGTGGAGACTGAATCGTTCCCCAGTTGTCTATTACTTCGGTAATGCAGCTATTTTTAGATTCAATGTTACTAATTCTGAGATTGTAATCTATCAAGATAAAAAAGAAAGAAAATGAAACAGCAAGGTTCCACAAGCAGCAATGAGGCGAATGGCCAGTTCGGGATCACGGGGATGGAGGCTTGACGGGGTCGGGTCTGGGGATGGGAGGTTGGGAGAGGAGGTCGGGAATCGGGATGGGGGCAATGAGTGGGGGCAGTGGGGTGCGGGGTGAGGGGAAGAGCTGGGAGTGGTGGTGAGCCTTCATTTAATGTGGGGTCCGGAAAGAGCACTCATGTTCCTCTGGACTCCACATTCTGGTCTGATTTCCCTGAGTGTAGTTAGCAATGATGCTGGCACGTGCTGCCCCAGGATAAGCCAATCGTGAAGTGGAGGCCTCAAACAGCCATTGGACCCTTCATTTACATATGCAAATGGACTAACACATGCTTCAGGCTTGGGTAAAGGACGACTACTTTATTGCCTTTCCCAACATGATGGGCAGCGCACTTCTGGTCGGAAATGTGTACATGCTTCCTGCCCGCCATGTTGGGGGCTTAAAAGCCAGGTGCAAAATTAAAGCACATAGGATTGGAGGTAATGTATTGGCATGGATTGAAAATTGGTTAACTGACAGGAAACAGAGAGTAGGAATAAATGGGTCTTTTTCAGTGTGGCGGGCTGTGACTAGTGGGGTACCATAGGCATCAGTGCTTGGGCTCCAGCTATTCAAAATATATATAAATGATTTGGATGAGGGAACCAAATGTAATATTTCCAAGTTTGCTGACTAGATGGGATTGTGAGTAGTGAGGAGGATGCAAAGATGCTGCAAGGCGAATTAGACAGGTTGAGTAAGTGGGCAAACACATGGCGGATGCAGTATAATGTGGATAAATGTGAAGTTATCCACTTTGGTAGAAAAAATAAGGACAAAGTATTATTTAAATAGTGATGGCTTGGGAAGTGTCGATGTACAGAGGGAACTGGGTGTCCTTGTATACCAGTCATTGAGAGCAAACATGCAGGTGCAGCAAGCAGTTAGGAAGGCAAATGATACGTTGGCCTTCGTTGCAAGAGGATTTGAGTACAGGAGCAAAGATGTCTTATTTCATTTATACAGGGCCTTGCTGAGACCACACCTGGAGTATTGTCTGCAGTTTTGGTCTCCTTACCTAAGAAAGGATATACTTGCCATAGAGGGAGTGCAGCGAAGATTCACCAGACTGATTCCTGGGATGGCAGGACTGTCATATGAGGAGAGATTGGGTCGAGTAGGCCAGTATTCACTAGTGTTTAGAAGGACAAGAGGGGATCTCATTGAAACATATAAAATTCTGACTGGGTTGGATAGACTGGATGCGGGGAGGATGTTTCCCGGGCTGGGAAGTCTAGAACAAGTGGTCACAGTCTCAGGATACCAGGTAGGAAATTTAGGACCGAGATGAGGAGAAATTTTTTCACTCAGAGGGTGGTGAACCTGTGGAATTCTCTACCACAGAAGGCTGTGGAGGCCAAGTCACTGAATATATTAGGAGATAGATAGATTTCTAGAAACAAAAGGCATCAAGGGGTATGCAGAAAAAGCGGGAATATGGTGTTAAGATAGAGGATCAGCCATGATCATATTGAATGGCGGTGCAGACTCGAAGAGCCGAATGGCCTACTACTGCTCCTATTTTCTATGTTTCTATGTTTCTATGTTAGCACCGGAAAAATGGGGGGTGTATCCAAATTATTAGGCCTATTTTCATAAGCCAGTCAGTTTGTGGATTTGGTTTCAGTATAGACAGATCCAGCAGAGATCCTATCCTCTGCTGGTCTAAGAGTTTAATAAACACACTGTCTGCTTTCAACCAAACTCTGTGTGAATGTGGATGACTGTGCTACCAACACCTGTACTATAACCAGGCTATCAACATTTCACAGATCGCTTCAGTCATTCAGGACAAGCCAAGCTCAGGTGTACCTGAACAAATGCCAAGAAACTGGATGACTTGGTAAACCATTAACTGTAGTCCCTCCATTCCATTCAGGTGGAGGTAATAAATGTTTATGTTGCAGAATTCATTTATCCAGATGCAAATGTTTCACATCCATTAGCCTTAAGGGTACCCGATGTTCTGAGACACTTGTCCAATTGGTACTATTTTCAGTTACATCAGTGGTTAACTTATCTCATTACCTAATCAAATTAATTTGGTTCTGTTTCCAGGGGCTCAATTTTGCCCAAGCCTGTTTTCTGGTGTATTGCCATAGTTATGTCCATTTTTCTAGGCCAGAAATGCATCAGAAATATTTTGCCAAAGTTTCTCCGATGTATAATTCGAATTTGGAGGCGTGCAGCATGTCCAGTTACCTCGGGGGGTGGAGCCTGCTGTCTGCGCCGAAAAATGAAACCGCATCTTCTGTGCATGTGCGGGAAAAAAGTTACATTCTTGACGTCGTTCCAATGGACGCGCATGCTCAGTCCAGCTCAGATTTAGCAATCGGCCATTTTTAAAGAGCCAGTTGAGTGTGTGAGAAGAAGTGCTATGTGAGAGCATTGGAAAAATCGCAGCTGGAGCAGTTGTCGTGGTGCACATTGGTACCAACGACATAGGTAAAAAAAGGGATGAGGTCCTACAAGACGAATTTAAGGAGCTAGGAGCTAAATTAAAATGTAGGCCCTCAAAAGTAGTAATCTCAGGATTGCTACCAGTGCCACGTGCTAGTCAGAGTAGGAATCGCAGGATAGCTCAGATGAATACGTGACTTGAGCTGTGGTGCAGCAGGGAGGGATTCAAATTCCTGGGGCATTGGAACCGGTTCTGGGGGAGGTGGGACCAGTACAAACTGGACGGTCTGCACCTGGACAGGATCAGAACCAATGTCCTAGGGGGAGTGTTTGCTAGTGTTGTTGGGGAGGAGTTAAACTAATATGGCAGGGGGATGGGAACCAATGCAGGGAGACAGAGGGAAACAAAAAGGAGACAAAAGCAAAAGACAGAAAGGAGGTGAGTAAAAGTGGAGGGCAGAGAAACCCAAGGCAAAAAACAAAAAGGGCCACTGAATATATAGGGGCTGCAGGAGGGGTCAAAACTAAAAATCATGGTTTAAAAACTAGGATTAAAACACTCTACCTAAACGCACGTAGCATTCGAAATAAAGTAAATGAGTTGATGGCACAAATCATTACAAATGGGTATAATTTGGTGGCCATTACAGAAACGTGATTGCAGGGTGGCCAAGACTGGGAATTAAACATACAGGGGTATCTGACGATTCGGAAAGATAGACAAGAAGGGAAAGGAGGTGGGGTAACTCTGTTAATAAAGGATGATATCAGGGCAGTTGTGAGAGACGATATTGGCTCTAATTAACAAAATGTTGAATCATTGTGGGTGGAGATTAGTGATAGTAAGGGGAAAAAGTCACTGGTGGGCGTAGTTTATAGGCCCCCAAATAATAACTTCACGGTGCGGTGGGCAATAATAAGGGAATAATGGAGGCATGTGAAAAAGGAACGGCAGTAATCATGGGGGATTTTAACCGACATATCGATTGGTCAAATCAAATCGCACGGCGTAGCCTGGAGGAGGAATTCATAGAATGCATACGGGATTGTTTCTTAGAACAGTATGTTACAGAACCTACAAGGGAGCAAGCTATCTTAGATCTGGTCCTGTGTAATGAGACAGGAATAATAAACGATCTCCTAGTAAAAGATCCTCTCGGAATGAGTGATCACAGTATGGTTGAATTTGTAATACAGATTGAGGGTGAGGAAGTAGTGTCTCAAACGAGCGTACTATGCTTAAACAAAGGGGACTACAGTGGGATGAGGGCAGAGTTGGCTAAAGTAGACTGGAAACACAGACTAAACGGTGGCACAATTGAGGAACAGTGGAAGACTTTTAAGGAGCTCTTTCATAGTACTCAACAAAAATATATTCCAGTGAAAAAGAAGGGCGGTAAGAGAAGGGATAACCAGCCATGGATAACCAAGGAAATAAAAGGAGAGTATCAAATTAAAAACCAATGCGTATAAGGTGGCCAAGGTTAGTGGGAAACTAGAAGATTGGGAAAATTTTAAACAACAGCAAAGAATGACTAAGAAAGCAATAAAGAAAGGAAAGATAGATTACGAAGGTAAACTTGCGCAAAACATAAAAACAGATAGTAAAAGCTTTTACAGATATATAAAACGGAAAAGAGTGACTAAAGTAAGTGTTGGTCCCTTAGAAGATGAGAAGAGGGATTTAATAATGGGAAATGTGCAAATGGCTGAGACCTTAAATAATTATTTTCCTTCAGTCTTCACAGTGGAAGACACAAAAACCATGCCAAAAATTGCTGGTCACAGGAATGTGGGAAGGGAGGACCTTGAGATAATCACTATCACTAGGGGGGTAGTGCTGGACAGGCTAATGGGACTCAAGGTAGACAAATCCCCTGGTCCTGATGAAATGCATCCCAGAGTATTAAAAGAGATGGCAGAAGTTATAGCAGATGCATTCGTTATAATCTACCAAAATTCTCTGGACTCTGGGGAGGTACCAGCGGATTGGAAAGCAGCTAATGTAACGCCTCTGTTTAAAAAAGTGGGCAGACAAAAGGCAGGTAACTATAGGCCGTTAGTTTAACATCTGTAGTGGGGAAAATGCTTGAAACTATCATTAAGGAAGAAATAGCGGGACATCTAGATAGGAATAGTGCAATCAAGCAGACGCAACATTGATTCATGAAGGGGAAATCATGTTTAACTAATTTAGTGGAATTCTTTGAGGATATAACGAGCATGGTGGATAGAGGTGTACCGATGGATGTGGTGTATTTAGATTTCCAAAAGGCATTCGATAAGGTGCCACACAAAAGGTTACCGCAGAAGATAAAGATACGCGGAATCAGAGGAAATGTATTAGCATGGATAGAAAATTGGCTGGCTAACAGAAAGCAGAGAGTCGGGATAAATGGGTCCTTTTCGGGTTGGAAATCGCTGGTTAGTGGTGTGCCACAGGGATCAGTGCTGGGACCACAACTGTTTACAATATACATAGATGACCTGGAAGAGGGGACAGAGTGTAGTGTAACAAAATTTGCAGATGACACAAAGATTAGTGGGAAAGCGGGTTGTGTAGAGGACACAGAGAGGCTGCAAAGAGATTTAGATAGGTTAAGCGAATGGGCTACGGTTTGGCAGATGGAATACAATGTCGGAAAATGTGAGGTCATCCACCTTGGGAGAAAAAACAGTAAAAGGGAATATTATTTGAATGGGGAGAAATTACAACATGCTGCAGTGCAGAGGGACCTGGGGGTCCTTGTGCATGAATCCCAAAAAGTTAGTTTGCAGGTGCAGCAGGTAATCAGGAAGGCAAATGGAATGATGGCCTTCATAGCGAGAGGGATGGAGTACAAAAGCAGGGAGGTCCTGCTGCAACTGTATAGGGTATTGGTGAGGTCGCACCTGGAGTACTGCGTGCAGTTTTGGTCACCTTACTTAAGGAATGATGTACTAGCTTTGGAGGGGGTACAGAGATGATTCACTAGGCTGATTCCGGAGATGAGAGGGTTACTTTATGATGATAGATTGAGTAGACTGGGTCTTTACTCGTTAGAGTTCAGAAGGATGAGGGGTGATCTTATAGAAACATTTAAAATAATGAAAGGGATAGACAAGATAGAGGCAGAGAGGTTGTTTCCACTGGTCGGGGAGACTAGAACTAGGGGGCACAGCCTCAAAATACGGGAGAGCCAATTTAAAACCGAGTTGAGAAGGAATTTCTTCTCCCAGAAGGTTGTGAATCTGTGGAAATTCTCTGCCCAAGGAAGCAGTTGAGGCTAGCTCATTGAATGTATTCAAGTCACAGATAGATAGATAGATTTTTAACCAATAAGGGAATTAAGGGTTACGGGGAGCGGGAGGGTAAGTGGAGCTGAGTCCACGGCCAGATCAGCCATGATCTTGTTGAATGGTGGAGCAGGCTCGAGGGGCTAGATGGCCTACTCCTGTTCCTAATTCTTATGTTCTTATGTTATGTTTAATACAAGATGCAACACACTGTAAGGACCAAGAATTTCTTACAGGATGAAGTGGAGGCACTTGTTACTGTGGTTGAGAACAGATGGCAAGAGCTGGACACCAGCAGAGGTGACATAAAAGTGCCACCCAAAGAAATGAAGAAACACTGGAACCAAGTTGCAGAAGATTACTGTGCAATGGTGACCACCACGAGATCTGGAGGCCAGTGTAAAAAGAAATGGCAGGACCTTGGTCAAGTAGTTACTATAAATAATATTTTCATTTTTTTCAATGGAATTGCAACTGTAAATGTGACCAGCTGTATATGTCCCTCCCAGCAGAAAGACACCCTCTCTAAAAAGTTGCATTCTCATCTTTGCAGAGGAAGGTGGCACATAATAAAAGGGAAAGAACTCGAACAGGAGGAGGCCCGGCAAATCTGCACCCACTGACACCCGTGGAAGAGAGGGTCGCTGCTTTGATGGATCCTGCCTGGAGAAAAGCAATCAGTACTGCACAAGCTGGGCCCACACTCGAGGGAGAGGGTAAGTCCTGCAAATTCATCATGGTCCTTCAAATCAGCCTGCTGCCTGGCCTGCACTGTGTGAGCCTACTCATGCCACCCACCCTGCCCCCTCCTCTGTTGCTAACCATTTGATTGTTCTGTTATCTTTTGCAGAACTTGCGGCCAACCCTGACAATGCAGAAGAAGATTCAGATGAGGATGAGCCTGAAGAGGAGAACATTTTCCAATCCAACCCTCCAGACCAAGAACATGGGGGTGAGGGGGAGGGGATGGAGCTGGATGAAGCTCCTACTGTTGTACTGATTTTGAAGGAGGTGCCGCTCATGGAGGTGACAGCCCCTTCTGTGACTCGTGGTTTGAGTGTTGGTGGAACACTCGATGGTTTCACACCTTCCGCGGTTGCGGGTCCCAGTGGTGTGGTGCAGCAAGGCACAGCCAGGTCCCCACCTTCCGAGGTTGCGGGTCCCAGTGGTGTGGTGCAGCAAGGCACACCCATGGGGAGGAGGAGAAGGAGAGCTAGACCGTGCTGTCCTGAGGTGCAGGATCTAACAGATGATGTCATTGAGTGTGGAGAGCATTGATCTTACCGATCACTCCTGGACGCCAACAGTGGGGTGAGTGATGAGGTCGCGGGACTGTCGGGAGAAGTAACAGCAATGACACGAGAAATGGGAACGATATCCGGGACCATCAGTGAGGGAATTGTGGTCATGAGGAAGGGAATGTCAGAGGCAGTGCAAAACCATGTCACTGACCATGAGGGAGGGAATGTTGCAGGTAGTTCAGACAGTTTTGCTCAACATGACGGAGGGAAAGTTGCAGGTCATTGAGATACTGCCGGGGTGCATGAGGGATGGCATGTTGGAGTTAGCTGCTGCAATAAGGGAACATGCCCAGCCCCCGTGTCCATTGACAGAATCAACTGTCACTCCCACTCCAATCCCCACACCAGTCTCTGAAGCCAAAGCCGGGCCCTCCAACTTGCCACCTGACTCTGCCGCCCCACCCCACCCTCAAGAGATGCGCAGTACCTGGGATGTTAGAAAGAATAAGCTTGTATCAAGCCCAGAAACACTGCGCCAACACCTGCGGGCCGGGGTGGTGGACTGTCCAAGATCAAGTGCAGCGGGCGGTCTTAGATTAAGGGGGATGAGAGATGGGGGCAGCCGTTCTTTGCTGCTGCTGTTGTTGTTGTTGTTGTTGTTGTTGTTATTATTATTGTTACTGTTGTAACTGTTCTCAAATTAAGTTTTTTGTAAGTTATGTAAATTTACAAGTTTATAAGTGATCTTAAAGTTTTTAAGTGATCTTAAAGAGTGATATTAAAGTAAAGTTTGATGCAAGAATAATTTTATTAAAGTTAAGTACATTGGAAACCTTTGAATAAAATGTATTTTTCATTAAAACTGAATCATGTTCTATTAACACAACACATTACCAAACAGCTCCAAACAGTAAACATGGTCCATGTGGAATAATTGTCGCTGAGCCCTCAGGCATCAGTAAAGCATTCACTGATGAGGGGCTGGTGCAAGGCTCGAGCAATCCTTAAAGAGGTCGTGCTCCGGCCTCAGGCACTTGCATGGCTTCCTCATCCTCGTCGTCCTCCTCCTCCTCCTCCAACTCGTCATCTGCATCTTCCACATCATTATCATCAGCCACTCTCTCCGCAGGTGGGTCTTCCATTACCAGGTGCTGCTGCCTCATGATGGCTAAGTTATGCAGCATGCAGCACACAACAATCAACTGACCGACAATCTCAGGGGAGTACAGCAAGTAACCTCCGGAATGGTCCAGGCTGTTTCAAGATGCCAATGGTCCTCTCAATGATGCTGTGCGTCGCAATGTGTGACATGTTGTATTTACGGTCAGCTTCCGTCCGGGTTACGCGTAGGGACGTCATGAACCAGGTGGTAAGGCCATACTGTAGCCAGCTCTGCCCTTCTGGCTGCTGCTGAAACATGGCAGATATAATGCTGTTGCGTATGATGAACGCATCATGGGTGCTGTCAGGGTATCTTGCATCGACTGACATGATGCGATGCATGTCGTCACACACATGAGCTGCACGTTAATGGAGTGGAAGCCTTTTCTGTTCCTGTACATCTCGGAATCCTCCAAGGGTGCTCACAAGGCGATATGGGTACAATCAATGCAGCCCTGTACCTTTGGGAAGCCAGCAATCCTGGAGAAGCCCACAGCCCTGTCATGGATTGCCTGGGCGGTCATGGGGAACTTTATGAAGTCATTCCTACGTGTGTACAATGCAGCCGTGACCTGGCGAATGCAGACATGTGTTGCATGTTGAGAGATGACGCACGCATCCCCAGTTGTAGCTTGAAACGATCCGGAGGCATAGAATGAAGGTGCGTCTTTAACCTTCACTTCAACTGACAAAGCAGTCCTCCTGATGCTTTTAGGTTGCAGGTCTGCTTTCACCAATTCATAGATCTCACTTACAACTTCTTTGCGGAAACGCAGCCTTCTGACACAGTCTGCATCGCTCAGGTACGAACGCCTGTCTCGATATATCCGAGGTGGGTAAGGCCTCCTGCGCAGCACCCTACAGGCTCTGATGTTCCTGATACGATGAAGTCAAATCAATTGTCTCCTACGTAGCACCATGATGCAGAAGGCTCGCAGAAGATAGGGAATTGTCAGTATTGCCCCCATACTTAAATTTAACCTTTGAAAGAAGCTCAAATCGGCAAGAAAGCAGGCAGCACAGGTTCGCAGTTGTATAAGTTGTATCTCTCCAGGTCTGTATGGATGGACCACACCCAAAGGTCTTGTGACTTCTCCTCTTTCCACCCCCCCCCCCCAAATTGGAGTCTTGTAACTTCTCTTTCTCCCTCCCCCTCCCCGGGCTCCAAGCCTTCTGATCGGCACCTCTCTCTCTCTCTCTCTCTCTCTCTCTCTCTCCTCTCCTCCCCTGCCACCCCCATGGCTTCTTTTGTAGCCAAACTCCGAGCCGCTGCGTCCTGCCGGCCAAATCTACGACCCTCCAGCCCTTCTTCAAGACGTTCGCTGATGGCGTGTGAGTGAGTTAAAAAATGAGAGAACTTCTGAAATCCAACAAATTTATACTTCTACCTTGACAGGTGAAAAAAAGTTGAACTTTATTATTGATTTTGACAGTGTTCTTGACGCCCCCTAAAATCTTCAACTTAAAAACAATGGTGTCACTCAGCGCAGATTTGTGAATGTGCGTTGTTTTTTTTTAACTCACCAGAAGGTTTTTCGGGATTGGCCAGATACACCGACCTAAAAGCAAAAAAACTGTTGGCCAAACTGCGAACAATTGAAAAAACTGCCACAGACATGAGGGAACGTAAAAAATAACTGGCCTAGAAAAATCGTAATTATGTCAGTTACGCCGGCGCAGATCGCAGGGGGAAACTTAAAAAAAAATAAACATGCAAAAAAACCCGGCGCCAATGAACGGGGAAAATTGAGCCCTAAGTGTTACTTTCAATGTGTTTCCTGTGGTGGAAACAAAGCTTCATTTAAAAGGTGCCACCATTGGACACAGGTGGAGGAGCATCAGCTGGTGAAAGGGGGAGAGGTCCTGCACAAGGCCTCAGTCACACCCCCAATGCCCCAGATCAGGGAGGAGGAAATTGACCAGCCTCTCTGTTCCTAATCAATCTTGACTCTGCTGGATGCGTGTGTGTAGAAATAAGCTTGGCTGTGGTGTCCTCTTGTGGCCAAATAGCCTGTTGGGATTATTTGCATGTCTCACACGTGAATAATGGCCAATTGGGTGTGGTACCAGACGGCACGTGGCAATCCTAACACCACAGCCAAAATTTGGGGGAATCAACACCTACACAAAAAGAAGCGGTTGACACAGTTAGAAATGCATTAATAGTTCAGCTGCAGTATGATGTAGAAATCCTCCCTTAAAGGCGCAGAGTGTACAGACGCATAGATTCGCAGGAAGATACCAGGAATGAGAGACTGCAGTTAAGAGGGGAGATTTGAGGTTACGGAACTATTTCCATGGAAGCAGAGAAGGCTAAGAGGAGATTTAATACAGGTTTTTAAACTTATGAAGATTTTCTCTTGAGTCAATAGGGAATGACAGTGACTCAGGATCACAGTTTAAAATCATCACTGAGAATGAGGAGAGAAGTTAAGGAACATTTCTCTGCTCAAAGGGTTGTTGGAGCATGGGATATCTTACCATGGGGAGTGGTCAAGGCACAGACCATTGCATCTTTTAAGGGAAAACTGAATAAATATTGGAATCAGAGGAAGCTACAAGGCTATGTGGAGAGCGCAGGGCAGTGGGATTAGTTTTGCTTTGTACTATCAAAGGTACATTGGGCCAAATGGTCACCTTCCCTGCTGTCAGCTTCTTTGGTTCTATAGTATTATATTTGTTTATCTATAACTGAATGAATAAAGTCTGAACACAGCAATTTATTACAAAGGAATGATTAGGGGAATTTGATGGAACGGAACCAAACTATGAAGTCCATTATAAAGGGATTGAACAATGATATTTGATACAGAGGCACTTGAACACAAGGCTTACAGGCAAAGTGAGCCAAACAAATGGATTAGGTGCCACATGACCTGAACAGTAATAGTGTTGTTAATTTAATCTGTTTATCTGATAGAGAGGATGTTAAAGGAATGATAGAGCAATAGTTGAGGTCTGAGGATTTTATAATGTATGTACATTAAGACAATCCAATGAAAGCCTATTTTGTTGTGTGTGTGTGTGTGTGTGTGTGTGTGTGTGTGTGTGTGTGTGTGCGGGGGGCGGGGTGGGGGGGGGGGGAGGTGACGGGGAGGCGAGGGGTGCTGGGAGGAGAACTTAAAGGAACAAATATGCGTGTGCGTGTTTATTTCCCAATTTACTGCCCTTGCCTTTTGACTGATGCTGGGATTCATGCACCAGCTGCTTACTGAGACTTTGTCTAATTGGCATGCTTCCTTGTTACAGGCTGCAGGCTATTACATCACAGTCGAGCCTGATCCTGTCCATACATGCACGTTCCCAACAGCGACCATCGGGAGTGGGAACTTTGGCCAATTTCCTCCAAATTTCATCTCGGCTAGGACCAACAAACTGGACTCAAGTCTCGAACCTGTTCTGCATGTTCCAAATCCACGGACGTAAAGGTGAGGGACAAAAAACAAGAAGTTGTCTTTATATAGCGCCTTTAACGTAGTGAAACGTCCCAAGGTGCTTCACTGGAGTATTATGAGATGAAAAAATTTGACACCGAGCCACATAAGTAGAAATTAGCGCAGGTGACCAAAAGCTTGGTAAAAGAGATAGATTTTAAAGAGCGTCTTGAAGGAGGAAAGAGAGGTAGAGAGGCGGAGAGGTTTAGACAGGGAGTTCCAGCGCTTCGGGCCTAAGCAACAGAAGACACAGCCACCGATTGTTGAGCGATTATAATCAGGGATGCTCAAGAGGGTAGAATTAGAGGAGTGCAGACATCTTGGGGGATTGTGGGGCTGAAGGAGATTACAGAGATACAGAGGGGCGAGGCCATGGAGGGATTTGAAAATATGGATGAGAATTTTGAAATCGAGGTGTTACCGGAAGCCAATGTAGGTCAGCGAGCACAAGGGATGATGGGTGAATGGGACTTGGTGCGAGTTAGGACACGGGTCAGCGAGCACAAGGGGTAACAGGTGAACGAGACTTGGTGCGAGTTAGGACACGGGTCAGCGAGCACAATGGGTGACGGGTGAACAGGATTGGTGCGAGTTAGGACACGGACAGCCGAGTTTTGGATCACCTCTAGTTTATGTAGGATAGAATGTAGGAGGCCAACCGGGAGTGCGTTGGAATAGTCACGTCTAGAAGTAACAATGGCATGGTTGAGGGCTTCAAGCTGGTGAGCTGAGGCAAGGGCAGAGATGGGCGATGTTAAGGAGTGGAAATAGGCGGTCTTAGTTATGCTGTGGATATGAGGTCGAAAGCTAATTTCAGCGTCAAATATGGCACCAAGGTTGGGAACAGTGTGGTTCAGCCTCAGACAGAAGTTGGGAGAGTGACGGAGTCAGTGACAAGGGAACAGAGTTTGTGGCAGGGATCAAAAACAATGGCTTTGGTCTTCCCAATATTCAATTGGAGAAAATTTCTGCTCATCCAGAACTGCATGTCGGACAAGCAGTCTGACAATTTAGAGACCTTGGAGGGGCCAAGAGAAGTGGAAGTGAGGTAGAGCTGGGTGTCATCAGCGTACATGTGGAAACTGACGCTGTGTTTTCAGATGATGTCGCCAAGGAGCAGCATGTAGATGAGAAATAGGAAGTGCCAAGGACAGATCCTTGGGGGACATCAGAGGTAATGATGCGGGGGCGGGAAGAGAACCCATTGCAGGTGATTCTCTGGCTACAGTTCGATAGATAAGAATGGAACCAGGTGAGTGCAGTCCCACCCAGCTGGACGACGGTGGAGAGGCATTGGAGGAGGATGGAGTGGTCAACTGCAGACAAGTTAAGAAGGACGAGGAGGGATAGTTTGCCTGTGTAAATTTCACAAAGGATGCCATTTGTGACTTCAATGAGAGCTGTTTCAGTACTGTGGCAGGCGTGGAAACTGGATTGGAGAGATTCAAACATGGAATTGCAGGAAAGATGGGCAGGGATTTGGGAGGCTACAACATATTCAAGGACGTTGGAGAGGAAAGGGAGGTTGGAGATGGAGGCGGTAGTTCGCAAGGACGGAGGAATCGACGATTGTTTTTTTGAGGAGAGGGGTGATGACGGCAGATTTGAGGGAGAGGGGGACAGTACCTGAAGAGCGAGAACCGTTAACAATGTCAGCTAACATGGGAGCCAGAAAAGGAAGTTGGGTGGTCAGCAGTTTGGTGGTTATTGGGTCAAGGGAGCAGGAAGTGGGTCTCATGGACAGGATGAGCTCGAAAAGGTCATGAGGGGAAACTGAAGAGAAACTGGAGAAAGATGTGAGGTCAGGGCTAGGACAGGGGGCTTCCTTAGAGGAAGTTTGGATTGGTGAGCTAGGGGAAGGAAGAGAAGAGGCAGAGGTGGCCGAACTGATGGCCTCAATCTTAGAGACAAAGAAGTCCATGAGCTTTTCATACTTGTTGTCGGAGGTGAGGGTAGAGACTGAGAGGGGTTTAAAAAGATGGTTAGCAGTAGAGAATAGAAGCCGGGATTTATCTTTACTTTCAAATGATTCTGGAGTAGTGAGCAGTTTGGGCTGACGAGAGCAGGACCCGATAGTGCTTTATGTGGTCCAATCAGATCTGGCGGTGAAAGGTTAACCCACTTGTCCGCCACATCAGTTCAAGTCTGCGTCCCGTGGATTTAAGAAAGTGAAAATCAGGGCCGTACCAGGAGGAATGGCCAGGGTGAGAGAGAGTAATTGTTTTAACAGGGACTAGGGCATCAAAAGTGATGGTGAGGGTGTGATTGAGCAGATCGGTAGCTGTAGAAATGTGACGAGTGATACGAGGAAGTGGACAGAAATGGCCTTATCTGCGATTGACACGATGGGAGTAGCGAGGACACGAGAGATGGCAAGGTCAAGGGGCTGGCCGTGAATAGGGGAGTTTACAGGGATGATAGGAGGCTAGTGAACTCAGAGGAGAGAGAGCATGATGAATTGAGATGGAGGTTGAAATCACCGAGGATGAGAAATTGTTTGGTGCAGAGGCAGAGGGAGGAAAATAGTGAAGAAATATCGGTAATAACATTTTTATGGTACAGGTTGAGCCTCCTTTATCCGGAATCCCTCGGGACCTGGGCGGTTCTGGATAAGGGATTTTTCTGGAAGAGGGGTGGTCACGTTAAATTGGATGGTACAGGTACTGAGCAAGGGGATATCGGGGCTGGCTGGCTTGAAGCTGTGAGTGCGGCAGAGAGATCATGGGGTGGTGGTGCGGGGGGGGGGCAGTGGATCGCGGGATCAGGCCAGTGATTGTGGGATTCGGCAGCGAGGAAGGACTTCAATTTGTTCATGTCGGAGTTCTGCGCATGCGCCACCCGGTGGCCGGGAATGGTTCTGGATAAGGGAGTTTCATCCTGTACTTGGTGGGAGGTAGAGAACGAGAATTTTAAATGAGAGGTGAGAGGGGTGGAATAGGATGAGATGCTCAAAGGAGGAGCAAAAAGGGCGGAGACACATGCAGGGTAATGCTGGGGCGGTAAACTGGCAGAAAGGACCTGTTGTAGAGCTTGCGTGATTTTCATTTTTGAAAATCGGACGGGTTCTATAACAGGCAGGCAAACTGCTCCACTGTTTTACTTCCCAAAGAGTGAAGGTGAACATTGACCATATTGTGACAGACTTCTGGCACGTCTACATTGCCCCAGGATTACCCCGCCTTTCCGTAAGGGTTTCAAGGACCTGTGCCTGTCGATGACCTTGCCCCAGTGATTGCCTCAGATGAGTGGGTCTCAGTAAGCCAGGCAGCAAGGCGAGAAGACAAGTGACCCATTCTTTAATTTCTTTTTTTACAGGACCCTATTGATTTTGGGGCCTTAAACTATTCGAGCTGCTGTTGTCCAACAACAGCTAGAAGGCCCCGCGGTCATCAACTAGGCCTCAGCTACATTCCTGTTTGGCTCCATTTGCCAGCGCAAGGCCTTGCTGGGGGTGGGGGGGGGGGGGGGAGTTGGGCCTGGCCTAATTCAGCGGTAGCTTGATCCAGGTGGATGCAGCATACCTGGGGATACACCACACCTGTTCAGTGCTAGGGTGGGAGATGGGAAGGAGCCAAGAAAATTGGCCTCATTAGATGTCTTATTATATTGCTTTATCTTTATTTTTCATTGGATCATTACTTTTTGTTGCACTGCAAGACTTTTATTCCCAACTACTTTAATATAGCACTCTTATTTCCAGTTGCTTTTTCATTTCAGCAACTAAAGCAGGCAGGGTGCCAATTCCTTTGGCGGTTCTTGGTGGGTCAAAAAAGGCAAGTGCAACTACACATCAGTTACTTTCCTGTCTTCATGCCAGGGCTCACATTTACTGACCTGGCTAGTTCTTCCTGGACATGGAAATTTGTCTTTGGCTTGTCCATTTCACATGGGAGGCTGCCATCGCCTAGAGGCCAACCTGCAGACAATTTCTTATGGGTCTGAAGTCACTATTGCACTGAATGTCTGTCGCTTGTTCCTTCCGAACTACAAGAACAATTCTAACGTAGTAAATGTCCCAAGGGACTTCACAGGAGCATTGTCAAACCGAGCCATGTGAGAAAATATTAGGGCAGTATCATATCTTTGGAGAGCACGCAACACATGGCCTGAAAGATGGCTGGCAGTCCCGGAATATTCTGATCTCTTGGTCAGGTGACCTGCTTTTTATTAACAGCACTAGCTGCAGTAACACAGGCGTCCACAGTGTGGCGCTACAGACATTACAGGCAGATGACCAAAAGCTTGGTCAAAGAGGCATATTTTTAGGAGCATCTTAAAGGAGGAGAGAGAGGTAGAGAGACGGGGCGTTTTAGGCAGGGAATTCGAGGTTTGGGCCCCAGCAACAGAAGGCATGGCTACCAATGGTGGAGCAATTATAATCGGGGATGTGCAAGAGGCCAGAATTGGAGGAGCGCAGAGATAAGAACCTAAGAACATAAGAAATAGGAGCAGGAGTAGGCCATACGGCCCCTCGAACCTGCTCCGCCATTTAATAAGATCATGGCTGATCTGATCATGGACTCAGCTCCACTTCCCCGCCCACTCCCCATAACCCCATATCCCCTTATCATTTAAGAAACTGTCTATTTCTGTCTTAAATTTATTCAATGTCCCAGCTTCCACAGTTCTCTGAAGCAGCGAATTCCACAGATTTACAACCCTCTGAGAGAAAAAATTTCTCCTCATCTCTGCTTTAAATGGGCGGCCCCTTATTCTAAGATTGTGCCCTCTAGTTCTGGTCTCCCCCATCAGTGGAAACATCCTCTCTGCATCCACCTTGTCAAGCCCCCTCGTAATCTTACACGTTTTGATAAAATCACCTCTCATTCTTCTGAATTCCAATGGGTAGAGGCCCAACCTACTCAACCTTTCCTCATAAGTCAACCCCCTCATCCCTGGAATCAACCTAGTGAACCTTCTCTGAACTGCCTCCAAAGCAAGTTTATCCTTTCGTAAATATGGAAATCAAAACTATTCCAGGTGTGGCCTCACCAATATCTTATATAGCTGTAGTAAGACTTCCCTGCTTTTATACTCCATCCCCTTTGCAATAAAGGCCAAGATACCATTGGCCTTCCTGATCATTTGCTGTATCTGCATACTATCCTTTTGTGTTTTATGCACAAGTACCCCCAGGTCCCGCTGTACTGCGGCACTTTGTGATCTTTCTCCATTTAAATAATAACTTGCTCTTTGATTTTTTTCTGCCAAAGTGCATGACATCACACTTTCCAACATTATACTCCATCTACCAAATTTTTGCCCACTCATTTAGCCTGTCTATGTCCTTTTGCAGATTTTTTGTGTCCTCCTCACACATTGCTTTCCCACCCATCTTTGTATCGTCAGCAAACTTGGCTACGTTACACTCAGTCCCTTCTTCCAAGTTGTTAATAAAGATTGTAAATAGTTGGGGTCCCAGCACTGATCTCTGCGGCATCCCACTAGTTACTAGCTGCCAACCAGAGAATGAACCTGTTATGTCTGCCAACACCGTCCCAAATATGCACGGTTCCGCTAGACATCTCAGGTCGGCAAAGAATTCTGCCACGCTCTGGCCCTCCAAACGAACGTGTGTATAAAACCTGTATCTCGAGATGATGATGCCGTCGTCTGGCTTGAGGTGCTCCCGTACCAATGTACACAACTTCTCTTACATTTTCTCTGTTGGATCACTAGGCACAAGTAGATTCTTTATCAGACCATAGATCTTTGAACCGCACACAGTGAGGAACACGGCCCAGCGCCGATCTGAATCGTCGACCCCCTTCATTTTGTAGGCCACGAAGTACTGGTTCAAACGGCTCACAAAGTCTGCCCAATCTTCTCCCTCCACGAGTCGCTCTAAAAATCCAATCGTGCTCATTTTGCAAACAAAGGTTTTTGTATTCTCATCGGCAAATATTATGTATGCAATAAAGGTTCAAACTGTTTAACCAATCAAGGTACAATTTTGGCTCTGCTTTATTTAGGCCCAAAGTGCCTGACTCTCAAAATGGCTGGCTTTTTACACCTGAGCAGAACCATTTATCCCGACTCTCTCTTTTCTGTTAGTTAGCCAATCCGCTATCCATGCTAATATATTACCCCCAATGCCGTAAACTTTTATCTTGGCACCTTGTCAAATGCCTTCTGGAAGTCCAAATACACCACATCCACTGGTTCCCCCTTATCCACCCTGTTTGTTACATCCTCAAAGAATTCCAGCAAATTTGTCAAACATGACTTGCCCTTCATAAATCCATGCTGACTCTGCCTGACCAAATTTTGGTTTTCCAAATGTCCTGCTACTGCTTCTTTAATAATGGACTCCAACATTTTCCCAAGCACAGATATTAGGCTAACTGGTCTATAGTTTCCTGCTTTTTGTCTGCCTCCTTTTTAAATAGGGGCATTACATTTTCAGTTTTCCAATCTGCTGGGACCTCCCCAGAATCCAGAGGATTTTGATAAATTACAACCAATGCATCCACAATCCCTGCCGTTACTTCTCTTAAGACCCTAGGATGCACGCCATCAGGTCCAGGGGATTTATCTTACTTTAGTCTCATTATCTTACTGAGTACCACCTCCTTAGTGATTGTGATTGTGTTAAGTTCCTCCCCCCCATTGCCCCTGGACTATCCATTGTCAGAATATTGTTAGTGTTCTATCGTAAAGACTGATACAAAATATTTGTTCAGAGTTTCTGCCATCTCCATGTTCCCCATTACTAATTCCCCGGTCTCGTCCTCTAAGGGACCAACATCCAGCTGTGGCCTAACCAGTGTTTTATACAGTTCAAGCATAACCCCCCCTGCAATACAAGAGCAAGGGGGTTATGCTTGAACTGTATAAAACACTGGTTATGCCACAGCTGGAGTACTGTGTGCAGTTCTGGTCACTGCATTACAGGAAAGACGTGATTGCACTGGAGAGGGTACAGAGGAGATTCATGAGGATGTTGCCGGGAGTGGAGAATCTTAGCTATGAGGACAGATTGGATAGGCTGGATTTGTTTTCATAGAAACATAGAAACATAAAAACATAGAAATGAGGTGCAGGAGCAGGACATTTGGCCCTTCGAGCCTGCACCACCATTTAATAAGATCATAGCTGATCATTCAACCTCAGTACCCCTTTCCTGCTTTCTCTCCATACCCCTTGATCCCTTTGGCCGTAAGGGCCATATCTAACTCCCCTTTGAATATATCTAACGAACTGGCCTCAACAACATTCTGCGGTAGAGAAATCCACAGGTTCACCACTCTCTGAGTGAAGAAGTTTCTCCTCATGTCGGTCCTAAATGGCTTACCCCTTATTCTTAGACTGTGTCCTGTGGTTCTGGAATTCCCCAGCAATGGAAACATTCTTCCTGCCTCTAACCTGTCCAATCCCGTCAGAATTTTATATGTTTCTATGAGATCCCCTCTCATGCTTCTAAACTCCAGTGGATACAAGCCCAGTTGATCCAGTCTCTCCTCATATGTCAGTCCTGCCATCCCGGGAATCAGTCTGGTGAACTTTCGTTGTACTCCCTCAATAGCAAGAATGTCCTTCCTCAGATTAGGAGACCAAAACTGAACACAATATTCAAGGTGTGGCCTCACCAAGGCTCTGTACAACTATAGTAAAACCTCACTGCTCCTACATTCAAATCCTCTAGCTATGAAGGCCAACATGCCATTTGCCTTCTTCACCGCCTGCATACCAACCTTCAATGACTGATGTACCATGACACCCAGATCTCATTGCACCTCCCCTTTTCCTAATCTGTCACCATTCAGATAATATTCCTGTTTTTGCCACCAAAGTGGATAACCTCACATTTATCCACATTATACTTCATCTGTCATGCATTTGCCCACTCACCTTACCCATCCAAGTCACCCTGCAACCTCTTAGCATCCTCCTCACAGCTCACACCGCCACCCAGCTTAGTGTCATCTGCAAACTTGGAGATATTACATTCAATTCTTTCATTTAAATCATTGATGTATATCGTAAATTCCTAGGAACAGAGGAGGCTGAGAGGAGAGTTCATTGAGGTGTATAAAAGTATGAGGTTCCTTGATAGAGTGGATAGAAAGGGTATATTTCCCTTAGCAGTGGGGTCAACAACCAGGAGACATAGATTTAAAGTAATTGGTAGACGGTTTAGAGGGGATTTGAGAGGAATTTTTTTCACGCAGAGGGTTGTGGGGATCTGGAACTCACTGCCTGAAAGCGTGGTCAGGCAGAAACCCTCACTACCTTTAAAAAGTATTTGGATGTGCACTTGAAGTGCCTTAACCTACAGGGTTACGGGCCTAGAGCTGGAAAGTGGGATTAGGCTGGATAGTCTCTTGTTGGTCAGCACGGACACAATGGGCCGAAATGGCCTCCTCCCGTGCTGTAAACTTCTATGATTCTATAATATACGCACTGCTATATTAGCAATAAGTGCTAACCAACTATTCAATCGTGTTACCCGCTGCTCTGAAATATGCTGCTGTCCAACATCGGTTAATAAAAGTTAACAAAAAGGGAGAGAAACGAAGGGCCTGAAATTGGTGAAAGCTAAATTCTGCCCAAGTACTGTCCAAAGGACCGCTGCAATCCGGACAGTACTTTGGGCGGAAGTTTCATGGAAAAATCTGGGAAAGACCGCCCTGCGACAATAATGGGACTTACGCACCGATTCTGGGCGGCCGCGGGCGGTAGCTCCCAATCTCGGCGGCAAATGCAATTCTCGGCAAAGTACCGCCGAGGATTGAGTCGGGCCCAGGGAGGGGGGAAACTGATGAAATAAAAAATTTTCACAACATTAAAAAAATGCGCTAAAAATCCTTTAGTGGGACCCCAATTCACCTGAATCCCTGCAAAAAAAAAAATAAAGAAACCTTTTTTTGCAGGTCTTGATACTTACCGTCGAGGTTAGACCTGCCTCCACGCAGCAGTCTTTTCCCCTGCTGGAGCGGACTCCCGCCCGGACCAAACTGGCGGCTCGGCGGGGTGGGCGGACTCTTCTGCGCGGTGCATGCCGGCTCACGCCAACGGACGGTTCCCAGCTTTCTTCTCTCCCTGCCAGCGGCAGGACTCCACCAAACTCGCTCGGAGGAGAGACCACCCAGAAACCAGGGAGACCACCGAGAAAACTCGGGGGCAGTGGACGGTAAGCCCACCAATTTCGGGCCCTGAGACTTTACCGTTCAGAATTACACAAGATGGAGGCGGGTTAGGGATATTTATTAATACGGATGTTGTGCTTGTCAAGTTGAGGGATATTCGTGATGGAGAATGGAATTCTATCTATTTTGTGTGCCCAATGCCAGCTTCAAACACTTCCTGGTCAGGTATCGCATCAAAAGTGAATCTGTCTCTGCTCTGTCCCAACAATGTGCCTGAACCCAACCCTCAGGAGAGCAACAGCTATTGTAGGAATGTCCAACCCTCAGATCTTTGTGGCACAACTAATGAGTGGGCCGTGTTTGATTAAATCACTATTGAATCAGACAGATTCCTGAATAAACATTACATCCAACTCCCAAACTATTGCATTTTCTTTGGTAATCCTTGGAATAGACCTTATACCCCCTTTACTTCTGTCCCCTCTCTCTCTCCTTCAACTCCTCTGCTTCTGTTTGTCTGTGTCGTACACCCCTTTTCTGTTTGATCCTCTCTCTCTCACTCCTGTTTGTTTCTATCATCTCCCTTGCTGTCTACATGTCTCTCTCCTCTCTCTGACACATGGCCGGTGTGATGTATGCACCTGTGAGTATGCTCACAGGTTTGTTGAGTTGTTGAGTTGAGAGTGGCTTAGCCAGTCACGTGATGTTTACAAGACTCAATAAAACCCCAGCCAGTGGGATCAGTGGATCCACAATGAGGCAAGTGGTTGTGAGCCTAGTGGATGAACTGTAATCTGTAGTGTGATTGTTAAACCTTTGCCAATAAACCAACTAGTTCTTAACAGCAATGTCTTGCTTTGAATTCTTAAGCAAAGACCCCACAAAGCAAATACATTATGGCCGGGGCTATCTGACTCCCATGCTATAATCCTATCTTGGCCTGTTTCCCAGTTTTATCCAACACAGAGCCACAGATAAGTGAGGAAAGCACTCTTCATGCAAAGTATGCACCTTGCTTATTTCTGGCTCCCCTTGAAAGGCAGATAGAATTGGGATTGATTTGGCCTATCAGTTAGAGCTGACATTTCTTCATTTCCCACATCAGCTACCCTGGGACTGCGATTTTAGTGCTGAATTAGAAGTTTTCATCTTATCGATTTTAGTCAGATTTGAATCCAGGTCCGAGTGATAAAAGACCAGTACCTAAAGAAAGGCCCAATTCCAACAAACACTAGGATTATGAGGTATCACCACAGCAGTGACAGAAGTGAATAGTGTTATGTATGTAAACCTGTAATTACCATGTCTAACCACCAGAGAGCTTATCCCTTGGGAGCACCTGTACATAAGGAGGCCTCACAGGCTGGAGAGGCACTCTGAGATCTGTAATAAAGGATTACGGTCATACTTACTTTGAGCTTGCAGTATCGAGTCTGACTTCTGACTCTTTATCCAAGACATAACAACTGGCAACGAGATACAGATGACGAACCCCAACGCAACAATGCAGAGAACAGTGGGCATCCTGGAGAAATTTTTGGAGGGAGATGATTGAGAAACCTTCGTGCAGCGACTTGACCAATACTTCGTGGCCAACGAGCTGGAAGGAGAAGGGAACGCTGCCAAACGAAGGGCGATTCTCCTCACCATTTGCGGGGCACCAACATGTGACCTCATGAAAAACTTGCTCGCTTCAGCAAAATCCACAGACAAGTCGTATGATGAGTTGTGCACAGTGGTCTGGGAGCATCTAAACCTGAAGGAAAGTGTTCTGATGGCGAGGTATTGGTTCTACGTACAAGAGGTCTGAAAGCCAGGAAGTGGCGAGCTACATCACCGAGCTAAGGTGCCTTGCAGGACATTGCGAATTTGAAGGACACTTGGAGCATATGCTTTGTACTTGGCATTGGCCATGAAGTAATACTTCGCAAACTTTTGACTGTAGAGACCCCAACCTTGAGTAAAGCCATCGCGATAGCCCAAGCATTTATCTCCACCAGTAACAATACCAAACAAATTTGCCAGCACACTAGTGCTGCTGCAAGTACTGTGAACAAAGTAACATTGTTTTCAAATCGAAATGTACATGGCAGGAATTACACGCCTGTAGCTGCACATCCGCAGATGATTTAGAGTCCACCATCAAGAGTGGTGAATACAAGGCAATTAACATCTTGTTGGCGCTGCAGGGTTGATCATCGATTCCATTCATGCCGCTGCAAAGGATACCTTTGCAAGGGCTGTGGAACAATGGGACACCTCCAATGTATGTGCAGGCGAGCTGTAAACCCTGCTAATCTTGCAAACTACCATGTTGCAGAGGAGGACAGATCCACGGTGGATCATGACGAACCAGAGCCTCAGACCAAGGAGGCAGAGGTATATGGGGTGCACACATTTACCAGAAAATGTCCCCCGATAATGCTGAAAGTTGAATTAAATGGACTCCCGGTGTCCATGGAGCTGGACACGGGCGCAAGCCAGTCCATAATGAGTAAAAAGACTTTCGATAAGTTGTGGTGCAACAAGGTGTCAAGGCCAGTCCTGACTCCCATTCGTACCAAACAAAGGAACTGATTCCCGTAATTGGCAGTGCTACCGTACAGGTCTCCTACGATGGAGCGGTGCACGATTTACCACTTTGGGTGGTACTGGGCGATGGCCCCATGCTGTTCGGCAGGAGCTAGCTGGGAAAAATACACTGGAACTGGGATGGTGTCCGAGTGCTTTCGTCCATCGATGAAACCTCACGTGCCCAGGTCCAAAGCAAGTTCCCCTCACTGTTTGAACCAGGCATCGGGAAGTTCCAAGAAGCGAAAGTGCAGATCCACTTGATTCCGGATGCGCGACCCATCCATCACAAGGTGAGAGTGGTACCTTTCATGATGAGAGAGAGGGTGGAGATCGAGCTGGACAGGCTACAACGAGAGGGCATCATTTCACCGATCGAATTAAATGAGTGGGCCAGTCCAATTGTTCCTGTCCTCGAGGGAGACGGCACCATCAGAATCTGAGATGGTTACAAAGGCCCCAAGTTTCCACACACGGCGAAAAAGGCGCCCCTCAGAGCTGGGCGCCTGTTTTTCGCGCCGAAAACGGCGCCGGAAAAAAAATGCGGTATTGAGCTCGATGTCTGCTTGGCGCGGCGCACAGGGGGCAGAGCCTACCACTCGCGCCAATTTTGTAAGTAGGAGGGGGCGGGTACAATTGAAATGAGGCTTCTTGGTGCCGGCAACCCTGCGCGTGCGCGTTGGAGCGTTCGCGCACGCGCAGTCTGAAGTAAACATTGGCACTCGGCCATTTGTAAAAGTGCTGCAGAAAAAGTGAAGATTTGTTTCTTGGACCCCTGCAAAGGCTTGCATTTTAATTTTCTTGATATTTCTGTGTGTGAGGGAGTGCTTTTAGCAGCATTGCTGAATAAATCACCTGCTGAAATCAGTGAGTTCAGCTTTTCACTGCTAAACTTGCAGAACCAGTGCCTGCAAATTAAGGACTGTGTGTTTGGAGAAATAAAAGTGCCAATTCAACTTTGCAATGGATCAACTTCCACCAAGAACAAAGAATTTCTTGCATGAGGAAGCAAACCATTGCATAATATGTGGTGCACCCATTCTGCAAATTTAAATATAAAGATGTCGATGTGGCTGCCTCTCCCTGTCCAAATGGCCTCAGTCAGTCCCCCTCACAGCTCGAAGGCTGCTGCTGTTCTTTCTTCGGCTCCCGACCAACCACTGACGCCGCTGCAATCCCATGGTCGAATGGCCTCACGTCCGTCCGGGTGCTGTATCTTCGCGGGGAATGAAGGCCTGCCTCAAGCACCGCAGCTCAGCTCGAAAGCTGCTTGCTGCCTGCCGCTGCCGTCGAGACAAGACACTGACGCCACACCGCTGCCTGAAAGGCCTGCCTGAAGCACGTTCACACAGGTAGGAACATGGTTTATTTAATCTTTTCTTTGCTTATCAATTTTTATTCAGGTTGGATTTATTTGTATAATATTTGTATAAGTATAACTAAGGATTGATTGTAGAATTTAATGACTTCCCTTCCCCCCCCCCTCGCTCTCCCCCACCCACCTCGTTCCCGACGCCTAATTTGTAACCTGCGCCTGATTTTTTAAAGTGTAGACAAGGTTTTTTCTAGCGTACAAAAATCTTCACTTGCTCCATTCTAAGTTAGTTTGGAGTACGTTTTCACTGTGGAAACTTTCAAATCAGACGTCAGTGGCTGGACACGCCCCCTTTTGAAAACAAAATTCTGTTCCAAAGTGAAACTGTTCTACCTGACTAGAACTGCAGAAAACTAAATGTGGAGAATTCCAATTTCTAAGATACTGCGTTCTACACCAGTTGCTCCTAAAAATCAGGAGCAAATCACGTGGAAACTTGGGGCCATTGTAACTATCAATTGTTTCTCACTGCAGGATCAATACCCGCTACCAAAGGCAGACGACCTATTTGCGATGCTGGCGGGAGGGAAAACATTCACGAAGCTGGACTTGACCTCGGCCTACATGACGCAGGAGCTAGAGGAATCTTCGAAAGGCCTCACCTGCATCAACACGCACAAAGGTCTTTTAGTTTACAACAGATGCCCGTTTGGGATTTGATCAGCCACGGCACTATTGCAGAGGAACATGGAAAGCTTGCAGAAGTCGGCCCTGCGCACCGTGGTCTTCCAGAACGACATCTTGGTTACAGGTCGAGACACTGTCGAGCACCTGCAGAACCTGAAGGAGGTTTTTAGTTGGCTTAATCGTGTGGGGCTCAGGCTAAAACGCTCAAAGTGCGTTTTCCTGGTGCCTGAAGTGGAGTTCCTGGGGAGAAGAATCGCGGCTGATGGCATCAGGCCCACCGGTTCGAAGACGGAGGCAATCAAAAAAGCACCAAGACCGCAGAACGTGACGGAGCTGCGGTCGTTTCTAGGACTCCTGAACTATTTTGGTAACTTCTTACCAGGTCTTAGAACAGTGTTCGAACCCCTGCACTCTTTACTGCATCATCCCCCTGCGGTCATCCACCTGCAAAACAGATACACTGCTTTGAGTACTGTTGAGGGGGATGACTCATCAGGGGAGGGCAGCAGCAGCCAAGTTCATGGCACCGTGGCTGGCTCTGCTGCACAGGAGGGCAGGAAAAAGAGTGGGAGAGCGATAGTGATAGGGGATTCGATTGTAAGGGGAATAGATAGGCGTTTCTGCAGCCGCAACCGAGACTCCAGGATGGTATGTTGCCTCCCTGGTGCAAGGGTCAAGGATGTCTCGAAGCGGGTGCAGGACATTCTGAAAAGGGAGGGTGAACAGCCAGTTGTCGTGGTGCACATTGGTACCAACGATATAGGTCAAAAAAGGGATGAGGTCCTACGAAACGAATTTAAGGAGCTAGGAGCTAAATTAAAAAGTAGGACCTCAAAAGTAGTAATCTCAGGATTGCTACCAGTGCCACGTGCTAGTCAGAGTAGGAATCGCAGGATAGCTCAGATGAATATGTGGCTTGAGCTGTGGTGCAGCAGGGAGGGATTCAAATTCCTGGGGCATTGGAACTGGATCTGGGGGAGGTGAGACCAGTACAAACCGGACGGTCTGCACCTAGGCAGGACCGGAACCAATGTCCTAGGGGGAGTGTTTGCTAGTGCTGTTGGGGAGGAGTTAAACTAATATGGCAGGGGGGATGGGAACCAATGCAGGGAGACAGAGGGAAACAAAAAGGAGACAAAAGCAAAAGACAGAAAGGAGATGAGTAAAAGTGGAGGGCAGAGAAACCCAAGGCAAAAAACAAAAAGGGCCACTGAATGTCAAGGGGCTGCAGGAGGGGGTCAAAACTAGAAATCATGGTTTAAAAACTAGTATTAAAACACTCAACCTAAACGCACGTAGCATTCGAAATAAAGTAAATGAGTTGACGGCACAAATCATTACAAATGGGTATGATTTGGTGGCCATTACAGAAACGTGGTTGCAGGGGGGCCAAGACTTGGAATTAAGCATACAGGGTTATCTGACGATTCGGAAAGATAGACAAGAAGGGAAAGGAGGTGGGGTAGCTCTGTTAATAAAGGATGATATCAGGGCAGTTGTGAGAGACGATATTGGCTCTAATGAACAAAATGTTGAATCATTGTGGGTGGAGATTAGAGATAGTCAGAGGAAAAAGTCACTGGTGGGCGTAGTTTATAGGCCCCAAAATAATAACTTCACGGTGGGGCGGGCAATAATAAAGGGAATAATGGAGGCATGTGAAAAAAGAACGGCAGTAATCATGGGGGATTTGAACCTACATATCAATTGGTCAAATCAAATCACACGGGGTAGCCTGGAGGAGGAATTCATAGAATACATATGGGATTATTTCTTGGAACAGTATGTAACAGAACTACAAGGGAGCAAGCTATCTTAGATCTGCTCCTGTGTAATGAGACAGGAATAATAAACGATCTCCTAGTAAAAGATCCTCTCGAAATGAGTGATCACAGTATGGTTGAATTTGTAATACAGATTGAGGGTGAGGAAGTAGTGTCTCAAATGAGCGTACTATGCTTAAACAAAGGGGACTACAGTGGAATGAGAGCAGAGTTGGCTAAAGTAGACTGGAAACACAGACTAAACGGTGGCACAATTTGAGGAACAGTGGATGACTTTAAAGGAGCTCTTTCATAGTGCTCAACAAAAATATATTCCAGTGAAAAAGAAGGGCGGTAAGAGAAGGGATAACCAGCCGTGGATAACTAAGGAAATAAAGGAGAGTCTCAAATTAAAAACCAATGCGTATAAGGTGGCCAAGGTTAGTGGGAAAATAGGAGATTGGGAAAATTTTAAACGACAGCAAAGAATGACTAAGAAAGCAATAAAGAAAGGAAAGATAGATTACGAAGGTAAACTTGCGCAAAACATAAAACGGATAGTAAAAGCTTTTACAGATATATAAAACGGAAAAGAGTGACTAAAGTAAATGTTGGTCCCTTAGAAGATGAGAAGGGGGATTTAATAATGGGAAATGTGGAAATGGCTGAGACCTTAAACAATTATTTTGCTTCGGTCTTCACAGTGGAAGACACAGAAACCATGCCAGAAATTGCTGGTCACAGGAATGTGGGAAGGGAGGACCTTGAGACAATCACTATCACTAGGGGGGTAGTGCTGGACAGGCTAATGGGACTCAAGGTAGACAAGTCCACTGGTCCTGATGAAATGCATCCCAGGGTATTAAAAGAGATGGCGGAAGTGATAGCAGATGCATTCGTTATAATCTACCAAAGTTCTCTGGACTCTGGGGCGGTACCAGCGGATTGGAAAGCAGCTAATGTAACACCTCTGTTTAAAAAAGCGGGCAGACAAAAGGCAGGTAACTATAGGCCGTTAGTTTAACATCTGTAGTGGGGAAAATGCTTGAAACTATCATTAAGGAAGAAATAGCGGGACATCTAGATAGGAATAGTGCAATCAAGCAGACGCAGCATGGATTCACGTCCTTAGTAAAAAGCTGTGTGCTCCATGGGAGTTGGTCTAGTGTCCCGTTAGAGATACAGGAAGAAATAAAGCCGTACCAGCGGCGCAGAGATGAAATGTCGATACAGGCAGACTGCCTCCTATGGGGCAATTGGGTAATTGTGCCAAATAAGGGCAGGGACACTTTCATTAGTGATCTCCACAGTACCCACCCAAGCATTGTAATGGTGAAAACGATAGCCGATCCCACGTGTGGTGGCCCGGTATCGATGCAGACTTAGAGTCCTGTGTGCACAAATGTAATACATGTTCCAAGTTAAGCAATGCACCCAGGGAGGCACCACTAAGTTTATGGTCTTGGCCCTCCAAACCGTGGTCTAGGATTCATGTCGACTATGCAGGCCCATTCTTGGGAAAAATGTTTTTAGTGGTTGTAGATGCATACGCCAAATGGATTGAATGTGTGATAATGTCGGCAAACATGCCCGCTGCCACCATTGAAAGCCTACGGGCCATGTTTGCCATGCACGGCCTGCCTGATGTCCTTGTAAGTGACAATGGGCCGTGCTTTACCAGTGCCGAATTCAAGGAATTCATGACCCGCAATGGGGTCAAGCATGTCATGTCTGCCCCGTTTAAGCCAGCATCCAACGGTCAGGCAGAACGAGCTTCAAACAATCAAGCAGAGCTTGAAAAGGGTAACTGAAGGCTCACTGCAGACTCGCTTATCCCGAGTCCTGCTTAGATACCGGACAAGACCCCACTCGTTCACCTGGGTTCCTCCCGCTGAACTGCCCATGAAAAGGGCACTTAAGACAAGTCTCTCGTTATTCCACCCTGATCTACACGAACAGGTAGTGAGCAGGCGGCTTCAACAGAATACACATGATCGCGCAAATGTGTCACGCGAAATTCAAGTAATTGATCCCGTATTTGTGTTGAACTATGGACAAGGTCCCAAGTGGATTGCTGGCACTGTTTTGTCCAAAGAGGGGAGTAAGGTTTTGTGGTCCAACTCGCAAATGGACTCACCTGCAGAAAACACTTGGACCAAACCAAACTCAGATTTAACTACTATCCAGAACAACCCACAATAGCCTCCACCTTTTTCGACCCTCCAACACACACACAAGTGGCAACCGACCCAGTGGTTGACCACGAAGCAAAATCCATCAACCGCAGCCCAGCAAGGCTCACCATCCCCAGCAGTCCAGCAAGGCCAGCTGTGCCGCAGCCCAGCAAAGGCCCAACAAACGACTCACCAACATCAGCAGTGCACCGAGATGATCAACCAGGGAAAGGAAGGCCCCAGATCGACTCACATTGTAAATAGTTACACTGTTGACTTTGGGGGGGAGTATCATTATGTATGTAAACCTGTAATTACCATGTCTAACCACCAGAGGGCTTATCCCCTGGCATCCCAAGGGATCCCACAATCCCTTGGGAGCACCTGTAGAGAAAGGAGGCCTCACAGGCTGGAGGGGCACTCTGAGATCTGTAATAAAGGACTATGGTCACACTTACTTTGAGCTTGCAGTATCTAGTCTGACTCTTTATCTAAGACATAACAAATAGTGCAGTTATTTTCTACCCCGAGAGTGCGTATCGCAGACACTGGGAGGTACCTCATCTAATGCAGCAGCAAGATGAGGGTGGCCTATGAACATAGGGAGTAATTTTAACCCCCACAAATGGGCGGGTTTGGGTCGGGTGGGATGTTGAGATGTTAAAACTCAGAACAGTGACCCAACCCACCTTGAACTCGTCCACTTGCGGTTTTAACAGATGCGGGCGAAGGGCAGGCAACCAATCTGCTCTCAGGAAAGAAAGAAAAAAAGACTTGCATTTATAGAGCGCCTTTCACGATCACCAGACATGTCAAAGCTCATTACAGCCAATGAAGTACTTTTTGGAGTGTAGACACTGTTGGAATGTGGGAAACGTGGTAGCCAATTTGCACACAGCAAGCTTCCACAAACAGCAATGTGATAATATCCAGATAATCGGTTTTTTTTGCTATGTTGATTAGGGGATAAATATTGGCCAAGACACCAGGGAGAACTCCACTGCTCTTCTTCAAAATAGTGCTATGGGATATTTTATGTCTGCTTGAGAGAGCAGACTCTTTTTAAATGGCCGACTTACCAGGCACAGCCTTCTCATCTTCATATCGCAGGGTCTGTGCTGCGATGTTGCAGCCCAGCACTCCGGTTCTGTGTCGGGCTGCTGCCACAGCACCCTGCTCCCTGGTAGTCTAGTGGTGGCCCCTTCTCCCTCATTCAGAGTCCACAGCATGCCCTCCCCATTAATGGAAGGGGAGGGCCCTGTGCTCTCCGTGTAACGCTGGAAAATTCCCATGGCTTTGCGTCCCAGACCCGCCCCCAAGAAGAAGTGGAGCACAAGTTTTTGCATTTCACTTCCTCCCAGGGATGGTAAGCCCAATTTAGCTGGTGGAGCGAGACTTCTGTACCTGGTGCAGGGAGTCCTGCCTTGCAGCTGTTACTGCCCCAACCAGGGTGGTACGCAATTTTGCTGACGCTTGAGTGCAGTACTGAGGGAGTGCGGAATAGTGGATCATTTCAGCTCACAGCCACCGTCAGAGGCAGTCCCTCGAAATCGAGGAAGACTTACTCCCACTCTCAGGTGACTGAACAGTCCAATACGGGAATTACAGTCTCTGTCACAGGTGAGACAGACAGTGGTTGAAGGAAAGGGTGGGTGGGGAGTCTGGTTTGCCGCACGCTCCTTCCGCTGCCTGCGCTGGTTTTCTGCATGCTCTCGGCGACGAGATTCGAGGTGCTCAGTGTCCTCCCGGATGCTCGTCCTCCACGTAGGGCGGTCTTTGGCCAGGGACTCCCAGGTGCCGGTGGGGATGTTGCAAGTTATAAAGGAGGCTTTGAGGGTGTCCTTGAAACGTTTCCTCAGCCCACCTGGGGATCGCTTGCCGTGTCGGAGTTCCAAGTAGAGCGTTTGCTTTGGGAGTCTTGTGTCGGGCATGCGGACAATGTGACCCGCCCAACAGAGCTGATTGAGTGTGGTCAATGCTTCAATGCTGGGGATGTCGGCCTGACCGAGAACACCGATGTTGGTGCATCTATCCTCCCAGTCATTGACTGTATGCATGTAGGCATTACCATGAACAAATCACAATCAATGAATAACCTGTTTCAGGTTGAGGCCAATTCACTAAATATATTCAAAAAGGAGTTAGATGTAGTTCTTACTACTCGGGGGATCAAGGGGTATGGCGTGAAAGCAGGAAGGGGGTACTGAAGTTTCATGTTCAGCCATGAACTCATTGAATGGCGGTGCTGGCTCGAAGGGCCGCATGGCCTACCCTTGCACCTAGTTTCTATGTTTTTATGTTTCTATGAACCACTCCATGAACTACTCCTGCCCCGGGCTTTCCCCCCTCCCCCAACCTACCTGCGTGCCAGCCAGTTTGAGTGGCCGAAATTTCTCCTCTGGCCACCTGCAGTTGCAAGTTGGGAATGTGCAGTTCACTAGGGCCGTACCTCTGAGACACGAGCCACAAAATGGCTCGGTCCTCTTCGCTGGCCCGCTGGCTGGGCGACTGGCACACTTCGCCAATCAGCCACCCCAAGGTGAAATTCTACCCCAATGTCAGCAAAATACCAGCTCCAGCTGAAGAAATATTCTCTGAGGAACCAGTGCAGGGACAGAGTGGTAAAATGCGTGTGTGCTTTTTGGTGAGTATTGTATGAAATATCTCATTTATTTTATATCCTAAAGTGTATTGGTTGTTTCTTTATCTGTGCTCACTGGCCTAGCAGTGCATCAACACCTCAAATTTAAAATTCACGGCCTGGCTTTCAAATCCCTCCATGGCCTCGCCCCTCTCTATCTCTGTAATGTCCTCCAGTCCCACAACCTCCCGAGATGTCTGCACTCCTCCAATTCTGGCCTCTTGCGCATCCTCGATTTTCATCGCTCTTCCATTAGTGGCCATGCCTTCAGCCGCCTAGGTCCTAAGCTCTGGAATTCCCTCCCGAAACCTCTCCGCCTTTCTCTCCTTATTTAAGTCATTCGTTAAAACTTATCTCTTTGACCAGGTTTTTGGTCACCTGTTCTAATTTCTCCTTATGTGGCTCGGTGTTAAATTTATGTTGAGGCGCACTGGGAACGTTTTCAGTGCTTGCTATATAAATGCAAGTTGTTGTTATAGCCAGGATGTTATCGGTTGTTTTAACCAAAGGGACCGGTACTAGGGAACATGCTAAGTGGTTTTCCAACAGATATTCCATAGACTAAGGCAGGAAGAGGACAGGAGGGGGTGATTTCAAAGGCTCGGTGAGCTGGAGGAGAAAATGGTGAGGCACTGTTTTTAATGAAAACAGGAGAGAAATAACCCGATCCTTTCTCCCTATGCAACCAGCTGAATTCCTACTCCAAGTTTCTGTTTATGTGATTGTAGAACTACTAAACATCCAGCTGGCTCAGCTCTTCACTCTGCCTCTGCACCCAGATAAAGTTTTGTTTGGTTGTCTCCAAAACTTGCTCAATCTGTGCTCCTTTAATGCCTCTGTAACCAGCCACGCCAGCCAGGAATCATTGGAATGGAATTTTCCAGTGTAGTCTCAGACTACTAACAAAAACGTACGTTTAACAATAAAAATGAATTAATTATCTATTAATTTTCTATTTACAATCCATACAGCAGAGCTCAAGGGAATGGACAGCAAAAGTATCTTATCAGAAGGATGAGGGGTGATCTTATAGAAACATTTAAAATAATGAAAGGGATAGACAAGATAGAGGCAGAGAGGTTGTTTCCACTGGTTGGGGAGACTAGAACTAGGGGGCACACCTCAAAATACGGGGGAGCCAATTCAAAACTGAGTTGAGAAGGAATTTCTTCTCCCAGAGGGTTGTGAATCTGTGGAATTCTCTGCCCAAGGAAGCAGTTGAGGCTAGCTCATTGAATGTATGCAAGTCACAGATAGATAGATTTTTAACCAATAAGGGAATTAAGGGTTACGGGGAGCGGGCGGGTAAGTGGAGCTGAGTCCACGGCCAGATCAGCCATGATCTTGTTGAATGGCGGAGCAGGCTCGAGGGGCTAGATGGCCTACTCCTGTTCCTAATTCTTATGTTCTTATGTTCTTATGTTCCTTGAAAGGAAATTTGTGGTGTGTATCTATACAAATACATATACAATTGACACCTGGGAGTCCCTGGCCCAAGACCGTCCTAAGTGGAGGAAGTGCATCCGAGAGGGCGCTGAGCACCTCGAGTCTCATCGCCGAGAGCATGCAGAAATCAAGCGCAGGCAGCGGAAAGAGCGTGCGGCAAACCAGTCCCACCCACCCCTTCCCTCAACGACTATCTGTCCCACCTGTGACAGAGTCTGTGGCTCTCATATTGGACGGTTCAGCCACCAAAGAACTCACTTCAGGAGTGGAAGCAAGTCTTCCTCGATTCCGAGGGACTGCCTATCTTGATGATGATGACATATACAACCATGCACACGCACACAAGTGCACACACAACAACAACTTCTTGCATTTATATCACGCCTTTAACATAGTAAAATGTCCCAAGGTGCTTCACAAGAAGATTATCAATGCAAATTTGAACCCAAGCCACATAAAGAGATGTTAGGTTGATTAGATCACTAGTAACATCACCACTACACCACCGCAGCTAACACTTGAGTGTTGAGTTCTGACGAAGGGTCGTCGCCCTGAAACGTTAACTCTGTTTTTCTCTCTGCAGATGCTGCCTGACCCACTGAGATTTCCAGCATTCTCTGTTTTTATTTCAGATTCCAGCATCCGCAGTATTTTGTTTTTATATAAAGAGATATTAGGATAGGTGACCAAAGGTTTGATCAAAGAGGTAGGTTTTAAGGAATGTCTTAAAGGAGGAGAGATAGAAAAATGGAGAGGTTTAGGGAGGGAATTCCAGAGTTTGGGGCCAAGGTAGCTGAAAGCACGGCCACCAAGGGTGGAGCGATTATAATCAAGAATATGCAAAATGCCAGAATTGGAGGCGCGCAGAGATGTCAAAGGCTTGTAGGGCTGGAGGAGGTTACAGAGATAGGGAGGGATTTGAAAACAAGGATAAGGATTTTAAAATAGAGGCGTTGCCGCACCGAGAGCCAGTGAAGGTCAGTGAGCACAAGGTAATGGACTTGATGCGAGTTAAGACATGGGCAGCAGAGTTTTGGACGAGCACAAGTTTACGAAGGGTGGAAGATGGGAGGCCGTCCAGGAGATCTTTGGGACAGTGAAGTGTAGAGATAACAAAGGCATGGATGAGGGTTTCAGCAACAAATGAGCTGAGGCAGGAGCGGAGACGGGAGTTACGGAGGTGGAAGTAGGCACACACACACGTATACATAATAAATACATATATATGTGTGTGAGTGTATATGTATACAGACATATGTATACACACATATATACAGAGAGAATTGCGTCTTAAAAGTATAATGCTGCACCATTATCTATGCTGTTATGCTATGAAAAGGCCAACCACAACTCCACCTCAGTAGTCACAGCAATAAACAGCACTGCACTATTTATTTATGTGTTACAAAGATCTCCTTTTTCCACCTCACTTCAAAAGCCAGAAAATGCTGACAATGTGTCTCCTGTTAGTGGTCTTTGGTTCATTGTGCATTACACATGCTTTTATCCCACGCACATGCCTTTGTGTATTACTGATTCCAATCGCCTGTGTTCACTGTAAGGCTAATCCAGGGGATGCTATTTCTACACATGTGGTCCGAGCCTTGCTCAGGACTCATTGGAAACAGCTGCCGTATCCGGCAACTGGGGCAGCTCGCTGAAGAGGAGACGCATGTCTCAGTCGATAGAAGTCCAACACGTGGTTAAAAAAAAAACCTGCCGTTACCATGGTAGTGCAACATGAGTCCAGTCTGTGGCACAAGCACCTGGAGACAGCTCATGACTTGATCAAGAGGCCATTATGTCTTTAGCAGAGAGAGAGAAAAATGGCCTTGGTCCCCTTAGATTTGTAGCAGCTAACGATTAGTTGCAGATGTTTCAATAATAAACCACTTGAAATACAACCTTGCTGAATTAATAAAATTTGTAGTAGTGCAAGACTTATGATCTCAGATAATTTTTACTGAGCAAGCTGCTGTTATGAGAGGATATTGCACCCTGCATGAAACAACAGCTGAGGAATGTAAATCATTTGAAGCTCTTGGTATATTAAAATTAAATTTAAAAACCTGCCAGCATCTGATTAGTCCTAACGTATAGACTGATCTCAGCAACTAATCATAATCCATTAGCAATATTACATTGGGACATGTTTTGTTATACTCAGTACCAAAGCTGTAACGTGCGTTAAAATGGCTTGATGCAGCCCTTTAAAAAAAAATACATTTGGTGAATAATAAATCTCTGTCCAGGAAGAACAAATATCACTGTCAAAATGTATAGTGATTCCAGACATCAGTTCTTTAATGCTTTATAAATGAAATATCATTATATAGAGCCATGATTAATTTCCTTGATACAACTGACTGGGAGATATGCATTGCTGGACTATGTATCACATCTTCGAAAGAAATGTAATCAGTTTTATTCATAAATTGATCTTTGTCAGCATGAGGCATTATGTAGTATTAATAATTAAATGGAAAGCATGCTTTAAAGGTGAGTAATGTATTTGGAGATTAGCACAAGCACTCGATGAGACTGAGGTGCATTAGTGACCGATGTTACATAGACTGCGCTTCATTATTGCACAGCAACCACAAAGTACGGGTCCAGCGGTGGTAATAATATCCGGCAATCCTAACACCAAAATATTTTGTGGCATATTTTCCTTCCCCTTGGATTTTCTGTCTGTCAAATATTTCCAGTATAAAAATAATCATATTATTCTAATGCGGGTAAAGCAGTCTGTTTCTCTGGAAACTTTGGAACTTGTAAGAGTCAAAGTAGATCAGATGGCCTACTTCATGACTGGTGGTCTTTTTATTTTTGTTCCCAGTATTTGTTGCTCCTTTTCTTTTCAGAAGCTTTGGCATTTTGATCGATATGCCGTCCATCGGGGCATACTTCGTCAAAGTGGGTGTTATTGTGAAGCTACACAGGCGACATGAGACTCCCTAAGCAAGTGCTCTACTCGGAACTCCTACACAGCAAGCGAGCCCGAGGTGGGCAGAAGAAATATTTCAAGGACACCCTCAACGCTTCCTTGGTAAAATGCAACATCCCCACCGGCACCCAGAGAATCCCTGGCCAAAGATCGCCCTAAGTGGAGGAAGAGCATCCGGGAGGGCGCTGAGCACCTCGAGTCTCGTCGCCGAGAGCATGCAGAAAGCAAACGCAGGCAGCGGAAGGAGCGTGCGGCAAACCAGACTCCCCACCCACCCTTTTCTTCAATCACTGTCTGCCCCACCTGTGGCAGAGACTGTAATTCCCTCATTTGGACTGAACAGCCACCTCGAGAACTCATTTTTAGAGTGGAAGCAAGTCTTCCTCAATTTCGAGGGACTGCCTATGATGATGATGATGACACAGAGGGTGTTCTAAGACTATTTGCCCATCATTAAAGAGCCCCATTCTGTTCTCGCCTCAACACCAGTACACACCAGGGTAGATTTTCCATGACCCTTGTCCCTATAAAACACCCTGGTGCAAAGATCAGGAAAAGGGGGCAGAGAAAGGTGCATTGCCTTAGATTTTCTGGGGGAGTGGAGCGAATCCTGGGGCTTTGTGCCTCGTATGTCCACCGCTGAAATGCAAATAAGGTGGGAGAGGTAATTCCCGGCCTCCTGCCAGGTTCTCCTGAAGGAACCTCCACTGGGCACTCCAGTGCAGGATCCAGACTAGAGGCATGGACCATGAAAATTAGGGTTTATTTTAGTAACAGTGGCCCCCTTGCAATAAAGGTTGTGGGGGCTCACATATTCTGTATTCGGGGGCAGCCACTCACCCCACTGTGAGGCCGCTTCTGCTGGGGACGCGTCTCAGATATGCCCCCTTAGCACCACCGAAGACCCAATTCCATGGCCCCACCGATACAGGTCCATTGTAAGTTAGCAACAGTTGAAAATGATTGTTGTTGACAAGATTTTAATCCTTTATATACTCACAAGTTCATTGAAGTGAAGGGGCATCTGTGCTAACGCTCTTTATAAATATTTCACTCCATTCCTTTCCGTCAGATTCCAACAGCTCCCGCCTCACCGCCAGAGCTATTGAACAATAGGTTGCTGAGTCACTGATATATGGAAGTGTCACTGAAATATGGAAGTAACACAGGGTCCTTGGATAGCTACTTCAGAGGGCTGAAGTAAAGAAGAAATTAAATGGTGCTAGCAATTGCTAAAAGACTTACTTAAAACATAAAATAATTTTTCTGGATCTATACATTCAAGCCGGTGATATGTAAGGATGCTTAAATGTTATGTTTGGTGAATTGTACTGCACCAATGCGGAACTTGAAGAGCGAAGCAAGATGAAGGCCAGAGGCATTTGAGTTATGATGCTACAGACATTTGCTGAAAATTAGTTGAAGAAGAATATGGCAAATGAGGTGGTCCTGGAACTAGGACAAGAGGCCTAGGCAGATGGAATACAATGTCGGAAAGTGTGAGGTCATCCACCTTGGGGAAAAAAAACAGTAAAAGGGAATATTATTTGAATGGGGAGAAATTACAACATGCTGTGGTGCAGAGGGACCTGGGGGTCCTTGTGCATGAATCTCAAAAAGTTAGTTTGCAGGTGCAGCAGGTAATCAGGAAGGCGAATGGAATGTTGGTCTTCATTGCGAGAGGGATGGAGTACAAAAGCAGGGAGGTCCTGCTGCAACTGTATAGGGTATTGGTGAGGCCGCACCTGGAGTACTGCGTGCAGTTTTGGTCACCTTACTTAAGGAAGGATATACTGGCTTTGGAGGGGGTACAGAGACGATTCACTAGGCTGATTCCGGAGATGAGGGGGTTACCTTATGATGATAGATTGAGTAGACTGGGTCTTTACTCGTTGGAGTTCAGAAGGATGAGGGGTGATCTTATAGAAACATTTAAAATCATGAAAGGGATAGACAAGATGGAGGCGGAGAGGTTGTTTCCACTGGTCGGGGAGACTAGAACTAGGGGGCACAGCCTCAAAATACGGGGGAGCCAATTTAAAACCGAGTTGAGAAGGAATTTCTTCTCCCAGAGGGTTGTGAATCTGTGGAATTCTCTGCCCAAGGAAGCAGCTGAGGCTAGCTCATTGAATGTATTCAAGTCACAGATAGATAGATTTTTAACCAATAAGGGAATTAAGGGTTACGGGGAGCGGGCGGGTAAGTGGAGCAGAGTTCACGGCCAGATCAGCCATGATCTTATTGAATGGCGGAGCAGGCTCGAGGGGCTAGATGGCCTTCTCCTGTTCCTAATTCTTATGTTCTTAAAGGCATAAGTGATTGAGGCTGATAATGATGAGAAATATATCCAGGAGTTATAAAGTAACGTTATTGGGGCTGTTATCATCTGGGAACATTGCTGGTAATCGATCAAGGAGAAGACAAGATTAATGTGATTAGACGATGTGATACAGTGGACACAGGTACATCAGCGTCTAGATACGGTCTAAAGGTACGGAGACCAGGAATTATGGAGTGCTATGCTCGCCAACCTACGGAGCAGAGAAAGCAGACAGGCTGGGCATTTCTTTGGAGCAGCTCCCGCTCCACCGTCATATCTTTGTTGCAATCTCGACGCAAATGGCTTCTGGCATGTAAAGATAGATAGATAGATTTTTGGAGTCTATGGAAATTCAATTATTGAATATATTGTGTTCCTAATACAGATGAGACTGCACACAGGGAGGTTAAAGTAACAGCGACCTCAGTCTTTATTAAGACACTCCAGAGTGAGGAACAGGCCTTAGGGCTTTTTACAGTGCTCCCAAGGGATGCTGGGACTTCAGGGGATGCGCTCCATGGTGGCGGAACATGGGAGTGTATGCTTTACAGATACACAACATCACTCCCCCGCAAAGTCAAAGTGAAAACTATTTACAAGGGAGCCTTTCTTTCCCTGGTGGACCGCCTCGGTACAAATGTCTGTTCTGGTGTGTTGGCTGTGCCCTCGCTGGGCTGGTGTGGTGTTGGCCCTGCAGGGCTGCTGGGTGAGCCTGGCCTTGCTGGGCTGTTGGGCGTGATGGTATCGATTTCCTGGTCCGGGATGGTGTCGTTGATCCTTTGGGTGTGTGTTGTGAGCTCGAAAAAGGTGGTGTCTGCTGTGGGTTGTTTAGGGCAGTCTGTGAACCGCAGCCTCGTTTGGTCCAGGTGCTTTCTGCAAATTTGTCCATTGTCTAGTTTGACTACCAACACCCTACTCCCTTCTTTAGCTATCACCGTGCCCGCGATCCACATACACCGGGTCATTCAGATCAATTTCCCGTGATACAGTGGCGCGACCATCGTTTACATTTTGTTGCTGCCGCCTGCTCTCTCTACCTGATCATGCAGGTTGGGGGGAACCAGCGAGAGTCTGGTTTTAAGTGTCCTTTTCATGAGTAGCTCAAACGGGTGCATCCCTGTGAGCGAGTGGGGTCTCGTGCGGTAGCTGAGCAGTACACGGGACAGGCGAGTTTGGAGTGAGTCTTCTGTGACTCGTTTGAGGCTCTGTTTGATTGTTTGTACTGCCCGCTCTGCCTGCCCATTGAAGGCTGGTTTAAACGGGGCCGAGGTGACATGTTTGATCCCATTGCAGGTCATGAATTCTTTAAATTCGACACTGGTGAAACGTGGCGCGTTGTAACTGACCAGTATGTCAGGCAGGCCGTGGGTGGCAAACATGGCCCTCAGGCTTTCAATGGTGGCGGTGGCGGTGCTTCCCAACATTATTTCACATTCAATCCATTTTGAAAAAGCATCCACCACCACCAGGACCATTTTACCGAGAAACAGGCCTGCATAGTCGACATGGATCCTCGACCATGGTCTGGAGGGCCAAGACCACAAACTTAGTGGTGCCTCTCTGGGCGCGTTGTTCAACTAAGCACACACGCTGCATTGCCGTACACAGGACTCTAAGTCAGAGTAGATATCGGGCCACCACACATGGGATCTGGCTGTCGCTTTCATCATTACTATACCCGGGTGTGTGCTGTCGAGATCTGAGATGAACTTCTCCCTGCCCTTTTTGGATAGCACTACGCGGTTACCCCACAACAGGCAGTCTGCCTGAATGAACAACTCGTCCTTTCGCCGCTGGAACGGCTTGATTAGCTCTTGCATTTCAACGGGGATGCTGGCCCAGCTCCCATGCAGTACACAATTTTTTACTAGGGAAAGCAGAGGATCTTGGCTGGTCCAAGTCCTAATCTGGCGGGCCGTGACGGGTGATTTATCATTTTCAAACGCTTCCATGACCATCAACAAGTCTGCAGACTGCGCCACCATCAACAGGTTTGCAGGTTGCACCATTTCCACCTCCGTGATGGGCAATGGTAGCCGACTGAGAGCATCCGCACAGTTCTCGGTACCTGGCCTGTAGCGGATGGTATAGTTATAAGCTGATAGCGTGAGTGCCCAACTTTGTATGCAGGCTGAGGCATTAGTATTTCTCCTTGTTTTCAGCGAACAGGGATCTGAGGGGCTTGTGATCGGTTTCCAGCTCAAATTTGAGGACAAACAGGTACTGATGCGTTTTCTTTACTGGTTGCTGGTTAAAGAGGAGATTAATGCAATAGTTAGGAAAGACATTAGCTTGGATGATGTGGAATCTATATGGGTAGAGCTGCAGAACACCAAAGGGCAAAAAACGTTAGTAGGAGTTGTGTACAGACCTCCAAACAGTAATAGGGATGTTGGGGAGGGCATCAAACAGGAAATTAGGGGTGCATGCAATAAAGGTGTAGCAGTTATAATGGGTGACTTTAATATGCACATAGATTGGGCTAGCCAAACTGGAAGCAATACGGTGGAGGAGGATTTCCTGGAGTGCATAAGGGATGGTTTTCTAGACCAATATGTTGAGGAACCAACTAGGGGGGAGGCCATCTTGGACTGGGTGTTGTGTAATGAGAGAGGATTAATTAGCAATCTCATTGTGCGAGGCCCCTTGGGGAAGAGTGACCATAATATGGTGGAATTCTGCATTAGGATGGAGAATGAAACAGTAAATTCAGAGACCATGGTCCAGAACTTAAAGAAGGGTAACTTTGAAGGTATGAGGCGAGAATTGGCTAGGATAGATTGGCGAATGATACTTAGGGGGTTGACTGTGGATGGGCAATGGCAGACATTTAGAGACCGCATGGATGAAGTACAACAATTGTACATTCCTGTCTGGCGTAAAAATAAAAAGGGGAAGGTGGCTCAACCGTGGCTATCAAGGGAAATCAGGGATAGTATTAAAGCCAAGGAAGTGGCATACAAATTGGCCAGAAATAGCAGCGAACCTGGGGACTGGGAGAAATTTAGAACTCAGCAGAGGAGGACAAAGGGTTTGATTAGGACAGGGAAAATGGAGTACGAGAAGAAGCTTGCAGGGAACATTAAGGCGGATTGCAAAAGTTTCTATAGGTATGTAAAGAGAAAAAGGTTGGTGAAGACAAACGTAGGTCCCCTGCAGTCAGAATCAGGGGAAGTCATAACGGGGAACAAAGAAATGGCGGATCAATTGAACAAGTACTTTGGTTCGGTATTCACTAAGGAGGATACAAACAACCTTCCGGATATAAAAGGGGTCAGAGGGTCTAGTAAGGAAGAGGAACTGAGGGAAATCTTTATTAGTCGGGAAATTGTGTTGGGGAAATTGATGGGATTGAAGGCAGATAAATCCCCAGGGCCTGATGGCCTGCATCCTAGAGTACTTAAGGAGGTGGCCTTGGAAATAGCGGATGCATTGACAGTCATTTTCCAACATTCCATTGACTCTGGATCAGTTCCTATGGAGTGGAGGGTAGCCAATGTAACCCCACTTTTTAAAAAAGGAGGGAGAGAGAAAACAGGGAATTATAGACCGGTCAGCCTGACCTCAGTAGTGGGTAAAATGATGGAATCAATTATTAAGGATGTCATAGCAGTGCATCTGGAAAATGGTGACATGATAGGTCCAAGTCAGCATGGATTTGTGAAAGGGAAATCATGCTTGACAAATCTTCTGGAATTTTTTGAGGATGTTTCCAGTAAAGTGGACAAAGGAGAACCAGTTGATGTGGTATATTTGGACTTTCAGAAGGCTTTCGACAAGGTCCCACACAAGAGATTAATGTGCAAAGTTAAAGCACATGGGATTGGGGGTAGTGTGCTGACGTGGATTGAGAACTGGTTGTCAGACAGGAAGCAAAGAGTAGGAGTAAACGGGTACTTTTCAGAATGGCAGGCAGTGACTAGTGGAGTGCCGCAAGGTTCTGTGCTGGGGCCCCAGCTGTTTACATTGTACATTAATGATTTAGACGAGGGGATTAAATGCAGTATCTCCAAATTTGCGGATGATACTAAGTTGGGTGGCAGTGTGAGCTGCGAGGAGGATGCTATTAGGCTGCAGAGTGACTTGGATAGGTTAGGTGAGTGGGCAAATGCATGGCAGATGAAGTATAATGTGGATAAATGTGAGGTTATCCACTTTGGTGGTAAAAACAGAGAGACAGACTATTATCTGAATGGTGACAGATTAGGAAAAGGGAAGGTGCAACGAGACCTGGGTGTCATGGTACATCAGTCATTGAAGGTTGGCATGCAGGTACAGCAGGCGGTTAAGAAAGCAAATGGCATGTTGGCCTTCATAGCGAGGGGATTTGAATACAGGGGCAGGGAGGTGTTGCTACAGTTGTACAGGGCCTTGGTGAGGCCACACCTGGAGTATTGTGTACAGTTTTGGTCTCCTAACTTGAGGAAGGACATTCTTGCTATTGAGGGAGTGCAGCGAAGGTTCACCAGACTGATTCCCGGGATGGCGGGACTGACCTATCAAGAAAGATTGGATCAATTGGGCTTGTATTCACTGGAGTTCAGAAGAATGAGAGGGGACCTCATAGAAACGTTTAAAATTCTGACGGGTTTAGACAGGTTAGATGCAGAAAGAATGTTCCCAATGTTGGGGAAGTCCAGAACCAGGGGTCACAGTCTGAGGATAAGGGGTAAGCCATTTAGGACCGAGATGAGGAGAAACTTCTTCACCCAGAGAGTGGTGAACCTGTGGAATTCTCTACCACAGAAAGTAGTTGAGGCCAATTCACTAAATATATTCAAAAGGGAGTTAGATGAAGTCCTTACTACTCGGGGGATCAAGGGTTATGGCGAGAAAGCAGGAAGGGGGTACTGAAGTTTCATGTTCAGCCATGAACTCATTGAATGGCGGTGCAGGCTAGAAGGGCTGAATGGCCTGCTCCTGCACCTATTTTCTATGTTTCTATGTTTCTATGAACACACATGCTAATGCCTCTTTCTCAATCATGCTGTAGGCCCTCACGGCCTTAGACAAGCTCTTGGAGGCATAGGCGACAGGTTGCAACTTCCCCGCAATGTTAGCTTGTTGTAATACATACCCGACTCCGTACGACGACGCATCACATGCTAGCACAAGTCTTTTACACGGGTTATACAATACAAGCAGCTTGTTGGAGCATAAAATGTTTCTGGCTTCCTCAAAAGAAATTACTTGTTTTTTTCCCCCATACCCAGTTCTCACCTTTGCGCAATAACACATGTAGGGGCTCTAAGAGGGTGCTTAACCCCGGTAGGAAGTTACCAAAATAGTTGACGAGTCCCAAGAACGACCACAGCTCCGTGATGTTCTGTGGTCTGGGCGCGTTCCTGATAGACTCTGTCTTGGCGTCTGTGGGCCGGATGCCGTCCGTTGTGATCTTTCTCCCCAAAAACTCCACTTCTGTTGCCATGAAGATGCATTTTGACCTCTTCAGCCGCAGCCCTACGCGATCCAGTCGCTGGAGGACCTCCTCCAAGTTTTGTAGATGCTCGACGGTGTCCCGACCCATGACCAATACGTCGTCTTGAAAAACCACTATGCGTGGTACCGACTTGAGTAGGCTCTCTATGTTTCTCTGGAAGATCGCTGCAGCCGACCGAATTCCAAACGGGCACTGTTGTAGATGAACAGTCCATTGTCCATGTTGATGCAGGTGAGGCCCTTCAAAGACTCCTCCAGCTCCTGCATCATGTAGGCCGAAGTCAGGTCGAGCTTGGTGAACGTCTTGCCTCCTGCCAGCGTCGCAAATAGGTCGTCTGCATTAGGTAGCGGGTATTGGTCCTGTAGCGAGAAGCGATTAACAGTTACTTTATAATCGCCGCAAATCCTGACCGTGCCATCACTTTTGAGTGCTGGAACAATTGGGCTAGCCCACTCGCTGAATTCCACTGGGGAGATGATGCCCTCGCATTGCAGCCTGTCCAGCTCGATTTCCACTCTCTCCCTCATCATGTGAGGTACCGCTCGTGCCTTGTGGTGAATGGGTCGTGCCTCTGGGACCAAGTGGATCCACACCTTCGCCCCGGAAAAGTTTCCAATGCCTGGCTCAAAAAGGGAAGGAAATTTGTTAAGAACCTGGGTACATGAGGCCTCATCGACATGTGATAGCGCTCGGATGTCATCCCAGTTCCAGCGGATTTTGCCCAGCCAGCTCCTTCCAAGCAGTGTGGTGCTATAGCCCGGGACAATCCAGAGTGGCAGTTCATGCACCGTGCCCTTGTAGATGACCTTGACCATGGCGCTGCCCAGGACAGTGATAAGCTCTTTGGTGTACGTTTTCAGTTTCGTGTGGATGGGGCTCAGGGCTGGTCTGAGTACCTTGTTGCACCACAGTCTCTCAAACATCTTTTTACTCATGATGCTTTGGCTAGCGCCAGTGTCCAGTTCCATGGCTACTGGTAAGCCATTCAATTTTACATTTAGCATTATAGGTGGACATTTCATCGTAAATGTGTGCACATTGTGCACTTCAGCATCTGCTTCCTCTCTCTGAGGCTCAAAATTGCTTTGATCCACCATGGACCGATCTTCCTCTGCCATGTGGTGGGTAGCAGGTTTTGCAGAGCTTGCAACGCCAACAAGGTGTGAATTGCCTTGCATTCATCCTTTGTTGCGGACTCTGAGTCATCTGGGTCACCTGAGGCCTGCTGGCAGTTGTAGACTCGTGGTTTCTGCCCTGTACATTTCTGCTCGCAAACACAGTTCCAGTTAATTTATGAACATTGTTAGCACTTGTGTGCTGAGAGATTTGTTTGGTGTTATCACTGGTGGACATAAACACCGCAATGGCCTTGCTGAGGGTCGGTCAAAAGTCTCTACAGTCAAAAGTTTTCGTAGGATGGTCTCGTGGCCAATGCCCAGAACAAAAAAGTCTCTGAGCATTTGCTCCAGGTAGCCATCAAACTCACATTGTCCTGCAAATCGCCTTAGCTCGGCGATGTAGCTCGTCACTTCCTGACCTTCAGATCGCTGGCACGGGTAGAACCGATACCTCACCATCAGCACCACTCTCCCTCGGGTTAAGATGCTCCCAAACCAGTGTACAAAGCTCCTCATATGACTTATCTGTGGGTTTCACTGGAGCCAGAAGATTCTTCATGAGGCTGTAGGTCGGTGCCCCGCAGACTGTGAGGTGGACCGCTCACCTTTTTGCAGCATCCAGCTCGTTGGCTACAAAGTACTGGTCTAGCCATTCGACATAGGCTTCCCAGTCCTCACCCTCTGAGAACTTCTCCAGGATGCCCACAATTTGCTGCATCCTTGCGTTGGATTCGTATACTCGTCGTCAGTCATTGTGTTCCTAACACAGATGAGACTACACACAGGGAGGTTAAAGTAACAGTGACCTCAGTCTTTATTAAGATACTCCAGAGTGAGGAATAGGCCTTAGGGGCCGGCTTATACACAGTGCTCCCAAGGGATGCTGGAATCCCTTGGGACTTCAGGGGATGCGCTCGCTGGTGGCGGAACATGGGAGTGCACGCTTTACAGATACACAACAGAATATATTTAAGGTGGAGATGGACAGATTTTTGAATGACAAGGGAGTCAAGGGTCATGGGGAGCGGGCAGGGAAGTGGTGTTGAGGCCAAGATCAGATCAGCCATGATCTTATTGAATGGCAGAGCAGGCTCGAGAGTCCAAATGGCTTACTCCTGCTCCCATTTCTTATGTTCTTATCCAGGAATATGGCAATCAGGCGGGAAAGTGGACCTGAGGTCGATGATCAGCCATGATCTTATCAACGAGCCATATGACCTACTCCTGCTCCTATTTCGCATGTTCTTATGTTGTTAAATGGGGTTTCTGGTGGGTTAATAGGGTTTTTGGCATGTAAGCGAGGATTCTGGCGTGTAACTGGGGTTTCTGCTGTGTAAACTTCCAGTGACGTTACAGCATTGGAGCGGAAGCCGTTCCGGGGAAATTCCCTGCCGATAGAGAAAAAGAGAGAGAAATTGAAACATTGCACAGCTTCCTCCATTATCTGCCACTGCCTATCCAATTCCATACAAGAGGGCCAGATGTTACAGTTAACTCAATTCCTCAACAGTTAGTGCAACGCCAGCACCATACATCGCGGTCCCACACGGTCAGCTCAGTAAACTGCAGACACCGCTGTTGCATGTTTCCAGCCCGATTGCACAGAACCAGCCTTAAGCCCAGAGAGAGAGACAAGCAAGTTTCAGACAGACTGCAGTGGTTCCCATCCTCCGCTGCCTGGAGTGGTGGTTTTGATATACCTGGATATTTTCATAGTGAAAAAGTATGCACAATCAAAAAAAGTAGCCCAGGACAAAAAAATATATTTTCCAACAAAAATTTCCTGCTCCATGCACCCTTAGACTGGCTGGGAAATGATTTGATTTCTGTCAACACTACGAGAGTGTGCATGATAATGAATTGATCTTTGGATTTCCTCTTGTACAGGGGAAGTGTCTGGCCTTTGTTCAGTGTCTATTTCTCGTTGTAGGATAAATCACAGGCAGGGCTCTGTATCCTGCCATTCTATGTCACTGAAATCACAGTACGCAGGATTGGTCAAACTTTGACCCTTGTCAGGCCGTTGGACCAATCCTGGAGTTGATCCAGCTGCACGTGGCAAGAGTTTAGTCTTGCTTTACACTACACAGGAAATTATTTCTATTATTAAAAAGTACAGGGGAAAAAATAGAGGCAATATTGGATGGAGAAAATGTCACATTCTTCTTTCTTTCTCCATGCTGAATGAATTATCTCACCTCCTTCAGCTAGTAATGCTCTTATTTTGAACTCGTTTAGGCTTCTCGTAATTCATGATTGAGCAAAAATGAGATAACCTTATTACAGTTTTAAAACACCATTATATACAGCAACAGTTCGGCTTTTGTGATCAGAACTTCACCTTCAACATTCATCCAATATTTATCCCTCAAACAACATAACAAAAACAGATTATCTTGTCATTATCACATTACTGTTGTGGGAGTTTGCTGTACGCAGATTGACTGCCGCGTTTCCCACATTACACCAGTGACTACACTCCAATGGTACTTCATTGACCATAAAGTGCTTTGAGACATCCGGTGGTCATGAAAGGTGCTATATAATTGTAAGTCTTTCTTTCTTTTTCAGTCCTGGATGGGGCAGTGTGCCTCACATCAACTGTTTAATTCATACATTAGATACTGCTTGTTGGGGTGTCTCTAAATTACAGAATCAAACTGATATGAAACATTAACACTTTCTGAAGTAAAGGGACATCTATAAATGGTAATATTGTATCATTAAATGCCCCATGTCCGATCCCAGATGAGAGCTATTCCCAGTCATTAGTTAATGCCTGAAAGCTAGCTTTCTCTCTGGTTATCCTTTTTTCTGCCTTGCCTGTATTTGATATATCCCTAACCTTAAGATCAGCAATTAAACGTGTGGGAAAATACAAAAGTTAAGTCTGCTCCCTGCCATAGCATGTGGCCCACTATTGTCCTGCACCATCTTGGATTGGGATGAACTCGTGGAGTTAATAAATTATCTTCACAACGTTAAAAGAAAGTCACACTGCACAGTTCTCCATTTAATATTCTCTCGTTAGCATGTATGTTCTGTGCAGGCTGGCAGCTCTCCTGTTTTGGGCAGTGTTGTGTATGGAGAAAGACTCAGACTGAACACTGTGAGCGCAAAGTAAAGTGTAACCTTAGTCTTTTATTGCAGAGTGCCTCGCCAACCTGTGAAGCCTCCTTAAGTACCTGTACTCCCAAGGGATTATGGGATGCGCATCTCTGAGATTACAATCTCATGTCTCCATTGTACTAGTTAACGCCAGGTTTGCAGTTTCTCTAGTTGTGTGTAACTGACAAACATAAGAAAGCAAGTCACCATTATGGCAATCATGCTTTCCCTGCATCCACAGCCCTTGTTTAAAACCAGACATCTTGTAACTTTAATAGGGGGCTGCCAGTGCCACTACGAATGGAGGGATAACTCCACCTCCATAACTTTCTCTTGCTCTCTGTGTCACTCTCCATTGACGAGATGGAGCACAGATCCAAAAAACAGCACTCTCAACCACAGCTCGGTGGGATGTGAAGCGAGAAATAGAAACGAGATAAAAGCAATAAAAATCCAAACTTACACCGTGCCATTCCATTTTATAATAACACCACCAGACACCTTGGGCCTGATATTGGTGGCCTTACCGCCCACTACCGCCTGCTGCCGCCGACTGTTGCTGAGTTTTGCCTCCGGTTTCCTCTCTCTCCCTGTTTCCACTTGGGCTGGAGCGGGCGGGTGGGGAGTACCGCCGGGAACCGCCCGCTGACATCCTCTGGCGGCCAAGTAGAGCAAGTGGTCGCCCGCCCACCGAGATGCCAGATTAGCGCGGGCGGGAGTCGGCGACAGCAGGGGGAAGGATCGCTGCGTGGAGGCAGATCTAACCCCGGCGGTAGGTAAGAAGAAGGGGAGAAAAGGTGAGTGAAATTATTTTAAATGTTTTTTTTTTACAGAGACTTATCTGGATGGAGGCCCCTGAAGGTGTTCCGGTGGTTTTTTTTGGGTTTCCTATGATTTTTATTTGAAGGTCTTCCACTTTGACTCCATCCTCGGCGACACTTGGGCGGCAAGAGCCTTTGCCGCCAAGATTGAGCGCTCCCGCCTGCTGCCGCCCAGATTGATGGTGTAAGCCATTGTTTGGCTGCCGGGAGTACTGCCACCTCTTTTAGAGGAATCTTCCAGGCAAAGTTGCACAGGAGGGCAGGAAAAAGAGTGGGCGAGCGATAGTGATAGGGGATTCAATTGTAAGGGGAATAGATAGGCGTTTCTGCGGCCGCAACCGAGACTCCAGGATGGTATGTTGCCTCCCTGGTGCAAGGGTCAAGGATGTCTCGGAGCGGGTGCAGGACATTCTAAAAAGGGAGGGAGAACAGCCAGTTGTCGTGGTGCACGTTGGTACCAATGACATAGGTAAAAAAAGGGATGAGTTCCTACGAAATGAATTTAAGGAGCTAGGAGCTAAATTAAAAAGTAGGACCTCAAAAGTAGTAATCTCGGGATTGCTACCAGTGCCACGTGCTAGTCAGAGTAGGAATCGCAGGATAGCTCAGATGAATACGTGGCTTGAGCAATGGTGCAGCAGGGAGGGATTCAAATTCCTGGGGCATTGGAACCGGTTCTGGGGGAGGTGGGACCAGTACAGTCCGGACGGTCTGCACCTGGGCAGAATCGGAACCAATGTCCAAGGGGGAGTGTTTGCTAGTGCTGTTGGGGAGGAGTTAAACTAATATGGCAGGGGGATGGGAACCAATGCAGGGAGATAGAGGGAAACAAAAAGGAGGCAAAAACAAAAGACAGAAAGGAGATGAGGAAAAGTGGAGGGCAGAGAAACCCAAGGCAAAGAACAAAAAGGGCCATTGTACAGCAAAATTCTAAAAGGACAGAGGGTGTTAAAAAAACAAGCCTAAAGGCTTTGTGTCTTAATGCAAGGAGTATCCGCAATAAGGTGGATGAATTAACTGTGCAAATAGATGTTAACAAATATGATGTGATTGGGATTACGGAGACGTGGCTCCAGGATGATCAGGGCTGGGAACTCAACATCCAGGGGTATTCAACATTCAGGAAGGATAGAATAAAAGGAAAAGGAGGTGGGGTAGCATTGCTGGTTAAGGAGGAGATTAAGGCAATAGTTAGGAAGGACATTAGCTTGGATGATGTGGAATCTATATGGGTAGAGCTGCAGAACACCAAAGGGCAAAAAACGTTAGTGGGAGTTGTGTACAGACCTCCAAACAGTAGTAGTGATGTTGGGGAGGGCATCAAACAGGAAATTAGGGGTGCGTGCAATAAAGGTGCAGCAGTTATAATGGGTGACTTTAATATGCACATAGATTGGGCTAACCAAACTGGAAGCAATACGGTGGAGGAGGATTTTCTGGAGTGCATAAGGGATGGTTTTTTAGACCAATATGTCGAGGAACCAACTAGGGGGGAGGCCATCTTAGACTGGGTGTTATGTAATGAGAGAGGATTAATTAGCAATCTCGTTGTGCGAGGCCCCTTGGGGAAGAGTGACCATAATATGGTGGAATTCTGCATTGGGATGGAAGGTATGAGGCGTGAATTGGCTGGGATGGATTGGCGAATGATACTTAAGGGGTTGACTGTGGATGGGCAATGGCAGACATTTAGAGACCGCATGGATGAACTACAACAATTGTGCATTCCTGTCTGGCATAAAAATAAAAAAGGGAAGGTGGCTCAACCGTGGCTATCAAGGGAAATCAGGGATAGTATTAAAGCCAAGGAAGTGGCATACAAATTGGCCAGAAATAGCAGCGAACCTGGGGACTGGGAGAAATTTAGAACTCAGCAGAGGAGGACAAAGGGTTTGATTAGGGCAGGGAAAATGGAGTATGAGAAGAAGCTTGCAGGGAACATTAAGACGGATTGCAAAAGTTTCTATAGATATGTAAAGAGAAAAAGGTTAGTAAAGACAAACGTAGGTCCTCTGCAGTCAGAATCAGGGGAAGTCATAACGGGGAACAAAGAAATGGCGGACCAATTGAACAAGTACTTTGGTTCGGTATTCACGAAGGAGGACACGAACAACCTTCCGGTTATAAAAGGGGTCGGGGGGTCTAGTAAGGAGGAGGAACTGAGGGAAATCCTTATTAGCCGGGAAATTGTGTTGGGGAAATTGATGGGATTGAAGGCCGATAAATCCCCAGGGCCTGATGGACTGCATCCCAGAGTACTTAAGGAGGTGGCCTTGGAAATAGTGGATGCATTGACAGTCATTTTCCAACATTCCATTGACTCTGGATCAGTTCCTATGGAGTGGAGGGTAGCCAATGTAACCCCACTTTTTAAAAAAGGAGGGAGAGAGAAAACAGGGAATTATAGACCGGTCAGCCTGACATCGGTAGTGGGTAAAATGATGGAATCAATTATTAAGGATGTCATAGCAGTGCATTTGGAAAGAGGTGACATGATAGGTCCAAGTCAGCATGGATTTGTGAAAGGGAAATCATGCTTGACAAATCTTCTAGAATTTTTTGAGGATGTTTCCAGTAGAGTGGATAAGGGAGAACCAGTTGATGTGGTATATTTGGACTTTCAGAAGGCGTTCGACAAGGTCCCACACAAGAGATTGATGTGCAAAGTTAGAGCACATGGGATTGGGGGTAGTGTACTGACATGGATTGAGAACTGGTTGTCAGACAGGAAGCAAAGAGTAGGAGTAAATGGGTACTTTTCAGAATGGCAGGCAGTGACTAGTGGGGTACCGCAAGGTTCTGTGCTGGGGCCCCAGCTGTTTACACTGTACATTAATGATTTAGATGAGGGGATTAAATGTAGTATCTCCAAATTTACGGATGACACTAAGTTGGGTGGCAGTGTGAGCTGCGAGGAGGATGCTGTGAGGCTGCAGAGGATAAATGTGAGGTTATCCACTTTGGTGGTAAAAACAGAGAGACAGACTATTATCTGAATGGTGACAGATTAGGAAAAGGGGAGGTGCAAAGAGACCTGGGTGTCATGGTACATCAGTCATTGAAGGTTGGCATGCAGGTGCAGCAGGCGGTTAAGAAAGCAAATGGCATGTTGGCCTTCATAGCAAGGGGATTTGAGTACAGGGGCAGGGAGGTGTTGCTACAGTTGTACAGGGCATTGGTGAGGCCACACCTGGAGTATTGTGTACAGTTTTGGTCTCCTAACCTGAGGAAGGACATTCTTGCTATTGAGGGAGTGCAGCGAAGGTTCACCAGACTGATTCCCGGGATGGCGGGACTGACCTATCAAGAAAGACTGGATCAACTGGGCTTGTATTCACTGGAGTTCAGAAGAATGAGAGGGGACCTCATAGAAACATATAAAATTCTGACGGGGTTAGACAGGTTAGATGCAGGAAGAATGTTCCCAATGTTGGGGAAGTCCAGAACCAGAGGTCACAGTCTAAGGATAAGGGGTAAGCCATTTAGGACCGAGATGCGGAGGAACTTCTTCACCCAGAGAGTGGTGAACCTGTGGAATTCTCTACCACTGAAAGTTGTTGAGGCCAATTCACTAAATATATTCAAAAAGGAGTTAGATGAGGTCCTTACTACTAGGGGGATCAAGGGGTATGGCGAGAAAGCAGGAATGGGGTACTGAAGTTAAATGTTCAGCCATGAACTCATTGAATGGCGGTGCAGGCTAGAAGGGCCGAATGGCCTACTCCTGCACCTATTTTCTATGTTTCTATGTTTCTAAGTACTGCCCGGTCTCTCAGCGGCCATCGCCGGTCCTTTGGGTGGCAAATGGGCAGGCCTTGGCCTTCATCAATTTTGGCCCCTAAGTTCCCAGGTCCGATCTGCAATCTCTACCACGTTAATTGGGCTCAGCCACGGCACCCAATAGGCGAACTAGAGCCATTTATATGACACCATGAACGTCTCTTTGTTAAATGTATTTTTCGATGTTGTCAACAACAGTGAAGAAAAGCCCGTGAGTAATCAGTATCATTGGATTGCAGAAAGAAATTAAACTGGATGAAAAGTCTGCACTCTTTTCTAATGCCACTTGCAGCCTCAGAAAACACTTTTACATCATCTGAACACAAGAACAGAAGAGATAGGAGGAGGAGTAGACCATAAGGCCCCTCAAGCCTGCTCTGCCATTCAATGAGATCTTCAACTTCAACTCCACTTTCCCACCCGATCCCCATAGTCCAAAAATGTATCTATCTCAGCCTTGAACATACTCCGTGATTCAGCATCCACAGCTCTTTGGGGTAGAGAATTCCAAAAGATTCATAATGCTCCGAGTGAAGAAATTCCTCCTCATCACAGTCTTAAAAAGCCAACCCCTTATCCTGAGACTGTGCCCCCTAGTTCTAGACTCTCCAGCCAGGGGAAACAACCTCTCAGCATTTATCCTGTCAGAATCTTATACGCTTAATGAGATCTCATTCTTCTAAAACCCAATCTACTCAATCTGGGTCAGCCCCAGGAGAGCAGTGTTGAAGTGTAGACCCGAGACCTCCCGGGACTGCTCCCCTGCCTTTACTTTGTGTGGTGCTGCCAGTCCAATAAAACCCTGTGGGGAAGCTGGAAGATCTGAGATCCCCGGAGCTAAAGGGGAGGGAATCTGGCTCTGCTGGTTTATATTTAAGTAGAGGCCCAGCAGCAGATCACAACACCCAAGTAAATGAGGATTCCCCAACACCTATAGGCCTCCTGAGTTTCCCACGTTTTGTACTGCATGTATGGAGCACAAGAAGAAACACATCTGACTTGAGCTTCTTCAGTGCTTAACAGCACTTACCTATCATTAAAAAAAAATACCTGGAGACCAATTGTACAGATCGGACCTGGTTTGGGGATTAAACAGGCACAACAGTCTCTGTCAGGTTAATGCCTTTAGCTTTGGAGAGGGTACAGAAGCAATTTACTAGAATGGTTTCAGGGATGAGGGATTACAGTTACGTGGATAGACTAGAGACGCTGGGGTTGTGTTCCTTGGAACAGAGAGGGCTAAAAGAAGATGGATGGAGGTGTTTCAAATCATGAAGGATTTAGATAGAGTAAATAAAGAAAAACTGCTTCCAATGGCTGAAGGGTCGATAACCACAAGGCACAGATCTAATGTGATTGGCACAAAAAACTGGAGGCGACACGAGGGCCAACATTTTTATGCAACAAGTGGCTAGAATTTGGAATGCACTGCCTGATTGGGTGGTGGATACAGATTCAATAGTCGCCTTCAAAAGGGATAAATACTTGAAGGAGAAACAATTGTGAGGATATGGGGAACGAGCGAGGGAGTGGGACTAACTTGATTGTTCTTTGAAAGTGCCAGCGCGGACTCGATGGGCCGAATGGCTTTCTTTTGTACTATATTATTCCATGATTCTACGATAATAAACTAGACAACACACTAACACAAGCTGGATTCTGATCAAATCTAACTAGTATGAGCGGTCTAAGTTATAAGGAAAAACTGGAGATATTTGGGCTTTTCAGCTTGGAAAAGAGGATTACATAGGATATACAGCACAGAAAGAGGCCACTTGGCTCAACCAGTCCATGCTGACATTTATGCTTCACTCGAGCCTCCTCCCGTCTTTCCTCATCTAAATCTATCAGCATAACCCTCTATTCCCTTCTCCCTCATATGCTTGTCTAGACTCCCCTTAAATACATCGATACTATTCACCTCAACCACTCCCTGTGGTAGCGAGTTCCACATTCTCACCACTCGTTGGGTAAAGAATTTTCTTCTGAATTCCCTATTGGATTTCTTGGTAACTATCTTATATTGGTGGCCTCTAGTTATGCTCTTCCCCATAAGTAGAAACATTCTCTCTGTATCCACTCTAGCAAAACCTTTCAAAATTTTAAAGACCTCTATTAGATCATCCCTCAGCCTTCTTTAAGATGATTGGCACAAAAATACATAGGCGACATGAGGGAAAACTTTTTATGCAACAATTGGTGATCTTTGAGAGGTGATCCTATCAAGGTAAATCAGACAGTAAATAGTATGCCAGAAGTTGATCAGGAATATTACATTAAATTAAACCGTGACTGTATGACATTGGGACACATGTTCAAACTAGTAAAATATACCTTTAGGATTAATGACCGGAGGGTCTGCTTCATGCAGGGAATGAGCGACACTTGGAATAGATGTCCAGATGGAGTGGTGATGGTCAAAACATTGGAAACATTAAAAAAAACAACTAGATATAGCAATGAAGGAAAGTGTATGATTCTTCCTGGATACGTGTATTAAGATGGGCCAATTGGACTTCTTCATCCACAAGTATCTAACGATGTTGTGGTATTTAGGTTATTTGACCTCTTCATGTAGAGAGAATGGTTCTTCCAGTCATCTGAATGTTCTCTGTCTGCTCGGCATCTATTGTGAAGAAGTCTTTTTTTACCCTATTTGTGTCTTTTCGTCAGACAATCTGGCATTCTTTATTCAACACTGTCCATCAATGTAACTTATCTTTTGTTCATTGTGAATTTTCTGTTCATTAAGATGGAGGGGAACGGGGGCGATTATAGTGGTAAAGAATGGCACATTTTTATTTTTGGGCGCTCGATGTCAGTAAGCACTCTCTCCAGGTCAGATCAGCCATGATCTTATTGAATGGCGGAGCAGGCCCGAGGGGCCGTATGGCTGACTCCTGCTCCTATTTCTTAGGTTCTTGTCAGATATTGCATGATTAGATGCAGAATAAAGCTCACTCTTCTCTGTTCAACAAGCCTCAATCCCAGCTTTGGAATAACACTTCGACTGCACCAGTTTCACATTTCTTCATTTCCCATACAGCAACTATATTATGGCCTGCCAGCATGAGGTTAACAATTTAAGGGCCGTGTTGTGTTGTGGGGCTATGCCCACTAGGTACTCAGTTTAGACTGCTCATTTCCATAGACCCTTACATCTGTCAGGCAAAGGACACTTCTACCTAATTAGTCTTGGCTGAGTTGGGCCTAGGTTCCAGAGGTCAAACACAAATGTTTAAACCACTGTACTGCACAATGGCCTTTCACGCTGCTATTTAACCTTTGATCCGATATATTGGTACCACTTGTTCCCTAAACATCTTTGGCTTATTGGAACTAATGAGGCACTTCGTATCGAAGCTCTGAAGGCACCTCAAATGTTTCGGGTCACACTTCAACTTTCTGTGTGTGGTACACTATAGAGAGCTGTCATAAATCAACCTTGTTCACTTACAGGGTTTCCTGTTATTCTTAAATTTAAGAAAATAGAATGCTAAAAGTATACAGCAGGTTAATCTGTGCCTGAAAGAGAAAGATAGTTCAGGTGAGAGCTTGCAACAGAACTCATCAACGTACAAAAACAGGACATTTCACATTTGCTGACTAGATGTGATTCAGATGGATTGGCGAGGTCTGATGAAGGGTCAAAGCTGAAACATTATCCGAGCTTTATCCCTTGGATGCAGATCCAGCATTTTTTGGTTACATTTTAGACTTCCGGCATTTATACTGTTCCTTGTTGCCTCACAACCTCATTGCGTCGAATAAAGCCTTCAGGGCACATTCTTGTTGGCAACATTAAGAAGTAGCCAAAGAGGAGGAGATCAGTAATGTTGGATCTTTGTGGAGGAAGAGGGGAGGGGGTTAAAGACTTGACATTCAAAAACAGATAGGTTTAATATTTAATTTTTTTTTCTCATTCCCTGCGCAAGGATATTTTTGACTAAAACACAACTATGTTTTTAAATAAACATGTAATAAGAATAAAAAAAGGATTACATCAACCAATGCAACGTCAATGTGAGGCATGTTCACCTTTAAGGGAACAGTGGCGAGGGATGGTGTTGAGGTTAAGCATTGTGGGCTTTCACTTGCATAAAATGTGTTCAGGTTTTATCTCTGCAGCAGGAGATCGAACAACCAACATACTCGGTGGATTTCGAAGACTTCCTGACCAGGATAAAAATACTTCATCATCATCATAGGCAGTCCCTCGATGACCTGCTTCCACGGCAAAAAGGGACGAGTTCACAAGTGTTTCAATGAAGGACCTAATATTCCAGGTCCCGAACTACATCCTGAAGGGTGGGAGATGTCTGTGTGTGGATTTTTTAAACGTGTGGTGGCTGTTGCACACCAACCACCACACGGGTTGACAGAGCTCGGTCCAGTGGCCAAGACGGCTGGAGACCAGCTCTGCTGCACGGACCTAGTGCGCACACAATCACAGTGTGGGCTGGCCCGTGCTGCCCCTGGGCCCACGCCTCTTCTGGCCCCAAATTCACGCCTCTCCTGGGCCCCGATCACATCGCTCCACAATCCCTCGCCGTTCCTTCGCCCCTAACCTCACCGCTCCTGCTATACCTGCCCACGTTCCAATCACCGACCTGGACCTTGATGACATCCAATCCAGTTCGCTGCTATCATCCTCCTGCACCAGCTCACGCTGCACCTTGCAATCATCATTGTCTGACATCGATATTACTGAATCCTTCGCTCCTCTGGAATTTTTTGCTGCTCTAAGTAGATTTAACCCCGCATCTTGATTTGGAGGGCACAACTGGCTGTAAAGTGAGACCAATCTACCTCAATGCTCATAAAAACATACTGAAAAAGTCCCAAACCTTGGAGGAAGTTCCTCCCCTTTTTAACTTGGCTACTGAGACTGAACGGTTATGGGAAACAGGCGAGTTGGTGTGTGTAATGTATGCATCTGTGAGCATGCTCACAGGTTTGTAGAGCTGTTGCAAAAAAAAAGAAAAACAAAAAAAGGGCACCTGAAAAGTGTTTGGAGTGCCCCCCCCCTCCCTTTAATAAGGGGGCACTTGATTTAACATTTATTTTTGTTTTGCAACAAAAGAGTTGTAAAGCTCTTGCCCCAATGGAGTGCTCTCTATTTGGGAGTCCTCCCACCATTTATTAGGAACTTCGCCTGGAGGGTGGTGCACGGAGCAGTCCCATACAACAAATTTTTAAGCCGCTTCACGGGCTCCCAGGCCGCCTGCAATTTCTGCGGTCTGGAAGAGTCCATGTTCCATGTTTTTATTGAATGCACGAGGTTGCAGCCCCTGTTCCATTATTTATAGGGGCTGCTCCTCAATTTCTGGCTGCACTTCAGTCCCGCACTCCTGATCTTTGAGCAACCTGTGCGGAGGGGAGCGGGTAGGTCCGAGGGCCTCCTTGTAGGACTGCTCCTGGGCACGGCCAAGGGTGCCATCAGCCGGTCCAGGCAGCGGGCGGTCGAGGGGGTCGTTCAGCCTGACTGCCTGCCTCTCCTCCGCGCTTACATCCGGGCCAGGGTGTCCCTGGAGATGGAGCACACGGTGTCTACCGGTACGCTCGCGGCCTTCCGCGAGAGGTGGGCACCGGAGGGACTGGAGTGTATCATCACCCCCGGCAACCAAATTTTTATTTGATTTTATATGTTTTAAAGTTTAATTTGTTGTAATTGCCGGTTTTAGTGTCCCGCTCCCCTTTTATAGGGGGCACTTGTAAATTATGCTTTTAGTGCCCCCCAAAAAAATTAAAAAACACAAAAAAAACAAAAAGAAAACACAAAAAAAAACACAAAAAAGGGCACTTGTTTGAAAGTATTTGGAGTGTCCCCCAAATCAGGGGGCACTTGAACTAATGTTTATTTTCTCCAATCAAAAGAGTTGTTGAGCTGTTGCAAAAAAAAAGAAAAACAAAAAAAGGGCACCTGAAAAGTGTTTGGAGTGTTCCCCCCCCCTTCCACCCTTTAATAAAGGGGCACTCGATTTCATGTTTATTTTTGTTTTGCAACAAAAGAGTTGTAGAGCTCTTGCCCCAATGGAGTGCTCTCTATTTGGGAGTCCTCCCACCAATTATTAAGGACTTGGCCTGGAGGGTGGTGCACGGAGCAGTCCCGTGCAACAAATTTTTAAGTCGGTTCACGGGCTCCCAGGCCGCCTGCAATTTCTGCGGTCTGGAGGAGTCCGTGTTCCACGTTTTATGGAGTGTGCGAGGTTGTAGCCCCTGTTCTATTATGTAAAGGGACTGCTCCTCAATTTCTGACTGCACTTCAGTCCCACACTCCTGATCTTTGGGCACCCTGTGCGGAGGGGAGCGGGTAGGTCCGAAGGCCTCCTCGTAGAACTGCTCCTGGGCACTGCCAAGGGTGCCATCAGCCGGTCCAGGCAGCCGGCAGTCGAGGGAGTCGTTCAGCCCGACTGCCTGCCTCTCTTCCGCGGTTACATCCGAGCCAGGGTGTCCCTGGAGATGGAGCACGCGGTGTCCACCGGTATGCTCGCGGCCTTCCGCGAGAGACTGGAGTGCATCATCACCCCCGGCAACCAAATTTTAATTTGATTTTATATATTTTAAGTTTAATTGGTTTATTGTGCCAGGTTTTAGTGTCCCCCTCCCCTTTTAGCCAGGGGACACTTGTATAATTTGTGGTTTTAGTGGCCAAAAAAAACAAAACAAAAAAAAAAGGGCACTTAAAAAGTGTTTGGTGTGTCCCCCTCCCTTTAATCAGGGGGCACTTGATTTAATGTTTATTTTTTGTTCACAACAAAAAGAGTTGTATACCTGTGCCCCAATGGAGTGCTCTCTATGCGGGTGCCCTCCCTTTATTTATTTGGGACTTGGCCTGGAGCAGTCCCGTGCAATAGGTTTTTAAGTCGGTTTACGGACTCCCAAGCCATCTGGAATTTCTGCGGTCTGCAGGAGTCCATGTTCCACGTTTATGTTGTATGTGTGAGGTTGTAGCCTCTCTTCCAATATTTGAAGGGGCTACTCCTCAAATTCTGGTTGCTCTTCAGTCCCACGCTCCTGATCTTTGGGTACCCTGAGCGGAGGGGAGCGGGTAGGTCGGAAGGCCTTCTTGTAGGACTGCTCCTGGGCATGGCCAAGGGGCCATCAGCCGGTCAGGCAGTGGGCAGTCGAGGGGGTCGTTCAGCCCGATTGCCTGCCTCTCTTCCGCGGTTGCATCCGAGCCAGGGTGGCCCTGGAGATGGAGCACGCGGTGTCCACTAGTACACTCGCGGCCTTCCATGAAAGTTGGGCACCAGAGGGACTGGAGTGCATCATCACCCTCAACAACCAAATTCTAATTTGATCCAAGTTTACTGTTAAAAGGTTGATTTGTTTAATTTGTCAGTTTTATTGCCTCCCCTTTAATCAGGGGGCACTTAATTATTGTCTGCAACAAAATAGTTGTAGAGCTGTTGCCATCATCTTGGCATCCGGAGGAGGCGGGGGTCCCCAATGGTGTGCTCTCTACATGGGAGTCCTCCTTGTCATGTATTCAACCAGCATTGTAACCCATGTATAAACTGACCTAAGTTGTATACCGTGAGAACACTGACCACTAGGTGGGAGACACTCCTAACCTGGACCTTCAGGTATAAAAGGGGGAGCTCCACCCACCTTCATCACTATAAAAGGCTCAGCAGTCCGGGGAGCGTCGAGAGAGGCGGGAGTCGAGAGAGGCGTACCGGTGCAGCTCCAGCTGAGAGAGAAGGCAAAAAAGGCAAAAAAGAAGTAGAAAGAAATCAAAAGGTGACGTCACAGCCAACGTGGTAAGTGATTGGCTGCTGATTGGTGAGTAGTTTTTCTTTTTCTTTATTAGTCAGTAACTTTTAACATTGTTGTCGCCAATTTAAGTGTATCTAAGGGTTAAGTCATGGCAGGACAGCTCGGTCACGTGATATGCTCCTCCTGTACCATGTGGGAACTCGGGGACAACACCAGTGTCCCTGACGACTACATGTGCGGGAAGTGTGTCCACCTCCGGCTCCTGATGGTCCGCGTTGCGGAGTTGGAGCTGAGGGTGGATTCACTCTGGAGCATCCTCGATGCTGAGAATGACGTGAGTAGCACGTGGAGCGAGTTGGTCTTACCGCAGGAAAAGGGTCCACAGCCAGCGAGGGAATGGAAGACCAGCAGGAAGAGTAGTGCAAGGAAGGTAGTGCAGGGGTCCCCTGTGGTCATCCCACTGCAAAACAGATACACTGCTTTGAGTACTGTTGAGGGGGATGACTCATCAGGAGAGGGCAGCAGCAGCCAAGTTCATGGCACCGTGGCTGGCTCTGTTGCACAGGAGGGCAGGAAAAAGAGTGGGAGAGCGATAGTGATAGGGGATTCAATTGTAAGGGGAATAGATAGGCGTTTCTGCGGCCGCAACCGAGACTCCAGGATGGTATGTTGCCTCCCTGGTGCAAGGGTCAAGGATGTCTCGGAGCAGGTGCAGGACATTCTAAAAATGGAGGGAGAACAGCCAGTTGTCGTGGTGCACGTTGGTACCAACGACATAGGTAAAAAAAGGGATGAGGTCCTACGAAATGAATTTAAGGAGCTAGGAGCTAAATTAAAAAGTAGGACCTCAAAAGTAGTAATCTCGGGATTGCTACCAGTGCCACGTGCTAGTCAGAGTAGGAATCGCAGGATAGCTCAGATGAATACGTGGCTTGAGCAATGGTGCAGCAGGGAGGGATTCAAATTCCTGGGGCATTGGAACCGGTTCTGGGGGAGGTGGGACCAGTACAATCCGGACGGTCTGCATCTGGGCAGAATCGGAACCAATGTCCTCGGGGGAGTGTTTGCTAGTGCTGTTGGGGAGGAGTTAAACTAATATGGCAGGGGGATGGGAACCAATGCAGGGAGATAGAGGGAAACAAAAAGGGGGCAAAAGCAAAAGACAGAAAGGAGATGAGGAAAAGTGGAGGGCAGAGAAATCCAAGGCAAAGAACAAAAAGAGCCATTGTACAGCAAAATTCTAAAAGGACAGAGGGTGTTAAACAAACAAGCCTAAAGGCTTTGTGTCTTAATGCAAGGAGTATCCGCAATAAGGTGGATGAATTAACTGTGCAAATAGATGTTAACAAATATGATGTGATTGGGATTACGGAGACGTGGCTCCAGGATGATCAGGGCTGGGAACTCAACATCCAGGGGTATTCAACATTCAGGAAGGATAGAATAAAAGGAAAAGGAGGTGGGGTAGCATTGCTGGTTAAGGAGGAGATTAAGACAATAGTGAGGAAGGATATTAGCTTGGATGATGTGGAATCTATATGGGTAGAGCTACAGAACACCAAAGGGCTAAAAACGTTAGTGGGAGTTGTGTACAGACCTCCAAACAGTAGGAGTGATGTTTGGGAGGGCATCAAACAGGAAATTAGGGGTGCATGCAATAAAGGTGCAGCAGTTATAATGGGTGACTTTAATATGCACATAGATTGGGCTAGCCAAACTGGAAGCAATAAGGGATGGATTTCCTGGAGTGCATAAGGGATGGTTTTTTAGACCAATATGTCGAGGAACCAACTAGGGGGGAGGCCATCTTAGACTGGGTGTTATGTAATGAGAGAGGATTAATTAGCAATCTCGTAGTGCGAGGCCCCTTGGGGAAGAGTGACCATAATATGGTGGAATTCTGCATTAGGATGGAGAATGAAACAGTTAATTCAGAGACCATGGTCCAGAACTTAAAGAAGGCTAACTTTGAAGGTATGAGGCGTGAATTGGCTGGGATGGATTGGCTGTGGATGGGCAATGGCAGACATTTAGAGACCGCATGGATGAACTACAACAATTGTACATTCCTGTCTGGCATAAAAATAAAAAAGGGAAGGTGGCTTAACCGTGGCTATCAAGGGAAAGCAGGGATAGTATTAAAGCCAAGGAAGTGGCATACAAATTGGCCAGAAATAGCAGCGAACCTGGGGACTGGGAGAAATTTAGAACTCAGCAGAGGAGGACAAAGGGTTTGATTAGGGCAGGGAAAATGGAGTATGAGAAGAAGCTTGCAGGGAACATTAAGACGGATTGCAAAACTTTCTATAGATATGTAAAGAGAAAAAGTTTAGTAAAGACAAACGTAGGTCCCCTGCAGTCAGAATCAGGGGAAGTCATAACGGGGAACAAAGAAATGGCGGACCAATTGAACAAGTACTTTGGTTCGGTATTCACGAAGGAGGATACAAACAACCTTCCAGTTATAAAAGGGGTCGGGGGGTCTAGTAAGGAGGAGGAACTGAGGGAAATCTTTATTAGCCGGGAAATTGTGTTGGGGAAATTGATGGGATTGAAGGCCGATAAATCCCCAGGGCCTGATGGACTGCATCCCAGAATACTTAAGGGGGTGGCCTTGGAAATAGTGGATGCATTGACAGTCATTTTCCAACATTCCATTGACTCTGGATCAGTTCCTATAGAGTGGAAGGTAGCCAATGTAACCCCACTTTTTAAAAAAGGAGGGAGAGAGAAAACAGGGAATTATAGACCGGTCAGCCTGACATCGGTAGTGGGTAAAATGATGGAATCAATTATTAAGGATGTCATAGCAGTGCATTTGGAAAGAGGTGACATGATAGGTCCAAGTCAGCATGGATTTGTGAAAGGGAAATCATGCTTGACAAATTTTCTGGAATTTTTTGAGGATGTTTCCAGTAGAGTGGACAAGGGAGAACCAGTTGATGTGGTATATTTGGACTTTCAGAAGGCGTTCGACAAGGTCCCACACAAGAGATTGATGTGCAAAGTTAGAGCACATGGGATTGGGGGTAGTGTGCTGACATGGATTGAGAACTGGTTGTCAGACAGGAAGCAAAGAGTAGGAGTAAATGGGTACTTTTCAGAATGGCAGGCAGTGACTAGTGGGGTACCGCAAGGTTCTGTGCTGGGGCCCCAGCTGTTTACACTGTACATTAATGATTTAGATGAGGGGATTAAATGTAGTATCTCCAAATTTGCGGATGACACTAAGTTGGGTGGCAGTGTGAGCTGCGAGGAGGATGCTGTGAGGCTGCAGAGCGACTTGGATAGGTTAGGTGAGTGGGCAAATGCTTGGCAGATGAAGTATAATGTGGATAAATGTGAGGTTATCCACTTTGGTGGTAAAAACAGAGAGACAGACTATTATCTGAATGGTGACAGATTAGGAAAAGGGGAGGTGCAAAGAGACCTGGGTGTCATGGTACATCAGTCATTGAAGGTTGGCATGCAGGTGCAGCAGGCGGTTAAGAAAGCAAATGGCATGTTGGCCTTCATAGCGAGGGGATTTGAGTACAGGGGCAGGGAGGTGTTGCTACAATTGTACAGGGCCTTGGTGAGGCCACACCTGGAGTATTGTGTACAGTTTTGGTCTCCTAACCTGAGGAAGGACATTCTTGCTATTGAGGGAGTGCAGCGAAGGTTCACCAGACTGATTCCCAGGATGGCGGGACTGACCTATCAAGAAAGACTGGATCAACTGGGCTTGTATTCACTGGAGTTCAGAAGAATGAGAGGGGACCTCATAGAAACATTTAAAATTCTGACGGGGTTAGACAGGTTAGATGCAGGAAGAATGTTCCCAATGTTGGGGAAGTCCAGAACCAGAGGTCACAGTCTAAGGATAAGGGGTAAGCCATTTAGGACCGAGATGCGGAGGAACTTCTTCACCCAGAGAGTGGTGAACCTGTGGAATTCTCTACCACAGAAAGTTGTTGAGGCCAATTCACTAAATATATTCAAAAAGGAGTTAGATGAGGTCCTTACTACTAGGGGGATCAAGGGGTATGGCGAGAAAGCAGGAATGGGGTACTGAAGTTGAATGTTCAGCCATGAACTCATTGAATGGCGGTGCAGGCTAGAAGGGCCGAATGGCCTACTCCTGCACCTATTTTCTATGTTTCTATGTTTCTATGAGTGCTAAGGAATAAAGGACAGGTCATAGACTGAACTTCTCTCAAGCATGGGCCTCTTGTGCATTTATACTGTGTAGTAAGGACGTATCAATGGCGACAAGAAACTGGGATTTAAACCACGCGAGCATGGCCACTAGCAGAACAGACGAGAGGTACTGTGTTAAGGAATGGTTGGGACAGAGATTCAACATTGTTAAAGCAGCACACAGTTCTCCAGGCAGACAAGGGCAGTCAGGCATGCCCCAACATATAGTCGAACCCAGAGGGGGAGTTCGACAGAGACAATGGCAAGCTGAACAGCGATTCACGCCATTGCAAGGGACAATGCGGCCAGTAATGGGGCCATCAACACCTGTTAATGGTGCACTCAAGGACAATAACAGGAGCAGTCAGGGACGATCGACTGGCAAGGGTCCTTTTGTTTCAAACCGCAACTCATGCTGGAGGCATGGAGGCATACATTCAGCCGGAGTTTGCAGAGATGAGCAAAATACCTGCAGAAATTGCAGAAATGGACACTGGGGGAAATCACTGGAAGCTGAAGTTCAGCGAGTTCATGTGGAGCACGTATACAGTTCATACACCAGGATGCCACCGATAATGATGAAAGTGCTCCTCAATGGCATCCCAGTATCAATGGAGTTAGACACGGGTGCCAGCCAGTCCCTGATGGGTATCAAACAGTTCGAAAAGTTGTGGGCATCCAAGGCCAGGAGGCCAAAATTATCGCCGATTGACGCACAGCTACAGACTTACACAAAGCAGATCATTCCGGTGCTAGGCAGCGCCATGGTAGTCGTGACCCACAAAGATTCGGAGAACAGGTTGCCACTCTGGATTGTCCCAGGGGACGGTCCCGCACTACTGGGGAGGAGTTGGCTTGCTGTCATGAACTGGAAATGGGGCGATGTCAATGCAATTTCCTCTGTGGAGCGAGTATCATGCTCAGAGATCCTGGACAAATTTGACTCATTATTTCAACCTGGCATTGGCACTTTCATGGGGGCCAAGGTAGTGATTCACATAAACCCGGACGCCAGACCAGTACACCACAAGGCCAGAGCGGTGCCGTACGTGATGCGGGAAAAGATAGAAGGCGAATTAGACCGCCTGTTGAGGGAAGGCATCATCTCGCCAGTCGAATTCAGTGACTGGGCGAGCCCGATTGTGCCGGCGCTCAAGGCGGATGGGTCGGTCAGGATTTGTGGCGATTACAAGGCCACCATCGATCGGGTGTCACTCCAAGACCAGTACCCGCTACCGAGACCAGAGGACCTCTTTGCGACGCTATCCGGTGGCAAACTTTTTTCAAAATTGGGCCTGACCTCAGCTTACATGACCCAGGAGCTGGCGAGTGAGTCGAAGAAGCTGACCACCATCACGACACACAAGGGGTTGTTTGAGTACAACAGATGTCCGTTCGGGATTCGCTCGGCCGCCGCGATCTTCCAACGAAATATGGAAAGCCTCCTCAAGTCGATTCCAGGGACGGTGGTTTTTCAGGACGACATCCTCATTACGGGTTACGATACTGAAGAACACCTCCACAACCTGGAGGAGGTGCTACGCAGACTGGACCGGGTAGGTCTGCGACTGAAAAAGGCGAAGTGCGTCTTCCTAGCTCCAGAGGTAGAATTCCTGGGGATGAGGGTAGCAGCAGACGGGATCAGCCCTACTGCATCCAAGACGGAAGTGATCCAGAGAGCACCCAGACCCCGTAACACGACAGAGCTGCGTTCGTTCCTGGGGCTCCTGAACTATTTTGGTAACTTTCTTCCCAAATTGAGCATGCTGCTAGAGCTGCTACACGTGCTCCTACGCAAAGATCGCGAATGGGTCTGGGGGGACAGCCAGGAAAGGGCTTTTAATAGAGCACGCAATTTGTTATGTTCCAACAATCTGTTAACGCTATATGACCCATGTAAGAAACTTGTGTTAACGTGCGATGCGTCGTCCTATGGTGTCGGGTGTGTGTTGCAGCATGTCAATGCCAAGGGTCAGTTACAGCCGGTAGCTTATGCCTCCAGGAGTCTGTCCCAGGCAGAAAGGGGCTACGGGATGGTAGAAAAGGAGGCGCTCGCATGTGTATATGTGGTAAAGAAAATGCACCAGTACCTGCTTGGCAGGAAATTTGAGCTGGAGATAGATCACAAACCCCTAACGTCCCTTTTGGCCGACAACAAGGCCATAAATGCAAACGCATCGGCCCGCGTACAGAGGTGGGCACTCACGTTAGCTGCCTATGACTACACAATTCAGCACAGACAGGGCACCGAAAACTGCGCCGATGCACTCAGCAGGCTCCCACTAGCCACCACTGAGGGGGCTACCGAGCATGGTGCTGAGATGGTTATGGCTGTTGAAGCTTTCGGAAGCGAAGGCTCACCCGTGACAGCCCGTCAGATTAAAGCCTGGACAAATAGAGACCCACTATTGTCTCTAGTCAAGATATGTGTCCTGAATGGGGACTGGGCAGCCACGTACAGGGCATGCCCTGAGAAATTTAAACCATTTCACAGGCGCAAGGATGAACTCTCGATTCAGGCCGATTGCCTAGTGTAGGTAAACCGCGTAGTCATGCCCCAGATGGGCAGAGAGGTGTTCATCAGAGAACTCCACAATGGGCACCCGGGCATTGTCACGATGAAGGCAATTGTCAGGTCACACGTTTGGTGGCCAGGGATAGACGCAGATCTGGAACTTTGTGTTCGCAGGTGCAACACGTGTGCCCAGCTGGGCCATGCACCCAGGGAAGCCCCCCTTATCCCCTGGCCATGGCCCGCCAAGCCTTGGTCACGCATCCATGTGGACTACGTGGACGCCTACTCCAAATGGATCAAGTGTGACATTTTAAATTCAAGCACATCCTCTGCCACGGTAGAAAGTCGATGGGCAATGTTGGCCGTCCACGGTCTACCGGACATCTTGGGCAGTGACAATGGCCCGTGCTTCACAAGCACTGAGTTCCAGGACTTCATGGCAGGCAATGGAATTAACCATGTTAGAATGGCACCGTTCAAGCCGGCCTCAAACGGCCAGGCAGAACGAGCAGTGCAGATAATCAAACAGGGGATGCTCAGATTCCAATGGGGTTCCCTACAAACCCGCTTATCACGCCTCCCGTTGGCCTATAGATCCCGACCACACTCACTCACAGGGGTTCCACCCGCAGAGCTACTAATGAAAAGGACGCTCAAAACCCGATTATCCCTTATACACACCCACCATGAAAGAAATTGTCGAGAGCAGGCGCCAGTCACAATATCACTACCATGACAGGAATGCGAGAGCGCGATGTATTGATGTAAATGATCCTGTTTTTGTCCTCAACTACGCTGCAGGGCCCAAATGGCTCGCAGGCACTGTGGTTGCCAAAGAGGGAAATAGGATTCTGGTAGTTAAACTTACCAATGGACAAATCTGCCGCAAACATGTGGATCAAACAAAAAGGAGGTTCAGCAACCCCATAGTAGAAGCAGAGGAAGAACACGATATAGAGTTCACTCCACCACAGGTGACCGAACACCAGAACCAAAGGGAGGAGAGCCCAGTCACTGTGGGCAGTCCGGACAGGCCTGAGGCACTGCAAACAGCAGACACTCAGGTCAGCGGCCAACAACCGGAGCCCCAACTCAGGCGCTCTAGAAGGGAGCGTAAACCACCAGAGAGACTCAACCTGTGATCCCAATAAGACTTTGGGGGGGAGGTGATGTCATGTATTCAACCAGCATTGTAACCCATGTATAAACTGACCTAAGTTGTATACCGTGAGAACACTGACCACTAGGTGGGAGACACTCCTAACCTGGACCTTCAGGTATAAAAGGGGAAGCTCCACGCACCTTCATGACTTGAGTGCTAAGGAATAAAGGACAGGTCACAGACTGACCTTCTCTCAAGCATGGGCCTCGTGTGCATTTATACTGTGTAGTAAGGATGTATCATTCCCTTTATTGATTGGGGAATTGGCCTGGAGGGTGTTGCACAAGGCTGTCCCATGCATTAAGTTTTTAAGTCAGTTCACAGACTCCCAGGCCGCCTTCAATTTCTGCCGTCTGGAAGAATCCGTGTTCCATGTCTATGTTCAATGTCTCAGGTTGCAGCCCCTATTCCATTATTTGAAAGGGCTGCTCCTCGGTTTTTGGCTGCACTTCAGTCCCACACTCCTAAACTTTGGGAATCCTGTGTGGAGCGGAGCGGGCAGGTCGGACGGCCTCCTCGTAAGACTGCTCCTGGGCCTGGCCAGGTGGCCATTAACTGGTCCAGGCAGAGGGTGGTCAAGGGGGTCATTCAGCCCGACTTCCGTGGTTATGTTCGCGCCAGGGTGTCCCTAGAGATGGAGCACATGGTGTCCACCGGTACACTCGCGGCCTTCCGTAAAATGTGGGCATCGGAAGGACTGCATCATCACCCCCGGCAACCAAATTTTAATTTGATTTAAGTTTCAGTTAAAGTTTTATTTGGAAATTTGTGGATTCTAGTGCCCTTGTCAAAGGAGGCACTTGATTTAAATGTTCTACCAAAATAGTTGGAGAGCTGTTGCATTGTGAATGGATTAGCCAGTCACGTGATGTTCACAATAAAATCCCAGTCAGTTGGGTCTAGGTCATTCACGATGAGGTAAGCAGTTGTGAGCCTAGTGGATGAATTGGTAATGTGTAGTATGATTGTTAAACCTTTGCTAATAAACCAACTAGTTCTTAATAGCAATGTGTTGCTATGAATTGTTAAGCAAAGAACCCATGAAGCGACTACATTGCACTACATCTGGTTACTCGCTAATGCCAGCTGTACTGGGCTGTACTGAATCCTCCAAGCTCAGTCGCCTACCCCTCAGTATCCAAGACTGGCCCTGATGAGGGTCTCCAGCAATGTTCCCCCTAAGGTGCGTGGCCACGCTGATGCTGGAAGAGATACCGCACAATGGCCGTGAAAATTTAACGGGACCGCGCAGTTAAAAAGATGAGAGGAAACCTTCATCTTCAGTGGAGCTGTTCACTGATAGGTCTCATCACTGACATTAGCGCAGTGTCGTCCAGTGGAATGAGGAAATCCAGAATGGACTGGGGAGGATGGGAAAGACAAATTAAAACAGGTCGTAGAGTTGTGTATGTTATTTCTTTTCTATAATATCTAGATTGCCAGAATACTTGCCGGAAAAAGGAATTCCCACATATTTCTTCTCTTTTCTTCTCCGACAGTCCCTCAGAGTCAAGAATGACTTGCCTCCACACTAACATGAGTTCTAATGTGGCTGATGAGTCCAATGCGGGATCTACAGACTCTGTCACAGGTGGGGCAGGTGGTTGAAGGGACGGGTGGGTGGGGTGCTTGATTTGTCATACGCTCCTTCCGCTGTTTGTACTTGACTTCCACGAGCTGCTGACGAAGAGATTCTTCTCCACTTTGAGCGGCCTTGGGCCAGGAATTCCCCAGAGCCGGTGGGGGTGTTACATTTTTTCAAGGAGGCTTTGCGGGTTTTCTCTGCCCCCCTGGGGCTCGCTTGCCGTGATGGAGCTCAGAGTAGAGTGCCTATTTCGGGAGTCTTGTATCAGGCATGCGGACTATGTGGCCCACCCATCAGAGCTGATTGAGCATGGTCAATGCTTTGATGCTGGGGATGTTGGCCTGAGAGAGAACACTGGTGCCTATCCTGCCAATGGATTTGCAGAATTTTGCAGAGTCAGCGTTGGTTGTACTTCTCCAGTACTTTGAGGTGCCTGCTGTATATAGCCCATGTCTCTGAAGCATAAAGGATGGCAGGAATTACTACTGCTCTTAGACCATGGGCTTGGTGCCAGATTTGAGATCTTGGTCTTCAAATACTCTTTTCCAAAGGCGACCTAAGGCTGCGCTGGCACACTGAAGGCAGTGTTGAATTTTGTCATCGATGTCTGCCCTCACGGACAGGAGGCTCCCGAGGTATGGAAAGTGGTCCACGCTGTCCAAGGTCTTGGCGTGGATCTTGATGATTGGGGGGCAGTGCTGTGTGATGGGGGCAGGTTGGTAGAGAATCTTTGTCTTACGGATGTTTAATGTAAGGCCCAGACTCACGTACACATCAGTGAAGGCGTCAACAATGGCTTGGAGTTCGGCCTCTGAGTGTGTACAAACGCAAGCGTCATCTACATACTGTAATTTAATGACAGGTTGGGACAACCTTGGTACTCAACTGGAGGCGATGGACGTTGAACAATTTCCCGTTTTTTTCTGTAGACTTGCTCCACTCCAGCGGGGAGCTTGTTGGAGGATAGCTGAAGCATTACAGCGAGAAAAATTGAGAAGAGCGTTGGTGCAATGACACAGCCTTGTTTGACCCTGGTCTGCACATGTACTGAGTCTGTGGTGGATGCGTTGGTAAGGATCATGGCTTGCTTGTCCTCATGAAGCAGGCAGAGGATGGTGACAAATTTTTGAGGACAGCCGAATTTGAGGACACTCTATAATCCCTCAGTTGACAGTCGAAGGCCTTTGTGAGGTCAAAAAAGGCCATGTACAGAGGTTGGTGCTGCTCCCTGCATTTTTCTTGGATTTGTCGTGCAGTGAAAATCATGTCTCTTGTGCCTTTAGGTGGGCAGAAGCCATATTGCGACTCTGGGAGGAGCTTTTCAACCACTGGGAGGAGACGATTGAGCAGGATTCCTGTGATAATTTCCCCTGTGGCAGGATGACTCCTCTGTAATTACCACAATCAGTTTTGTCACCTTTCTTGAAGATGGTGATGATTATGGTGTCTCTGAGATCCCCCAGCATGCTCTCCGCCTTCCAGATAAGAGTAATGAGGTCATGGATTTGATCTGAGTAATTCTCCACCATGCTTTAGTACTTCAACGGGGATTCCATCTGCTCCTGAGGCCTTATTGTTTCTCAGCTGTCAGATGGCCTTTTCAACCTCATACCAGGCTGGTGTTGCACTGAGATGGTGGGATGGAGTCGAGGACGCTCACGTCAAAGACAGAGTCTTGGTTAAGGAGATCTTCAAAGTGCTCCTTCCAGCGGGCACTGACTGCTTCGCTGTCCGTGATGAGTGCCTCTCCATTCTTAGCCCTCAGTGGGGTAGGACCTTGGGTGCTTGGGCTGCAGATGGTCTTGACTGCATTAAAAAAGCCACACACATCATGATTGTCGGCTAGTTGCTGGATCTCCTGCGAGTAAGAATCGGCGTAAACAGCGACAGCATCAGCGTAAACATTTTGGACTTTAAGTTTTGGACTTTGCTTTTTCATATTTCAAAAGAGTTGAGAGCATGACTTGGGACAGGCCCAGGCATGTTCCACAGGAATACAGATCAGGTGGGCAGGGATAGTCTGAGATGGCTGAAGTGAGATGGAGAATCCTTTGTCATGTAATGGGAACCCACCAGTGAGAGATCGGGTAAACTGGTCAGTGCTCAAGCCATTGAAATGACTGGGAGCCCCGGAGTGCGGGAACCTCAGGACAAAGGAAGCTATTGGCCACCCAGACTCGTTGGACCCTTTATCCCCAGGAACAGCCCAGTAACAAAGGCACAGGCCAAAGATGTGATTTATTGCTTTTAGTTGGACTGCCTCAGGCAAAGGACTGTTTTTTGCCACGAGAATTCAGAAGCATTTTTGAGGTATAAGAGACGGCAGTTTGCAGCCATCTCTCTCTCTCTCCTCTTCTACACTTGCTTGCTTCGTTCAACGCACTCAAGGACTGAGCACTCTGTCTGCGACGGAGAAGAAACCACCATCTACGAACAAAGAGAGCCTCGCTCATCGGGAGAAGCAGCGAGTAAGCCAGAGGGGTAACTGGTGAGCATTATCCCAGCCCACACATCCTTTAGACCACCGCACAGTGTGAAGGGGTGTCGTGTGTCCCAACCAAGTCTTAGGGGTTTAGTCGGGTGGTTTCTGCACAGATAATATGCGTATGCACGGTCTGTTGGACAGATTCGGTGGTGCCCTATTGAGCCAAGCAGGGGTGTTTTAGTCCTGGGTACTTTGCAATAGGGGCCAAACAGGCCAGAGTTGTGTGTTGTACTGTTTGTTTGTTTTACACCACTAGGGTGTGTGTTACTGGGTGCAAGTGTGTGCTTTAACTTGAATAAAAGCATTGTGACTTTTGAGAGCGAAAGATCTGTCTATAACTGTGTATCCTGTTCACTACTATAATTCCTGGGTCTAGAACTGTTGTAAGGGAGGTGATTCGAAACCACCAAGGGCAAAACCACCCACCATCTGTTCATTAGGTCCCGAGTTTTTTCTTGAACCTCCACCTTCAGTTGCCTGTAGATCTGTTTTCTTTCTCTCGAGTTGTGATGCTGTTTCCAATTCAAGAATGCCCTGTGTTTATGGTTCATTATCTCCTGGTCGTTCTTAGCAGCAGTCGTGATGTTTTCTGGTAGAGTAACCAGATAGAACCTCCGCTTTTTTTACATGCTTAACACCCACTTAACACCCATTTTACCGCTGAAATAACGTATAACGCCCAGATATCGCCCATTTAGCCACAAAATGGAAACTGATGCCCATTTTTCGAAAACTTATCACCGAGCATTACTTTCCCCTTAACGCCGGGAAAAAATACACCCGCCCACTTTTTTGGTGCGGACTCATCAGAATGGGCGAAATCAACGCCCATAATATAGCTTAGCGTTAATTTCCGCACTGATTTAACGCTGAGATTCAATATTAACGCCAGCCCACTTTTTTTGTCGTAAAGAGCATATTTACCGAAACTAGCGGCCATGAGACTGCCCAACGTCAATTTCACCACATCGCACACCTATCACCCACAATATCGCTCGCCCAAAAAACTGCCCAGAAAAAGTGAAACTAACCGGAACTAATCATAGCATTATGGACGCCATTTTCTACATCACATGTCTCATCCTTTAAAAGGCTGCTGTGCTTCAAGCTCGACGGAGTTCGGATGTACTCTGGAGGTCATTGGAGTTGATGTGAACATCTCTACAAACATCTTGACCATACTGTGACCGATTGGAATTATTAGGTGTCTTCATCGGGACATTCATTGTTTGTGACCAATCGGTGGAAAACAGAGCTACTGCAATGGGGCCTGTCCTTTCTCACCCTCTCTTGATGGCCAATTACATGCAGCAGACTCATGATCGCCGAAGGTACGCTCCACAGCATTATGTGCCCAATGTAAGATGTGACAGACAGATGAGGAGGACCAGACGTTACACCCCCTGCAAGTACAGAGAGAAGCAATCTTACCTCGACTTGCCCGACACCACCTACCTTCGGAGACTGCGCTTCCACAAAGAGGTTATCACTGAGGTATGGCAGCTGATAAGGGCTGATCTGCAGCCTGCCAGCACCATCAGTACTGCACTGTCCGTCGAGGTCAAAGTCACCGCGGCACTGTCGTTCTATGCCTCGGGTTCTTTTCAGGCCACAGCTAGAGACATTTGCGGACTTCCTCAACATGCCACTCATTGCTGCATTAGACAGGTCACTGAAGCCCTGTACGCACATAGGAGGGACTTGATCAGCTTCCCTATGACCAGGGTGGCACAGAGTGAGAGTGCTCAAGAATTCTCCAGAAATGCAAACTTCCCCAAGGTGCAGGGAGCAATAGACCGTATGTATATCATGATGCGGGCACCTTTTCAGAATGCAGAGGTTTTCAGGAACAGCAATGGATTTCCCTGAATGTCCAACTCGCTGTCGACCACCAGCAAATTATACTGGCAGTGAATGCTTAATTTCACTGGCCTCGCCACCTGCCTGATGAACCACTGCATGACACCCACACCAAAACAGAGAGGCGATACAACGAGAGCCACAGAGCCACTCGCAATATCAAGGAGAAAACCATTGGAGTGCTTAAGCAGCGCTTTAGATGCCTGGACCACTTAGGAGGCGACCTCCAATAGCAACCTGAGCATATAGCTCAATTCGTGGTGGTGTGCTCCTTGCTACACAACTTGGCTATCGGGAGGGGACAAGAATTGCCTGACAGTCCACCTCACCAGAGAGAGGAAGTGGAGGACGAGGAGGCAGACGCTCACATCAGCCCAGACAATCAGACTGACGTTGAAACCATGCCCCCACCCCACTGAAGACTGCATGAAAGGGCCCGTGGTGGCACGATAGCTGCAAGAGCATTACGTCAGAGCTCATCAATGATAGCGCAGGATAGCGCAGATGAATACGTGGCTTGAGCAGTGGTGCAGCAGGGAGGGACTCAAATTCCTGGGGCATTGGGACCGGTTCTGGGGGAGGTGGGACCAGTACAAACCGGACGGTCTGCACCTGGGCAGGACCGGAACCAATGTCCTAGGGGGAGTGTTTGCTAGTGCTGTTGGGGAGGATTTAAACTAATATGGCAGGGGGATGGGAACCAATGCAGGGAGACAGAGGGAAACAAAAAGGAGGCAAAAGCAAAAGACAGAAAGGAGATGAGGAAAAGTGGAGGGCAGAGAAACCCAAGGCAAAGAACAAAAAGGGCCACTGTACAGCAAAATTCTAAAAGGACAAAGGGTGTTAAAAAAACAAGCCTGAAGGCTTTGTGTCTTAATGGAAGGAGTATCCACAATAAGGTGGATGAATTAATTGTGCAAATAGATGTTAACAAATATGATGTGATTGGGATTACGGAGACGTGGCTCCAGGATGATCAGGGCTGGGAACTCAATATTCAGGGGTATTCAACATTCAGGAAGGATAGAATAAAAGGAAAAGGAGGTGGGGTAGCATTGCTGGTTAAAGAGGAGATTAATGCAATAGTTAGGAAAGACATTAGCTTGGATGATGTGGAATCTATATGGGTAGAGCTGCAGAACACCAAAGGGCAAAAAACGGTAGTAGGAGTTGTGTACAGACCTCCAAACAGTAATAGGGATGTTGGGGAGGGCATCAAACAGGAAATTAGGGGTGCATGCAATAAAGGTGTAGCAGTTATAATGGGTGACTTTAATATGCACATAGATTGGGCTAGCCAAACTGGAAGCAATACGGTGGAGGAGGATTTCCTGGAGTGCATAAGGGATGGTTTTCTAGACCAATATATTGAGGAACCAACTAGGGGGGAGGCCATCTTAGACTGGGTGTTGTGTAATGAGAAAGGATTAATTAGCAATCTCGTTGTGCGAGGCCCCTTGGGGAAGAGTGACCATAATATGGTGGAATTCTGCATTAGGATGGAGAATGAAACAGTAAATTCAGAGACCATGGTCCAGAACTTAAAGAAGGGTAACTTTGAAGGTATGAGGCATGAATTGGCTAGGATAGATTGGCGAATGATACTTAGGGGGTTGACTGTGGATGGGCAATGGCAGACATTTAGAGACCGCATGGATGAATTACAACAATTGTACATTCCTGTCTGGCGTAAAAATAAAAAAGGGAAGGTGGCTCAACCGTGGCAATCGAGGGAAATCAGGGATAGTATTAAAGCCAAGGAAGTGGCATACAAATTGGCCAGAAATAGCAGCGAACCTGGGGACTGGGAGAAATTTAGAACTCAGCAGAGGAGGACAAAGGGTTTGATTAGGGCAGGGAAAATGGAGTATGAGAAGAAGCTTGCAGGGAACATTAAGGCGGATTGCAAAAGTTTCTATAGGTATGTAAAGAGAAAAAGGTTAGTAAAGACAAACTTAGGTCCCCTGCAGTCAGAATCAGGGGAAGTCATAACGGAGAACAAAGAAATGGCAGACCAATTGAACAAGTACTTTGGTTCGGTATTCACTAAGGAGGATACAAACAACCTTCCGGATATAAAAGGGGTCAGAGGGTCTAGTAAGGAGGGGGAACTGAGGGAAATCTTTATTAGTCAGGAAATTGTGTTGGGGAAATTGATGGGATTGAAGGCCGATAAATCCCCAGGGCCTGATGGACTGCATCCCAGAGTACTTAAGGAGGTGGCCTTGGAAATAGCGGATGCATTGACAGTCATTTTCCAACATTCCATTGACTCTGGATCAGTTCCTATCGAGTGGAGGGTAGCCAATGTAACCCCACTTTTAAAAAAAGGAGGGAGAGAGAAAACAGGGAATTATAGACCGGTCAGCCTGACCTCAGTAGTGGGTAAAATGATGGAATCAATTATTAAGGATGTCATAGCAGTGCATCTGGAAAATGGTGACATGATAGGTCCAAGTCAGCATGGATTTGTGAAAGGGAAATCATGCTTGACAAATCTTCTGGAATTTTTTGAGGATGTTTCCAGTAAAGTGGACAAAGGAGAACCAGTTGATGTGGTATATTTGGACTTTCAGAATGCTTTCGACAAGGTCCCACACAAGAGATTAATGTGCAAAGTTAAAGCACATGGGATTGGGGGTAGTGTGCTGACGTGGATTGAGAACTGGTTGTCAGACAGGAAGCAAAGAGTAGGAGTAAATGGGTACTTTTCAGAATGGCAGGCAGTGACTAGTGGGGTGCTGCAAGGTTCTGTGCTGGGGCCCCAGCTGTTTACATTGTACATTAATGATTTAGACGAGGGGATTAAATGCAGTATCTCCAAATTTGCGGATGACACTAAGTTGGGTGGCAGTGTGAGCTGCGAGGAGGATGCTATTAGGCTGCAGAGTGACTTGGATAGGTTAGGTGAGTGGGCAAATGCATGGCAGATGAAGTATAATGTCGATAAATGTGAGGTTATCCACTTTGGTGGTAAAAACAGAGAGACAGACTATTATCTGAATGGTGACAGATTAGGAAAAGGGAAGGTGCAACGAGACCTGGGTGTCATGGTACATCAGTCATTGAAGGTTAGCATGCAGGTACAGCAGGCGGTTAAGAAAGCAAATGGCATGTTGGCCTTCATAGCGAGGGGATTTGAATACAGGGGCAGGGAGGTGTTGCTACAGTTGTACAGGGCCTTGGTGAGGCCACACCTGGAGTATTGTGTACAGTTTTGGTCTCCTAACTTGAGGAAGGACATTCTTGCTATTGAGGGAGTGCAGCGAAGATTCACCAGACTGATTCCCGGGATGGCGGGACTGACCTATCAAGAAAGACTGGATCAACTGGGCTTGTATTCACTGGAGTTCAGAAGAATGAGAGGGGACCTCATGGAAACGTTTAAAATTCTGACGGGTTTAGACAGGTTAGATGCAGGAAGAATGTTCCCAATGTTGGGGAAGTCCAGAACCAGGGGGTCACAGTCTGAGGATAAGGGGTAAGCCATTTAGGACCGAGATGAGGAGAAACTTCTTCACCCAGAGAGTGTGAACCTGTGGAATTCTCTACCACAGAAAGTAGTTGAGGCCAATTCACTAAATATATTCAAAAGGGAGTTAGATGAAGTCCTTACTACTCGGGGGATCAAGGGTTATGGCGAGAAAGCAGGAAGGGGGTACTGAAGTTTCATGTTCAGCCATGAACTCATTGAATGGCGGTGCAGGCTAGAAGGGCTGAATGGCCTGCTCCTGCGCCTATTTTCTATGTTTCTATGTTTCTATCGCTTTGACTGAAAGAACGTTGGTGCTATTTACAAAGCTGACACACTGCTGGGTGTGCAGGTCATACATCAATGGTGGGCGTCACCTTGGTGACAGTTAAAGTTTAAGTTGATTGAAGTTAAGTGTCATTATACCCTTTGATGTTAAGGAATCACCAGCGTGTAACGGTGCAGCTATTTGAGCCAATGCGCAACAAGGTTTTGTTAAATAAAAAACATTTAAACTGGACATTTGTCTGAAATCATCAGTTTTTCTGTAAAAACTAACCCTTCCCACCCCCACCCCCCCACCCGGCCCCCAGCTTCTCCTCCCCATCTCTACCCCTTCCCCTTCTCCTCCTGACTGCAAGCTGCCTGGCCAAGGAGCTCCTCAGGCGATGCTTCATTGGGGAGGGGTGGGGGGCCGAAACGCTGCTTGGACACATATGGGAGTGGAAGATCCCGAGGTGGGAACGTGCTCCAAGCCAGAAGCAAGATGTTGCTGCTGGCTCTCATGTGTGATTGTCAATGGGCGGGGGAGGGGAACCTTGGAGGTGCAGTGCCGCGCTCCGGGAACACTGGGAGCCCTCTGCTATCAGTGTTCCTGGCTACCAGCTCCAGCTCCAGGGCCTCCACCATCCCTTCCATGTTATATCTTATTTGTTGGACAAAACCTCAGTACCAACTATGCCCTTGGTGCTTAGTAGGCTTTTTGCTGTTGGTGAATCTCCCTCGTGCCTCCCACAACAGCCAAACAAGCACACACCACAGCCACACACACCTTCAGTCCCTCTGAGCGCCCTCTCGCTCTGTCTCCTCTTCTGCGCATGTCATGATGACCTTTGACCTTCTGAATCGCGGGAATTGAGCATTGCCATGCCGTTGCTAAGAACGGCGACACTTTACGGCAGAAGCTCAGCGAGATTTAACACTACCGCCCATTTTATATCGCTCGCAGTAACGCCCATTTAAAAAAATGGAGACTAGGGGCTTTAAGAATGGGCCAGAAGCCGGCGATCTAAAAACCCTTTTTTACTGCCTAACCCGGAAATAACGCCCATTTTTGGGCGATAAACACAAAAGTGGAAAATCTAGTCCCAAGAGTCTCTTCCCAGGTGCTGATTATGGTGGATTTGAGGGCGAACCAGGCACTATGGACATTCTGTGGCTCCGGTTCATTGGGAGTTGTCAGGCTGGCTGTGAGGCGTTGGCTAAATAGGGCTTTTTTTGCAGAGTGTTTCAAGTGCTTCAGCGTTGATATTTTTGCGGCAGTGTTTCTGTTGCCGCCGGCATTTCAAGGCAACGTTGATGGAGATAACAGAGCGGATTAGGTGGTGGTCATTCCAGCAGTCATCAGCTCCTGTCATGGCACAGGTGACACAGATGTCCTTGTGGTCCCTCGCTCGGATGATGACGTATTTGAGCAGATGTCAGTGCCTGGAATGAGGGTGTTGCCATGAGGCCTTGTATTTGTCTCTCTGACGGAACAAAGTGTTGGTTGTGACAAGACCATGTTCTAAGCCTTTTGTCAGGAGGAGGGTACCATTGGAGTTGGCTTTCCCTCCCCCTTCCCTGCTCATCACGCCTCTCCAAAGATCTGTGTCCTTTCCAACTCTGGCATTAAAGTTGCCAAGGGGAATCAGCTTGTTGCCCGTTGGATCTCGGGGCAGGGATTGTTCAAGGCTGGAGTAGAATTCCTCTTTCGTCTCTTCCGTGACTTCCAGTGTTGGGCGTACGCACTGATGACCATAGTGCACTGGTTCCAGGGGTTAGGGAGAGCCGGATGGACATGAGGCGTTCGTTTATCCTGCAAGGGGAATCTGTAAGATGCCAGACTAGCTAATTTTTGATGGCGAAGCCGACTCCATGGAGACGGCGTACTTCTGGTTTGCCTTGCCCACGTACAATAATCACAGGGTCACCAACCCTCCAAGATTGTCCTGGAGTCTCCAGCAATTAACGATTCATGTCCTGGGCACTGCCGCGAGCAACACGGGGGGGAACCATGGAGCTATTAAAAATAATGGGCTTTTAAATTCATTTTCTTTAAACACTATCGTTTATTAGTTATAAAAATACTGGACATGGAGCAGGGAAAAAAGCTGGGTGAGGCGGTTGCAAACCGGCGGTCATGTGACGAAACCTCCAGGAGTCCGTCCAGCCAGCGTTGGCAACCCTTAAGTACTCACCTTCTTCACGAATAAGAAAGAAGCCAAAGCGGCCAAGAACAGCTTCAGGAAAATCTTTGTCCCACCGCAACGGCGGGGCAGCTCAGGCCAAGAAAGAATCGGCAGGAAATCAACCTGAACACAGATCAAGTGCAGCGCTCCTCACTCGCATGAGGTGGCTGTGAGGGAATGTGATCACACTGTTCTCCCAGCACCTGGTACGACGGACCACTGTGAAAGGGACTTAAATATCAAACACTCCTGCAACACAAGTGCAATAGCTTGAAACAAAAGAACCATTCAATAAAATTTGAGGTGGCTCCTTTGATGATTGAGTTCCTCTCCAGCGACTGAGATCCTGCGAAAGGAAACAGGTGCTCTTAATTATAACACGCTGGAGCCGCTTTCTAACCGAGGAAGAAATGCCAGAGCGCGGGGGAGGGGAGGGGAGATTATGGACATATTTCAAGAGGCAGGGCAACATAAAGTACTTTCTCTTCACACCAAGATTGTTGGAGGGAGAGGAAGGTGCAGAACGCTGATTACCCCAATTCTAATCAGTTGCTGCATTCATTCCTTCACTTCTGTCGTGACCCAATCTCTCCCCTCATAATGCATGTCATTTGGAAAAAATCTTTGGCAGGCACAAAGTGACTTACTAAAGGTAGGGCTCGTGCTTAGAAATGTTATTCTCTTTTCAGTAACAGAGCACTTTCCCACCCCCACCAGAGCCAAGCCAATCGTGAAATTGTAAGCGAGAACAGGCTGAAGGACAAACCCTTTCAACTCTTCAGAAAATAAATGCTTCAGGTTATGTTTGATGCCCCTATTTATTACTATAATGGCTCCTATTTTATTAACGTTTGTATGATCCTCGCTGCATTGAAATCACGACTCGTTGGGCAGTTTTATGCAGTCGTCTACACACATTCAATCTTTCCCAGGAGCTCACGACTCCAATCAACAAGCTTTAAAACCCAAGGCTTACATCTCCTAGATTCTTGAGTTACCTTGTCTTCTCTTGACCTCTTTTTCGCTATGGTGATGTCCTGGACTATGGGCTTTGGCACACAACCTTGGTTTCTCAATTTAAAAAAATATTGAAGACAAAATTGTATTTGTTTTTGTAAAAGTAAAAAGAAGGAAACTAACAAATTCATCACCAGCAGCCTGCTAATCACTAAAAACCCATTGCTTTATAGAGTAGTATTTAGGTCTGTCTAGGTTACCATATCTACTCCTGATAAGGGAACCAAAAACCCCAAAATTACCGCCCACCGCCAAAATCCCAAATATACATCATCATCATAGGCAGTCCCTCAAAATTGAGGAAGACTTGCTTCCACTCTAAAAGTGAGTTCTTAGGTGACTGAACGATCCGATACGGGAATTATAGTCTCTGTCACAGGTGAGACAGATAGTCGTTGAAGGAAAGGGTGGGTGATGAGTCTGGTTTGCCACACGCTCCTTCCGCTGCCTGCACTTGTTTTCAGCATGCTCTCGGCGATGAGACTCGAGGTGCTCAGCGCCCGTCCTGATGCTCTTCCTCCACTTAGGGTGGTCTTTGGCCAGGGACTCCCAGGTGTCGGTGGGGATGTTGCATTTTATCAAGGAGGCTTTGAGGGTGTCCTTGAAACGTTTCTTTTGCCCACCTGGGGCTCGCTTGCCGTGTAGGAGCTCCGAGCAGAGCGCTTGCTTTGAGAGTCTTGTGTCAGGCATGCGAACAAAGTGGCCTGCCCAACGGAGCTGGTTGAGTGTGGTCAGTGCTTCGATGCTGGGGATGTTGGCCTGATTTGAGGACATTAACTGTTATGTCTGTAATGTACTTATGAATGACTCCACAAGTGTGTTGTGCTTAAACTGTAGTGACCTTGGTCCTTTATTCCAAACTCCAGAGTACTGTACAAGCATGGTGTTCATCCTTTTATACAGGCCCCTGCCACCAGGGCAGGAAACCCCCGTAAAAATAAAAAAGGGAAGGTGGCTTAACCGTGGCTATCAAGGGAAATCAGGGATAGTATTAAAGCCAAGGAAGTGGCATACAAATTGGCCAGAAATAGCAGCGAACCCGGGGACTGGGAGAAATTGAGAACTCAGCAGAGGAGGACAAAGGATTTGATTAGGGCAGGGAAAATAGAGTACGAGAGGAAGTTTGCAGGGAACATTAAACGGACTGCAAAAGCTTCTATAGATATGTAAAGAGAAAAAGGTTAGTAAAGACAAACGTAGGTGCCCTGCAGTCAGAATCAGGGGAAGTCATAACAGGGAACAAAGAAATGGCAGACCAATTGAACAAGTACGTTGGTTCGGTATTCACTAAGGAGGATACAAACAACCTTCCGGATATAAAAGGGGTCAGAGGGTCTAGTAAGAAATAGGAACTGAGGGAAATCCTTATTAGTTGGGAAATTGTGTTGGGAAAATTGATGGAATTGAAGGCTGATAAATCCCCAGGGCCTGATGGTCTGCATCCCAGAGTACTTAAGGAGGTGGCCTTGGAAATAGCAGATGCATTGACAGTCATTTTCCAACATTCCATAGATTCTGGATCAGTTTCTATGGAGTGGAGGGTAGCCAATGTAACTCCACTTTTTAAAAAAGGAGGGAGAGAGAAAACAGGGAATTATAGACCGGTCAGCCTGACATCGGTAGTGGGTAAAATGATGGAATCAATTATTAAGGATGTCATAGCAGCACATTTGAAAAGAGGTGACATGATAGGTCCAAGTCAGCATGGATTTGTGAAAAGGAAATCATGCTTGACAAATCTTCTGGAATTTTTTCAGGATGTTTCCAGTAGAATGGACAAGGGAGAACCAGTTGATGTAGTGTATTTGGACTTTCAGAAGGCTTTCGACAAGGTCCCACACAAGAGATTAATGTGCAAAGTTAAAGCACATGGGATTGGGGGTAGTGTGTTGACGTGGATTGAGAATTGGTTGGCAGACAGGAAGCAAAGAGTAGGAGTAAATGGGTACTTTTCAGAATGGCAGGCAGTGACTAGTGGGGTACCGCCAGGTTCTGTGCTGGGGTCCCAGCTGTTTACATTGTACATTAATGATTTAGACGAGGGGATTAAATGTAGTATCTCCAGATTTGCAGATGACTTTAAGTTGGGTGGCAGTGTGAGCTGCGAGGAGGATGCTAGGAGGCTGCAGTGTGACTTGGATAGGTTAGGTGAGTGGGCAAATGCATAGCAGATGAAGTATAATGTGGATAAATATGAGGTTATCCACTTTGGTGGTAAAAACAGAGAGACAGACTATTATCTGAATGATGACAGTTTAGGAAAAGGGAAGGTGCAACGAGACCTGGGTGTCATGATACATTAGTCATTGAAGGTTGGCATGCAGGTACAGCAGGCGGTTAAGAAAGCAAATGGCATGTTGGCCTTCATAGCGAGGGGATTTGAGTACAGGGGCAGGTAGATGTTACTACAGTTGTACAGGTCCTTGGTGAGGCCACACCTGGAGTATTGTGTACAGTTTTGGTCTCCTAACTTGAGGAAGGACATTCTTGCTATTGAGGGAGTGCAGCGAAGGTTCACCAGATTGATTCCTGGGATGGCGGGACTGATATATCAAGAAAGACTGGATCAACTGGACTTGTATTCACTGGAGTTCAGAAGAATGAGAGGGGATCTCATAGAAACGTTTCAAATTCTGACGGGTTTAGACAGGTTAGATGCAGGAAGAATGTTCCCAATGTTGGGGAAGTCCAGAACCAGGGGTCACAGTCTAAGGATAAGGGGTAAGCCATTTAGGACCGAGATGAGGAGAAACTTCATCACCCAGAGAGTGGTGAACCTGTGGAATTCTCTACCACAGAAAGTAGTTGAGGCCAATTCATTAAATATATTCAAAAAGGAGTTAAATGTAGTCCTTACTACTTGGGGAATCAAGGGGTATGGCGAGAAAGCAGGAATGGGGTGCTGAAGTTGCATGTTCAGCCATAAACTCATTGAATGGCGGTGCAGGCTTGAAGGGCCGAATGGCCTACTCCTGCACCTATTTTCTATGTTTCTATGTTTCTGTGTTTCCACCAGTTGCACCCTCTAGTGGTGCCAGCATGTATGTCCACGGTGTAAACCTTATTGATGGTACATCAGGTAAACAAGTCTCCATCTTATGCAATCTCACAGTGACGACACATAGAGTACATGCATAGTCAGCGTATACAACATCACTCTCCCCCAAGTCCTTTGTATCGATTACCTTTGCACTATGTGCTCTGGCTTAGCTCTCCCCAGACTTAAGTGCCAATAGCCTTTGCAACTTGGCTGTGCTTTGGCTTGGCTCTCCCTGTTAACCCCCGATCCTTTTGCCACAACATTGGGTAGTGATTATCAGATTGGATGGTTCGATGTTGCAGTGGAGGTTCCAGTGGGTTCTGGGTGTGATCCATGTGTGTGTGCATGGCTACATACATCCATTTTCCCCCTCCACAGTGAGATCATGCAGCAGGTCCGTTACATTAACATACAGGATCAGACACAGTGCAAGTACAAAGAAAGGAAGAAAAAAAAATGTTCTTTCAATTTGTATTGTGGCACCTAGGTTCAGTGACTTACATTCGTTACGTTTTACGGTCGTGCGCCAGGATTGGGTAGATTGCATTCATGGTTCAGTCATGGTCAGTACTGAGGTAGTAGTACAGGTATGCGAGGACACTAGTTCCAGAGCAACTGGATGGGGTCCTAGTCATCTGATGGCAGTGTTGTGCCCCCTGCTAGCCGGGTGGGCTTGGTTCGCTCACCTAGCCAGGACTCAGGGCCTTTGCCATTGCCTAGTGGTGGGAAGAGCACAGATGTATGTGGCCTCCCTGTCCTCCTTTGAGGAGTGCAGAGTCTTCTGCCTGCTCTCTAACAGTGTTGGGAACCTGGCCGTACCAGGTCCCATTTGGGGAGCTCGTTGGTTCTGACCTTTCGCTCCTGGACATGGCCGAGGTAGCGACTGGGTCTGGGGGCTGCACCATCTCCACCCGGTGGTGGGCAACGGCGGCCGACTGTACGTCTTGGCGCCGTTTTCATTTCGAGGTTCGTGGCGAATAGTGCCATCGGGTGCCTGCAGCATGGGATAGACCTGGAGCAGGGTATCAGGATCAGCACCTTTACCCTCCCGAATTCGCTCGATAACTGCTCTTGGGGACACTCTATTCCCGACAACATTTGGTTCTTTACATTAGGACTGGTACCGACATCTCGCAACAACATTTTGTTCACAATCTTAATCGGTTCGTTACATTGATTGCCATGCATACAATGCCTCTTTAAGTTCAGTTCGATGCAGGTCTCCTTTAAGAGAACCCTGCTGGCTTTACCCCGATCAAATCCTTTGTTGGACACCACATGTTGGTCCTTCAGTGCTGCACCTTGTGATATTGCCGCGGCCATCTTTTTTTTCAGCCATGCCGCCCCTCGCTGCAGCAGGAACACCATCTCGCCTCGGTCCTCGAGGGCGACTGCCTTGGTCCTTCTCTCCGCGATTCTGCCACCAACGCTGGATGGGCACCTGTGAATTCGATCTTCCTCCCCATGCGTCCTGCCACTGGAGCCAGGAAGGTATTTTTAGATCGTTCCGGTCGGATCATTGCCACGCAGTCGTTATGGACGGTCTGTGCCTCAGGTGCTGTGCTGGTCTGTTCTCTGGTGCCTGGCCCAAGCGAAGGTGGGATTTTGCGCTGCCTCTGAGCATGGGGGATATTGATTGTTGGAGTGCAGAGGTCTTCCCATTTCCACTGGATCTTCCCCATCCACCTTCTTCCAAGTAGCATTGGGCCATCACCTGCAACAATCCACAGAGGTAACTTATGCACCACGCACTACATCCGCACCACCAAGGACTGGGATCAGCTCCTTGCGGTAGGTGCGCAACTTTTCCTGTACTGGAACCAGCTCGTTTTTCGTTCCATAGACTCTTGAAGGCATCCTGGCTCATCACTGACTGGCTCGCTCCCATGTCCACTTCCATGAAGACTGGAACGCCATTTATCTCGACTTCCATCTTCACTGGTTGACGATCGGTGGTGCAGGTATACACTCCATACACTTCTTCTTGGGGCTGAGCTGCCTCTCTGGCCAAATCATCATACCCCCCACTGGATTCAAAGTCATCTACCGACTCCTCTGCTAGACGGTGAGTCGTATTTCTTTTACACATATGCTGGAGGTGGCCCTTTGTGTTACAGGCTTTGCATAAGTACTTCAAACCGACACTGGTGAGCCCTATGGTTTCCTCCGTAACGCCAGCATGGTGCTACTTGATTAGCACCCCTCGGTGGACTCTGAGTTCTGGATCCCTGAGGTCTGTGCTCTCTGCCCTGGGCAGAGCCACGTTCTACAGTCTTGACTGTGAAAGGTACCATTCTGTGTACAGTACTCACTGGGTTTGAGTCCACAGGATGAATAATTTGCTTGGTGCTGCAGGTTGAGGCCATGAATGCCTGACTGGTGCCAATGGCTTTCTGCAGGTTGACTGTGGTGTCGGCAGATAGTAGCTTGTGAAGGAGGCTCTCATGGCCAATTCCTATAATGAAGATGTCTCGCAATGCTTCATTGAGGTGCGTGCCAAAATCACACGGTGCCGCAAGTCTCCTGAGGTCGGCAGCATATTTTGCAATCTCTTGGCCCTCAGGTCTGCGGTGCGTGTAGAATCTGTGCCCGGCCGTGAGGATGCTCTCTTTTGGTTTAAGTTGGTCAAGAATTAGTTCAGTCAGTTCATTGTCTGTCTTATCCTTGTCCTTCGTGGGTGCTAGCAAGTTCCTGACGAGGCGGTAGACCTCGGGCCCACAACTGGTCAGCAGTACAGCCTTGCGCATCTCGGCCAATGTGTCCGTCTCCCCTGCCAGTTCGTTTGCCACAAAATATTGCTCGAGCCTTTCCATGAAGGCATCCCAATCATCACCCTCTGCGAAGTCTTTTAGTGTGCCAAAGGTAGCCATGATCGCGTGAAAGTCCTTATTCTTGTCTCCAGTTGTTATGTCTCGAATGTACTTATGAATGACTCCACAAGGCAATATGTTGTACTTACACTGTAATGACCTTGGTCCTTTATTCCAAACTCCAGAGTGCTGTACAAGCATGGTGTGAAGCCTTTCATACAGGGCCCTGCCACCAGGGCAGGAAACCCCCAGTCTCCACCCATTGCACCCTCTAGTGCTGCCAGCATGTATGTACATGGTGTAAACCTTATTGATGGTACATCAGGTAAACAAGTCTCATCTTATGTAAGCTCACAGTGACTACACATAGAGTACATCCATAGTCAGCACAAAAACACTAACATTGGTGCATCTGTCCTCCCAGAGGATTTGCAGGATCTTGCGGAGACATTGTTGGTGGTATTTCTCCAGCGATTTGAGGTGTGTACTGTATATAGTCCACGTCTCTGAGCCGTACGGGAGGACGGGTATCACTACAGCCCTGTAGACCATAAGCTTGGTGCCATATTTGAGGGCCTGATTATCGAAGACTTTCTTCCTCAGGCGGCCGAAGGCTGTACTGGCGCACTGAAGGCGGTGTTGAACCTCCTCATCGATGTCTGCCCTTGCTGATAATAGGCTCCCGAGGTATGGAAATTGCTCCACATTGTCCAGGGCCACGCCATGGATTTTGATGACCGGGGGGCAGTGCTGTGTGGCGGGGTCAGTTTGGTGGAGGACATTTGTCTTACGGGTGTTTAGCGTAAGTCCCATGCTTTCGTATGCCTCAGTGAAGATGTTGACTATGACTTGGAGTTCAGCCTCTGAATGTGGGCAGACGCAAGCATCATCCGCGTACCGTAGCTCGACGGCAGAGGATGTGACGGTCTTGGATCTGGCCTGGAGGCGACGAAGGTTGAACAGGTTCTCACTGGTTCTGTAGTTTAGTTTCACTCCAGCAGGGAGCTTGTTGCGTGTGAGATGGAGCATGGCAGCCAGGAAGATCGAGAAGAGGGTGATGTCATGTATCTTACATTATTACATATAACTGTATCCTAACATGCTATACATGACTGTAATAAGATATGACTTGTAACCACCAGCATACCTCACCACCAGGGGTGCACTTGCAAGAGTCAGGTATATAACGACAGGTCTCAGGCAAGTGCAGCATTCCAGAGCTGTGAAATAAAAGGTGCAGGTCCAGAGTGACCTTGACTTCACTACATGCCTCGTGTGAATCTGTACTGAGGGGACAGGACTTTACAGTGGCGACGAGTTACGGGATTACAGAATCCACAGAATGGCGAACAACGGATCAGATGAAAAGTACAATGCGGGAGACAATTGGGAGGACTTTATAGAAAAGCTCCAGCAAAGCTTTGTGACCAAAGACTGGTTAGGTGACGATAAGGCAGACAAGAGAAGAGCCCATCTCTTGACCAGCTGTGGCTCGAAAACATACGCTTTAATGAAGGATCTGTTGGCACCCGAGAAACCAGCAAATAAGTCGTTTGAAGAATTGAGCACACTGGTAAGAGACCACCTGAAGTCAGCGAGCAGCCTACACATGGCCAGACACAGGTTCTACAACTACAGACGCTGTGTGGGCCAGAGCATACCCAACTTCGTGGCGGAACTTCGGAGGTTGGCCAGTTTATGTGAGTTCTCCGATGAACTGAGGAGAGAAATGCTGAGAGACTTTTTCATTGAAGGAATAGGCCACGCAGACATATTCCGAAAGCTAATAGAGACCAAGAACCTGACCTTAGAGGCAGCAGCACTGGTTGCACAGACATTCTTGGTAGGGGAAGAAGAAACGAGGTTGATTTACAATGCAGGTACGACAACTAACGAAATATCGGAACAAGAAGTTCACAGCACTAAATAAGCTGCTACCCCAACACACAGACAAAACTGGGAGAACAGGCTCTTGACAGCAGGCAGAAGCCATCAAGGGTCACAGGAATGGCCGTTCACACCTCATCAACCCACAATGCAAGCAATCAACTACAAACTGAGAGAAGCTCAAGAGAGATTAGCCAGACACAGTTCATTCTTTGGAAACACTTTGAACAATGGAACAGGTCTGTGCTGGAGGTGTGGGGGTGGGCACTCGTCAAGGGGATGTCGATTTCAGCAGGCTGTTTGCAGAAATTGTGAATATACAGGGCATTTGGCCCGCATGTGCAAAAAAACGGCAGCTTGGCTGGTATACGAATCAGTTGGGTCGGAAAGCGGACAAGAAGACGGTGGGAACAGTACCCGGGACACCGATGTACAGCGGGTCAACACGATCAATGGCTGCTGCTCCTACAACAGGACGCCTCCTATAATGATGAGGGTCCTACTCAACGGGATATCTGTCAACATGGAGCTGGATACGGGAGCGAGTCAATCTCTCATGGGCGCTCAACAATTTGAACAACTGTGGTCGCATAAAAGAGACAGACCAAAACTCACAAGGGTCGACACCAAACTAAGGACCTATACCAAAGAAATCGTACCAGTCCTCGGCAACGTCATGCTCTCTGTCACACACAAAGGGACAGTGAACCGACTTCCCCTGTGGATTGTCCCCGGAGAGCCCCCAGCACTGCTGGGGAGAAGCTGGCTGGCAAAACTAAACTGGAAATGGGATGATGTCCATGCCATGTCATTAGAGGAACGGACCTCCTGCTCAACAGTTATAAAGCGATTTGAACATCTCTTTCAGCCAGGTGTGGGCACTTTCAAAGGGGCCAAAGTCAAAATCTACATCACACAGGATGCTAGACCAGTCTATCACAAGGCCAGAGCTGTACCCTATGTGATGAGGGAAAAGATTGAACATGAACTAGACAGGCTTCTGCGGGAAGGCATTATACCACCTGTGGAATTTAGCGACTGGGCAAGTCCCATCGTCCCAGTCATGAAGCCTGATGGATCCGTACGAATCTGTGGGGACTACAAATCTACCATAAACAGAGTCTCCCTACAGGACCAGTACCCGCTACCCAGAGCGGAGGACTTATTTTCCACATTGGCTGGAGGTAAACTTTTCTCAAAATTAGACCTCACATCTGCGTATATGACATAAGAATTGACTGAGGAATCCAAGCTACTCACCACCATCAACACACATCGAGGCCTTTTCATGTACAATCGATGCCCATTCGGCATCAGGTCGGCAGCTGCCATATTCCAGCGCAACATGGAGAGTCTGCTCAAGTCCATCCCGGGGACGGTTGTATTTCAAGACGATATACTTATCACGGGCAGGGACACCGACTCCCATCTCCGTAATTGGGAGGAAGTACTAAAGCGGTTGGATTGGGTAGGCCTACAAGTCAAGAAATCCAAGTGCCTGTTTGTCGCACCCGAGGTTGAATTTTTGGGCAGAAGGATTGCCGCTGATAGAATCCGCCCAACAGAGTCCAAAACAGAAGCAATTCGCCTGGCACCCAGGCCCCGGAATGTCTCAGAACTGCGCGCCTTTCTCGGGCTACTCAATTACTTTGGGAACTTTATGCAGAACTTAAGCACGCTGCTGGAGCCTCTCCACGTGCTACTCAGGAAGAGGTGCGATTGGTTTTGGGGGGACACCCAGGAACGCGCCTTTAATAAGGCACGCAACCTTCTGTGTTCCAACAGTGTTTTGACTTTCTTTGATCCAGGTAAAAAGCTAGTTCTCACATGCGATGCGTCAGCGTATGGGGTCAGGTGCGTTTTGCAACATGTCAACAGTGCGGGCAAATTACAACTCATAGCTTATGCCTCCAGGTCACTTTTGCGGGCGGAGCGCGGGTACGGAATGGTAGAGAAGAAGGCGCTCGCGTGCTTGTACGGTGTCAAAAAGATGCACCAATACCTTTTCGGGGCCAAGTTCGCGTTAGAAACCGACCACAAGCCCCTCACTTCCCTCCTATCTGAGAGCAAGGCAATAAACGCTAACGCCTCGGCGCGAATTCAACGGTGGGCACTCATGCTGGTATCCTATGACTATACCATAAGGCACAGACCAGGCACAGACAACTGTGCCGACGCGCTCAGCAGGCTACCCCTGGCGACCACGGAAGGGTCTGACGAACAAGACTGTGAGATAGTCATGGAAATCAATGCCTTTGAGTCCACAGGTTCGCCCATGACGGCTCGCCAAATCAGAGCCTGGACAGCCAGCGACCCCACATTATCCTTAGTAAAAAGATGTGTCCTAACTGGTGACTGGGCAGAGGCTCGCGATGCCTGCCCCGAGGAATTAAAACCCTTTCACAGGCGCATGCATGAGCTATCACTACAAGCAGACTGCCTGATGTGGGGCAGCCGAGTAGTCATGCCTCTGCGAGGCAGAGAGGCATTTGTCCGGGAGCTCCACCGCGAGCACCCGGGGATCGTTCTCATGAAGGCCATAGCCAGATCCCACGTCTGGTGGCCTGGTATTGACGCAGACTTGGAGCTCTGCGTCCGAACGTGCACCATTTGTGCCCAACTCAGCAATGCACCCAGAGAGGCTCCACTGAGCCTCTGGCCGTGGCCTACCAAACCGTGGTCGTGGGTGCACGTAGACTATGCGGGCCTATTCATGGGCAAAATGTTCCTCGTAGTTGTAGATGCATTTTCAAAGTGGATCGAATGCGGCCTCCAACAGCCAGACGGAGGGAGCAGTGCAAATCATTAAACAAGGCATGCTTAAAATCCAAGGTCCCACGCTGCAGGGTCGCCTGTCGCGACTGCTGCTGGCATACAGATCTCGTCCGCACTCATTGACTGGGATCCCCCCGCGCAACTGTTGATGAAAAGGAGTTAAAAAACAAGGCTCTCATTAATCCTCCCAGACATGCATGAAATCGTTGAGGCAAAGCGCCGTAAGCTGACTGAGTACCATGACAGAAATTCGAGGGGGAGATGGAATGAGATAGGGGACAAAGTGTTTGTACTAAACTATGGCAGGTGTCCCAAATGGCTTGCAGGACAGTAACGGGCAAGGAAGGAAACAGGTTACTGGTAGTACAAATGGACAATGGCAAAACCTGCCGGAGGCATGTAGACCAAGTCAAAAGCAGATTTACCAACAACACTATGGAACCAGAGGCAGACTACAATGTGGAACTCGCACCACACCTGGTGGACAGACAGAGGAAACAACCTGAGGAAAGGGCAATCCCAACAGACAGTCCAGGCGAGTCAACAACAATCACACCAATCGAAACAGACAGCCCAGGCGAGATACCAGCAACCACACCCGAAGAAAAACAGACACCAAAGCAAACAACTGAACCACAACTCAGACGCTCCACGCGAGAGCGCAGACCACCTGAGAGACTGAACCTATAAAGACAATAAGACCTTGGGGGAGGGTGATGTCATGTATCTTAAATATTATATATAACTGTATCCTAACATGCTATACATGACTGTAATGAAATATGACCTGTAACCACCAGCATACCTTACCACCAGGGGTGCACTTGCAAGAGACAGGTCTATAAGGACAGGTCTCAGGCAAGTGCAGCATTCCAGAGCTGTGAAATAAAGGTGCAGGTCCAGAGTGACCTTGACTTCACTACATGCCTCGTGTGAATCTGTACTGAGGGGACAGGACTTTACAGGTTGGTGCGATGACGCAGCCCTGCTTGACCCCGGTCCGGACGTGGTTTGGGTCTGTGATGGATCCGTTGGTCAGGATCACAGCTTGCATGTCATCGTGGAGGAGGCGGAGGATGGTGACAAACTTTTGGGGGCAGCCGAATCAGAGGAGGACGCTCCATAGTCTCTCACGGTTAGCAGTATCAAAGACCTTTGTAAGGTCAAAGAAGGCCATGTACAAGGGTTGGTGCTGTTCCCTGAATTTCTCTTGTAGTTGTCGCACTGTAAAGATCATGTCCATTGCACCCCGTAGCAGACGGAATCCGCACTGTGACTCCGGGAGGAGCTCCTCAGCCACAGGGAGAAGACGTTGAGGAGGATACTAGCGATGACCTTCCCAGTGGCTGATAACAGGGAGATTCCTCTGTAGTTGCCGCAGTCGGACTTGTCCCCTTTTTTAAAGATGGTCACGTTTACTGCATCTCTGAGATCTCCCGCCGTGCTCTCGTCACTCCAGATGAGAGAGCTGAGGTCATGCATTCGTGCCAATAGTGCTTCTCTGCTATACTTTAGTGCCTCAGCGGGGATTCCATCTGCTCGCGATGCCTTGTTGTTCTTGAGCTAACGGATGGCCTTTTCTACCAAAGGACAAAAAACGTTAGTGGGAGTTGTGTACAGACCTCCAAACAGTAGTAGTGATGTTGGGGAGGGCATCAAACATGAAATTAGGGGTGCGTGCAATAAAGGTGCAGCAGTTATAATGGGTGACTTTAATATGCACATAGATTGGGTTAACCAAACTGGAAGCAATACGGTAGAGGAGGATTTCCTGGAGTGCATAAGGGATGGTTTTTTAGACCAATATGTCGAGGAACCAACTAGGGGGGAGGCCATCTTAGACTGGGTGTTGTGTAATGAGAGAGGATTAATTAGCAATCTCGTTGTGCGAGGCCCCTTGGGGAAGAGTGGCCATAATATGGTGGAATTCTGCATTAGGATGGAGAATGAAATAGTTAATTCAGAGACCATGGTCCAGAACTTAAAGAAGGGTAACTTTGAAGGTATGAGGTGTGAATCGGCTAGGATAGATTGGCGAATGATACTGAAGGGGTTGACTGTGGATGGGCAATGGCAGACATTTAGAGACCGCATGGATGAATTACAACAATTGTACATTCCTGTCTGGCGTAAAAATGAAAAAGGGAAGGTGGCTCAACCGTGGCTATCAAGGGAAATCAGGGATAGCATTAAAGCCAAGGAAGTGGCATACAAATTGGCCAGAAATAGCAGCGAACCCGGGGACTGGGAGAAATTTAGAACTCAGCAGAGGAGGACAAAGGGTTTGATTAGGGCAGGGAAAATGGAGTACGAGAAGAAACTTGCAGGGAACATTAAGACGGATTTCAAAAGTTTCTATAGATATGTAAAGAGAAAAAGGTTAGTAAAGACAAACGTAGGTCCCCTGCAGTCAGAATCAGGGGAAGTCATAACGGGGAACAAAGAAATGGCGGACCAATTGAACAAGTACTTTGGTTCGGTATTCACTGAGGAGGACACAAACAACCTTCCGGATATAAAAGGGGTCAGAGGGTCTAGTAAGGAGGAGGAACTGAGGGAAATCCTTATTAGTTGGGAAATTGTGTTGGGGAAATTGATGGGATTGAAGGCCGATAAATCCCCAGGGCCTGATGGACTGCATCCCAGAGTACTTAAGGAGGTGGCCTTGGAAATAGTGGATGCATTGACAGTCATTTTCCAACATTCCATTGACTCTGGATCAGTTCCTATGGAGTGGAGGGTAGCCAATGTAACCCCACTTTTTAAAAAAGGAGGGAGAGAGAAAACAGGGAATTACAGACCGGTCAGCCTGACATCGGTAGTGGGTAAAATGATGGAATCAATTGTTAAGGATGTCATAGCAGTGCATTTGGAAAGAGGTAATATGATAGGTCCAAGTCAGCATGGATTTGTGAAAGGGAAATCATGCTTGACAAATCTTCTGGAATTTTTTGAGGATGTTTCCAGTAGAGTGGACAAGGGAGAACCAGTTGATGTGGTATATTTGGACTTTCAGAAGGCTTTCGACAAGGTCCCACACAAGAGATTAATGTGCAAAGTTAAAGCACATGGGATTGGGGGTAGTGTGCTGACATGGATTGAGAACTGGTTGTCTGACAGGAAGCAAAGAGTAGGAGTAAATGGGGACTTTTCAGAATGGCAGGCAGTGACTAGTGGGGTACCGCAAGGTTCTGTGCTGGGGCCCCAGCTGTTTACACTGTACATTAATGATTTAGACGAGGGGATTAAATGTAGTATCTCCAAATTTGCGGATGACATTAAGTTGGGTGGCAGTGTGAGCTGCAAGGAGGATTCTATGAGGCTGCAGAGCGACTTGGATAGGTTAGGTGAGTGGGCAAATGCATGGCAGATGAAGTATAATGTGGATAAATGTGAGGTTATCCACTTTGGTGGTAAAAACAGAGAGACAGACTATTATCTGAATGGTGACAGATTAGGAAAAGGGGAGGTGCAAAGAGACCTGGGTGTCATGGTACATCAGTCATTGAAGGTTGGCATGCAGGTACAGCAGGCGGTTAAGAAAGCAAATGGCATGTTGGCCTTCATAGCGAGGGGATTTGAGTACAAGGGCAGGGAGGTGTTGCTACAATTGTACAGGGCCTTGGTGAGGCCACACCTGGAGTATTGTGTACAGTTTTGGTCTCCTAACCTGAGGAAGGACATTCTTGCTATTGAGGGAGCGCAGCGAAGGTTCACCAGACTGATTCCCGGGATGGCGGGACTGACCTATCAAGAAAGACTGGATCAACTGGGCTTGTATTCACTGGAGTTCAGAAGAATGAGAGGGGACCTCATGGAAACGTTTAAAATTCTGACGGGGTTAGACAGGTTAGATGCAGGAAGAATGTTCCCAATGTTGGGGAAGTCCAGAACCAGGGGACACAGTCTAAGGATAAGGGGGAAGCCATTTAGGACCGAGATGAGGAGGAATTTCTTCACCCAGAGAGTGGTGAACCTGTGGAATTCTCTACCACAGAAAGTTGTTGAGGCCAATTCACTAAATATATTCAAAAAGGAGTTAGATGAAGTCCTTACTACTAGGGGAATCAAGGGGTATGGTGAGAAAGCAGGAATGGGGTACTGAAGTTGCATGTTCAGCCATGAACTCATTGAATGGCGGTGCAGGCTAGAAGGGCCGAATGGCCTACTCCTGCACCTATTTTCTATGTTTCTATGTCTATGTTTCTACCTCGTGCAGGGCTGGGGTTTTGCTGAGATGGTGGTGGGTAGCATGCTGCGGGATGGAGTCGCGGACACTTGTGTCAAAGGCAGAGTCTCGATTAAGGAGATCTTCAAAGTGCTCCACACAGCGGGTCCTGACTGTATCAGTGTCCTTGATGGGTGTCTCCCCGTTCTTGGCCAGCAGTGAGGTGGGGCCTTGGATGCTTGGGCTGTAGGTGGACTTTACTGTGGTGAAGAATCCTCACACATCATGGCTGTCGGCCAGCTGCTGACTCTCCTGTGCTTTCTCCACCCATCATCTATCCTTTCGGTCGCAGGTGTTTTGTTCGACCTCGGCCTTAAGCCATCTGTGAAGTTGCTTTGCTGCTCCCGAGTTCCGAAATCCCCTGCACTTGCAATTTATTCGCTCTTGGATCTCCTGGTCATTCTCATCAAACCAGTCCTGGTGTTTCCTGGTTGAGTGACTGAGCTTCTCTTCGCAGGCACTGATTATGGTGGCCTGGAGGGTAGACCAGGCGCTGTGGACACTCTGAGTCTTGGGGTTATCAAGGGTCACCGGGTTAGCAGTGAGGTGCTGACTGTATAGGGTGCTCTTCGCTGGGTCTTTGAGTGCCCCAGCATTGATTTTTTTTTGCGGCACTGCTTCTGCTGCCATTGCTGCTTTGGGGTTAAATTAATGTTGATGATGAAACGGATTAGGCATTCCCCCTAAAGTATTCTACCTACCCCTAAAACCCTAAAATGCTGCAAGGGACCACTGCCCATCCCCCATCCTCGGCCTACTTTCCAGGCCGACCTCTCCACTGCCAAGCCCCTCCAGCTGGATTCCTCGCTTCTCGCTGCCCACGGCTGACTCAGCTGCTCCAACCGACCTCCGGCAATCTCAACTGCGGTGAGCCTCCGACCAGCTTCAAACACAGGTTTGGGTCGACCTCACATGCGAGCCTTTCCTCTGGCGACATCCGGGCTTGCCTCCCATTGGCGACGTCCGGCCCTTCACTCCATCAGCGGCGTCCTGGCCTTCAATCTATTGTGTTCCTAACACAGATGAGGCTGCACACAGGGAGGTTAAAGTAACAGTGACCTCAGTCTTTATTAAGACACTCCAGAGTGAGGAACAGGCTTTAGGGGCCGGCTTATATACAGTGCTCCCAAGGGATGCTGGGATCCCTTGGGACTTCAGGGGATGCGCTCCATGGTGGCGGAACATGGGAGTGCATGCTTTACAGATACACAACATCACTCACCCCCAAAGTTAAAGTGAAAACTATTTACAAAGCGAGACAGTCGGGTGCCTTTCTTTCCCTGGTGGACCGCCTCGGTACAAATGTCTGGTCTGGTGTGTTGGCTGTGCCCTCGCTGGGCTGGCGTGTTGTTGGCCCTGCAGGGCTGCTAGGTGAGCCTGGCCTTGCTGGACTGTTGGGCGTGATGGGTTCGATTTCCTGGTCCAGTGTGGTGTCGTTGATGCTTTGGGTGTGTGTTGTGGGCTCGAAAAAGGTGGTGTCTGCTGTGGGTTGTTCAGGGCAGTCTGTGAACTGCAGCCTCGTTTGGTCCAGGTGCTTTCTGCAAATTTGTCCATTGTCTAGTTTGACTACAAACACCCTACTCCCTTCTTTAGCTATCACCGTGCCCGCGATCCACTTGGGACCATGTCCATAGTTTAGCACATACACAGGGTCATTCAGATCAATTTCCCGTAACACAGTGGCGAGACCATCATTTACATTTTGTTGCTGCCGCCTGCTCTCTACCTGATCATGCAGGTTGGGGTGAACCAGCGAGAGTCTGGTTTTAAGTGTCCTTTTCATGAGTAGCTCAGCCGGGGGCGCCCCTGTGAGCGAGTGGGGTCTCGTGCGGTAGCTGAGCAGTACTTGGGACAGGCGGGTTTGGAGTGAGCCTTCTGTGACTCGTTTGAGGCTCTGTTTGATTGTTTGTACTGCCCGCTCTGCCTGCCCATTGGAGGCTGGTTTAAACGGGGCCGAGGTGACATGTTTGATCCCATTGCGAGTCATGAATTCTTTAAATTCGGCACTGGTGAAACATGGACCGTTGTCACTGACCAGTATGTCAGGCAGGCCGTGGGTGGCAAACATGGCCCTCAGGCTTTCAATGGTGGCGGTGGTGGTGCTTCCCGACATTATTTCACATTCAATCCATTTTGAAAAAGCATCCACCACTACCAGTAACATTTTACCGAGAAATGGGCCCGCATAGTCAACATGGATCCTCGGCCATGGTCTGGAGGGCCAGGACCACAAACTTAGTGGTGCCTCTCTGGGCATGTTGCTCAACTGAGCACACACGCTGCATTGCCGTACACAGGACTCGAAGTCAGAGTCGATACCGGGCCACCACACGTGGGATCTGGCTATCGCTTTCATCATTACTGTACCCGGGTGTGTGCTGTGGAGATCCGAGATGAACATCTCCCTGCCCTTTTTGGATAGCACTACGCGGTTACCCCACAACAGGCAGTCTTCCTGAATGGACAGCTCGTCCTTTCGCCGCTGGAACGGCTTGATTAGCTCTTGCATTTCAACGGGGATGCTGGTCCAGCTCCCATGCAGTACACAGTTTTTTTACCAGGGACAGCAGAGGATCTTGGCTGGTCCAAGTTCTAATCTGGCGGGCCGTGACAGGTGATTTATAATTTTCAAACACTTCCATGACCATCAACAAGTCTGTGGGCTGCGCCACCATCAACAAGTTTGCAGGCTGCACCATTTCCACCCCCGTGGTGGGCAATGGTAGCCGACTGAGAGCATCCGCACAGTTCTCGGTGCCTGGCCTGTGGCAGATGGTATAGTTATACGCTGATAGTACGAGTGCCCATCTTTATATGCGGGCTGAGGCATTAGCATTTGTCCCCTTGTTTTCAGCGAACAGGGATCTGAGGGGCTTGTGATCGGTTTCCAGTTTAAATTTGAGGCCAAACAGGTACTGATGCACTTTCTTTACCCCGAACACACACGTTAAATGCCTCTTTCTCAATCATGCTGTAGGCCCTCTCGGCCTTAGACAAGCTCCTGGAGGCATAGGCGACAGGTTGCAACTTCCCCGCAACGTTAGCTTGTTGTAATACACACCCAATTCCATACGACGATGCATCACATGCTAGCACAAGTTTTTTTTACACGGGTTATATAATACAAGCAGTTTGCTGGAGCATAAAATGTTTCTGGCTTTCTCAAAAGCAATTACTTGTTTTTTCCCCCCATACCCAGTTCTCACCTTTGCGCAATAACACATGTAGGGGCTCTAAGAGGGTGCTTAACCCCAGTAGGAAGTTACCAAAATACTTGAGGAGTCCCAGGAACGACCACAGCTCCGTGACATTCTGTGGCCTGGGTGCATTCCTGATAGCCTCTGTCTTGGCATCTGTGGGCCGAATGCCGTCCGCCGCGATCTTTCTCCCCAAAAACTCCACTTCTGTTGCCATGAAGACGCATTTCGAGCTCTTCAGCTGCAGCCCGACGCGATCCAATCGCTGGAGGATCGCCTCCAGGTTTTGTAGGTGCTCGACAGTGTCCCAACCCGTGACCAATATGTCGTCCTGAAAAACCACCGTGTGTGGTACCAACTTGAGTAGGCTCTCCATGTTTCTCTGGAAGATCGCTGCAGCCGACCGAATTCCAAACGGGCATCTGTTGTAGATGAACAGTCCCTTGTGCGTGTTGATGCAGGTGAGGCCCTTCGAAGACTCCTCCAGCTCCTGCCGAAGTCAGGTCGAGCTTGGTGAACGTCTTGCCTCCTGCCAGCGTCGCAAATAGGTCGTCTGCATTAGGTAGCGGGTATTGGTCCTGTAGCGAGAAACGATTAACAGTTACTTTATAATCGCCACAAATCCTGACCGTGCCATCACTTTTGAGTACTGGAACAATTGGGCTGGCCCACTCGCTGAACTCCACTGGGGAGATGATGCCCTCGCACTGCAGCCTGTCCAGCTCGATTTCCACTCTCTCCCTCATCATGTGAGGTACCGCTCACGCCTTGTGGTGGATGGGTCGTGCCTCTGGGACCAAGTGGATCCGCACCTTCGACCCGGAAAAGTTTCCAATGCCTGGCTCAAAAAGGGAAGGAAATTTGTTAAGAACCTGGGTACATGAGGCCTCATCGACATGTGATAGCACTCGGATGTTATCCTAGTTCCAGCAGATTTTGCCCAGCCAGCTTCTTCCAAGCAGTGTGGGGCCATCGCCCGGGACAATCTAGAGTGGCAGTTCGTGCACCATGCCCTCGTAGGTGACCTTGACCATGGCGCTGCCCAGGACAGTGATAAGCTCTTTGGTGTACATTCTCAGTTTTGTGTTGATGGGGCTCAGGGCTGGTCTGAGTGCCTTGTTGCACCACATTCTCTCAAACATCTTTTTATTGATGATGGATTGGGTAGCGCCAGTGTCCAGTTCCATGGCTACGGGTAAGCCATTCAATTCTACGTTTAGCATTTTAGGTGGACACTTCGTCGAAAATATGTGACCCCGTGTACTTCAACATCTGCCTCCTCTCTCTGAGGCTCGAAATTGCTTTAATCCACCATGGACTGATCTTGCTCTGCCACGTGGTGGTTAGCAGGTTTTGCAGAGCTTGCAGCTCATTTGCAAGCTCATTGGAGATGCATCATTGTTCCACAACTCTTGCAAACATACCCTTTGAAGCGGCATGAATAGGCTGAATGGAAGCCTCCACAACGCCAACAAGGTGTGAATTGCCTTGCATTCATCCTTTGTTGCGGACTCTGAGAAATCTGGGTCACCTGAGGCCACTGGCAGTTGCAGACTCATGGTTTCTGCCCTGTACATTTCTGCTCGCAAACACAGTTCCAGTTAATTTATGAACATTGCTAGCACTTGTGTGCTGAGAGATTTGTTTGGTGTTATCACTGATGGACATAAACACCTGTGCTATTGCAATGGCCTTGCTGAGAGTCGGTGCCTCTACAGTCAAAAGTTTTCATAGGATGGTCTCGTGGCCAATGCCCAGTACAAAAAAGTCTCTGAGCATCTGCTCCGGATAGCCATCAAACTCACAGTGTCCTGCAAGTTGCCTTAGCTCGGCGACGTAGCTCGCCACTTCCTGACCTTCAGATCGCTGGCACGTGTAGAACCGATACCTCGCCATCAGCACACTCTCCCTCGGGTTAAGATGCTCCCGAACCAGTGTACAAAGCTCCTCAAATGACTTCTTTGTGTGTTTCACTGGAGCCAGAAGATTCTTCATGAGGCTGTAGGTTGGTGCCCCGCAGATCATGAGGAGGACCGCTCTCCTTTTTGCAGCGCTTCCTTCTCCGTCCAGCTCGTTGGCTACAAAGTACTGGTCTAGCCGTTCGACATAGGCTTCCCAGTCCTCACCCTCTGAGAACTTCTCCATGATGCTCACAGTTTGCTGCATCTTTGTGTTGGATTCGTATACTCGTCGCCAGTTATTGTGTTCCTAACACAGATGAGACTGCACACAGGGAGGTTAAAGTAACAGTGACCTCAGTCTTTATTAAGATACTCCAGAGTGAGGAACAGGCCTTAATGGCCAGCTTATATACAGTGCTCCCAAGGGATGCTGGGATCCCTTGGGACTTCAGGGAATGCGCTCCCTGGTGGCGGAACATGGGAGTGCATGCTTTACAGATACACAACACACTCCACTGGTCAGAACGGATTATTCATATAAAACAAGGGTCAACATCACTAAGAGGCAGTCGATCCAATCCAGACAGTTTCCCGTTGGATGGTGAGGTCAAAATAACCCCTTAAGTTTCCATCCGCCAAAATGTTCACCTTTGTGTTGAATAGTTCCCACACGTATATTTATTTTTGCTCCTTCTCATTTCAACCAACACTTTTCTAACCACTGCTGTTCCTTCAGAGCTGCGATATTGAAAGAAAACTTTCCTTCCCAACTTCAGTCCACACTCCCTCTCCCCTATTGCCCCAGTCCACCCATCCTCTCCCACTGTCGACCCAGTCCACACTCCCTCTCCCCCCATCGACCCAGTCCACACTCCCTCTCCCCCATCACCCCAGTCCACCCATCCTCTCCCCCTGTCGACCCAGTCCACACTCCCTCTCCCCCATCGCCCCAGTCCACACTCCCTCTCCCCCATCGACTCACTCCACACTCCCTCTCCCCCCATCGACCCAGTCCACACTCCCTCTCCCCCTGTCGACCCAGCCCACACTCCCTTTCCCCCCATCGACCCAGTCCACCCATCCTCTCCCCCCATCGCCCCAGTCCACCCATCCTCTCCCCCTGTTGACTCACTCCACACTCCCTCTCCCCCTGTCAACCCAGTCCACACTCCCTCTCCCCCCATCGACCCAGTCCACACTCCCTCTCCCCCCATCGACCCAGTCCACATTCCCTCTCCCACTGTTGACCCAGTCCACACTCTCTCTCCCCCATTGACCCAGTCCACACTCTCTCTCCCCCATTGACCCAGTCCACACTCCCTCTCCCCCCATCGACCCAGTCCATCCTCCCTCTCCCCATCGACTCACTCCATCCTCCCTCTCCCCCCATCGACTCACTCCATCCTCCCTCTCCCCCCCATTGACCCAGTCCACATTCACTCTCCCACTGTTGACCCAGTCCACACTCTCTCTCCCCCATTGACCCAGTCCACACTCCCTCTCCCCCCATCAACCCAGTCCACACTCCCTCTCCCCCATCGACCCAGTCCACACTCCCTCTCCCCATCGACTCACTCCATCCTCCCTCTCCCCCCATCGACTCACTCCATCCTCCCTCTCCCCCCATCGACCCAGTCCACACTCCCTCTCCCCATCGACTCACTCCATCCTCCCTCTCCCCCCATCGACCCAGTCCACACTCTCTCTCCCCCATTGACCCAGTCCACACTCCCTCTCCCCCCATCAACCCAGTCCACACTCCCTCTCCCCCATTAACCCAGTCCACACTCCCTCCCCCCATCGACTCACTCCATCCTCCCTCTCCCCCCATCGACTCACTCCATCCTCCCTCTCCCCCCATCGACCCAGTCCACTCTCCCTCTCCCCCCATCAACCCAGTCCACACTCCCTCTCTCCCCATTGACCCAGTCCACTCTCCCTCTCCCCCATCGACCCAGTCCACACTCCCTCTCCCCCATCGACCCAGTCCACACTCCCTCTCTCCCCATTGACCCAGTCCACTCTCCCTCTCCCCCATCGACCCAGTCCACACTCCCTCTCCCCCCATCAACCCAGTCCATCCTCCCTCTCCCCCCATCGACCCAGTCCACACTCCCTCTCCCCCCATCGACCCAGTGCATCCTCCCTCTCCCCCCATTGACCCAGTCCACACTCCCTCTCCCCCATCCACCCAGTCCACACTCCCTCTCCCCCATCCACCCAGTCCATCCTCCCTCTCCCCCCATCGACCCAGTCCACACTCCCTCTCCCCCCATCAACCCAGTCCATCCTCCCTCTCCCCCATCCACCCAGTCCATCCTCCCTCTCCCCCCATCGACCCAGTCCACACTCCCTCTCCCCCCATCGACCCAGACCATCCTCCCTCTCCCCCATCCACCCAGTCCACACTCCCTCTCCCCCCATCGACCCAGTCCATCCTCCCTCTCCCCCTGTCGACCCAATCCACACTCTGTCTCCCTGTATCTGCGGTTGTGTTCAAATAAGGTACTGTGTAAACCCTTTTAAGACATGAACTTGCCAGTGGTCTCAGTTGGAAGTTGCTGCTTGCATATATGTGCTGAAGCAATATGGATATGCCTGACAAGCAATGAGAGAGCTACAAGGCTGACTTAGGGCTTCGCATGGGCCAGCAGTTTGTGTGTAGCATGTCGACTGACAAAACTGTGCAGCACAAGTACTTAGGCCATCCGTCTGGTAAAGAGGCAATCAGAGTGATTATTTGCAAGGGGTCTTCTGTTTCCTTCTATGTATGCGCACTGTATGGGGAGGGGGGTGGGCTAAACACTGTCCTGCCCCCACTGGAACTGCACATGTGCACCAGAGGTATCAATTGCACATGCACCTATCCGCAGGGCTACACTGTGGAGAAGGTCAGGGGATTGGAGGGTACGGGGGGAGAGGAGGCAGAATTTGGCCTGGGAGTTTGGGGGAGAGGAGAGTGGATCAGAGGAGGGAGAGGACAGAGGATCGGAGATGGGAGAGGAGAGGGGATCGGAAGGAGAGAGGTCAGGAACTCGGATGGGGCGTGGGGGGGGGGGGGAGAAGGTCAGGAACTCGGGGTGGGGGGATGGTCAGGAACTCAGGGGGTGGAGTGGTTAGAGCATGGAGAGAACAATGGGGATTGGGGGAAGAATATGATCCAGGTCTACAGGTCCTTGGTGAGACCACATCTGGAGTACTGTGCACAGTTTAGGTCTCGTTATCGAAGGAAGGTTATACTTGCCTTGGAGGTGATGCAACGAAGGTTCACTAGATTGATTCCTGTGATGAGAGGGCTGTCTTATGATGAGAGATTTTGTAGAATGGGCCTGTACTGTCTGGAGTTTAGAAGAATGAGAAACATACAAGATTCTGAAGAGGATTGACAGGGTAGATGCTGATAGGTTGTTTCCCCGGCTGGAGTGCCTATAACTAGGGGTAACATTCTCAGGGTAATGTGTATGCCATTTAAGACAGAGATGAGGAGGAACTTCTTCACTCAGAATCTTTTGAATTCTCTGCCCTAGAGGGCTGTAGATGCTGTGTCTCTGGATATATTCAAGGCTGAGATAGATAGATTTTTGGAGTCTAGAGGAATCAAGGGATATGGAGATTGGGCGGGAAAGTGGAGTCAAAATCGAAGATCAGCCATGATCTTATTGAATAGCGGAGCAGGCTCAAGGGGCCGTATGGCCTACTCCTGCTCCTATTATGTTCTTATGTTCTTATGTTCTAAGGGGATGAGGGAAGAGAATGAGAGCAAAAACATGATCCAATAAACAGGGAGTTCGTGAGCGGCACCACACTGTCACTTGCCCACAGATCCCATTTCCTGCCTCCACCGGTGGTTTGAAATGCACTAGTATTTGCCAATCATTTTTTCTGCACCACACAACCTTCTCAAAGGCTACCAGGAGAGGGGATGCGATGGGCCTGGGACATAGTGAGGCCAAGAGGCTGATGGCTAACGGACTAAAGACTATCACATCCTTGTTTTCAAATTCCTTCATGGGCTCACCCCTCCCCCCATCTCTGTAACCCTTCAGCTCTCCAAGAACTCTGTGCGTCTCCAATTCTGGCCTCTCGTGCATCCCCATTTTCATTCACTCCAGCAGGAGCACCTCCTCTAGTCCCACTTCCCCGCCCTTTTCCCATAGCCCTGCAAATTTCTTTCTTTCAGGCACTTCGAAATTTTGTGTCATCTGCAAATTTTGAAGTTGTGCCCTGTACACACAAGTCTAAGGGCTAGAACCTCTACTTTTGTGCTTATCGCCCAAAAATGGGCAATATTTCGAGTGTGGGCGGTAAAAAAGGGTTTGCAGATTGCCAGCTTCTCGCCCATTCTCAAAGCACCTAGTCTCCATTTTTGAAAATGGATATTACCGCGAGCGATATGAAACGGGCGGTAGCATCACATTTTTTTTTACCTTCTGCCATAAAGTGTCGCCGTCCTTAGCAAAGGCATGGCAACGCTCGATTCCCATGATTCAGGAGGTCAAGGGTCATCATGACATGCACAGAAGAGGAGAGAGAGGGAGCTCAGAGGCACTGAAAGCGTGTGTGGCTGTGGTGTGTGCTTGTTTGGCTGTTGTGGGAGGCACGAGGGAGCTTCACCAGCAGCAAAAAGCCTACTAAGCACCAAGAACATAGTTGGCACCGGATTTTTCTCCAACAAATAATATATAACATGGAAGGAATGGAGGACGCACTGGAGTTGGTAGCCAGGAACACTGGTGGCAGAGGGCACCCAGTGGTCCCGGAGCGCGGCACTGCACCCCGAGGTGCCACACCCCCATTGCCAACCACACGAGAGCCAGCAGCAACATCTTGCTTCTGGCTCAGAGCATGTTCCCAATTCGGGACCGTCCTCTCCCGCATCCGTCCAAGCAGCGTTTCGGCCGTCGCCCCCCGCCACACCAACCCCCTCCCCACGCAGCGGGGTCATCAGCCAGGTGGTGATGCCATATCCTTTGTCACCAAGCATCCAGCATTGACCTTGTGGCTGATTGTTAAACAAGTCAACTACAGTGCTCTCTCGCAGCATGTCAGCATCATGGAAATTGAGCATTCACTGCCAGTATAATTTGCTGGTGGTCGACAACCAGTTCAATATTCAGGGAGTGGAATCACTTGCTGTTCCTGAAAACCTGAGCATCGCGATGTACGTACAGTCTATTGCTCCCTGCACCTTGGGGAAGTTTGCAATTCTGGAGAATCCTAGAGCCCTCTCACTCTGTGCCACCCTGGTCATAGGGAAGTTGATCAAGTCCCTCCTATGTGCGTACAGGGCTTCAGTGACCTGTCTAATGCAGCAATGTGTGGCATGTTGAGAAAGTCCGCAAATGTCTCCAGCTGTAGTCTGAAAAGAACCCGAGGTGTAGAACGACAGTGCCGCGGTGACATTGACCTCGTCGGACAGTACAGTACTGATGGTGTTGCCGGCTGTAGATCTGCCCTTATCAGATGGCATACCTTAGTGATAACCTCTTTGTGGAAGCACAGTCTCAGAAGACAGGTGGTGTTGGACAAGTCGAGGTAAGACTGCTTCTCCTTGTACTTGCGGGCGGTGTAACGTCTGGTCCTCCTCATCAGTCTGTCACGTCTTACATTGGGCACATAATGCAGTGGAGCGTACCTTCGGCAATCTCGAGTCTGCTGCATGTAATTGGTCACCAAGAGAGGGTGAGAAAGGACAGGCCCCATTGCAGTAACTCTCTGTTTTTCACCGATTAGTCACAAACAATGAATGTCCCGATGAAGACACCTATTAAATTCCAATCGGTCACTGTATGGTCAAGATGTTTGTAGAGATGTTCACATCAACTCCAATGACCTCCAGAATAAATCTGAACTCCGCCGAGGTTGAAACACAGCAGCCTTTTAAAGGATGTGACATGTGATGTAGAACATGGTGTCCATTATGCTGTGATTAGTTCCGGTTAGTTCCACTTTTTCTGGGTGTTATTTTTGGCCAAGTGATATTGTGGATGATATGTGTGTGTTATGTCTTCAGATTTCTAATAATGACTCCACGAGACAGTGTGTTGTGCTTGAACTTTAGTGACCTTAGTCCATTTAATGTAACTCCAAAGTGAGGATCACACCTGGTGGCCTGCCTTTTATACTAGGCCTGGCACACCTGTACAGGTAACCAACAAGTCGCCCACTGCGGTGCCCTCTGGTGGCACACCTTGTAAATAGTGCAAGCAGTAATCATGTAGGATACATGACATCATTCTCCCCCAAGTCTTTAGTGCAAATCACCTTTGCATTGACATTCTCTGGGCTTAGCTCTATCTAGTCGTCGTTTCCTTTGGAGGGTCGTTTCCATCTTGGGTGAGTAGGTGGTGTTTCATTGGCAGTAGAGTTGCTGGTGGTTTCTGTTTGCGTGTTCATGACCACTCCATTCTCTCTCCCCCCCACATAAAGATTGTGCCATTGGCTCATTATATTCATATACATTCAAGTCCAAAAAAAATTTGCATTTAAAGTATTGCATTCGTGGTACTGTGGTGAGGTAAGTACATTTGAATGGCGAGGTACATACTTGGAATATACTTGGAATCAGTGCTGTGGTCAGCAGCAGTGCGTGAGGATAAACTAGTGCCAGAACTGCGGGATGGTGTCCAGTTAGTCTGGTGGTGGCGCGGTGCCCGGTGCTGGCAGTGGGAACCCGGTTGGCTCAAGTTGCCTGCTCTCGGGGCTTTTGCCATTGCTTCTAGCGTCGGGCAGGTTCACAGATGCCTGTGACCTCCCTGTCCTCTCCTTGCACCCTGGGTCACGGCTGCTCCCGGAGGAGCAGTCGTCTGGCAGTGCACAGGGAACTGCTGACTCGCTTGCCTGGGCGTTATTTGGTTTGCGATCCTGGCTGGTCCCAGTCCCATTTGGGAGACCCGTTGCGGGTGACCCAAGGTGTAGCCTTGGTGGCGATAGGGTCTGGGGGCTGCGCCTTAGCACAGTTTGCTCTTTCAGGCTCGTGGCGGTTGGTGCCATCGGGTGCTTGAAAGGTGGAGCCGATCAGGGGCAGGATATCGATACCGGTGCCGTTGCCCTCCTGAGATCGTTTTCTCTGCAGCTTATATATATTAGCTGCTTGTGGCCACACTCCATGGTGCATCACTCTGGTTCCAGGGACACAGGCTACTACACTGAGTAGCTCGCTGGACCTGTGTGCTCCCGATGGGTGTTTGCCCGCTACATTGACTGTATGCAGATGGCATTCTACATCGCACAACGTTTCATTACTTATTGTAAATAACCTGTAGCTCCGATCGCAATCGCGCGACTTTTCCTTGCTTATTGCATGTACACAACTCTGATCATCAATTACACATTTTACATCTAGCTCACAGTTGCTGTTACATTGATTGAGAGTGTGGAACTGTCCCTTTAAGTGTGGTGAGTTGCAGGCCTCCTTTAAGAGGGCCTTGCTATCTTTACCCTGATCCTCTTCTTCAGTTGGTGTCACGTGTTGCTCCATCAGCGCTGCACCTCATGGTCTGGCCGCCGCCATCTTTTTCTTCAGCGCCTCACCTAGTGGTTTGGGCGCCATCTTTTTTTTATCCACGATGTCGACTGCAGTGATCCTCTTCTCCCCGGGTTCCTCCATTGAAGCTGGGAAGTCGCCTGTGGGTCCGATTTTCTTCCTCCAGAGTCCTGCCACTGGAGCCTGGAAGGTGTGTTCGGGTCGTCTCAGCTAGATCATCTCCACACAGTTGTGCTGAGCGGTCTGTGTCTCGGGTGCTGTGCTGGCCTGCTCTCTGGTGCCGGATCCACCCTCAGGTAGGGTTTTGCTTTGCCTCTGAGCGCGGGGGACATCGATCACTGGAGGGATGAAATCTTCCCAGCTCCAGTGGATCTTCTCCATCCACCTTCTTCCGAATAGCGTTGGTCCATCACCTGCAACAATCCATAGAGGTAACTTGTGCACCGCACTGTCATGGAGTACCAACGACTGGCATAAGTTCATCGGTGTAGGTGCGCAGCTTGGCATGAACCAGGACCAACTTGGGTCGTTCAGCCTGATTGTCCCATAGCCTCTCAAAGCCTTCTTGATTCATTACTGACTGGCTCACCCCCATGTCCACTTCCATGAAGACTGGAACGTCATTTATCTCGACTTCCATCCTCAACGGAGAACATTCGGTGGTGCGGGTAAACATGCTATGTACCTCATCGTGGGGCTGAGCTGCCTCTCTGCCTATCGTTTCATATACCGCGCTGGATTCATGGCCATCTGCAAACTCTTCATCAACACAGTGAGTCATATTTCTCTTATACGTTCGCTGGAGGTGGCCCTTTGTGCTCCAGCTCTTGCATACATAGTCTTTAAAGCGGCACCGGTGAGCCCTGTGATTCTCTCCACAACGCCGGCTTGGAGCTACTCAACTAGGCCCCCTCGGCGGACTCTAAGGGACTCGGGGCCTGTTCTCTCTCCCCTGAGAAGATTCACGTTCTACAGTCCAGCCTCTAAAAGGCGTCACTCTGTGCACAGTACTTGCCGGGTTTGAGTCCTGAGGATGAGTCATCCACCTAGAGCTGTTGGTCGAATGAATGCTTGGCTCACAGAGATGGCCTTCTGCAGTGTGACTGTGGTATCCGCAGATAGTAGTTTATGAAGAAGGCCCTCATGGCCGATTCCGATGACAATGATAACCCGCAGCACTTCGGTGAGGTGGTCGCCGAAATCACACAGTGCTGCCAGCCTCCTGAGGTTGCAGTATATTTCGTGATCTCCTGGCCTTCGAGCCATCAGTGTGTATAAAACCGGTGTCTGGCTGTGAGGATGCTCTCCTTGGGCTTGAGTTGCTCTTGGATCAGCGTTACAAGTTCCTCGTACGTCTTGGTCATTGTCTTCACTGGTGCCAGCAAGTCCCTGACGAGGCCATAGACGGTGGGCCCACAACTGGTTAGCAGGATAGCTCTGCGCTTATCAGTCAGTGTGGCTGGATTGTTGCCTGCTAAGTCGTTTGCTGTGAAGAAATAGTCGAGCCTATCCACACAGGCTTCCCAATCATCACCATCGGCGAACTGCTGCACCGTACCAAGGGTAGCCATTTTCGCGTGAAGGTCTGTAATCTCATCGGCAATTGTTAAGTCTTCAGATGCTCTAATAATGACTCCACAAGGCAATATGTTGTACTTGAACTGTAGTGACCTTAGTCCTTTATTGATAACTCCAGAGTGAGGAACATGCCCTTTTATACTAGGCCTGGCACACCTGTACAGGTAACCTTCAAGTCTTCCACTGCAGTGCCCTCTGGTGGCACACCTTGTAATAGTACAAGCAGTAACCATGTAGGATACATGACAGTGTGCAAGATGGTGAAATTGACGCTGGGCCATCTCCTGGCCACTAGTTTCAGTAAATATGCTCTTTACGACAAAAAAAGGTGGGCGGGTGGCATTATTGAATCTCAGCGTTAAATCAGTGTGGAAATTAACTTTGGCCGATATTATGGATGTTGATTTTGCCCATTCTGATGATTCTGCCCAAGAATAGTAGGCGAGCAGTAATATTTTTCCCCGGCGTTAAGCACATGGGGAAAGTAACGCTCAGTGATAAGTTTCCTAAAAATGCCCGTCAGTTTCCATTTTGTGCCAAAATGGGTGATATATGGATGTTATACGTTATTTCAGTGGTAAAATGGGCGTTAAGTGGGCGTTAAGCATGCAAAAAAAGTGGAGGTTCTAGCCCTAAGTCATTAATATATATCAAGAAAAGCAGTGGTCCTGGTACTGACCCCTGGGGAACACCACTGTACACCTTCCTCCAGTCCGATAAACAACCGTTCACCACTATTCTGTTTCCTGGTACTTAGCCAATTTCGTATCCATGCTGCCACTGTCCCTTTTATTCTATGGGTTTCAACTTTGCAAAAAAACTCAATCAAGTTAGTTAAACACGATTTGACTTTAACGAATCCATGCTGGCTTTCCTTAATTAATCCACACTTGCCCAAGTGACTGTTAATTTTGTCCCTGATTACCATTTCTAAAAGCTTCCCCACTACCGAGGTTAAACTGACTGGTCTGTAGTTACTGGCTTTATCCTTTCATCCTTTTTTGAACAAGGGTGCAACATTTGTAATTCTCCAGTCCTCTGGCACCAGCCCCGTATTTAAGGAGGATTGGAAGATTATGGCCAGTACCTCCACAATTTCCACCTTTACTTCCCACAGCATCCTAGGATGCATCCCATCCGGTCCTGGTGACTTATCTACTTTAGGTACAGTCAGCCTTTCTAGTACCTCCTCATTATCAATTTTTATCCCATCCATTATCTCAACTACCTCCTCTTTCACTATGACTTTGGCAGCATCTTCTTCCTTTGTAAAGACAGATGCAAAGTACTCATTTAGTTCCTCAGCCATGGCCTCTGCTTTTATGCATAGGTCTCAATTTTGGTGCATATTCAGCCCATCCCTCCTCTTACTACCCATTTAATATTTATATGCCTAGAGAAGACTTTTGGATTCCCTTTTTATGTTAGCTGTCAATCTATTCTTATACTCTCTCTTTGCCACTCTTATTTCCCTTTTTCACTTTCCCTCTGAACTTTCTATATTCAGCCTAGTTCTCACTTGTATTCTCAACCTACCATTTATCACCTTGCCCCTTTTCTGCTTTATCTTACTTCTATCTCTTTCATCATCCAGGGAGCTCTGCCTTTAGTTACCCTTCCTTTTCCCCTCGTGGAAATGTACCTCGACTGTACCTGAACCATCTCCTCATTAATGGCAGCCTATTGTTCAATTACAGTTTGCCGGCCAATCTTTGACTCCAATTTATCAGAGCCAGATCCATTCTCAACATATTGAAATTTGCCTTCCTCCAATTAAATAGTTTTAAAATCTAGATTGCTCTCTTTTTCTTTTCCATAAATAGTCTAAACCTTATGATACTGTTGTTATGCTCATAATAAATGGTCAGACCGAGTACTGTGTGTAATGAGCAAGTGTGACCTTAGCTCCTTTATTGTAGTTCCAGAGTGCAGGTACCTCGTGGGTGGCCTGCTTATATACTGTGCTCCCAAGGGATGCTGGGATCCCTTGGGACTCCAACAGGTAGGCCCTCTGCTGGACAGGTGTGATGCAGGTTACATGGGGTTAAATACATAACATCACTGGCCCATGAAGTCAACAATACACTTATTTACAAGGTGAGACGATCTGGGGCTTTGCGCTCCCTTGTCAATCATCTCGGTACAAATGCTGATGTATGTGGTTGGGTTGGTCAGTTCTTCATTGGGCTGTTGGGCAGCCGGTCTTGCCGGGCTGCTGGGGATAATGAGTTCTGTTTGGTGGTCAACTGGGATGTCAGTTGCCAATTGTGTGTGTGTGTTGGTAAGTCAAAGTTGGTGGTGTCCTCTTCAGGTTGTTCGTAGCTGTTGGTGAACCGCAGTTTAATTTGGTCCAAGTGTTTTTGTGCATTTGTCCATTGGTCAATTTGACCTGAAATACCCTACTCCCCTCTTTGGCTGTGACCGTGCCAGCGAGCCATTTGGGACCATGTCTATAATTGAGCACAAACACAGGATCATTGATCTCAATATCGCGTGACAAGTTTGCGCGGTCATGGTGCACACTTTTTGATGCCACTTGTCCTCCACGTGATCATGTAGATCAGGGTGGACCAGGAAGAGCCTTGTTTTAAGCGCCCTTTTCATGAACAGCTCGGCGTGGGAATCCCGGTGAGTGAGTGGGGTCTGGTGCAATAGCTGAGCAGTACTTGGGACTTCAATATTGCTTGATTGTCTGAACTGCCCATTCTGCCTGGCCATTGGATGCGGGCTTGAACAGCGCAGATGTGACATGTTTGATCCTGTTGTAGGTCATGACTTCTTTGAATTCAGCACTGGTGAAGCACGGCCCATTGTCACTGACTAGGACATCAGGCAGGCCGTGCGTGGCAAACATAGCTCATAGGCTTTCAATGGCGGCCATGGATGTGCTTACAGGCATTGTTGCACATTCAATCCACTTTGAGTAAGCATCCACGACAACCAAAAACATTTTGCCTAGGAATGGGCCCACATAGTCTACATGGATCCTCGACCACGGTTTGGATGGCCAGGACCACAAGCTTAGTGGTGCCTCTCTAGGTGCATTGCTCAACTGAGAGCAAGTGTTGCACTGGCACACACATGACTCTAAATCTGAGTCGATGCCCGGCTACCACACGTGGGATCTGGCTATGGCTTTCATCATCACAATACCTGGGTGGGTGCTGTGCAGTTCGCAAATGAATGTGTCTGCCTTTCTTGGGCAAGACCACGCGATTGCCCCACAAAAGACAGTCTGCCAGCAGGGACAGCTCATCTTTGCGTCTGTGGAATGGCTTAATCGCTTCCTGCATCTCCACTGGGACACTGGACAGCTCCCATGGAGGACACAGTTTTTTTTACCAGGGACAGTAAAGGATCCTGGTTGGTCCAGGTCCTGATCCGGCGGGCCGTAACGGGGGATTTCTTGTTCTCAAATGCCTTCATGATCATGAGCAAGTCCGCTGGCTGTGCCATTTCCACCCCGGTCGTGGGCAATGGTAGCCGACTGAGAGCATCTGCGCAGTTCTCTGTGCCCGGTCTGTGGCGGATTACATAGTTGTATGCCGACAGTGTGAGTGCCCATCTTTGGATGCAGGTAGAGGTATTGGTATTAATCCCTTTGCTCTCCGAGAATAGCGCTATGAGCGGCTTGTGGTCAGTTTAAAGCTCGAACTTGAGGCCAAACAAGTACTGGTGCATTTTTTTTACCCCGTAAACGCACGCCAGAGCCTCTTTTTCAACCATGCTGTAGGCCATTTCAGCCTTGGACAAACTCCTGGATGCATACGCAACTGGTTGCAAAATTCCAGATTCATTAGCCTATTGTAACATGCACCCGACCCCGTATGATGACACATCACAAGCTAACACTAGTCGTTTACATGGGTTATACAGAACATGCAGTTTGTTAGAACACAGTAAATTTGTGGCTTTCTTAAAAGCAGCCTCGTGAATTCCCCCATACCCAGTCGTCTCCCTTACGCAGTAGCGCATGCAGAGGCTCTAGCAAGGTGCTTAACCCAGGTAGGAAATTATCGAAGTATTGAAGGAGTCCCAGGAACGATCGCAGCTCCGTCACATTCCGTGGTCGCGGCGCGTTCTTAATGGCCTCTGTCTTGGCGTCGGTGGGTCTGATGCCGTCTGCCGCAATTCTCCTTCCTAAGAATTCAACGTCCTGTGCCAGGAAAACACACTTCGAGCATTTCAACCTGAGCCCCATGCGATCCAACCGACTTAGAAGCTCCTCCAGATTCTTTAAGTGCTCCATGGTGTCCCGACCTGTAACCAATATGTCGTCCTGGAAGACCACTGTGCAAGGAATCGACTTTAGCAGGCTTTCCATGTTCCGCTGGAAGATCGCTGTGGCCGACCGAATCCCGAACGGCACCGGTTGTAAAAACACAAACCTTTGTGCGTGTTGATGCAGATGAGGCCTTTCGAAGGCTCATCTAGCTCCTGCTTCATGTAGGCCGAGGTCAGGTCTAGCTTGGTGAATATCTTCTCTCCAGCCAGGGTTGCAAATAGGTCATCTGCCTTAGGTAGCGGATATTGGTCCTGCAGCGAAAAACGGTTCATCGTTACTTTATAGTTCCCGGAAATTCTAACCGTATCGTCCTCCTTGAGTACCGGAACAATCGGACTGGCCCAGTCATTGAATTCTACCGGTGCGATGATGCCTTCACGTTGCAGCCTGTCCAGCTTGATTTCCACTTTTTCACGCATCATGTACGGTACCGCCCAAGCCTTGTGGTGGATGGGTCGCGTACCGGGAACAAATGGATCTGCACTTTCGCCCCCGAGAAGCTTCCAATGCCTGGCTCAAATAACAAAGGGAATTTGCTTAGAACCTGGGACATGCGGTGTCGTCGACTGACGAGAGCGCTCGGATGTCGTCCCAGTTCCAACGGATTTTCCCCAGCCAGCTTCTGCCAAACAACATGGAGCCATCCCCTGGCACAATCCACAGCGGGAGTTCGTGTACTGCTCCATCCTAGGAGACTTTGACTTCAGCACTGCCAATTACAAGGATTAATTCCTTGGTGTAAGTCCTTAGTTTGATGTGAATGGGGCTGAGCTTGGGCCTGTGCGCCTTCTTCCCCCACAGCCTGCCGAAGGCCGTTTTACTCATAATGGACTGACTTGCCCCTGTGTCCAGCTCCATAGACACTGGAATACCATTCAGTTCAACTTTCAACATTATTGGTGTGCATTTCGTCATGAACGAGTGTACCCCGTACACCTATGCCTCCTCCGTATGAGTATCCAATTCCATCTGATCCACTGTGGACCGATCTTCTCTGCAACGTGATGGTTTGCAAGGTTTGCAGCTCGCCTGCACATTCGTTGGAGGTGTCCCATTGTTCTGCAGCCATTGCATGCATAGTGCTTAAAGCGGCATTGATGGGGCCGATGATCACCTCCACAGCATCAACAGGGTGTTAACTGCCTCGCATTAACAAATGATGGCGGAATCTGGATCAATTGAGGTTGGGCCACAGTAGCCGGCGTATACGTTCTGCCCTGTACATTTCTGCTCAAAACCGACGTTACTTTGTGCACAGTACTGGCTGAAACCTCTTTGTTCTGTGAAATCTGTTTGGTGCTGGTGGACATAAATGCCTGGGCTATCGTTATGACTTTACTCAGATTCGGAGTTTCTACAGTCAACAGTTTGCGAAGGATTGTCTCATGTCCGATGCCCATTACAAAAAAGTCTCTGAGCATTTGTTCTAGGAATCCCTCAAACTCACAATGTCTGGCGACGTAACTCGCCACTTTCTGGCCCTCCGATCGTTGACACGTGTAGAACCGATATCTCGCCATCAAAACATTTTCCTTAGGAATTAGGTGCTCCCGGACCAGCGTACACAGTTCTTCATAGGATTTCTCTGTTAGTTTAGCCGAGGCCAGGAGATTCTTGATGAGGCCATAGGTCGTTGCCCCACAGACAGTAAGGAGGATCGCCCTTCTTTTGGTTGCGTTCTTGTCCCCTTCCAGCTCGTTAGCCACGAAGTATCGGTCTAGTGTCTCCATGAAGGCCTCCCAATCGTTCCCCTCTGAGAACTTCTCCAGGATGCCGACTGTTCTTTGCATTTTCGCGCGGTTGTCCATTACCTCGTCGACAATTGTTATGCTCATAATAAATGGTCAGACCAAGTACTGTGTGTAATGAGCAAGTGTGACCTTAGCTCCTTTATTGTAGTTCCAGAGTGCAGGTACCTCGTGGGTGGCCTGCTTATATACTGTGCTCCCAAGGGATGCTGGGATCCCTTGGGACTCCAACAAGTAGGCCCTCTGGTGGACAGGTGTGATGCAGGTTACAAGCGGTTAAATACATAACAACTGTGATCACTGTTCCCTAAATGTTCCCCTACTGATGTTTGATCTCCTTGACCCACCTCATGCTCCAGTACCAGATCCAGCAATGCCTCCTTCCTCGCTAGGCTGGAAACATACTGATTAAGAAATCGTAAGTAATGGTGTTCCTGAGACCATCAAACATGCCAATATGAAACCTGGACATTGATGGAGGTCAAATGTCAACCCATTTCTGAAAGACTTTTTACAAAATGATTATATAAGAAAGAACTTTCATTAATATCGGGCATAGTCAGATAGCCACATGCTCCACCAATCCCAAAGTGCTTCACAACCACGGAAGTCCCATTGAAGTGCTGTCACTTTGCACACAGCTAACCTTGGTGGAGCTGGAAGAAGTTTGGCCAGGACAGAAGAACTCCGTTTTTCTGCAAGTTGTACATCCACCTGAACAGGGTAAGGATACCTTTATTTAGCATTTCACCCTTACTCTCTTGTTCCTGCATTGAAGTGTAAGCCTAGATTATGTGTTCAGATCGTGGTGTAGAGTTGGAATCCAAACTTTCTGAATCAGAGGAAAGAGTATGACCAACTGAGCCAAAAGGATAATATGTCCCAATGCAGGGGATGGGGGCGGGGGAGGGTGGGCGGGGGGGGGGCTAATTGCCCTGCTGAGTTACCAATCGCAGCCATACTAAGATGTTAGGCATAGGGAGAGGGAATATCATAGGGAGATTTACGTTGGACATCTGCTGCATTGCCTCTCAGTGTCCAGCTGAAGATTATCATCATCATAGGCGGTCCCTCGAAACAAGGGTGACTTGCTTCCGCACCATAATAAAAAGGATGAGTTCACAGGTGTTTCGAATGAAGAACCCGAACCACATCCTCAAGGGTGGAAGATGCCTGTGCGTGGGTTTTATTAGCCCATGAGGTGGCTAGTGCATACCAGCCACCTCACGGGCTTGACAGAGCTAGGTCTTGGTCCAGTAGCAAGGATTGACCAAGACAACTGGAGACCTGCTCTGCTGCATGGACCCACAGTGTGGGCTGGTCTGCGCTGCCCCTGGGCCCCTGGCCCCGAACTCACACCTCCCCTGGGCCCCCATCACGTCCCTCCACAGTCTCTCACAGCTCCTGCTGCACCTGCCCATGCCCGGCTGAAGAGCAGTACTGATGTATATCTAAGAACAGGTCAGCTTCCTGCATTCTTAACTATAGACGATACACAACCTGGGATGAGCCACACAAAGAGAAAAAGGTGGATGGAAAAAGAGATTTTATATACCCTCAATGAATAATAATTATAAAGAACACTTTCATGTTTTGTAAATGAGGCTTTCTGCTTCTAACATTTCTGTGGTTATGTCATCAGTTTTGACATCAATGTCCAGCTCGGTGGGACTGGACTTGCCTGGTTCCATTCTTATCAATCTAATCGTAACCAGAGAATCACCTGCAATGGCTTCTCTTCCCGCCCCCGTATCGTTACCCCTGGTGTCCCCCAAGGATCTGTCCTTGGTCCCCTCTTATTTCTCATCTACATGCTGCCCTTTGGCGACATCATCCAAAAACACGCATCAGTTTCTACATGTACGCAGACAACACCCAGCTCTATCTCTCCACCACTTCTCTCGACCCTGCTTAGTATCTAAATTGTCAGATTGCTTGTCGGACATTCAGTACTGGATGACCAGAAATTTTCTCCAATTAAATATTGAGAAGACCGAAGCCATTATCTCTGGAGCATCCACGATGCTGAGAATGACGTGAATAGCATGTTTACTGAGTTGGTCTTACCGCAGGTGAAGGGTCCACAGCCAGCTAGGGAATGGAAGACCAGCAGGAAGAGCAGTGCAAGGAAGGTAGTGCAGGGGTCCCCTGCGGTCATCCCCCTGCAAAACAGATACACCGTTTTGAGTACTGTTGAGGGGGATGACTCATCAGGGGAGGGCAGCAGCAGCCAAGTTCATGGCACCGTGGCTGGCTCTGCTGCACAGGAGGGCAGGAAAAAGAGTGGGAGAGCGATAGTGATAGGGGATTCGATTGTAAGGGGAATAGATAGGCGTTTCTGCGGCCGCAACCGAGACTCCAGGATGGTATGTTGCCTCCCTGGTACAAGGGTCAAGGATGTCTCAGAGCGGGTGCAGGACATTCTGAAAAGGGAGGGTGAACAGCCAGTTGTCGTGGTGCACATTGGTACCAACGATATCGGTAAAAAAAAGGAATGAGGTCCTACGAGATGAATTTAAGGAGCTAGGAACTAAATTAAAATGTAGGACCTCAAAAGTAGTAATCTCAGGATTGCTACCAGTGCCATGTGCTAGTCAGAGTAGGAATCGCAGGATAGCTCAGATGAATACGTGGCTTGAGCAGTGGTGCAGCAGGGAGGGATTCAAATTCCTGGGGCATTGGAACCGGTTCTGGGGGAGGTGGGACCAGTATAAACTGGACGGTCTGCACCAAGGCAGGACTGGAACCAATGCCCTAGGGGGAGTGTTTGCTAGTGCTGTTGGGGAGGAGTTAAACTAATATGGCAGGGAGATGGGAACCAATGCAGGGAGACAGAGGGAAACAAAAAGGAGACAAAAGCAAAAGACAGAAAGGACATGAATAAAAGTGGAGGGCAGAGAAACCCAAGGCAAAAAACAAAAAGGGCCACTGAATGTAAAGGAGCTGCAGGAGGGGTCAAAACTAAAAATCATGATTTAAAAACTAGTATTAAAACACTCTACCTAAACGCACGCAGCATTTGAAATAAAGTAAATGAGTTGACGGCACAAATCATTACAAATGGGTATGATTTGGTGGCCATTACAGAAATGTGGTTGCAGGGTGGCCAAGACTGGGAATTAAACATACAGGGGTACCTGACATTTCGGAAGGATAGACAAGAAGGGAAAGGAGGTGGGGTAGCTCTGTTAATAAAGGATGATATTAGGGCAGTTGTGAGAGACAATATTGGCTCTAATGAACAAAATGTTGAATCATTGTGGGTGGAGATTAGAGATAGTAAGGGGAAAAAGTCACTGGTGGGCGTAGTTTATAGGCCCCCAAATAATAACTTCACGGTGGGGCAGGCAATAATCAAGGGAATAATGGAGGCATGTGAAAAAGGAACGGCAGTAATCATGGGGGATTTTAACCTACATATCGATTGGTCAAATCAAAATCGCACGGGGTAACCTTGAGGAGGAATTCATAGAATGCATACAGGATTGTTTCTTGGAACAGTATGTTACAGAACCTACAAGGGAGCAAGCTATCTTAGATCTGGTCCTGAGTAATGAGACAGGAATAATAAACGATCTCCTAGTAAAAGATCCTCTCGGAATGAGTGATCACAGTATGGTTCAATTTGTAATACAGATTGAGGGTGAGGAAGTAGTGTCTCAAACGAGCGTACTATGCTTAAACAAAGGGGACTACAGTGGGATGAGGGCAGAGTTGGCTAAAGTAGACTGGAAACACAGACTAAACGGTGGCACAATTGAGGAACAGTGTAGGACTTTTAAGGAGCTCTTTCATAGTGCTCAACAAAAATATATTCCAGTGAAAAAGAAGGGCGGTAAGAGAAGGGATAACTAGCCATGGATAACCAAGGAAATAAAGGAGAGTATCAAATTAAAAACCAATGCGTATAAGGTGGCCAAGGTTAGTGGGAAAATAGAAGATTGGGAACATTTTAAACGACAGCAAAGAATGACTAAGAAAGCAATAAAGAAAGGAAAGATAGATTACGAAGGTAAACTTGCGCAAAACATAAAAACGGATAGTAAAAGTTTTTACAGATATATAAAACGGAAGAGAGTGACTAAAGTAAATGTTGGTCCCTTAGAAGATGAGAAGGGGGATTTAATAATGGGAAATGTGGAAATGGCTGAGACCTTAAACAATTATTTTGCTTCGGTCTTCACAGTGGAAGATACAGAAACCATGCCAGAAATTGCTGGTCACAGGAATGTGGGAAGGGAGGACCTTGAGACAATCACTATCACTTGGGGGGGTAGTGCTGGACAGGCTAATGGGACTCAAGGTAGACAAGTCCCCTGGTCCTGATGAAATGCATCCGAGGGTATTAAAAGAGATGGCGGAAGTTATAGCAGATGCATTCGTTATAATCTACCAAAATTCTCTGGACTCTGGGGAGGTACCAGTGGATTGGAAAGCAGCTAATGTAACGCCTCTGTTTAAAAAAGGGGGCAGACAAAAGGCAGGTAACTATAGGCCGGTTAGTTTAACATCTGTAGTGGGGAAAATGCTTGAAACTATCATTAAGGAAGAAATAGCGGGACATCTAGATAGGAATAGTGCAATCAAGCAGACGCAGCATGGATTCATGAAGTGGAAATCATGTTTAACTAATTTACTGGAATTCTTTGAGGATATAACGAGCATGGTGGATAGAGGTGTACCGATGGATGTGGTGTATTTAGATTTTCAAAAGGCATTCAATAAGGTGCCACACAAAAGGTTACTGCAGAAGATAAAGGTACGCGGAGTCAGAGGAAATGTATTAGCATGGATAGAGAATTGGCTGGCGAACAGAAAGCAGAGGGTCGGGATAAATGGGTCCTTTTCGGGTTGGAAATCGGTGGTTAGTGGTGTGCCACAGGGATCGCTGCTGGGACCACAACTGTTTACAATATACATAGATGACCTGGAAGAGGGGGCAGAGTGTAGTGTAACAAAATTTGCAGATGACACAAAGATTAGTGGGAAAGCAGGTTGTGTAGAGTACACAGAGAGGCTGCAAAGAGATTTAGATAGGTTAAGTGAATGGGCTAAAGTTTGGCAGATGGAATACAATGTCGGAAAATATGAGGTCATCCACCTTGGGAAAAAAAACAGTCAAAGGGAATATTATTTGAATGGGGAGAAATTGCATCATGCTGCGGTGCAGAGGGACCTGGCGGTCCTTGTGCATGAAACTCTTTTAGGAGTAAACAAAAAACATTAAACCATGCCCCCCGATCTGGGGGAAACACCAACATTTACAAGGCCATTTTTTTATCTTTTGGGGGTTTTTTTTGGGCACAGAATCAAATTTTTTTCCAAGTGCCCCCTATAAAAGGGGAGGGGGACACTAAAAGCACCGGCAATTAAAACAAATTAACTTAAAAACATAAAATCAAATTAAAATTTGGTTGCCGGGCGTGATGATGCACTCCAGTCCCTCCGGTGCCCACCTCTCGCGGAAGGCCGCGAGCGTACCGGTGGACACCGCGTGCTCCATCTCCAAGGACACCCTGGACCGGATGTAACTCTTTTAGAGTCTACCTGCAAAACATAAAACATGTATCCGTGCCACCCGACCTGGATGACACACCAGACATTTACAAGGCCCTTTTTTTCTTTTTTCTTTTTTTTTGTTTTTTGTTTTTTTTTTGGTTTTTTTTTGGGCACTAAAATCAAATTTTTTCCTTTTTCCAGTGCCCCCTATAAAAGGAGAGGGGGACACAAAAAGCACCGGCAATTAAAACAAAATAAACTTTAAAACGTAAAATCAAATTAAAATTTGGTTGCCGGGCGTGATGATGCACTCCAGTCCCTCCGGTGCCCACCTCTCGCGGAAGGCCGCGAGCGTACCGGTGGACACCGCGTGCTCCATCTCCAAGGACACCCTGGACCGGATGTAAGAGCGGAAGAGAGGCAGGCAGTCAGGTTGAACGACCCCCTCGACCGCCCGCTGCCTGGACCGGCTGATGGCACCCTTGGCCGTGCCCAGGAGCAGTCCTACGAGGAGGCCTTCGGACCTACCCGCTCCCCTCCGCACAGGGTGCCCAAAGATCAGGAGAGTGGGACTGAAGTGCAGCCAGAATTTCAGGAGCAGCCCCTTCAAATAATGGAACAGGGGCTGCAACCTCGTGCACTCAATAAAAACATGGAACACGGACTCCTCCAGACCGCAGAAATTGCAGGCGGCCTGGGAGTCCGTGAACCGGCTTAAAAATTTATTGCACGGCACTGCTCCGTGCACTACCCTCCAGGCCAAGTCCCCGATGAATAGTGGGAGGACCCCCGCGTAGAGTGCCCTCCATCGGGGACCCCCGCCTCCTCCGGACGGCAAGATGCTACGCCATGGCGTGTCCGGACGGCAGGCGAGGATGGCAAAGTTGAGAGTGTGCAGGAGCAGCCCGTACAGGAAACCCCTCCGCGCGGAACTGAAAGGCACGGAGGGGATTTCCCCGAGGCGGCTCAAGTTGTGAGGCGCCGGCCCCCGAGGGAGGTTCCGGGGTTTGGCGCCGATGAGGAATTCTGTCCGGACGGGGGTCAGTTCTGACGGGATCTCCCCACGTGCTTGAGCCTCCTCGATGCACCTAACGGAGTCGGGGCCTAGAGCTCTTTTTAGCGACTCGATGGCATCGGCCACGTGGCGGACGTTGGCAGAATTTAGGCGCCGCGCCAGCGTGTCTGGCGCCATCCAGCCCGCTCCTCCGCCATCGAGCAGGTCCCTGACCCTGGTCACCTCACCAGCCACAGCCCTCTCGTCGGACCGCCACCCAAAACTTCGGTCGTGGAGGTACGGATTCCCGAGCAGCGGCTCCTGCAGGACAGCCGCCACTCCAGCCGGTGGAGAGCTGCGCTTGGTGGAGACTTTGTTCCAGACCCTGGTGAGTTCCTTGTAAAAGACAGGCAGCTCCCGGAGGGCGGTCCTGACGCCCCCCACACTCACAAACAGGAGCTGCGTGTCGTAGTTGAGGCCGTGCTGCTGTCGGAAGAAATACATCGCCAGAGCACGCCACCTAGGAGGGGGCTCAACGTAAAGGTATCTCTGCAGGGTCTGAAGACGGAAAGTCGCGAGCTGGGCGCTGACGCACACCAACGACTGACCGCCCTCCCCAAGCGGCAGACTCAAGACCGCGGCAGAGACCCAGTGCTTCCTGTTGTTCCAGAAGAAGTCCACCAGCTTCTTCTGTATCTTGGCGACAAACGCAGGGGGAGGGGTCAAAGTGACCAGCCGGTACCACAACATGGCGGCCACCAGCTGGTTTATGACTAGTGCTCGACCCCTGTAGGACAGCACTCGGAGCAGTCCTGTCCAGCGCCCTAGGCGAGCGGCGACCTTGGCCTCCAGCTCCTGCCAGTTCGCCGGCCAGGCTTTCTCGTCGGGGCTAAGGTAGACTCCCAGATAGAGGAGATGGGTCGTGCTCCAGGCAAAAGGCCTGAGCTCCTCCGGCAGGGAGTCCATCCGCCACTGACCCACCAGGAGTCCGAAACATTTTTCCCAGTTGATTCTGGCGGAGGATGCGGCCGAGTAAATCTCCTGGCATTCACGCATCCTCCGCAGGTCAGTGGGATCCTCTACCGCGAGGAGCACGTCATCGGCGTAAGCCGAGAGGACGACCTCCACGCCCGGCCCTTGCAGAGCCAGTCCCGTCAACCTCGTCCGCAGGAGGCGCAGGAAAGGCTCCACGCAGACGGCATATAACTGGCCGGACATGGGGCATCCCTGGCGCACCCCTCTCCCAAAGCGAAGAGGCGCCGTCAAGGACCCGTTAACCTTAATCAGACACTCCGCGGCGGCGTACAAAAGTCGGATCCGGGTGAAGAAATGCGTCCCGAACCCGAAAGCGCGCAGAGTTCCGAGCAGATAGTCGTGATCCACCCTGTCGAACGCCTTCTCTTGGTCGAGGGATAGAAAGGCGACCGACAGACCAGCCTCCTGGGAGTAATGGATGAGGTCCCGGACCAGATGGATGTTATCGTGGACTGTGCGGCCCGGGACTGTGTAGGACTGGTCGGGGTGGATCATGTGGTCCAGCACGGCGCCAAGGCGAGCAGACATCGCCCTGGCGAAGATTTTTATAGTCCGTGCTGAGGAGGGAGACCGGGCGCCAGTTCTTAAGGAGGCGGAGATCGCCCTTCTTAGGCAGCAGGACGATGACTGCATTGCGCCAAGAGAGGGGCATCTCCTCGGTCGCCAGATTTTCCCCCAGGACCCGCGCGTAGTCGCCCCCCAGGACGTCCCAGAACGCCCTGTGGAACTCCACGGTCAGCCCGTCCAGCCCCAGGGATTTTCCCCTCGAGAGCCGGTCGAGGGCACCGGTCAGCTCCGCCAGGCTTAGCGGAGCTTCCAGATTTTCGGCGCCCTCCAGGCTGACCTTCGGCAGGTCCTCCCACAAAACTCTACGCGCTTCCTCGCTGGACGGGCCCTGTTGTTGACGCCCTCCGGATCCGAGACGAGAGAGCCGTCGTCGGCCAGCAGCGTCAAGAGCTGCTTAAGGACACCCTGTCTTTTTTCCAGCGAGTAGAAGAAGGGGGAGCCGCGGTCCAGATCCCGCAGGAACCGGATCCGCGACCTCACGAACGCGCCTCGGGACCCGACGAGCTGCAGGTCCTTCAGCGCGGCCTTCTTCGCTTCGTACACCGTCCGCAGGGCCGGGTCCCCGACGACTTGACCGACACGGGACTCTAGGTCGAGCATCTCTTTTTCTAGGCGCCCGACCCTGGCCGCCCGCCTCTTGGTCGACCCCCTCGTGTACTCTTGACAGAAGACGCGGACGTGAGCCTTGCCCACGTCCCACCATAGCCTCAAGGAGGGGAAGCCCCCCTGCTTCCTTCTCCAGTCGGCCCAGAAACGACGGAACGAGTCCTGGAACCGCACGTCCTCCAGCAGCTGGTTGCTAAAATGCCAGTACGCGGACCCCGTCCTCGCGCGGAGCGAAGCGAGCTCCGCCCACACCAGGTGGTGGTCCGAACACGTGGCCGCCGGGACGCAGGAAACGTACGCCCGAGACACGTAAAAGCGGTCGACTCTGGACCATCCTACTCCAGGCCTCACCCAAGTAAAGGCGCTGGAGTCGGGGTGGAGATTTCGCCAGACGTCCACCAATTCGAAGGACCCGACCAGGCCCCTCAACTTCTCCATCGCCGTCATGCTCTGCGGGGCACCGGAGCGGTCCCTCGCCTCGAGGCTGCAGTTAAAATCTCCCCCGAGGACAATGCAGTCGCCGACGTCGACGGAGCCAAGAAGAGCGGACACCTCTTCGAAGAAGCACGTTTGCTGCGGGCCGGGCTGAGGGGCGTACACGTTCACGAGATGGAGCGGCACGTCCCCCAGGCGAACCGTTACGTGCAGCAAGCGGCCTGGCACGGGCTCCTCGACCCCCAAGATCTCTGGCTGAAATTGCGGGGCCAGCAAGATGGCCACCCCACTAGAAGTGGCGGTGAGGTGGCTCATGCGGACCTCTCCTTGCCATTCCAGGAGCCATGTGGCTTCGTCTCCCGGAACGGTGTGGGTTTCTTGCAGGAAGCACGCCGCATATTTCCCCTCCCGCAGGAGCGAAAAATTGTTAAATCTACGGCGTGCCCCTCTGCCGCCGTTGATGTTGAGGCTGGCTATGGTTATCTTCATAACCTAACCTATTGTGGGGGGGAAGTGGAGTCGTTTGTTGACCTCCGCTCCTTCAGCAGCCCAGCGAGGAACTTTTTGAGCCGGCGCAGCTCAAGGCTTTGCGCCTTTGATAAGGGCCCGCCCGCGGCCATGGTTTTAGCGGCGGCGCAGACGGAAGCGATGAGCAACACCGGCTCAGACCAGCTTTCCAGGGCCAGACGGGCTTGGTCGCGGCGACCCCGGCACTGGACCAAAAAGTCCCGGAGTTCCTTTGCAGGAATGAGGAGCGTCTCAGCGGCGGACGCGAGCAGATCCACCGCCTCACTGGCGATGGACTCTAGATCTTCTCCCGCGTCCCCCACCGAGTCCCCGTCCTCCCCCGAGAGGTCGCCGCCAGCAGCCGGCCCGTCGACCGCACGAGGTACGGCAAACGGCCCGGCCGCTCCATCCGGCCCTGGCTCTGCCCCGATCCCACCCCCAGGATCGTCGGCAGAGGAGTCCCCACTGGGCTCTTTTAAAATTGGTGCTGGGTCGGGAAGCGACAGCGGAAGGGGTTCCTCCTCCGCCCCAGGAGCCGGGGAACACGGAGAGACCTGGTCTAGGAAATTCTCCAGGTCCACCAAGTCCCTCAGCTCCAAAGTAGGGGGCGAGGGTTGTTGTTCTTCCCCCTCCCCGCCGCCACCCCCCAGCCCAGCGTGTGGATGTATGTTAAAATTGTTCGCAGTTTCATTTTCTGCCGGGTCGAGCAAGTCCCGGGGGAAGTCGGTTATTGGCTGGGCGGGCTCAGGTTCGGCCTTTTCGGCCCCGCCCGCCTCAGTCCCCGGGACGCTCGATCCGGCGGCTACCCATTCCTCCGCTGGCCTCACGCCCCCCACGACAGGCAGATCTTTCACGCCATCCCCGGGAGGCAGAGGCTGGGCAGCCTTGACTGTCTCACCCTCCCCGGGGACAGATTCCTCGCGCCTATGGCGCATTTTGGGGGCGCCGGCGGGGGACGCGGGACATGCGGCGGGCACCGACTCCTCCGCGGAGGGATGTTGTTCCCACTCCACCTCATTGGAACGGTGCCTCCTTTTGTTCCTGGGGGTCGCGGAGACAGGGAGACCCCCATGTCTGCCGAGGCCTCCCGCTCCACTCCCCCCTTTTTCTTGTCATGCCCGCGCCCGAACCCCTCTGCGGTATTAGTCAAGGGCTCGGGCACGGGCTCAGGGCACCCCGCGCTCGCCGGTGACGGGGTTGGGCCGAGCGCGGTAAACAAATCGTCTGGCGCACCGAGGGGACCCGCCTCTAGATGTTTCGCCTTCTTCTGCGCCTTCCTTCTGATCGGACGCTCTCCCTCCCCCCCGCCGGAGGCCGTGAAAACAAAGGCCCCCGACGATGCCCGCGCACCCACAGCTCCTGGCACGCGGACGCTACTAGGGGGAGGGGTGGCGGCGGCGCCAGCCTTGGCCGCCTTCGGTGGTTTGGCGGCTTTGGAGATGGGGCAGTTCTTACGAACGTGCCCCACCTCCCTGCAGGCATGGCACCGCACGCCGTCCGACGTCCAGAAGACGCGGTAGGCAGTCCCCTCGTGCAGCACATTAAAATAGCCCTCCGTCGTCTCCTCCCGCGCCAGCCGGACAAAGAGCTGGAGGCGGAAGGAGAACACGTGGCGCAGGCTGCTCTCCCTGAGGCTGAGGGGTATGGGGTTGATCCCTGACCTTACCTCCCCCAGTTGGTGTAGGTGAGGGAGGAGGAGCTCAGCGGGAACAAAGGGCGGGACGTTTGAAATGATGACCCTCTGTGCGGTGGCCTCGAGAGGGTCCACCGGCAGGAATGTCCCGCCCACCGTGAGCCCCTTTTCGAGGGCCAGGGACACTGCCCGCTCCGACCCCAGGAAGAACACGGCCTTCCCAGACATCTTGGAGGCTGCGACAATGGCTGAGGGGCCGACTACCCCAGCCATCGCCCGCACGCACTCCTCAATGCTCATTGTGGGGTGAGTGTAGCTCTTGAACCCGTGTTTTTTAATTATCAGTCTGAATGGTGGCAGGGCAGCAGGAGGCGCAGGAGGCGCCGTGGATGTGGACGCTGTCTGCGCATATATCCTAGCTGGTCCTGCCACCGGCGTGGATGGGGTCGCCATCACGGGGTCCCTTTAAGGGCTACACCCACCCCAAAGTCACAGGCCTTAATGGTCTTTAAATGGCCTTGTTTAAATATTTGAACAGAGGGAGCTCTGAAAGAGGCACTCCTCTCCCCTAGTTGGCAATTGGGGAGGAGCCTTGCTCCCTCTGCTCAATTGTCTTAATTGGTTTTTTTTCAATCAATTGGGAGGAAGGGCTCTCAGAGAGAGAGGGGAGAGACAGAGAAAGAGAGAAAGAGTGAGGGGGGGTGGGAAAGAGGGAAACTGCAAGGGCAGGTCTCCCCTCACAGCAATGGGTGGGTGCACTCCCCAGATGGCAAACAAAACAGTCTTTTGGGTGGTCTTCGGGTGGGGGTAGAAGATGTCTTCACCTGAGGCAGCTGGAGCCACACAGGTACACACTCCCAACGATGTTAATTAGGGTAATTGCGTTTCTTCAGCCTGGTAGCTCCAGCTATCCCAGGCTAGGCAATGGGGGAGGGGTGCTTCAGTGGTGTGTGGGCCTAGCTGTAGGCAAGACCCCCACACACACTTCCACACACACACACACTCCCCGCGATGTTCCGGCCCTCGATTGGTCTTCTTTCCTCCCCCCACCGATACAACAAAGTATTTTTGGGGAATGCACCAAAACACACCCACCTCTGGCTGAAGAAGTCTTTCCCTCCTTCCACACTGGTAAATAGTTCTTTTTTCCCCCTCTCTCCAACTCTTTGTTGAAATAATGAAGGTGTTGCAGTCTTCTGTTCTCCTCCTCTCACTCTAGATGGATTAGGATTGTAGCCCCTTCCTTCCTCCTCTTCCTGGGCTGGTCTCAGGGCTCTCAAAGGCCTCCCAGACAGGAGCTCCTTGTGCATGAAACTCTTTTAGGAGTAAACAAAAAACATTAAACCTTGCCCCCGATCTGGGGGAAAGACCAACATTTACAAGGCCCTTTTTTTTATTTTTTTGGTCTTTTTTTTTTGGGGCACAGAATCAAATTTTTTTCCAAGTGCCCCCTATAAAAGGGGAGGGGGACACTAAAAGCACCGGCAATTAAAACAAATTAACTTAAAAAAACATCAAATCAAATTAAAATTTGGTTGCCGGGCGTGATGATGCACTCCAGTCCCTCCGGTGCCCACCTCTCGCGGAAGGCCGCGAGCGTACCAGTGGACACCACGTGCTCCATCTCCAAGGACACCCTGGACCGGATGTATGTGCGGAAGAGAGGCAGGCAGTCCGGCTGAACGACCCCCTCGACCGCCCGCTGCCTGGACCGGCTGATGGCCCCCTTGGCCGTGCCCAGGAGCAGTCCTACGAGGAGGCTCTCGGACCTACCCGCTCCCCTCCGCACAGGGTGCCCGAAGATCAGGAGTGTGGGACTGAAGTGCAGCCAGAATTTCAGGAGCAGCCCCTTTAAATAACAGAACAGGGGCTGCAACCTGGTGCACTCAATAAAAACATGGAACACGGACTCTTCCAGACCGCAGAAATTGCAGGTGGCCTGGGAGCCCGTGAACCGGCTTAAAAATTTATTGCACGGCACTGCTCCATGCACCACCCTCCAGGCCAAGTCCCCGACAAATAGTGGGAGGACCCCTGCGTAGAGTGCCCTCCATCGGGGACCCCTGCCTCCTCCGGACAGCAAGATGGTACGCCATGGCGTGTCCGGACGGCAGACGAGGATGGCAAAGTTGAGAGTGTGCAGGAGCAGCCCGTACAGGAAACCCCTCCGCGCGGAACTGAAAGGCACGGAGGGGATTTCCCCGAGGCGACTCAAGTTGTGAGGCGCCAGCCCCCGATGGAGGTTCCGGGATTTGGCGCCGATGAGGGGGACGGGGGTCAGTTCGGACGGGATCTCCCCACGTGCTTGAGTCTCCTCGATGCACCTAACGGAGTCGGGGCCCAGAGCTGTTTTTAGCGACTCGATGGCATCGGCCGCGTGGCGGACGTTGGCAGAATTTAGGCGCCGTGCCAGCGTGTCTGGCGCCATCCAGCCCGCTCCTCCGCCATCGAGCAGGTCCCTGACCCTGGTCACCTCACCAGCCACAGCCCTCTCGTCCGACCGCCACCTAAAACCTTGGTCGTGGAGGTACGGATTCCCGAGCAGCGGCTCCTGCAGGACGGCCGCCACTCCAGCCAGTGGAGACTTTGTTCCAGACCCTGGTGAGTTCCTTGTAAAAGACAGGCAGCTCCTGGAGGGCGTTCCTGACGCCCCCCACACTCACAAACAGGAGCTGCGTGTCGTAGTTGAGGCCGTGCTGCTGGCGGAAGAAATACGTCGCCAGAGCACGCCACCTAGGAGGGGGCTCAACGTAAAGGTATCTCTGCAGGGTCTGAAGACGGAAAGTCGCGAGCTGGGCGCTGACGCACACCAACGACTGACCGCCCTCCCTAAGCGGGAGCCTCAAGACCGTGGCAGAGACCCAGTGCTTCCTGTTGTTCCAGAAGAAGTCCACCAGCTTCTTCTGTATCTTGACGACAAACGCAGGGGGAGGGGTCAAAGTGACCAGCCGGTACCACAACATGGTGGCCACCAGCTGTTTATGACTAGCGCTCGACCCCTGTAGGACAGCACTCGGAGCAGTCCTGTCCAGCGCCCTAGGTGAGCAGCGACCTTGGCCTCCAGCTCCTGCCAGTTCGCCGGCCAGACTTCCTCGTCGGGGCTAAGGTAGACTCCCAGATAGAGGAGATGGGTCGTGCTCCAGGCAAAAGGCCTGAGCTCCTCCGGCAGGGAGTCCATCCGCCACTGACCCACCAGGAGTCCGGAACATTTCTCCCAGTTGATTCTGGCGGAGGATGTGGCCGAGTAAATCGCCTGGCACTCACGCATCCTCCACAGGTCAGCGGGATCCTCTACCGCGAGGAGCACGTCATCGGCGTAAGCCGAGAGGACGACCTCCACACCCGGCCCTTGCAGAGCCAGTCCCGTCAACCTCGTCCGCAGGAGGCGCAGGAAAGGCTCCACGCAGATGGCATATAACTGGCCGGACTAGGGGCATCCCTGGCGCACCCCTCTCCCAAAGTGAAGGGGCGCCGTCAAGGACCCGTTAACCTTAATCAGACACTCCGCGGCAGCGTACAATAGTCGGATCCGGGCGACGAAATGCGTCCCGAACCCGAAAGCGCGCAGAGTTCCGAGCAGATAGTCGTGATCCACCCTGTCGAACGCCTTCTCTTGGTCGAGGGATAGGAAGGCGACCGACAGACCAGCCTCCTGGGAGTAATGGATGAGGTCCCGGACCAGATGGATGTTATCGTGGATTGTCCGGCCCGGGACTGTGTAGGACTGGTCGGGGTGGATCATGTGGTCCAGCACGGCGCCAAGGCGAGCAGACATCGCCCTGGCGAAGATTTTGTAGTCCGTGCTGAGGAGGGAGACCGGGCGCCAGTTCTTAAGGAGGCGGTGATCGCCCTTTTTAGGCAGCAGGACGATGACTGCCCTGCACCAAGAGAGGGGCATCTCCCCGGTCGCCAGACTTTCCCCCAGGACCTGCGCGTAGTCGCCCCCCAGGACGTCCCAGAACGCTCTGTGGAACTCCACGGTCAGCCCGTCCAGCCCCGGGGATTTTCCCCTCGAGAGCCGGTCGAGGGCACCGGTCAGCTCCGCCAGGCTGAGCGGAGCTTCCAGATTTTTAGCACCCTCCGGGCTGACCTTCGGCAGGTCCTCCCATAAAACTCTACGCATTTCCTCGTTGGACGGCTCCGGAGAGAACAGGGCCCCGTAATATTCACGGGCCCTGTTGTTGATGCCCTCCGGATCCGAGACGAGAGAGCCGTCGTCGGCCAGCAGCGTCAAGAGCTGCTTACGGACACCCTGTCTTTTTTCCAGCGAGTAGAAGAAGGGGGAGCCGCGGTCCAGATCCCGCAGGAACCGGATCCGCGACCTCACGAACGCGCCTCGGGACCCGACGAGCTGCAGGTCCTTCAGCGCGGCCTTCTTCGCTTGGTACACCGTCCGCAGGGCCGGGTCCTGGACGACTTGACCGACACGGGACTCTAGGTCGAGCACCTCTTTTTCTAGGCGCCCGACCCTAGCCGTCTGCCTCTTGGTCGACCCCCTCGCGTACTCTTGACAGAAGACGCGGACGTGAGCCTTGCCCACGTCCCATCATAGCCTCAAGGAGGGGAAGCCCCCCTGCTTCCTTCTCCAGTCGGACCAGAATCGACGGAACGAGTCCTGGAACCGCACGTCCTCCAGCAGCCGGTTGTTAAAGTGCCAGTACGCGGACCCCGTCCTCGCGCGGAGCGAAGCGAGCTCCGCCCACACCAGGTGGTGGTCCAAACACGGCAGCGGCCACATGGAGGCCGCCGGGACGCAGGAAACGTACGCCCGAGACACGTAAAAGCGGTCGACTCTGGACCATCCTACTCCAGGCCTCACCCAAGTAAAGGCGCTGGAGTCGGGGTGGTGATTTCGCCAGACGTCCACCAAGTCGAAGGACCCGACCAGGTCCCTCAACTTCTCCATTGCCGTCATGCACTGCGGGGCACCGGAGCGGTCCCTCGCCTCGAGGGTGCAGTTAAAATCTCCCCCGAGGACACTGCAGTCGCCGACGTCGACGGAACCAAGAAGAGCGTTTGCTGCGGGCCGGGCTGAGGGGCGTACACGTTCACGAGATGGAGCGGCACGTCCCCCAGGTGAACCGTGACGTGCAGCAAGCGGCCTGGCACGGGCTCCTCGACCCCCAAGATCTCCGGCTGAAAATGCGGGGCCAGCAAGATGGCCACCCCACTAGAAGTGGCGGTGAGGTGTCTCATGCGGACCTCTCCTTGCCATTTCAGGAGCCATGTGGCTTCGTCTCCCGGAACGGTGTGGGTTTCTTGCAGGAAGCACGCCGCATATTTCCCCTCCCGCAGGAGCGAAAAATTGTTAAATCTACGGCGTGCCCCTCTGCCGCCGTTGATGTTGAGGCTGGCTATGGTTATCTTCATGACAAGAGCATAGTGCAACCTCTACCTAACCTATTGTGGGGGAGGGAGCGGAGTCATTTGTTGACCTCCACTCCTTCAGCAGCCCAGCGAGGAACTTTTTGAGCCGGCGCAGCTCAAGGCCTTGCGCCTTTGATAAGGGCCCGCCCGCGGCCATGGTTTTAGCGGCGGCGCGGACGGAAGCGATGAGCAACACCGGGCCAGATGGGTTCGGTTGCGGCGACCCCGGCACTGGACCAAATAGTCCCGGAGATCCTCTACGGGAATGAGGAGGGACTCAGCGGCGGGAACGAGGAGATCCACCGCCTCACTGGCGATGGACTCGAGATCTTCACCCGCATCCTCCACCGAGTCCCTGTCCTCCTCCGGGACGTCGCCGCTAGCAGCCGGCCCGTCGACCGCACGAGGTACGGCAAACGGCCCGGCCGCTCCATCCGGCCCTGGCTCTGCCCCGATCCCACCCCCAGGATCGTCGGCGGAGGAGTACCCACTGGGCTCCTTTAGAATTGGTGCTGGGTCGGGAAGCGACAGCGGAAGGGGTTCCTCCTCCGCCCCAGGAGCCGGGGAACACGGAGAGACCTGGTCAAAGTAATATTCCAGGTCCTCCAAGTACCCCAGCTCCAAAGTAGGGGGCGAGGGTTGTTGTTCTTCCCCCTCCCCGCCGCCACCCCCCGGCCCAGCGTGTACAGTATTGTTAAAATTAATCCTATTTTCAGTTTCTTCCGTGCCGAGCGACTCCCGGGGGAAGTTGGGTAATAGCTGGGCGGGCTCAGGTTCGGCCTTTTCGGCCCCGCCCGCCTCAGTCCCCGGGACGCTCGACCCGGCGGCTACGCATTCCTCCGCTGGCCCCACGCCCCCCACGACAGGCAGATCTTTCACGCCATCCCCGGGAGGCAGAGGCTGGGCAGCCTCGACTGCCTCACCCTCCCCGGGGACAGATTCCTCGCGCCTATGGCGCATTTTGGGGGCGCCGGTGGGGGACGCGGGACACGCGGCAGGCACCGACTCCTCCGCGGAGGGATGTTGTTCCCACTCCACCTCATTGGAGCTGCGCCTCCTTTTGTTCCTGGGGGGGCGCGGAGACAGGGAGACCCCCATGTCTGCCGAGGCCTCTCGCTCCACTCCCCCCTTTTTCTTGTCATGCCCGCGCCCGAACCCCTCTGCGGTATTAGTCAAGGGCTCGGGCATGGGCTCAGGGCACCCCCGCTTTCGCCGGTGACGGGGTTGGGCCAAGCGCGGTAAACAAATCGTCTTGCGCACTGAGGGGACCCGCCTCCAGATGTTTCGGCTTCTTCCGCGCCTTCATTCCAATCGGACGCTCTCCCTCCCCCCCGCCGGAGGCCGTGAAAACAAAGGCCCCCGACGATGCCCGCGCACCCACAGCTCCTGGCACGCGGACGCTACTAGGGGGAGGGGTGGCGGCGGCGCCAGCCTTGGCCGCCTTCGGTGGTTTGGCGGCCTTGGAGGCGGGGCAGTTCTTACGAACGTGCCCCACCTCCCTACAGGCATGGCACCGCACGCCGTCCGACGTCCAGAAGACGCGGTAGGCAGTCCCCTCGTGCAGCACATTAAAATAGCCCTCCGTCGTCTCCTCCCGCGCCAGCCGGACAAAGAGCTGGCGGCGGAAGGAGAACACGTGGCACAGGCTGTTCTCCCTGAGGCCGAGGGGTATGGGGTTGATCCCCGACCTCACCTCCCCCAGTTGGTGTAGGTGAGGGAGGAGGAGCTCAGCTGGAACAAAGGGCGGAACGTTTGAAATGATGACCCTCTGTGCGGTGGCCTCGAGAGGGTCCACCGGCAGGAATGTCCCGCCCACCGTGAGCCCCTTTTCGAGGGCCAGGGACACCGCCCGCTCCGACCCCAGGAAGAACACGGCCTTCCCAGACATCTTGGAGGCTGCGACAATGGCCGAGGGGAGGGGAGGGGAGAGACAGAGAAAGAGAGAAAAAGAGTGAGGGGGTGGGAAAGAGGGAAACTGCAAGGGCAGGTCTCCCCTCACAGCAATGGGTGGGTGCACTCCCCAGATGGCAAACAAAACAGTCTTTGGGGTGGTCTTCGGGTGGGGGGAGAAGATGTCTTCACCTGGGGCAGCTGGAGCCACACAGGTACACACTCCCAACGATGTTAATTAGGGTAATTGAGTTTCTTCAGCCTGGTAGCTCCAGCTATCCCAGGCTAGGCAATGGGGGAGGGGTGCTTCAGTGGTGTGTGAACCTAGCTGTAGGCAAGACCCCCACACACACTTCCACACACACACACACTCCCCGCGATGTTCCAGCCCTCGATTGGTCTTCTTTCCTCCCCCCACCGATACAACAAAGTCTTTTTGGGGAATGCACCAAAACACACCCACCTCTGGCTGAAGAAGTCTTTCCCTCCTTCCACACTGGTAAGTAGTTCTTTTTTCCCCCTCTCTCCAACTCTTTGTTGAAATAATAAAGGTGTTGCAGTCTTCTGTTCTCCTCCTCTCACTCTAGATGGATTAGGATTGTAGCCCCTTCCTTCCTCCTCTTCCTGGGCTGGTCTCAGGGCTCTCAAAGGCCTACCAGACAGGAGCTCCTTGTGCATGAATCCCAAAAAGTTAGTTTGCAGGTGCAACAGGTAATCAGGAAGGCGAATGGAATGTTGCCCTTCATTGCGAGAGGGATGGAGTACAAAAGCAGGGAGGTCCTTCTGCAACTGTATAGGGTATTGGTGAGGCTGCACCTGGAGTACTGTGTGCAGTTTTGGTCACCTTACTTAAGGAAGGATATACTAGCTTTGGAGGGGGTACAGAGACGATTCACTAGGCTGAGGGGGTTACCTTATGATGATAGATTGAGTAGACTGGGTCTTTACTCGTTGGAGTTCAGAAGGATGAGGGGTGATCTTATAGAAACATTTAAAATAATGAAAGGGATAGACAAGATAGAGGCAGAGAGGTTGTTTCCACTGGTCGGGGAGACTAGAACTAGGGGGCACAGCCTCAAAATATGGGAGAGTCAATTTAAAACCGAGTTGAGAAGGAATTTCTTCTCCCAGAGGGTTGTGAATCTGTGGAATTCTCTGCCCAAGGAAGCAGTTGAGGCTAGCTCATTGAAGGTATTCAAGTCACAGATAGATAGATTTTTAACCAATAAGGGAATTAAGGGTTACGGGGAGCGGGCGGGTAAGTGGAGCTGAGTCCACGGCCAGATTAGCCATGATGTTGTTGAATGGCAGAGCAGGCTCGAGGGGCTAGATGACCTACTCCTGGTCCTAATTCTTATGTTCTTTTGTTCTTATGGTTCCCGCCACAAACTGCGTTCCCTAACCACTGACTCCATCCCTCTCCCTCGCATCAATCTGAGGGTGAACAATACTGTTCGCAACCTAAGTGTCATATTTGACCCTGAAATGTGTTTCCAGACACATATCCGCGGCATAACTAAAACCGTCTTTTTCCACCTCCGTAACATCGCCCGCCTCCGCCCCTGCCTCAGCTCTTCTGCTGCTGAAACCCTCATCCATGCCTTTGTTACCTCTAGACTTGACTACTCCAACTCACTCCTAGCCGGCCTCCCACATTCCACACCATGTAAACTTGCAGTCATCCAACACTCAGCAGCCCGTATACTAACCCGCACTAAGTCAAGATCACCCATCACCCCTGTGCTTTCTGACCTACATTGGCTCCCAGTTAAACAATGCCTCAATTTCAAAATTCTTATACTTATTTACAAATCACTCCATGGACTTGTTCCCTCACTATCTCTGTAATCTTTTTCAGCCTCACACCCCTCAAGATATCTGTGCTCCTCAAATTCTGGCTTCTTGAACATCCATGATTATAAATGCTCAACCATCGGTGAACATGCCTTCAGCTGCCTGGGCCCTAAGCTCTGGAACTCCCTCCCTAAACCTCTCTGCCTCCCTTTCCTCCTTTAAGGCGCTCGTTAAAATCTACCCCTTTAAATAAGCTTTTGATTATCTGCCTTAATTTCTTCTGTGGCTCAGTGTCAAATGTATCTGTTTGTCTGTAACACTGTTGTGAAGCGCGTTGGGACGTTTTACTATGTTAAAGGCACTATATAAATAAAAATTATTAGTATTATTATTATCAAGTCCAAAGCAATTCTACCCAGATGTTGCTGAAAAGCTTAATGTGGCATTCAGACTTCAGTAAGAAGGCTGGAATATTTGCAGTCCATCAAGTTTGTATACATGCTTAATGATCTTTGTTCATCCTTGCCTGAAGGCGCTGCCTCCTTACTGACATATGATTCCAAAAAAAGAAGGAACATTGCGATGCACATGTGTCTCTGTACGTGTGTCTGTGTGTGTGTGGCTGTATGTGTGTCTCTATGTGTGTCTCTGTGTGTGTGTACCTGTGTGTGTGTCTCGGTACGTGTGTCTCTGTACATGTGTCTCTGTGTGTGTGCCAATGTATGTGTGTCTCTGTATGTGTGTCTCCGTGTGTGTGTGTCTGTGTGTGTGTCTATATGTGTGTCTCTCTATGTGTGTGTGTCTCTGTACGTGTCTCTGTACGTGTGTCTCTGTACTTGTGTCTCTATGTGTGTGTGGCTGTATGTGTCTCTCTATGTGTCTCTCTATGTGTCTCTCTATGTGTGTGTCTCTGTACGTGTGTCTCTGTACGTGTGTCACTGTGTGTGTGCCAATGTATGTGTGTCTCTGTATATGTGTCTTTGTATATGTGTCTCTGTACATGTGTCACTGTATGCGTGTCACTGTATGTGTGTCTCGGTATGTGTGTCTCTGTATGTATGTGTGTGTGTGCCTCTATTTGTGTCTCTGTATATGTGTCTCTGTATGTGTGTTTCTGTATGTGTGTCTCTGTATGTATACAGTGCCAGATCCCAATTATCCAGGAGGCTTACAGCTTGGCTATTCACTCAAGGGGCAGGTTCACCTTGTCCAGAAAGAGTTAATGGAGCTGCGCCTTAGAGCAGTGATGGCTTCATTTGTGTAAATGTAATCTGTTTAATCTTATTAATCAGCCCTGTCACTTCTGTGCTCCCAAGGTGACCTATGGACTAGATCCTGCAGTTGTTTACTGAACTTTGAGATTTATTCATTACTCTGAATAGATTTAAAACAAACAGAAAGGACCGATCTTTACAGAGTACCGCATGCCAGTTAGTATTTAGAAAGGATGGACTTAGTCCACATGTATTGGCTACACGGTGGCAACTTGAAGCTTATTAATTGGGAAATTAAATCATTCTCTGCCACATCCATGAAGCAGAGTATCCATCGACATCCACTTAAAAACTATACATTGAGAAACAATTGGTGCCTGAGTGAAATTCTCCAACAAGGGAATGTCTGTATATCTGTATGTACCACATCCCATTAACTGGTATCAAGCACAATAGGGATGTCAGTGTAAGCCCATTACTGGAGGACAAGACAATGATCCTAGGAATCTGAAAATTCTACAACAACATCCAATCCGACTGTCGTTAATCCACACGCCTTTTGTTCCTGTATTTGGAGGTTGAACCGGACCCCAAAGCCTCTCAACGTGACCTTGATAGTACCACTTTGTTGCAGTAATTAACAAGTCTGGCGTAAAAATAAAAAAGGGAAGGTGGCTCAACCGTGGCTATCTAGGGAAATCAGGGATAGTATTAAAGCCAAGGAAGTGGCATACAAATTGGCCAGAAATAGCAGCGAACTTGGGGACTGGGAGAAATTTAGAACTCAGCAGAGGAGGACAAAGGGTTTGATTAGGGCAGGGAAAATGGAGTACGAGAAGAAGCTTGCAGGGAACATTAAGGCGGATTGCAAAAGTTTCTATAGGTATGTAAAGAGAAAAAGGTTAGTAAGGACAAACGTAGGTCCCCTGCAGTCAGAATCAGGGGAAGTCATAACGGGGAACAAAGAAATGGCAAACCAATTGAACAAGTACTTTGGTTCAGTATTCACTAAGGAGGACACAAACAACCTTCCGGATATAAAAGGGGTCAGAGGGTCTAGTAAGGAGGAGGAACTGAGGGAAATCTTTATTAGTCGGGAAATTGTGTTGGGGAAATTGATGGGATTGAAGGCTGATAAATCCCCAGGGCCTGATGGACTGCATCCCAGAGTACTTAAGGAGGTGGCCTTGGAAATAGCGGATGCATTGACAGTCATTTTCCAACATTCCATTGACTCTGGATCAGTTCCTATCGAGTGGAGGGTAGCCAATGTAACCCCACTTTTTAAAAAAGGAGGGAGAGAGAAAACAGGGAATTATAGACCGGTCAGCCTGACCTCAGTAGTGGGTAAAATGATGGAATCAATTATTAAGGATGTCATAGCAGTGCATTTGGAAAATGGTGACATGATAGGTCCAAGTCAGCATGGATTTGTGAAAGGGAGATCATGCTTGACAAATCTTCTGGAATTTTTTGAGGATGTTTCCAGTAAAGTGGACAAAGGAGAACCAGTTGATGTGGTATATTTGGACTTTCAGAAGGCTTTCGACAAGGTCCCACACAGGAGATTAATGTGCAAAGTTAAAGCACATGGGATTGGGGGTAGTGTGCTGACGTGGATTGAGAACTGGTTGTCAGACAGGAAGCAAAGAGTAGGAGTAAATGGGTACTTTTCAGAATGGCAGGCAGTGACTAGTGGGGTACCGCAAGGTTCTGTGCTGGGGCCCCAGCTGTTTACATTGTACATTAATGATTTAGACGAGGGGATTAAATGTAGTATCTCCAAATTTGCGGATGACACTAAGTTGGGTGGCAGTGTGAGCTGCGATGAGGATGCTATGAGGCTGCAGAGTGACTTGGATAGGTTAGGTGAGTGGGCAAATGCGTGGCAGATGAAGTATAATGTGGATAAATGTGAGGTTATCCACTTTGGTGGTAAAAACAGAGAGACAGACTATTAACTGAATGGTGACAGATTAGGAAGGGGGAAGGTGCAGCGAGACCTGGGTGTCATGGTACATCAGTCATTGAAGGTTGGCATGCAGGTACAGCAGGCGGTTAAGAAAGCAAATGGCATGTTGGCCTTCATAGCGAGGGGATTTGAGTACAGGGGCAGGGAGGTGTTGCTACAGTTGTATAGGGCCTTGGTGAGGCCACACCTGGAGTATTGTGTACAGTTTTGGTCTCCTAACTTGAGGAAGGACGTTCTTGCTATTGAGGGAGTGCAGCCAAGATTCACCAGACTGATTCCCGGGATGGTGGGACTGACCTATCAAGAAAGACTGGATCAACTGGGCTTGTATTCACTGGAGTTCAGAAGAGTGAGAGGGGACCTCATAGAAACGTTTAAAATTCTGACGGGTTTGGACAGGTTGGATGCAGGAAGAATGTTCCCAATGTTGGGGAAGTCCAGAACCAGGGGTCACAGTCTAAGGATAAGGGGTAAGCCATTTAGGACCGAGATGAGGAGAAACTTCTTCACCCAGAGAGTGGTGAACCTGTGGAATTCTCTACCACAGAAAGTAGTTGAGGCCAATTCACTAAATATATTCAAAAGGGAGTTAGATGAAGTCCTTACTACTCGGGGGATCAAGGGGTATGGCGAGAAAGCAGGAAGGGGGTACTGAAGTTTCATGTTCAGCCATGAACTCATTGAATGGCGGTGCAGGCTAGAAGGGCTGAATGGCCTGCTCCTGCACCTATTTTCTATGTTTCTATGTTTCTATGTTTACCCAATTGGTCCCAGCTTCAAGTAAACCCATTTCTGGGATGTGAATTCGTGCTGGAACCAATTCATAGCTCATGAAGTCTAAACAGTTGCAGAATTTACAGCTGTAACTCGTCCATTCCAGCCTCCTCATCAGAGATTGGTCTGAGAATGAGCACACATGAGCCATTCTTCATCAACAACCTCTAATCTAATGCCATGTACTGTGAATAAAAAACAGACAGGATGAAACTCCCAATATAAAAATAATAGGGGTGAATTTCCTTGCCATTTCTAAGGTACTTATGACGCAACAACAGCATGGGATTTTGTTTTGCAACGAAATTTGAAGCGGTTTACTTCCAATTTGCATCGTAAAATGGCTTCCCCGAGTTTCCTGGTGCTTCTGGAGTTCTCCCGCTGTCTGCCCGCTGAGTGTAAATACGGCAACAGCGCCGGTGGCAAAGTCTCTGCGAAGTTCCTGGGTTCGGACAGCTGCTGCACTCGGGGTGAATGACACTGAGGTCTGTGAGGGGCAGCAGCCAGGATCAGCTGGTCAAGGCGGAAGTGAGGAGTACCTCACACAGAAGACTCTGGAGAGCTTTGAATACAGATTGCTGCAGGTGAAAAATGCACATTTTCTTTTTTTGTTGCATTCTTCCCACAGACACCTGCATTTGATTCTGACTGCTTGATCAGACCAATCAGGGGCGGATTAACCATGGGGCGGATGGGGCTGTAGCCCCTGGCCCACCAAAGAACATAGGCCCACCAAATAAATGTCGGAAAAAATATATAAGGCCTCCCAAATAGGCTGAATGGAATGGACAATAAGAGAGGAAAAACAAGACCGAGGAAAATACTGTTTATTGGTCTAAAGTGTACATACCTATTTTTGCAGAGTACCCATATACACTAATGTACCTATATACAGAACAGAATATGCACTAGACTGTTTTATTTCACATGTTATTGAGAGAAATGTGTATATATGTATAGAAATCTAGTATTGCAATGTTACCAGAACCAGAATATATACCTACTTGATACAGAATATATGCTTTCATTGTTGAATATACTGGCCTATGTTTTCATAATCAGAATCAGAATTGTTGTGTATGTATATGCCCGGTACACTCAATGTTACATAAGACCAATGAATGTATCTTTACACTGTACACAATATGCCTGTACACCAGAGGGTGCAACAGGTGGAGACCTAGAGGTCACCCGTACATCGCAGGTAACCAGGTATAAAAGGAAGTCCACCTTACTGTAACTGCATTCATGAGCTACAATGACTGGACTAAGGTCACAACAGTTCAAGTGCAATACCATGCCTCTTGGAGTCATTACTAGAGTACCTGCAAACACTACAATTGGCGACGAGAATACGAATTCCACGCGGAAAATGGCTAGCCTTGGCAACTTTCAACAATTACCTGATGGGGAAGATTGGGATGACTTTGTGGAAAGGCTAGAGCACTACTTCAACATGTACGACCTGGCTGGAAACACACCGACCTCGCTGGCTGATAAGCCCCGAGCCATCCTGCTCAGCAGTTGTGGGCCCACCATTCATGGCCTTGTCAGGGACTTGCTAGCCCCAGAGAAGACGACAACGAAAACGTTTGCGGAGCTCGTAACCCTGATACAGGAACAGCTTAAGCCAAAAGAGAGCATCCTAACAGCGTGACACCAATTCTATACACACCGGTGGCCCGAAGGCCAAGAAATCGCAAAATGTGCTGCAGACCTGAGGCGATTGGCTGCACCGTGTGATTTTGGTGACCACCTCACCGAAGCACCGAGGGACATTTTTGTTATTGGAATCGGCCACGAGGGCCTCCTCCACAGGCTGCTCTCTGCGGACACCACCGTCACCCTGCAGAAAGCAATTAACGTGAGCCAGACGTTCATGGCCTCAGCCTGCGATTCCAAGAGGATGATGACTCATCCCCAGGACTCCAACACGGCAAGTACCGTGAACCAAATGACGCCTTTCAGAGGCAAGACCGTGACCCCAACCCCCACAACCCTGAGTCCGCCGCAGGGGAACCGGCCAGCCACATGCAGGCGCTGTGGAGGAAATTACAGAGCCCACCAGTGCCGATGCAGAGACTATACTTGCAAGGGCTGTAACACTAAAGGCCATCTACAGCAAATGTATAAAATAAATTTTACTCACCGAGTCTCTGAAGAGTTGGTCGATCACCCGGGCTCCAGCGCTGATGAAGATGAAGAGAGAGTCCAGGAGGCAGCTCAGCCCCAGGAAGAGGTGTACAGAGTGTTTATCTGCTCCACCGAGAGTTCCCTGTTGAAGATAGAAGTTGAAATCAATGGTGTTCCAGACTCCATGGAAGTCGACACAGGGGCGAGCCAATCGCTGATGAACCAGACTACCTTCGAGAAACTCTGGGACAACTCTATCGAACAACCTAAAATGCTACCAATCCAGGTGAGGCTGCTCACTTACACAAACGACACCATCCCAGTCGTGGGCGGCACGTCCAGGTGTCCTATGGCGGCGCGATGCACAAGTTACCTTTGTGGATCGTTTCTGGTGATGGTCCAACACTGCTAGGAAGAAGTTGGATGAAGCAAATCCAAATCTGTTGGAGCTGGAAAAGCCTCCAGGCCCTGACGCCTCGACTTCATAGGCGGCCCCAAATTTGGATCCATCGCAACACCTGAAGATCCGACCGTCCAGTTCGACTGCGCGGCGATGACACAGACCGCACTACCCTACGGCGAGATGATCCAACCCAAACGGACAGAACACACCTTCTGGGCCGTGGCAGGACTCAGAAGGGAGAAGATCGATGCAGAAGGTATTTCCCCGGCTTCAGTGGCAGAACCTGGGGAGAAAAGGATCACCGCAGCCTACCGCGAGGAGAGAGAAAAGATGGCACCCGCACCACGAGGCGAAGTGCCTGAAATTAAAATGGCCGCAACCAGACCACGAGGAGCAGCATTGAGGGAGCAACATGCAATGCCGAGCAGTGAACCTGATTGGGGTAAAGATTGCAAGGCCCTCTTAAAGGAGACCGGCAACCCAGAACAATTAAAGGGACAGTTCCACTTTTTGTACAGCGGTGCCAGTGATACTAATGTGAGACAGAAAATTAACTGTACCGTTGAACAGAGATGCCGGTAGGATACGTGGAAAAGGTGTAATTGATGAACACAAGTATCTAAATGTAACATTGTACAGCGATGCTGGTAATATACAGGGAAAATATGTAATTGAGCGTAAAGACGTAATTGACAAATGTGAAGTCATACCTGAGAGCGATCGGAGCCAATGTATCATGAATGTAAACGATGGAATAATGTGTGATGCCGGGTTGAAGATGCTCACCGACAAAACCAAGGGCAATCTCCCGTTCGAAGCACCCAGGTCCAGCGGGCTACCAATCATGTAGCCTGCGCCTCCGGGACCAAGGTGATGCTCCAGGGAGCGTGGGCACACACAGTGGGAGCTTACCCACTGCAGGTCCAGTGATCAGCGGATGGCACGGGCACCACTACTGACACCCTGCCCCAGATCAGCCCTACCCCTCTGGTCACCAGGGCCAGCAACAGGAGCAAGAGGCCAGCACCCTCCAGCCCTCCCGATGGGACCTGGGATGACCAGCAGCAGGGAGACCTTGCAGCCCTCAAAGGAGGACAGGGAGGCCACACATTCCTGTGGCTCTGCTCACCACTAGGCAACGGCAAAGGCCCTGAGACCCAGCCAAGAGAGCGATCCGAGCCCACCCAGCTGGCAAGGGGCACAGCGCCGCCATCAGACAACCCGGACACAGTCCAGTCATTCTGGAACTAGCATCCTCACCCACCTGCACCTACCCCCCAGGGGCAAGACTGTAATATCACGTATGTACCTTACCTGTAAAATGTACTTGTTCCACTACTGCTAAACCCAAACAGTCATGTAACCAATCCTATTTTTTGTACATGTATGTAAATGCAACTGTCGAGCCACACACATGGTCTATGTATGGTGGGGGGGGGGGCGGAGGGGGGAGGAATGGGGGTATATAGCCATGGACACATGGATCACACCCAGAACCCACTCAAACCCCCACTTCAACCTCCAACCGTCCACTGCTGACCATTTCCCAATGTTGTGGCAATAAGGACTTGGGGGTCTACAGGGAGAGAGCCGTTCCCAAGCACAGACAAAGTGCAAGGGCTTTGAGCACTCAAGTCGAGGGCCAGAGCACCCAGTGCAAAGGCCAGTGGCACAGGACTTAGGGGAGAGTTATGTTGTGTATGTATATACCCTGTACACTCAATGTACAGTTATATAAGACCAATGAATGTATCTCTGCACTGTATACAATATGCCTGTACCACCAGAGGGTGCAACAGGTGGAGACCTAGAGGTCACCTGTACACCTAAGGTAACCAGGTTTAAAAGGGAGCCTACCTTACTGTAACTGCATTCAGGAGCTGCAATAAATGGACTAAGGTCACAACAGTTCAAGTACAATACCTTACCTCATGGAGTCATTACTAGAGTGCCTGCAATCACTACAAGAATCTTATAGGTAATGTAATAAACATGAACAAACATAACTATAGGCCCATTTGGATCACTTTGCCCCAGGCCACCAGGTCCTTAATCCGGCCCTGAGACTAACGACAGATTTTCAGAACCCCAACCCCTACACAGGGGTTTCTCAGGAGCAGATGTGGCATTCCATATGGGCATACTCTTGTACGCATCATCTCAGAGAGAGAACAGCACCACAGGATGGAGCAAAGAAGACACGGGCAGCATTTACTGCGAGAGGCATCATAGCAGCTCTCAGCACTGAAGCCTTCACTTCTGTGGAACAAAGTCTGCCATCAACAGTGCAGCTGTACTTTCTTCAGTCCCACTTTCAAATAAAAAGATACTCCCTCGGACCACTGCCCATTCTACCACAAAACGACACATCAGTGTGACAAGTTGATGAATCGGTTTAAAAATGCATCCGGGGTCCTTGGCATTATAAATAGAGGCATAGAGTACAAAAGCAAGGAGGTTATGTTTAACTTCTACAAATCACTGGCTAGGGCCTTCGCTGGAGTATTGTGTCCAATTCTGGGCACCACACTTTAGGGAGGATGTCAAGGCCTTGGAGAGGGTGCGGAGGAGATTTACCAGAACGGTTCCAGGGATGAGGGACTTCAGTTATGTGGAGAGACTGGAGAAGCTGGGATTGTTCTCCTTGGAGCAGAGCAGCTAATGGGGAGATTTAATAAGAGGTCAAAATTATGAGGGGTTTTGATAACAATACATGGGAATAAACTGTTTCCAGTGGCAGAAGGGTCAGTAACCAGATGACATATGTTTAAGTTAATTGGCTAAATAACCAGGGAGGAGATGAGCTATATTTTTACACTTCGTGTTGTTATGATCTGGAGTGCGTTGCCTGTAAGAGTGGTGGAAGCAGATTCAATGATAACTTTCAAAAGTGATTTGAATTTAAATTGGAAAGGAAAAATTTGCAGGACAATGGGGACAGAGCAGGAGAATGGGTCTAATTGGATAGTGATATGTTCGTAATAAAGGATGAAACTGAGTACTGTGTACAATGAGCAAGTGTGACCTTAGCTCCTTTAATAAGACTCCAGAGTGCAGGTACCTCGTGGGTGGCCTGCTTATATACCGTGCTCCCATGGGATGCTGGGATCCCTTGGGACTCCAACAGGTAGGCCCTCTGGTGGTGGTGTAATACAGGTTACAAGGGGTTAAATACATAACATCACTCCCCCGTGAAGTCAATAGTACACTTATTTACAAGGTGAGACGATCTGGGGCTTTTCGCTCCCTTGTCGATCGTCTCGGTACAAATGCGGGTGTGGGTGAGTTGGTCAGTTCTTCACTGGGCTGCTGGGCAGCCGGCCTTGTCGGGCTGCTGAGGATGGTGAGTTCGACTTCGTGGTCAACCATGATGTCATTTGCCACTTGTGTGTGTGTTGGAGGATCAAAGTTGGTGGTGTCTTCTTCGGGTTGTTCGTAGATGTTGGTGAGTTTGGTTTGGTCCAAATGTTTTCTGCACGTTAGTCCATTGGCCAATTTAACCTGAAACACCCTACTCCCCTCTTTGGCTATGACCATGCCAGCGAGCCATTTGGGACAAACACAGGATCATTGACCTCAATATCGTGTGACAAATTTGCGCGGTCATGATACACACTTTGTTGATGCCGCCTGCCCTCCACGTAATCATGGAGATCAGGGTGGACAAGAGAGAGACTTGTTTTGAGTGCCCTTTTCATGAGCAGCTCGGCTGGGGGAACTCCGGTGAGTGAGTGGGGTCTGGTGCGGTAGCTGAGCAGCACACGGGACAGTCAGTTCTGCAAGGAGCCTTCCGACATGCGTTTCAGACTTTGCTTGATGGTCTGAACTGCCCATTCTGCCTGGCTGTTGGATGTGGGCTTGAATGGGGCAGATGTGACGTGCTTGATCCCATTACGGGTCATGAATTCCTTGAATTCAGCGCTAGTGAAACATGGCCCATTGTCGCTGACTAGGACATCAGGCAGGCCATGTGTGGCAAACATGGCTCGTAGGCTTTCAATTGTGGCCGTGGACGTGCTTACAGACATTATCGCACATTCAATCTATTTTGAGTAAGCGTCCATGACAACCAAAAACATTTTGCCTAGAAATGGGCCCGGATAGTCCATGTGGATCCTCGACCACGATTTGGAGGGCCACGACCACAAACTTAGCAGTGCCTCTGTGGGTGCATTGCTCAGCTGAGAGCACGTGTTGCACTGGCGCACGCATGACTCTAAATCTGAATCGATACCGGACCACCACACATGGGATCTGGCTCTGGCTTTCATCATTACGATGCCTGGGTGGGTGCAGTGCAGTTCACAAATGAACGTATCTCTGCCTTTCTTGGATAAGACCACGTGATTGCCCCACAACAGGCAGTCCGCCTGCAGGGACATTTCGTCTTTGTGCCTGTGGAACGGCTTAATCACCTCCTGCATCTCCGCTGGGACACTGGACCAGCTCCCATGGAGGACACAGTTTTTTTACCAAGGACAGTAAAGGATCCTGGCTGGTCCAGGTCCTGATCTGGTGGGCCGTAATGGGGGACTTTTCGTTTTCAAATGCATTCATTACCATAAGCAAGTCCGCTGGCTGTGCCATTGCCACCCCGGTGGTGGGCAATGGCAGCCGACTGAGAGCATCTGCGCAGTTCTCTGTGTCCGGTCTGTGGTGGATTACATAGTTGTACGCCGACAGCGTGAGCGCCCATCTTTGGATGCAGGCAGATGCATTGGTGTTAATCCCTTTGCTCTCAGAGAACAGCGATATGAACGGCTTGTGGTCAGTTTCAAGCTCAAACTTGAGGCCAAATAAGTACTGGTGCGCTTTCTTTACCCCATAAACGTACGCCAGAGCCTCTTTTTCAATTATGCTGTAGGCCCTTTCGGCCTTGGACAAACTCCTGGAGGCATAAGCGACCGGTTGCAAAATCCCCGATTCGTTAGCCTGTTGTAACACACACCCGACCCCGTATGACGACGCATCGCAAGCTAGCACTAATCTTTTACAAGGTTCATACAGGACAAGCAGTTTGTTTGAACACAAATGATTTCTGGCTTTCTTAAAGGCAGCCTCTTGTGAATTCCCCCATACCCAGTCATCTCCCTTGCGCAGTAGCGCATGTAGGGGTTCTAGCAGGGTGCTTTACCCAGGTAGGAAATTACCGAAATAGTTAAGGAGTCCCAGGAACGACCGCAGCTCCGTCACGTTCTGTGGTCGCGGCGCGTTCTTGATGGCCTCCATCTTGGCCTCGGTGGGTCTGATGCCACCTGCCGTGATTCTTCTTCCCAAGAACCCGACCTCCTGCGCCAGGAAAACACACTTCGAGCGTTTCAACCTGAGCCCCACGCGATCCAACCGTCTGAGAACCTCTTCCAGATTCTTCAAGTGCTCAATGGTGTCCCGACCTGTAACCAGTATGTCGTCCTGGAAAACCACGGTGCGAGGAACCGACTTTAGCAGGCTCTCCATGTTCCGTTGGAAGATTGCCGCGGCTGACCGAAACCCCGGAACAGTCATCTGTTATAGATGAACAGACTTTGTGCATGTTGATGCAGGTGAGGCCTTTCAAAGACTCCTCCAGCTCCTGCGTCATGTAGGCCGAGGTCAGGTCCAACTTGGTGAACGTCTTCCCTCCAGCCAGGGTCACGTCTGCCTTGGGTAGCGGGTACTGGTCCTGTAGCGAAAAACAGTTAATTATTACTTTATAGTCCCCACAAATTCTGACCGTGCCGTCCTCTTTAAGTACCATGACAATTGGACAAGCCCACTCGTTGAATTCCATCGGCACGATGATGCCTTCTTGCTGCAGCCTGTCCAGCTCAATTTCCACTTTCTCACGCATCATATCCGGTACCGCCCATGCCTTGTGGTGGATGGGTCACGTACCGGGAACCAAATGGATCTGCACTTTCACCCCCGAGAAGCTTCCAATGCCTGGCTCGAACAACGATGGAAACCTGCTCAGAACCTGGGCAGAACCTTTCGTCGACGGACGAAAGCGCTCGGATGTCCTCCCAGTTCCAGCGGATTTTTCCCAGCCAGCTTCTGCCAAACAGTGTGGGGCCATCACCTGGCACAATCCACAGCGGGAGTTCGTGTACTGCTCCATCATAGGAGACTTTGACTTCTGCACTGCCAATTACAGTGATTAGTTCCTTGTTGTAAGTCCTTAGCTTGGTGTGAATGGGGCTGAGCTTGGGCCTGTGTGCCTTGTTGCCCCACAGCCTGTCAAAGGATTTTTTACTCATTATGGACCGACTCGCACCCGGGTCCAGTTCCATAGATACTTGAATTCCATTCAGTTCAACTTTCAACATTATTGGTGGACATTTCGTGGTGAATGTGTGTACCCCGTTCACTTCTGCCTCCTCGGTACGAGTCTCCAATTCAGCGTGATCCACCGTGGATCGATCTTCTTTTGCAACGTGGTGGTTTGCAGGGTTTGCAGCTCGCCTGCACATTCTCTGGAGGTATCCCATTGTTCTGCAACTGTTGCATGCATCGTGCTTGAAGCGGCATTAATGGGGCCGATGATCACCTCCACAGCACCAACAAGGTGTTAACTGCCTCACATTAACAATTGATGGCGGACTCTGGGTCATCTGAGGTCGGACAGCAGCAGCCGGCGTGTACATTCTGCCATGTACATTCCTGCTCGAAAACGACGTTACTTTGTGCACAGTACTGGCCGAAACTACTTTACTCTGCGAAATCTGTTTGGTGTGGTCGCTGGTGGACAGAAATGCCTGGGCTATCATTATGGCCTTAGTTAGATTCGGAGTTTCAACAGTCAACAGTTTGTGAAGGATTACCTCATGGCCAATGCCCAATACAAAAAAGTCTCTAAGCATTTGTTCTGGGAATCCATCAAATTCTCAATGTCCTGTGAGGCGCCTTAGTTCGGCGACATAGCTCGCCACTTCCTGGCCCTCCGACCGTTGACACGTGTAGAACCGATATCTCGCCATTAAAATGCTTTCCTTCAGATTTAGGTGCTCCCGGACCAGTGTACACAATTCTTCATAGGATTTAGCTGTTGGTTTTACTGGAGCAGGAGATTCTTCATGAGGCCATAGGTTGTTGCCCCACAGACAATTAGGAGGATCGCCCTTCGTTTGGCAGCGTTCTCATCCTCTTCCAGCTCATTGGTCACAAAGTATTGGTCGAGCCTCTCCATGAAGGCCTCCCAATCATCCCCTTCTGAGAACTTCTCCAGGATACCAACTGTTCTTTGCATTTTCACGCGGTTGTTCGTTACCTCATCGCCAATTGGTACACTCGTAATAAAGGATGAAACTGAGTACTGTGTACAATGAGCAAGTGTGACCTTAGCTCCTTTAATAAGTCTCCAGAGTGCAGGTACCTCGTGGGTGGCCTGCTTATATACCGTGCTCCCAAGGGATGCTGGGATCCCTTAGGACTCCAACAGGTAGGCCCTCTGGTGGTAGTGTAATACAGGTTACAAGGGGTTAAATACATAACAGATAGCTCTTACAAAGAGACGATGGGCCAAATGGCCTCCTTCTGTGCTGTATGATTTCATGACCATACCAACCATCATGACCCGAGTGAAGACTGCAGCACCACATTAGTACACCTTTTCCTGTATGACTCTAACCTCCATCAATATTACACGTTCTATTTTTTTTACAGTGAATTCCAAAGTGCACACAGTCAGCCTCTTTCTTTAGATCGTGCTTCCCCTAGATGCGTTTTAAAAGGCTGTACTCTAATTTCCATTTCTAGATTACTCCCACTTTTAACATATTTTACACCAATCACATCTCCAGTGGTGACCCAGGAAATTCTCCTGCAAATACCTCTCCAAACCTTCGCACTCGCTCATCTTTTTCCGTTGATGTAAAATGGTGCAACTTACTGCGCGGTAATTTGGAGATTTATAATCAGGTGCGCTGATGTTTCCGAACCACCAACCGGTGATGGGAAACAAGCAGGACAATGGCAGCAATAGGGTGGCTCTTTCAAAGAAGAGCATGAAGGGACGAATGGCCTCCTCTGCTGTACAATTCTAGATGGACAGGAAGCAGGAAGGTAGGCAGACAAAGAGAGCAATATATTGACAATAAAATAAGCAGGCGGATATGTAGCCAAGGAGGGAAACAGATCGGCAGATAGGCTGGAAAAGGGATAGAGAGACGGACAAAGACACAGAGAGACGGACAGGGACAGGGAGACGGACAAAGGGACAGAGAGACGGACAGGGACAGAGAGATGGACAGGGACAGGGAGGCAGACAGAGACAGAGAGAGACAGACAGGGACAGGGAGACAGACAGGGACAGAGAGGCGGACAGGGACAGAGAGACAGACAGGGACAGGGAGACAGACAGGGACAGAGAGGTGGACAGGGACAGAGAGACAGACAGGGACAGGGAGACAGACAGGGACAGAGAGGCGGACAGGGACAGAGAGACAGACAGGGACAGGGAGATGGACAGGGACAGAGAGACAGACACGGACAGGGAGACAGACAGGGACAGACAGACGGACAGGGAGAGGGAGACGGACAGGGACAGGGAGATGGACAGGGACAGAGAGACAGACAGGGACAGAGAGACGGACAGGGACAGAGAGACAGACAGGGACAGAGAGACGGACAGGGACAGGGAGATGGACAGGGACAGAGAGACAGACAGGGACAGAGCGATGGACAGGGACAGGGAGATGGACAGGGACAGAGAGACAGACAGGGACAGAGAGACAGACAGGGACAGAGAGATGGACAGGGACAGAGAGATGGACAGGGACAGGGAGACAGACAGGGACAGAGAGACAGACAGGGACAGAGAGACAGACAGGGACAGAGAGACGGACAGGGACAGAGAGACAGACAGGGACAGGGAGACAGACAGGGACAGGGAGACAGACAGGGACAGAGCGACGGACAGGGACAGGGAGATGGACAGGGACAGAGAGACGGACAGGGACAGAGAGATGGACAGGGACAGAGAGACGGACAGGGACAGGGAGACAGACAGGGACAGGGAGACAGACAGGGACAGAGAGGTGGACAGGGACAGAGAGACAGACAGGGACAGGGAGACAGACAGGGACAGAGAGGCGGACAGGGACAGAGAGACAGACAGGGACAGGGAGATGGACAGGGACAGAGAGACAGACACGGACAGGGAGACAGACAGGGACAGACAGACGGACAGGGAGAGGGAGACGGACAGGGACAGGGAGATGGACAGGGACAGAGAGACAGACAGGGACAGAGAGACGGACAGGGACAGAGAGACAGACAGGGACAGAGAGACGGACAGGGACAGGGAGATGGACAGGGACAGAGAGATGGACAGGGACAGAGAGATGGACAGGGACAGGGAGACAGACAGGGACAGAGAGACAGACAGGGACAGAGAGACAGACAGGGACAGAGAGACGGACAGGGACAGAGAGACAGACAGGGACAGGGAGACAGACAGGGACAGGGAGACAGACAGGGACAGAGCGACGGACAGGGACAGGGAGATGGACAGGGACAGAGAGACGGACAGGGACAGAGAGATGGACAGGGACAGAGAGACGGACAGGGACAGGGAGACAGACAGGGACAGAGAGACGGACAGGGACAGAGAGACGGACAAAGGGACAGAGAGACGGACAGGGGCAGAGCGACAGACAGGGACAGAGAGACAGACAAAGGGACAGGGAGATGGGCAGGGACAGAGAGACAGGGAGACAGGTGTCAGATGGGGAGATCGACAGTAAGACAGGCACAGCGACAGAGACAAGGGCAGAGTGAGAGAGACAGAGGCAGAGTGAGAGAGATACGGGCAGAGCGAGAGAGACAGGGGCAGAGTGAGAGAAACACTGGCAGAGTGAGAGAGACAGGGGCAGAGCGAGAGAGACAGGGGCAGAGTGAGAGAAACAGGGTCAGAGCAAGAGAGACAGGGGCAGAGTGAGAGAGACAGGGGCAGAGTGAGAGAGACAGGGGCAGAGCGAGAGAGGCACAGGCAGAGAGAGACAGGGGCAGAGCGAGTTAGACGGGGGCAGAGTGAGAGAGACAGGGGCAGAGTGAGAGAGACAGGGGCAGAGAGAGAGAGACAGGGGCAGAGCGAGAGAGACAGGGGCAGAGCGAGAGAGACAGGGGCAGAGCGAGAGATACAGGGGCAGATCGAGAGAGACAGGGGCAGAGCGAGAGAGATACGGCAGAGCGAGAGAGACAGGGCAGAGCGAGAGAGATACGGGCAGAGCGAGAGAGACAGGGGCAGAGCGAGAGAGATACGGGCAGAGTGAGAGAGACAGGGGCAGAGTGAGAGAGATACGGGCAGAGCGAGAGAGACAGGGGCAGAGCAAGAGAGATACGGGCAGAGTGAGAGAGACAGGGGCAGAGTGAGAGAGATACGGGCAGAGCGAGAGAGATACGGGCAGAGTGAGAGAGACAGGTGCAGAGTGAGAGAGATACGGGCAGAGCGAGAGAGACGGGGGCAGAGTGAGAGAGACAGGGGCAGAGTGAGAGAGATACGGGCAGAGAGACAGAGACAAGGGCAGAGTGAGAGAGATGGGCAGAGCGACAGAGACAAGGGCAGAGTGAGAGAGACAAGGGCAGAGCGAGAGAGATACGGACAGAGTGAGAGAGACAGGGGCAGAGTGAGAGAGACAGGGGCAGAGCGAGAGAGACAGGGGCAGTGTGAGAGAGAGACAGGGGCAGAGTGAGAGAGAGACAGAGGCAGAGCGAGAGAGAGACAGGGGCAGAGTGAGAGAGACAGGGGCAGAGCAAGAGAGATACAGGCAGAGCGAGAGAGATACGGGTAGAGTGAGAGAGATACTGGCAGAGTGAGAGAGACAGGGGCAGAGTGAGAGAGACAGGGGCAGAGCGAGAGAAACAGGGGCAGAGTGAGAGAGACAGGGGCAGAGTGAGCGAGGCAGAGGCAGAGTGAGAGAGACAGGGGCAGAGTGAGAGAGACAGGGGCAGAGCGAGAGAAACAGGGGCAGAGTGAGAGAGACAGGGGCAGAGTGAGAGAGACAGGGGCAGAGCGAGAGAGACAGGGGCAGAGAGACAGGGGCAGAGCGAGAGACACGGGCAGAGCGAGAGAGACAGGGGCAGAGTGAGAGAGACAGGGGCAGAGTGAGAGAGAGACAGAGGCAGAGCGAGAGAGAGACAGGGGCAGAGTGAGAGAGACAGGGGCAGAGCGAGAGAGATAGGGGCAGAGTGAGCGAGGCAGAGGCAGAGTGAGAGAGACAGGGGCAGAGTGAGAGAGACAGGGGCAGAGCGAGAGAAACAGGGGCAGAGTGAGAGAGACAGGGGCAGAGTGAGCGAGGCAGAGGCAGAGTGAGAGAGACAGGGGCAGAGTGAGAGAGACAGGGGCAGAGCGAGAGAAACAGGGGCAGAGTGAGAGAGACAGGGGCAGAGTGAGAGAGACAGGGGCAGAGTGAGAGAGACAGGGGCAGAGCGAGAGAGACAGGGGCAGAGCGAGAGAGACGGGGCAGAGCGAGAGAAACAGGGGCAGAGTGAGAGAGACAGGGGCAGAGTGAGAGAGACAGGGGCAGAGTGAGAGAGACAGGGGCAGAGCGAGAGAAACAGGGGCAGAGTGAGAGAGACAGGGGCAGAGTGAGCGAGGCAGAGGCAGAGTGAGAGAGACAGGGGCAGAGTGAGAGAGACAGGGGCAGAGCGAGAGAAACAGGGGCAGAGTGAGAGAGACAGGGGCAGAGTGAGCGAGGCAGAGGCAGAGTGAGAGAGACAGGGGCAGAGTGAGAGAGACAGGGGCAGAGCGAGAGAAACAGGGGCAGAGTGAGAGAGACAGGGGCAGAGTGAGAGAGACAGGGGCAGAGTGAGAGAGACAGGGGCAGAGCGAGAGAGACAGGGGCAGAGCGAGAGAGACGGGGCAGAGCGAGAGAAACAGGGGCAGAGTGAGAGAGACAGGGGCAGAGTGAGAGAGACAGGGGCAGAGTGAGAGAGACAGGGGCAGAGCGAGAGAGACAGGGGCAGAGCGAGAGAGACGGGGCAGAGTGAGAGAGACAGGGGCAGAGTGAGAGGGACAGGGGCAGAGCGAGAGCGATACAGGCAGAGTGAGAGAGACAGGGGCAGAGCGAGAGAGACGGGGCAGAGCGAGAGAGATACGGGCAGAGTGAGAGAGACAGGGGCAGAGTGAGAGAGACAGGGGCAGAGTGAGAGAGAGACAGAGGCAGAGCGAGAGAGAGACAGGGGCAGAGTGAGAGAGACACGGGCAGAGCGAGAGAGACAGGGGCAGAGTGAGAGAGACAGGGGCAGAGTGAGAGAGAGACAGAGGCAGAGCGAGAGAGAGACATGGGCAGAGCGAGAGAGATACGGGCAGAGTGAGAGAGAGACAGGGGCAGAGCGAGAGAGATACGGGCAGAGTGAGAGAGACAGAGGCAGAGCGAGAGAGACAGGGGCAGAGCGAGAGAGACAGGGGCAGAGTGAGAGAGACGGGGCAGAGCGAGAGAAACAGGGGCAGAGCGAGAGAAACAGGGGCAGAGTGAGAGAGACAGGGGCAGAGTGAGAGAGACAGGGGCAGAGCGAGAGAGACAGGGGCAGAGTGAGAGAGACAGGGGCAGAGCGAGAGAGACGGGGGCAGAGTGAGAGAGACAGGGGCAGAGCGAGAGAGGCAGAGCAAGAGAGAAAGGGGCAGAGCGAGAGAGATACGGGCAGAGTGAGAGAGATGGGCAGAGCGACAGAGACAAGGGCAGAGTGAGAGAGACAGGGGCAGAGCGAGAGAGATACGGGCAGAGTGAGAGAGAGACAGGGGCAGAGCGAGAGAGATACGGGCAGAGTGAGAGAGACAGGGGCAGAGCGAGAGAGGCAGAGCAAGAGAGAAAGGGGCAGAGCGAGAGAGATACGGGCAGAGCGAGAGAGACAGGGGCAGAGCGAGAGAGATACGGGTAGAGTGAGAGAGATGGGCAGAGCGACAGAGACAAGGGCAGAGTGAGAGAGACAGGGGCAGAGCGAGAGAGATACGGGCAGAGTGAGAGAGAGACAGGGGCAGAGCGAGAGAGATACGGGCAGAGTGAGAGAGACAGGGGCAGAGCGAGAGAGATACGGGCAGAGTGAGAGAGACAGGGGCAGAGCGAGAGAGGCAGAGCAAGAGAGAAAGGGGCAGAGCGAGAGAGATACGGGCAGAGCGAGAGAGACAGGGGCAGAGCGAGAGAGATACGGGTAGAGTGAGAGAGATACGGGCAGAGCGAGAGAGACAGGGGCAGAATGAGAGGGACAGGGGCAGAGTGAGAGAGACAGGGGCAGAGTGAGAGAGACAGGGGCAGAATGAGAGAGATACGGGCAGAGCGAGAGAGACAGGGGCAGAGCGAGAGAGACAGGGGCAGAGTGAGAGAGATACGGGCAGAGCGAGAGAGACAGGGGCAGAGCGAGAGAGACAGGGGCAGAGTGAGAGAGACAGGGGCAGAGTGAGAGAGATACGGGCAGAGCGAGAGAGGCACGGGCAGAGTGAGAGAGGCACGGGCAGAGTGAGAGAGACAGGGGCAGAATGAGAGAGATACAGGCAGAGGGAGAGAGATACGGGCAGAGCGAGAGAGATACGGGCAGAGCGAGAGAGACAGGGGCAGAGTGAGAGAGACAGGGGCAGAGCGAGAGAGATACGGGCAGAGTGAGAGAGACAGGGGCAGAGTGAGAGAGATACGGGCAGAGGGAGAGAGCTACGGGCAGAGTGAGAGAGATACGGGCAGAGTGAGAGAGACAGGGGCAGAATGAGAGAGATACGGGCAGAGTGAGAGAGATACGGGCAGAGTGAGAGAGACAGGGGCAGAGTGAGAGAGATACGGGCAGAGGGAGAGAGATACGGGCAGAGCGAGAGAGGCACGGGCAGACAGATAGGGGGAAAGTTTGGCAAACAGAGAGGGACAGAAAGGCAGATCAAAAATAAGACAGGGAGACGACAGGGACACAGGTAGATAGACAGGGAGACAAAGAGACGGGCAGAAAAACATGGAGGCTGATAGTCAGAGACACAGACAGAGACAGAAAAGCAGACCAACAAATAGGAAAGGAAACAAACAAGTGAGCAGACAGAGAGGCAGAGGGACGAAGATTGGGATATATACAGACAGATCAGGAGAGAGACAGGTGAGCAACAGACAGGTAGACAGACTGTATTAATGTAAATATATGGGAGGGGGAAAATTGGGGTAGTTTGCGTCTCCCATTAGCGCCCCTAGTGGGCACTAACGAGGCGCAAATGAGTTTTCGCCCAGGCGCGGTGAGAACAGCGCCTCCTGCTAGATTGGGCGAGGGTTTTGCGATGGCGCTAACCCGTAGTGTCTCGATCGGCAGCGCCCGGTGACGATGACATCATCGCCTTGCGCAGCGCCCCGTTACCGCCCCGGAAGGTAAATTCCCTCTCGCCCCCAGTGTTCCCGCAGGTGCTGAACATGACAGCTTCAGCGTCGTGTTTCAGTCAGGAGGCGGCTGGAGGAGCACTATTTAAAGGCACCATCTTCGGGTACAGTTTTAGTCGGCCAATAATGGTCACTGCTTACTTCCACGTAGGCAGACAGGCATTTTAACAGATTTCAGTGATTTCTAGTTGAAGGTCTGTTCTGGCTGTCAAGGATTCGTGACTTTCAGATTTGAAAGTCCAAACATTTACATCATTTCATGGGGGCTGTGTTGGTGATCGATTTCAGCAAAGAGAATGACAGCAAAATGTGGCCAAAGGGAGGAGGACCAACAGGGCTGTCAACAGGAGGCCTTACCCTCCCAGGATATTCCGGCAGCAGTTCTCCTATCAATTTCACTGAAGAACAGGGTGTTCGAAGGCTGCGCTTCAGCAAGGACATGGTCACAGAGCTCTGCCATCTCCTGCAACGAGACCTCGAGCCTCAGACCAGGGCGGGGACAGCTCTCTCAATGGCAGTCAAGGTCACCATTGTGCTCAATTTCTTTGCCAGCGCATCCTTCCAGGGTGCAAAGGTGACATCTCCAATATCTCCCAGTATGGTGTCCATTGCTCCATCCACGAGGTCACAGATGCTCTGTACAGAAGGAGAAGGAACTATGGGCCCAAGTTTCGGCCTCAGTTGCTCCTGATTTTTTGGAGCAACTGGTGTAGGACGGTGTATCTTAGAAATTCAAATTCTCGGCATTTAGTTTGCTCCAGTTCTAGTCAGTTAGAACTGTTTCACTTTGGAACAGAATTTATTTTTTCAACAGGGGACGTGTCCGGCCACTTACGCCTGTTTTCAAAGTTTCGGCAGTGAAAACTTACTCCAAACTAACTTAGAATGGAGTAAGTGAAGATTTTTGTACGCTCGAAAAAACCTTGTCTACACTTTAGAAAATCAGGCGTAGGTTACAAATCAGGCATCGGGAATGGGGGGGGGGGTTTAAAGGGAAGTTTACAAACATTAAACACTTCAGTTTTACAAATAAAGAGCCATCATCAATAATAAATGATAAAAACATCAATAAGTCAACCAATAAATCAATGAAAAAAAATTAATCAGAAATAATTTTTTTTAAAAATCATAAATAAAACATTTTCTACTTACCGACTGCAGCACCGGGAGCCCTCCAACAGTGTGCTGGGATGCCCCCCACCGCCCCCAGAGTGTCTCTGTCAGTGTCTCTATCTCTCTGTCTGTCTGTGTGTGTGTGTCTCTCACTCTCTGTCTGTCAGTGTCTGTGTTTCTGACAGCGAGGGGAGGGGGAGGAGGGGAGCAGGGAGGGGAGCAGGGGGAGGGGAGGGAGGAAGGCAAGGGGGAGGGATGGGGAGAAGGGGAGGAGAAGGGGAAGGGGAGGAGGAGAAGAAGAAGGCGGGGAGGAGGAGAAGAGGAAGGGGGGAGGAGGAGAAGGGAAAGGGGGAGAGGAGAAGGAGAAGGAGAAGGGGGGAAAGGAGAAGGGGGGAAAGGAGAAGGGGGGGAGGGAAAGGAGAAGGGGGGAGGGAAAAGGAGAAAGGGGGGGTGGGAAAGGAGAAGGGGGGAAGGAGAAGGGGCGGAAAGGAGAAGGGGGAAAAGGAGAAGGGGGGGAATGGAGAAGGGGAGGGAGGGAGGCTGAACGGGCTGGGCCTAGCCGGGCCCAAGACTTCGGGCAGGGCCCATCCCCAGCACCAGATTTACAGGTAGGTGGCGTTGGGTCAGGTCCGGGGTCCGGGGTCGGGAGCACGGGTCGGGTCGGGGGGGGGGGCGGAGACAGAGGGAGGTCAATTCGTGTCGGGGGCGGGAGGGAGGGAGAGGGAGGTCAGGTCGGGGGTGGGGAGGGCGCGTGGGTCGAGTCCGGTCCGGGGGCGGGGGGAGGGGAGGGGAGAGCGTGAGTCGAGTCGGGTTGGGAGGAAGCAGGAGCTGGGCGTGGGAGGCAGCCTTATTCATGCAGCCCCAGTGAGGCCATTCGGCCAGGGCTAGGGGCTGCGTGCTTCGGGCCCCTCCCACACAGTTTTGGGCGCCTGGGCCCACTGTAGCGCGCATGTGCAGAGGTCCCGGCACTGTTTTCAGCGCAGGGATCTGGCTCCGCCCCCTACAGCTCGTGCTGCGCCGCGCCGAGGGCCAGAGGACCTGCAGGGAGCCGGAGAATAGGTAAGTTTTTTTTAGGCGCACTTTGTGGCGCGAAAAATGGGCGTCCAGGTCGGGGCTGCGCCATTCTAGGTGCGGCCCGAAACTTGGGCCCATTATTTCTATCCCCAGGACCAGAGCAAAGCAGCACGAGCGTGCATGTGGCTTTGCCAGGATAGCGGGCTTTCCCATGATGCAGGGCGCCATGTACCCTTGTCACTTTGCAGGCACCGCATAACAATCTTGAGGTATTCCGTAATGTAAAAGTTGCTACTCACTGAATGTATAGTTGATGTGCGACCACACACGTCGAATCCTCACCGTCAATGTTCGCTATCCTGACAGCAGCCACGATGCATTCATCTCCGCCAGACCGGTGTGCCAGCTCTGATCCAGCCACTGTATCAAGCTCGCGGCTGGCTGCTCGGAGACAAGGGCTATCCACTCTCCACCTGGCTCATGACTCCCCTCCCCAACCCCAACACTCCTGCCCAGCACTCATACAGTGAGAGCCATTCTGCCACCAGGAACATCATTCAGCAGACCAATCGGAGATCTGAAGCAACGGTTCCGCTGCCTTGCCCGCTCAGGAGGAGTCCTCCAGTACGCGGCTGAGCGGGTGAGCCTTTTCATCATCGTCTGCTGCCTGCTGCACAACTTGGCCATCATGGGGGCACAACCTCAGGACGAGGACGAGGAGGGGGACGAGGAGGAGCAGGAGCAGCAACACCAGTGGTGGAGGAGGCAGCCACTCAATTGCCTTTCTGCAAGAGCGGTCCCCGGCCGCCACATCAGACTTCGGTTTCAGTGAATTATAGCCAACTTCCCGTTTGCTCTGCACTTCCCCATCAGCGCATCAATTTCCCCTTCCATACCACAACTGAAATGAGAGACACCACCAAAAATGCAACATTCCAATAAAAATTTATCTCATAACATTTAACACTATCATAAACAACAATTATATTTAAGAATCACCCTTGTGCATTACCTGATATCCCCTCTTTACATTTGGTTTACCTATTCCAGTGCTCCTTTGCAGTGTGCCCCCTGTGGCTGCAGCACGGCTGGGGAAGGCTGCTGAATGTCTGGGCCAGAGACTATGATTAGCCCTGCAGGACTCCCTTGACCAACTCTGGGCCTGGGAGGCCCAGCTGTAGATTGCACCACCTCAGGCTGGGTGGTGGCAGTCTGGGCTGGGCTGGGTGACAAGCAGCGACAAGTGCAGTGGTGGAGTGGCAGTGGTGGGCTCAGGAATGCTTCATCCTGAGAGAGGACAGTAGGTTCCTGCTCCACTGACACTCCACCGGGGCAGGATCTCAGCATGCCTGCCAATCTGCTGGAGCAGTTTGGTGGCCTGCTGCGACACCGTGAGATCCCCAGTCAACTGTGGTGGACCCAACGACGATTATTATTAAAGAAGCATTAGCAGGACATTTGGAAAAGCAAAATTCGGTCAGGCAGAGTCAGCATGGATTTATGAAGGGGGAAGTCATGTTCGACAAATTTGCTAGAATTCTTTGAGGATGTAACGAACAGGGTGGATAAAGGGGAACCAGTGGATGTGGTGTATTTGAACTTCCAGAAGGCATTTGACAAGGTGCCACATAAAAGGTTACTGGACAAGATAAAAGTTCACAGTGTTAGGGATAATATATTAGCATGGATAGGGGATTGGCTAATGAACAGAAAACATGGAAATATAGAAACATAGAAAATAGGTGCAGGAGTAGGCCATTCGGCCCTTCGAGCCTGCACCACCATTCAATATGATCATGGCTGATCATGCAACTTCAGTACCCCATTCCTGCTTTCTCTCCATACCCTTTGATCCCTTTAGCCGTAAGGGCCACATCTAACTCCCTTTTGAATATATCTAACGAACCGGCCTCAACAACTTTCTGTGGTAGAAAATTCCACAGGTTCACAATTCTCTGACTGAAGAAGTTTCTCCTCATCTCGGTCCTAAATGGATTAGCCCTTATCCTTAGACTGTGACCCCTGGTTCTGGACTTCCTCAACATCAGGAACATTTTTCTATTTTTTTTATCAATTTTCAGCCGGCGTTAATTGTAGAATCTTAGCGGTTTTTTGGGCAGTAAACGGGTGGTGGCCTGTGATCAATTTCTAGCCCTATAAATGTATTAGAGGTCACCCTATGGGAACAGGTAGAAGATTGTTTTTTTTGTGAAGCACCTTAGGACGTTTTACTACATTACTTCACAAAATAAAAGTTCACGGGGTTGGGGGTAATATATTAGCATGGATAGAGGATTGGCTAACTAACAGAGAACAGAGAGTCGGGATAAATGGTTCATTCTCTGGTTGGCAATCAGTAACTAGTGGGGTGCCGCAGGGATCAGTGCTGGGACCCCAACTATTTACAATCTATATTAACGACTTGGAAGAAGGGACTGAGTGTAATGTAGCCAAGTTTGCTGATGATACAAAGATGGGAGGAAAAGTAATGTGTGAGGAGGACTCAAAAAATCTGCAAAAGGACATAGACAGGCTAAGTGAGTGGGAAAAAAATTGGCAGGTGGAGTATAATGTTGGAAAGTGTGAGGTCATGCACTTCGGCAGAAAAGAGCAAGTTATTATTTAAATGGAGAAAGATTGCAAAGTGCTGCAGTACAGTGGGACCTGGGGGTACTTGTGCATGAAACACAAAAGGATAGTATGCAGGTACAGCAAGTGATCAATGGTATCTTGGCCTTTATTGCGAAGGTGATGGAGTATAAAAGTAGGGAAGTCTTGTTACAGCTATACAAGGTATTGGTGAGGCCACACCTGGAATACGGCATGTAGTTTTGGTTTCCATATTTACGAAAGGATATACTTGCTTTGGAGGCAGTTCAGAAAAGATTCACTAGATTGATTCCGGGGATGAGGGGATTGACATGAGGAAAGGTTGAGTAGGTTGGGCCTCTACTCATTGGAATTCAAAAGAATGAGAAGTGAACTTATCGAAACGTATAAGGTTATGAGGGGGCTTGACAAGGTGGATACAGAGAGGATGTTTCCACTGATGGGGGAGACTAGAACTAGAGGGCATGATCTTAGAATAAGGTTTCATTTAAAACAGACATGAGGAGAAATTTCTTTTCTCAGAGGGTTGTAAATCTGTGGAATTTGCTGCCTCAGAGAGCTGTGGAAGCTGGAACATTGAATAAATTTAAGACAGAAATAGACAGTTTCTTAAACGATAAAGGGATGAGGGGTTATGGGGAGCGGGCAGGGAAGTGGAACTGAGTCCATGATCAGATCAGCCATGATCTTATTGAATGGCAGAGCAGGCTCGAGGGGCTGTATGGCCTACTCCTGTTCCTATTTTTTATGTTCTTATTTTCTTATATAAAGGTGCTGTATAAAATGCAAGTTATTGTTACATGGAATTTTACAGCACAGAAACAGGCAATTTGATCCACAGGTGTGTGCTGATGTTTACGCTCCACCCAAGTCTCCTCCCACCACACCACATCTTACCCTATTAACATGTACTTATCTAGCCTCCTTTCGCATGCGTCTATGCCAATCACCTCAACCACTCCAAGTGACAGCGAGTTCCACATTCACACCACTCTGAGTAAAGAAGCTGTAATATTGTTAACGGCAGCCAAATAGAAAAACACGGTGCTGTTTGCCTGCATTAAGAACCATTAGAAATCTGTCGACAGTCCAATTTTTTTTAATGCGCAATCACAATATGAAAAGCCACCTCATGGGAATAGATACAAGAGTTTTGTACCGTTTACAAAAAGGACGCAATAGAAAATGAAAGCTGCTAAATATTGCACACGATAAACCCATTAACAATGCTCAGGTACCTTTTAGTCAAAGACTGCTCGCAAACATGCTCCCTGCTGTCAGCTGAATGACAATTCAGAACCATTTCCTTTAGACAACTTTGTCATTAATAACTAATATGGAAGATAGCAACAAACACACAGGACATTTACATGTCCAGAATGAATTGATTTTTAGGTGTATTAACTTGTTTATAAGAATCCACTGTAGTAAGCTGGCTAACCAAAGCAGGCCATCCAGAAGGCTGCAAGAATACCTGTGTGCTTAGCACACTTTATTATGCGTTGATGTAGTTACATGAACCACAAACACAGAAGCTGACACATCCACTTGGACATTAAGTCACACTCAGCTGACCTGACACGAAGTGTACACACTGCATGTAAGCATATTGACAGAGATCATGGCCTTGAATTTGAAATCGGAGGCTTCCTGTGGGGTCCGCAAATAAAATGTCCGCATACCTGGTGGTCCGGGAGGTACGGAGATTCGCGGTCCTGGGCCTCTCTGGGTACCCGCGGGTAGAGGCCCACATATATCGGGGCGCAGGTGTTTCACAAGCGCCGCTGGGATCACATGGGCCAGGCCAACGAATGAAAGAAGGGGATCCCAATTCATACTTATGGGGATTCTGTATGTACGGAATCCCCGTCAGCATGAATGGGAATACCCCTAAAAATACATCTGCATATCAAATAAATTTTAAAAAAACATTACATATTTAATATGAATAAAATGCCATTTAATTAAATATTTAAAACAAAATTTGTTTTTAAATAAATTTAAATGTTTTAAAGGGGTTAAGAATGAATTTACATTATTGTACAGGTTTTTTAATGTATAAATGATAGAATCATAGAATGGTTACCGAACGGAAGGAGGCCATTCGGCCCGTCGAGCCCGTGCCGGCTCTCTGCAAGAGCACTTCAGCCAGTCCCACTCCCCTTTCCCTGTAGCCCTGCACAGTTTTGCATTTAGGTACTAATAGAACTCTCTTTTGAAAGCAGTGATTGAGTCTGCCTCCACCACCCTTTCAGGCAGTGCATCCTAATCACTTGATGCGTAAAAAAGATTTTTCTTACATCACCTTTGGACCTTCTGCCAATCACCTTAAATCTGTGTCCTCTGGTTCGTGATCCTTCCGCCAATGGAACAGTTTCTCTCTATCTACTCTGCCTAGACCCCTCATGATTTTGAACACCTCGATCAAATCTCCTCTCAATCTTTTCTGTTCTAAGGAGAACAACCCCAACTTCTCCAGTCTATCCTTGTAACTGAAATCCCTCATCCCTTAAATCATTCTTGTAAATCTTTTCTGCACCCTGTCGAAGGCCTTCACATCCTTCCTAAATTGCAGTGCCTAGAATTGGACACAATACTCCAGTTGAGGCCGGACCCATGTTTTACACAGGTTCATCATAATATCCATGTTTTTGTACTCCATACCTCTATTCATGTAGCCCAGGAACCTGTAAGCTTTTCTTTAACTACTTTCTCAACCTGCCCTACCAGCTTCAACGATTTGTGCATATTAGGTCTTTCTGTTCATGCACCCACTTTAGGATTGCACCATTTAGTTTATATTTCGGCGCCTCATTATTTCTACCAAAATGTATCACTTTGCACATTTCTGCATTAAATTTCGTCTGCCACATGTCCGCCCATTCCACCAGCCTGTCTTTGTCCTCTTGAAGTCTAGCACTATTCTCCTCACTGTTCACTATACTTCGAAGTTTTGTCATCTGCAAATTTTTAAATTGTGCCCTGTACATCCATGTCTTAAGTCATTAATATATATCAAGAAAAGCAGTGGTTCTAGTACCAACCCCTGGGAAATACCACTGTGTAGAAACATAGAAACTTGGAAAATAGGTGCAGGAGTAGGCCATTCGGCCCTTTGAGCCCGCACCACCATTCAATAAGATCATGGCTGATCATTCGCCTCAGTACCCCTTTCCTGCTTTCTCTCCATACCCCTTGATCTCTTTAGCCATAAGGGCCATATCTAACTCCCTCTTGAATATATCCAATGAACTGGCATCACAACTCTCTGTGGCAGGGAATTCCACAGGTTAACAACTCTCTGAGTGAAGAAGTTTCTCCTCATCTCAGTCCTAAATGGCCTACCCCTTTATCCTAAGACTGTTTCCCCTGGTTCTGGACTTCCCCAACATCGGGAACATTCTTCCCGCATCTAACTTGTCCCGTCCCGTCAGAATCTTATACATTTCTATGAGATCCCCTCTCATCCTTCTAAACTCCAGTGTATAAAGGCCCAGTTGATCCAGTCTCTCCTCATATATCAGTCCAGCCATCCTGGGAATCAGTCTGGTGAACCTTCGCTGCACTCACTCAACAGCAAGAACGTCCTTCCTCAGATTAGGAGACCAAAACTGAACACAATATTCCAGGTGAGGCCTCACCAAGGCCCTGTACAATTGCAGTAAGACCTCCCTACTCCTATACTCAAATCCCGTAGCTATGAAGGCCAACATGCCAATTGCCTTCTTCACCACCTGCTGCATGCCAACTTTCAATGACTGATGAACCATGACACCCAGGTCTCGTTGCACCTCCCCTTTTCCTAATCTGCCGCCATTCAGATAATATTCTGCCTTCGTATTTTTGCCACCAAAGTGGATAACCTCACATTTATCCACATTATACTGCATCTGCCATGCATTTGCCACTCAACTAACCTGTCCAGGTCATCCTGCAGCCTCTTAGCATCCTCCTCACAGCTCACACCGCCACCCAGTTTAGTGTCATCTGCAAACTTGGAGATATTACACTCAATTCCTTCATCCAAATCATTAATGTATATTGTAAATAGCTGGGGTCCCAGCACTGAGCCCTGCGGCACTCCACTAGTCACTGCCTGCTATTCTGAAAAGGACCCATTTATCCCGACTCTCTGCTTCCTGTCTGCCAACCAGTTCTCTATCCACGTCAGTACATTACCCCCAATACCATGTGCTTTGATGTTGCACATCAGTCTCTTATGTGGGACCTTGTCAAAGGCCTTTTGAAAGTCCAAATACACCACATCCTTGTCCACTCTACTAGTTATATCCTCAAAAAATTTCAGAAGATTTGTCAAGCATGATTTCCATTTCATAAACCCATGCTGACTTGGACAGATCCTGTCACTGCTTTCTAAATGCGCTGCTATTTCATCCTTAATAATTGGTTCCAACATTTTCCCCACTACTGATGTCAGGCTAACCGGTCTATAATTACCCATTTTCTCTCCCTCCTTTTTCAAAAGTGGTGTTACATTAGCTACCCTCCAGTCCATAGAAACTGATCCAGAGTCGATAGACTGTTGGAAAATGATCACCAATGCATCCACTATTTCTAGGGCCACTTCCTTAAGTACTCTGGGATGCAGATAATCAGGACCCAGGGATTTATCGGCCTTCAATTCCATCAATTTCCCTAACACAATTTCCTGCCTAATAAGGATATCCTTCTGTTCCTCCTTCTCACTAGACCCTCGGGCCCTTAGTACATCCGGAAGGTTATTTGTGTCTTCCTTCGTGAAGACAGAACCAAAGTATTTGTTCACTTGGTCTGCCATTTCTTTGCTCCCCATTATAAATTCACCTTAGTCCGACTGCAAGGGACCTACGTTTATTTATCACTAATCTTTTTCTCTTCACATATCTATAGAAGCTTTTGCAGTCAGTATTTATGTTCCCGGCAAGTTTCCTCTCATACTCTATTTTCCCCCTCCTAATTAAATCCTTTTTCATTCTCTGCTGAATTCTAAATTTCTCCCAGTCCTCAGGTTTGCTGCTTTTTCTGGCCAATTTATATGCCTCTTCCTTGGATCTAACACGATCCTTAATTTCCCTTGTTAGCCACGGTAGAGCCACCTTTCCTGTTTTATTTTTACTCCAGACAGGGATGTACAATTGTTGAAGTTCATCCATGTGATCTATAAATGTTTGCCATTGCTTATCCACCGTCAACCCTTTATGTATCATTTGCCAGTCTATTCTAGCCAATTCACCCTCATGCTGTCGAAGTTAGCTTTCCTTAAGTTCAGGACCCTAGTTTCTGAATTAACTGTGTCACTCTCCATCTTAATAAAGAATTCTATCATATTATGGTCACTCTTCCCCAAGGGACCTCGCACAACAAGATTGCTAATTAGTCCCTTCTCATTACACATCACCCAGTCTAGGATGGCCAGCTCTCTAGTTGGTTCCTCGATATATTGGTCAAGAAAACCATCCCTAATACACTCCAGGAAATCCTCCTCCACCGCATTGCTACCAGTTCAGTTAGCCCAATCTATATGCAAATTAAAGTCGCCCATGATAACTGCTGTACCTTTATTGCACACATCCCTTATTTATTGTTTGATGCTGTCCCCAACCTCATTACTACTGTTTGGTGGTCTGTACACAACTCCCACCAGCATTTTCTGCCCTTTGGTATTCCATAGCTCCACCCATACCAACTCCACATCATCCAAGCCAATGTCCTTCCTTACTATTGCATTAATTTCCTCTTTAACCAGCAACGCCTCCCCGCCTCCTTTTCCTTTCTGTCTATCCTTCCTAAATGTTGAATGCCCCTGGATGTTGAGTTCCCAGCCTTGGTCACCCTGGAGCCATGTCTCTGTGATGCCAATTACATCATATCCATTAACTGCTATCTGCGCAGTTAATTCGTCCACCTTATTCCGAATACTCCTCACAGTGAGGCACAGAGCCTTCAGGCTTGTCTTTTTAACACACTTTGCCCCTTTAGAATTTTGCTGTAATGTGGCCCTTTTTGTTTTTTTGCCTTGGGTTTCTCTGCCCTCCACTTTTACTATTCTCCTTTCTATCTTTTGTCTCTGTCTCCCTTTTATTTCCCTCTGCCTCCCTGCATAGTTTCCCATCCCCCTGCCATATTAGTTTAACTCCTCCCCAACTGCACTAGCAAACACTCCCCCGAGGACATTGGTTCCGGTCCTGCCCAGGAGCAGACTGTCCGGTTTGTACTGGTCCCACTCCCCCAGAACCGGTTCCAATGCCCCAGGAATTTGAATCCCTCCCTTCTGCACCACTCCTCAAGCCACGTATTCATCTGAGTTATCCTGCGATTCTTACTCTGACTAGCACGTGGCACTGGTAGCAATCCTGAGATTACTACTTTTGAGGTCCTATTTTTTACCTTCCTCCAGTCTGAAAAACACCCGGTCACCATTATTCTCTGTTTCCTGTCACTTTGCCAATTTCGTATCCATACTGCCACTGTCCCTTTTATTCCATGGGCTTCAACTTTGCTGGCAAGTGGCATTTTATCAAGCGCCTTTTGGAAGTCCATGTACACCACATCAGCCCTCTCTATCTGGTACTTTGTCGAACTTCTTTTGTAAATCCATGTACATTATTTATTTTTTAAACTCTTTTACCAGGTGTAAGAATTTCATGGGGCATTCACTGGACAAATAGCCCAGCACTCCACCTGCGAATGTCTTTTTCTCAGGGATGTGTTGGATCTGTCAAGAAAATTCTTGACAGATCACAAGTTCCAGGTTTTCACTCATGCGCTTCGTGCGCAAAAACCCAGAACCTGCGTGTCCCTTAGGGGCGTGTACACATCTCGTACATGCCGGTGGAGACGCAAATTACGGACCCATATTACCAAGTAATGTTACGCTACATTCACAAACAACTGTACGATTGCTGCAAAGTACTTTTGATACACACCAACGCTGCACGTACAGTGTAAATGCAGCCTGAATGCAGAGTCAGGGACTTACCCAAGACCAGAATGAAATGGAGTGAGATTCCTTGGAAGAGAGAATCCCATTCTGCTTTACTTCAGTGCAGTACTGAGGGAGTGCTGCACTGTCGGAGGTACCGTATTTCGGATGAGACATTAAACCGAAGCCCCGTCTGCCATATCAGGTGGATGTAAAAGATCTCATCGCACTATTTCGAAGAAGAGCAGGGGAGTTCTCCCCGGTGTCCTGTCCAACATTTATCCCTCAAATCAACATCACCAAAAAATAGATTATCTGCTCATTGCCGTTTGTGGGAGCTTGCTGTGCATAAATTGGCTGTTGCATTTCCTACATTACAACAGTGCCTACACTTCAAAAGTACTTCATTGGCTGTAAAGCATTCGGGATGTCCTGAAGCCGTGAAAGGCGCTATATAAATATAAGTCTTTCATTCACTTTGGAATCAGTTTAGGCCTTCCCACTTGCAAGTTTAGTGTTGATGTGACACCACTTTGTACTGACACCATTATTCTGCACATAAACTCTGCTTTGCAGCGAGAGAAATTTCCAGGAATTCTTTAGATCAATATAAAAAAACAAAGAATGTAACAGTATTAACATCTTCTCAGATAGATAGTCCTCAGATCTACAAGTTCCTGGGCTCCCCAGAAAGCACCGTGTGTTAGGGAGGGTAAAATCAGCTAGGGTTCCCACTACCTGATTGCTAGCCATTGATTCTTGCAAGTGTGGATAGCAGATTAAACATAAATGGGCTTGGCTGCTGACACGTACACATGAATAATAATTAGCTATCAGAGGCCGGCCAGCCACCTTGGAAGTGCAAAGAGTCAATGCCTTCAAGAAAGGGGTTGGAGGGGACGGGTTAGGCATAGTTTGGAAAATTGGAGTCAAAGGAAGTAACAGAACTTGTATTTATATAGTGCCTTTCATGACTTCAGGCCATCCTGTAATTTAGTCGCTGTTGTAAGGTAGGAAACGCGGCTGCCAATTTGCGCACAGCAAGTTCCCAGAAATAACAAAAAGATAATGACCAGTGTGTTTGTCTCTCCTGTTCATGGGCGCAGTCAACTCCAAGATGAAATGGTCTTGATATGTCCTTACTATACAGTACAAATGCACACGAGGCCCATACTTGAGAGAAGGTCACTCTGTGACCAGTAACCTTTATTTCCCAGCACTGAAGTGATGAAGGTGGGTGGAGCTTTCCCTTTTATACCTGGAAGACCAGGTTAGGAGTGTCTCCCACAAGTTTACCACCTAGTGGTCAATGTTCTCACAGTGTACAACTTAGGTCAGTTTATACATGGGTTCAATGACAGTTAAATACATGACATCTCCTCCCCCCCCAAAGTCTTATTGGGATCACAGGTTAAGGCTCTCTGGTGGTTTACACTCCCTTGTAGAGCGCCTGAGTTGGGGCTCCGGTTGTTGGGCGCTGGCCTGAGTGTCTGCTGTTTGCGGTGCCTCAGGCCTGTCCGGACTGCCCACAGTGACTGGGCTCTCCTCCACTTGGTTCCGGTGTTCGGTCACCTGTGTTCTTCCTCTGCTTCATCTATGGGGTTGCTGAACCTCCTTTTTGTTTGATCCACGTGTTTGCGGCAGATTTGTCCACTGTTTAACGACCAAAATCCTATTCCTCTCTTTGGCAATCACAGTGCCTGAGAGCCATTTAGGCCCTGTAGCATAGTTGAGAACAAAGATAGGGTCATTAACATCAATACCCTCGCATTCCCCTCCTGGTAGTCACATTGTGACTGGCGCCTGCTCTCAACAATTTCTTTCATGGTGGGGCTTATAAGGGATAACCTGGTTTTGAGCGTCCTTTTCATTAGCAGCTCTGCGGGTGGGACCCCTGTGAGCGAGTGTGGTCGGATCTATTGGCCAACATGGGGCGTGATAAGCGGCTTAGTAGGGAACCCCCTTGGATTCTGAGCATCCCCTGTTTGATTATCTGCACTGCTTGTTCCCCCTGTCCATTTGAGGCCGGCTTGAACGGTGCCGTTCTGACATGGTTGATACCATTTCCTGCCATGAAGTCCTAGAATTCAATGCTTGTAAAGCACGGGCCATTGTCACTGACCAAGACGTCAGGTAGACCATGGGCGGCGAACATTGCCCGTAGACTTTCTACCGTGGCAGAGGATGTGCTTGAATTGAGAATGTCACACGCGATCCATTTGGAGTAGGCATCGACTAAACCAAAAACATTTTTCCCATAAAAGGACTGGTGTAGTCCACATGGATGCGTGACCATGGCTTGGCGGGCCAGGACCAGGGGCTAAGGGGGGCTTCGCTGGGCGCATTGCCCAGCTGGGCGCACGTGTTGCACCTGCGAACACAAAGTTCCAGGTCTGCATCTATCCCTGGCCACAAAACGTGTGACCTGGCAATTGCCTTCATAATGACAATGCCCGGGTGTTCATTGTGGAGTTCTCTGATGAACATCTCTCTGCCCATCTAGGGCATGACTACTCGGTTTCCCCATAGTCGGCAATCGGCCTGAATCAAGAGTTCATCCTTGCGCCTGTGAAATGGTTTGAATTCCTCAGGGCATGCCCCGTACCTGGCTGCCCAGTCCCCATTAAGGACACATTTCTTGACTATAGACAGTAGCGGGTCTCTACTTGTCCAGACTTTGATCTGATGGGCTGTCATGGGTGAGCCTTCGCTTTCGAAAGCTTCCACAGCCATGACCATCTCAGCAGCATGTTCGGTTGCCCCCTCGGTAGTGGCTAGTGGGAGCCTGCTAAGTGCATCGGTGCAGTTTTCAGTGCCCGGTCTGTGCCGAATTGTATAGTCATAGGCAGCTAACATGAGTGCCCACCTCTGTATGCGGGCTGATGCATTTGCATTTATGGTCTTATTGTCGGCCAAAAGGGACGTTAGGGGTTTGTGATCTGTCTCCAGTTCAAATTTCCTGCCGAACAGGTACTGGTGCATTTTTTTTTTAACAGCATATACACACGCAAGCGCTTCCTTTTCTACCATCCCGTAGCCCCGTTCTGCCTGGGACAGACTTCTGGTGTCATAAGCTATCGGCTGTAACTAACCCTTGGCATTAACATGCTGCAACACACACCCGATCCCATAGGACGACGCGTCGCACGTTTAAGCAAGTTTCTTACATGGGTCATATAGTGTTAATAGATTGTTGGAGCATAACAAATTTCGTGCTCTATCAAAAGCCGTTTCCTGGTTGTCCCCCCAGACCCATTCGTGACCTTTGCATAGGAGCACATGTAGCGGCTCTAACAGCGTGCTCAATTTGGGAAGAAAGTTACCAAAATAGTTCAGGAGCCCAAGAAATGAACGCAGCTCCGTCGTGTTGTGGGATCTGGGTGCTCTCTGGATCACTTCTGTTTTGGACGCAGTAGGTCTGATCCCGTCTGCTGCTACCCTCATCCCCAGGAATTCTACCTTTGGAGCTAGGAAGACGCACTTCACCTTTTTCAGTCTCAGATCTACCCGGTCCAGTCTGCGTATGCGTAGCACCTCCTCCAGGTTGCGAAGGTGTTCTTCTGTATCACAACCCGTGATGAGGATGTCGTCTTGAAAAACCACTGTCCTTGGAATCAACTTGAGGAGGCTTTCCATATTGCGTTGAAAGATCGCGGCGGCCGAGCGAATCCCAAACCGACATCTGTTGTACTCAAATAAATCCTTGTGTGTCGTGATGATGTTCAGCTTCTTCGACTCACTCGTCAGCTCCTGGGTCATGTAAGTTGAGGTTAGGTCCAATTTTGAAAAAAGTTTGCCACTGGATAGCGTCACAAAGAGGTCCTCCACTCTCGGTAGCGGGTACTGGTCTTGGAGTGACACCTGATTGATGGTGGCCTTGTAATCACCACATATCCTGACTGACCCATCCGCCTTGAGCACCGGCACAATCGGGCTCGCCCAGTCACTGAATTCGACTAGCGAGATGATGACTTCCCTCAGCAGGCGGTCCAATTCGCCTTCTATCTTTTCCCGCATCACATACAGCACCGCTCTGGCCTTGTGGTGTACTGGCCTGGTGTCTGGGTTTATGTGAATCACTACCTTAGTCCCCATGAAAGTGCTAATGCCGGGCTGAAATAGTGAGTCAAATTTGTCCAGGGCCTGTGAGCATGATATCCACTCCACAGAAGAAATTGCATTGACATCGCCCCATTTCCAGTTCATGACAGCCAGCCAACTCCTCCCCAGCAGTGTGGGACCGTCCCCCAGAACAATCCAGAGTGGCAACCTGTTCTCCGAATCTTTGTGGGTCACAACTACCGTGGCGCTGCCTAGCACCGGAATGATCTCCTTTGTGTATGTCCGCAGCTGTGCATCATTTGGCAATAATTTTGGCCTCCTGGCCTTGGACGCCCACAACTTGTCGAACTGTTTGATACTCATCAGGTACTGGCTGGCCCCTGTGTCTATCTCCATTGATACTGGGATGCCATTGAGGAGCACTTTCATCATTATCGGTGGTGTCCTGCAGTATGAATTGTATATGTACTCCTCATGAACTCGCTGAACTTCAGCTTCCAGCGATTTCCCCCAGTGTCCATTTGGCCTTGTAGGGCTTACTTCGTCCCTATCCTCCTCGTACATCAACCTGGCTGCAGGCTTCCTGCACAAACACGCCAAGTGACCGCTGACGTTGCAATTTCTGCAGGTGTATTGCTGATACCTGCAAACTCTGGCTGTGTGTTTGCCTCCACACCTCCAACATGAGCCGTTGTTGGAAACAAAAGGTCCATTACCAGTCGAGCGTCTCTGACTGACTGTGTAACTGTTTTTAAAAACACCATTAACAGGTGTTGATGGCCCCATTACTGGCCGCATTGTTACTTGCGATGGTGTGAATCGCCGTTCAGCTAGCCATTGTCTCCGTTGAATTCCCCCTTTGGATTCGACTACAGGCTCGGGCATGTCCGATTGCCACTGTCTGCCTGGGGAACTGTGTGCCGCGTTAACAATGTTGACTCCCTGTCCATTTGCTGCATTTAAACCAAGATTTTTGTCAAACATCATTTTGGTCTCTTCCTCCCCTGAGTAAATGTCTGGGCCATCAAAGCCACTGTTTCCAGGGACAAGTCTTTGGTCTCGATCAGTTTCCTGAAAACCCTAGCGTGCCCGATACCCTCAATAAAAAAGTCTCGCAGCATCTCCGCTCTGCATGCATCTGTGAACTTACATAGGCTCGCCAGTCGCCGGAGATCTATCACGAAGTCTGGAACGCTTTGCCCTTCTCACCGCCGGTGCGTATAAAACCGGTGTCTCGCCATGTGCATGCTGCTCGCCGGTTTAAAGTATTCCCCGATCAACTTACTGAGCTCTTCAAAAGTCTTGTCCGCCTGCTTCTCTGGCGCTAGAAGGTCCTTCATCAGGGAGTACGTCCTGGACACACAAACCGTCAGGAGATGAGCCCTGCGTTTATCAGCCGAATCCTGCCCCAGTCATTCCTTAGTGACAAAGCTTTGCTGTAATCTCTCAATAAAGTCATCCCAATCTTCACCAACACAGTACCTCTTGTCTGTGCTGCTAGTAGCCATGCTCGCGTGGTTTAAATCCCAGTTTCTCGTCGCCAATGATATGTCCTTACTATACAGTACAAATGCACACGAGGCCCATACTTGAGAGAAGGTCACTCTGTGACCAGTAACCTTTATTTCCCAGCACTGAAGTGATGAAGGTGGGTGGAGCTTCCCCTTTTATACATGAAAGACCAGGTTAGGAGTGTCTTCCACAAGTTCACCACCTAGTGGTCAATGTTCTCACATTGTACAACTTAAGTCAGTTTATACATGGGTTCAATGACAGTTAAATACATGGCAGGTCTGATGGCCAATGCCTCTGATGGTGAAAATTGGCAAGGAAAACAAATGGAATCCATAAATAATACTCAAATAAAGGAGTCAATATGATCCAGAGAAACCTACTTACATCGAATGGATTCTAATTTAACTTGGACTACTCAGCCAATTCGCTCCGATATCTGCCGGACAATCAGGACAGGCCCTCTTAACATGCCCTTGGAGATGTGAGGTGATGTCCCTGCCCTGTTGATAGCAATGACCCAGTGCTCCCAAATATAGGACAGGATTTGCGGCTTCACTGGCAGCCAGATGGAGGTCCAGCCCCACCGCATGTACGACAGCAAAATGGTCCCCAGCCAATTAGAGAGCCCAAGTAAATAAAATTGGAAAACAATCAGTTAAATGCTAAGATGAAATGCCATTGAAACACAACAGCAAAACACATTGTAACAAGAGATCCTGTAGAAAGGGTCAAGGGCCTTTGGTGTCAATTAGTTGCCACCTGGAGATTAGTTTCAACGTTCGCTTCAATGAATTGCGAGAGCACTGTGGCATTGGATTTATAAATGTAGGATGACGTGGGAGATTACCGGATTTCCTTAGAAATATTAAATGTTCTGTAATTAAAATTGGAAATGCCTTCTCCCCGTTCGTTGTTGAAGACTGTCAGTTCTGTGCAACCTTGCTGTGACCCAGATATTCTGACACAGGTCAAATCAGTTTAGCAGGCTACTTCAAGTAATTAGGAATTGAGCCAAAAATAAAATAGAAATTAAAAGTCACAAATAATGTGACTAACCCAGAAAGACTCACGCTAGATGCCCTAAATTGCAAGACTTTGTATGGTGGTGCAGGTTAGGACTTTGGGCATTGCCACTTGTGGCAGGAAGAATAGTGACAGAACAAAGGGAAGTTGTTATGCCGGCCAGCGCCTTGTGAAGGAGGAGTTGCAACAAGGAAGCCTTGGGTTAAAACCCACATTATTTAGGTGCGCTCCATCCCTGGAGCGCCCTACGCTTATATAAAATGGGCAAAGTAGCCAGCCACTGGTCTGCTCTGGTGTAGTAGCTAACGTTCCATCCTGAAAATCTTTTTTAAATTGTCTTGGTGGAAGCAGAGATACTCAGTGAATTTCTCCTCTCTAGCCAAGGGACGCTGAGGCCAAACAATAGCATCACTTCTAGCTATCCTGGCTAAGATCAGCATGACCAGGCATCTAACCTGAGATCTCCCGGTCAATATGACATGACCCAGTTACACAATGGCATTACCAACTAGCCCAATCAGGAGCATCAGTCCATCACGCTATTCAAAATGCATTATTTGTGAACTTAAGGGAACATTTTAATTTCAGCACCAAATACCATTTTTTAATCAGCGGCTGAGGCAAATGGAGAATTTATCAGACGGGATTTTCTGGTCTTAGTTAACTGGTGAATGTAAATCTCAGTTAATTATAAATGCTGCAGAGCCTTTTAAGATTGAATCGTATCTGGCAGTGGGGTAAAAATGTTATCTTAAGTAGATAGATATCTATAATCAAATAACAGCTAGGCAGAACAACAGGAATTTTCCAACTTCTGGCAGGGATCCTTGGTGAATCAGAAATTCAGGCACATAGCACACAAATGGTAGGTGTGACACAAAAAAAGCAGCTCTGCCTAGTTTTAATTCTGTACAGATTCTATTCATTCAGCTACAACAACACTACAACAACAGCAAAATACTGCGGAGGCTGGAAATCTGAAATAAAAACAGAAAATGCTGGAAATACTCAGCAGGTCACGAATAATGTGGAGAGAGAAACAGAGTTAACGTTTCAGGCCGACGACCTTTCATCAGAACTGAAAGGTCATCGACCTGACTCAGATGCGAGAGGGCTAGCACTAGTTGACACTAAGCTCAGATATGAACATAACATAAGAAATAGGAGCAGGAGTAGGCCATTTGGCCCCTCGAGCCTGCTCCGCCATTCAGTAAGATCATGGCTGATCTTCTACCTTAACTCCACTTTCCTGCACTATCCCCATATCCCTTGATTCCCTTAATATTCAAAAATCTATCACTCTCTGTCTTGAATATACTCAATGACTGAGCCTCCAAAGCCCTCTGGGGTAGAGAATTCCAAAGATTCACCTCTCCCCTTCTCAGTCCTAAATGGCCGACCCCTTATTCTGAAACTGTGAAGTTAGATATGGTTAGATAGGTGAAAGGAGATCTGTTTAAGGAGATAGCCTCAAATCGCTGCTACTTCACAACAACTGTAGAGTAACTGCACTTGTGCAAAATGAAGTTAAAAAGTTCCTATGTGTTTTTTTAAAAAAGATATCTGTGACCTTTCCAAAGAATCAACTGTCCATTGGCTCCTTACTAAAGTTAAACAATAACCTTAATTTGAATGCCAGTGATTGGAAAATAACAGTTTGTGGGGGATCAGGGACAGAGTGACTGAGCACTTGGACAAGTATGGACTGATCGAAGAGAGTCAGCATGAATATGGTTGTTTTCACTCAGAGTTGTTGGGGTCTGATATGGATTACCTGAAAGGTTGGTGGAAACTGATTCCATAAATAATTTTAAAAGGGAGTTGGTCAGGGACTTGGGGATGAGAAACTTACAGGGTTACAGACAAAAAGTGAAGATGTGGGACTAAGCATGACTGCTCTTCCAAAGAGCCAGCACAGGCACGATGGGCCGAATGGCCTCCTTCTGTGCTGTAATTTTCTATGATCCTATGTGAAAGGTAGGCCATGTCTAACTAATCTAGTTTCATTACTTGAGGACGTCACGAACATGATACATAAGGCAGTGCCCTAGGGTTCTGCACAAGAGATTATTAGCAAAAATGAAGGTGTACAGAATTGTAGGTAACCTTGCGATAAGGGTTGGTAATTAATTGGGAGACGGAGAGTAGGGGTAAAGGGAATCTGTTTTGATTGGTATAACGTGACAAGTGCTTCTCCCCAGGGACCTCATCTTTTCACCATATATAAAAAAAGACTTGCATTTATATAGCGCCTTTCATGACCACCGGTCATCTCAAAGCGCTTTACAACCAATAAGTACTTTTGGAGTGCAGTCACTGTTGTAATGTGGGAAACGCGACAGATAATTTGAGCACATAAGAACATAAGAACATAAGAATTAGGAACAGGAGTAGGCCATCTAGCCCTTCGAGCCTGCTCCGCCATTCAACAAGATCATGGCTGATCTGGCCATGGACTCAGCTCCACTTACCCGCCCGCTCCCCGTAACCCTTAATTCCCTTATTGGTTAAAAATCTATCTATCTGTGATTTGAATACAATCAATGAGCTAGCCTCAACTGCTTCCTTGGGCAGAGAATTCCACAGATTCACAACTCTCTGGGAGAAGAAATTCCTTCTCAACTCGGTTTTAAGTTGGCTCCCCTGTATTTTGAGCATGTGCCCCCTAGTTCTAGTCTCCCTGACCAGTAGAAACAGCCTCTCTGCCTCTATCTTGTCTATCCCTTTCATTATTTTAAATGTTTCTATAAGATCATCCCTCATCCTTCTGAACTCCAACGAGTAAAGACCCAATCTACTCGATCTATCATCCTAAGGTAACCCCCTCATCTCCGAAATCAGCCTAGTGAATCGTCTCTGCAACCTCTCCAAAGCTAGTATATCCTTCCTTAAGTAAGGTGACCAAAACTGCACGCAGTACTCCAGGTGCGGCCTCACCAATACCCTATACAGTTGCAGCAGGACCTCCCTGCTTTTGTACTCCATCCCTCGCGCAATGAAGGCCAACATTCCATTCGCCTTCCTGATTACCTGCTGCACCTGCAAACTAACTTTTTGGGATTCATGCACAAGGACCCCCAGGTCCCTGTGCACCGCAGCATGTTGTAATTTCTCCCCATTCAAATAATATTGCCTTTTACTGTTTTTTTTTCCAAGGTGGATGACCTCACATTTTCCGACATTGTATTCCATCTGCCAAACCTTAGCCCATTCGCTTAACCTATCTAAATCTCTTTGCAGCCTCTCTGTGTCCTCTACACAACCCGCTTTCCCACTAATCTTTGTGTCATCTGCAAATTTTGTTACACTACACTCTGTCCCCTATTCCAGGTCATCTATGTATATTGTAAACAGTTGTGGTCCCAGCACCGATCCCTGTGGCACACCACTAACCACCGATTTCCAACCCGAAAAGGACCCATTTATCCCGACTCTCTGCTTTCTGTTAGCCAGCCAATTCTCTATCCATGCTAATACATTTCCTCTGACTCCGCGTACCTCTATCTTCTGCAGTAACCTTTTGTGTGGCACCTTATCGAATGCCTTTTGGAAATCTAAATACACCACATCCATTGGTACACCTCTATCCACCATGCTTGTTATATCCTCAAAGAATTCCAGTAAATTAGTTAAACATGATTTCCCCTTCATGAATCCATGTTGCGTCTGCTTGATTGCACTATTCCTATCTAGATGTCCCGCTATTTCTTCCTTAATGATAGCTTCAAGCATTTTCCCCACTACAAATGTTAAACTAACCAGCCTATAGTTGCCTGCATTTTATCTGCCACCTTTTTTAAACAGAGGCGTTACATTAGCTGCTTTCCAATCCGCTGGTACCTCCCCAGAGTCCAGAGAATTTTGGTAGATTATACAAATGCATCTGCTATAACTTCCGCCATCTCTTTTAATACCCTGGGATGCATTTCATCAGGACCAGGGGACTTGTCTACCTTGAGTCCCATTAGCCTGTCCAGCACTACCCCCCCCAAGTGATAATGATTATCTCAAGGTCCTCCCTTCCCACATTCCCGTGACCAGCAATTTTTGGCATGGTTTTTGTGTCTTCCACTGTGAAGACCGATGCAAAATAATTGTTTAAGATCTCAGCCACTTCCACATTTCCCATTATTAAATCCCCCTTCTCATCTTCTAAGGGACCAACATTTACTTTTGTCACTTTTTCCGTTTTATATATCGGTAAAAGCTTTTACTATCTGTTTTTATGTTTTGCGCAAGTTTACTTTCGTACTCTATCTTTCCTTTCTTTATTGCTTTCTTAGTCATTCTTTGCTGTCGTTTAAAATGTTCCCAATCTTTTAGTTTCCCACTAACCTTGGCCACCTTATACGCATTGGTTTTTAATTTGATACTCTCCTTTATTTCCTTGGTTATCCACGGCTGGTTATCCCTTCTCTTACCACCCTTCTTTTTCACTGGAATATATTTTTGTTGAGCATTATGAAAGAGCTCCTTAAAAGTCCTCCACTGTTCTTCAATTGTGCCACCGTTTAGTCTGTGTTTCCAGTCTACTTTAGCCAACTCTACCCTCATCCCACTGTAGTCCCCTTTGTTTAAGCATAGTACGCTCATTTGAGACACTACTTCCTCACCCTCAATCTGTATTACAAATTCAACCATACTGTGATCACTCATTCCGAGAGGATCTTTTACTAGGAGATCGTTTATTATTCCTGTCTCATTACTCAGGACCAGATCTAAGATAGCTTGCTCCCTTGTAGGTTCTGTAACATACTGTTCTAAGAAACAATCCTGTATGCATTCTATGAATTCCTCCTCAAGGCTACCCCGTGCGATTTGATTTGACCAATCGATATGTAGGTTAAAATCTCCCATGATTACTGCCGGTCCTTTTTCACATGCCTCCATTATTCCCTTGATTATTGCCCACCCCACCGTGAAATTATTATTTGGGGGCCTATAAACTACGCCCACCAGTGACTTTTTCCCCTTATTATCTCTAATCTCCACCCACAATTATTCAACATTTTGTTCATTAGAGCCAATATCGTCTCTCACAACTGCCCTGATATCATCCTTTATTAGCAGAGCTACTCCACCTCCTTTCCCTTCTTGTCTATCCTTCCGAATTGTCAGATACCCCTGTATGTTTAATTCCCAGTCTTGGCCACCCTGCAACCAGGTTTCTGTAATGGCCACCAAGTCATACCCATTTGTAATGATTTGTGCCGTCAACTCATTTACTTTATTTCAAATGCTGCGTGCGTTTAGGTAGAGTGTTTTAATGCTAGTTTTTAAACCATGATTTTTAGTTTTGCCCCCTCCTGCAGCCCCTTTATATTCATACATATTGTCCCTTCCTATCACCTTGTGTTTTACACTTACCCCAGTGCTACTCTGCTCTGTTGCCTCCTGCCTTTTGCATTCTTTCTTGGGGTCCTGTTCATCTGAGCTCTCACCCACTCTAACTAGCTCAGAGCCCTCTCCTGGGTTCCGAATACTCCTTGCATTGAAGCACCGAGCTTTCATGCTTGCCTTTTTATTACACTTTGACCCTTTAGAATTTTGCTGTACAGTGGTCCTTTTTGTTTTTTGCCTTGGGTTTCTCTGCCCTCCACTTTTATTCATCTCCTTTCTGTCTTTTGCTTTTGTCTCCGTTTTGTTTCCCTCTGACTCCCTGCATTGGTTCCCATCCCCCTGCCATATTTGTTTAACTCCTCCCCAACAGCACTAGCAAACACTCCCCCTAGGACATTGGTTCCGGTCCTGCCCAGGTGCAGACCGTCTGGTTTGTACTGGTCCCACCTCCCCCAGAACCGGTTCCAATGTCCCAGGAATTTGAATCCCTCACTGCTGCACCACTGCTCAAGCCACGTATTCATCTGAGCTATCCTGCGATTCCTACTCTGACTAGCACGTGGCACTGGTAGCAATCCCAAGATTACTACTTTTGAGGTCCTACATTTTAATTTAGCTCCTAGCTCCTTAAATTCGTCTCATAGGACCTCATCCCTTTTTTTACCTATATCTTTGGTACCAATGTGCACCACGACAACTGACTGTTCACCCTCCCTTTTCAGAATGTCCTGCACCCGCTTCGAGACATCCTTGACCCTTGCACCAGGGAGGCAACATACCATCCTGGAGTCTCGGTTGGGCCGCAGAAACGCCTATCTATTCCCCTCACCATTGAATCCCCTATCACTATCACTCTCCCACTCTTTTTCCTGCCCTCCTGTGCAGCAGAGCCAGCCACAGTGCCATGAACTTGGCTGCTGCTGCCCTCCCCTGATGAGTCATCCCCCTCAACAGTACTCAAAGCGGTGCATCTGTTTTGCAGGGGGATGACCGCAGGGGACCCCTGCACTACCTTCCTTGCACTGCTCTTCCTCCTGGTCTTCCATTCCCTAGCTGGCTGTGGACCCTTCACCTGCGGTAAGACCAACTCGCTACACGTGCTACTCACGTCATTCTCAGCATCGTGGATGCTCCAGTGTAAATCCACCTTTAGCTCCAATTCCGCAACGCGGACCGTCAGGAGCTGGAGGCGGATACACTTCCCGCACACGTAGTCGTCAGGGACACCGGAAGTGTCCCTTCGTTCCCACATGGTACAGGAGGAGCATATCACGTGACCGAGCTCTCCTGCCATGACTTAACCCTTAGATACACTTAAATTGGCAACAACAATGTTAAAGTTTACTCACTGTTATAGAAGAGAAAAAAGAAAAACTACTCACCAATCACCAGCCAATCACTTACCCCCTTGGCTGTGACGTTACCTTTCTGTTTCCTTCTACTTCTTTTTTGCCTTCTCCCTGTAGCTGCACAAGCTCCGCCTTTATAGGCCTCTCGCCGACCCCGGACTCACGCCTCTCCACGCACCTCCGACGCACAGCAAGCTACCGCAAACAGCAATGTGATAATGACCAGATAATCTGATTTTTAAATGTTGATTGAGAGATAAATATTGACTAGGACACCAGGGATAACTCCTCTGCTCTTCTTCAAAATAGTGTCCGAGGATCTTTTACATCTGCCTGAGAGAGCCTCGGTTTCTGAAAGACGGCACCTCCACAGTGCAGCACTCCCTCAGCACTGCAGTGTCAGCCTAGATTTATGTGTTCAAGTCCCTGGAGTGGGAGTGGGACTTGAACCCACAACTTTCTGACTCAGAGGCAAATGTGCTACCCACTGAGCCACAGTTGACACTGACTTGGATGAAGGAATAGAGAGTTGTTTATTCAAGTTTGCAGATGAGTCCAAGATAGTTGTGTAGATAGTAGCAGGAAATTGCAATGGGACATAGACAGATTGTGAGTGGATGAACAATGGGATTTAGGTGTCCATGCGCACAAGTCACTAAAAACTAATTCACAGGTACAAAAAGTAATCAACAAGGCAAATAGAATGTTGGCCTTTATCGCACCAGGTTTGGATTTCAAAAGCTTCAGCTGTACAGAGCCTTGGTCAGATACTATCTGGAGTTCAGTTTTTGGCACTGAACCCAAGGAAGGATATATTGGCCTGGGAAGGGTTGCAGCACAGATTCGCCAGAATGATACCAGGCTTGGAAGGGTTATATTGCGACGACAGGTTGCATAAACCTGGTACCTTTGAGGTTAGAAGGTTGAAGGATGATCTAGTCAAGGTCTTTAAAATGATAAAGTGATTCAATAGGAGAGATAGAGAGAAATAATTTGGCCTGGTGGGGGAATCTAAAACAAGTGGCGTAAACTTCGAGCTAGACCATTTTGGAGTGAAATCAGGAAGCCCTTTTCCACACAAAAGGTAGTGGAAATCTGGAACTCTCTCCTCCAAAAGGCTGTGAAAGCAGGGTGAATTGAAATTTTCAAGACTGCGATCGCTAGATTTTTGTTAGGTGAAGATTATGGAGCAAAGGCAGGTAAATGGAGGTGAGGTACAGATCAGCCATGATTGAACTGAACGGTGCAACAGGCTCGAGAGCCTGAATGGCCTACTCCTGTCCCTGCATGGAGCAGTATGTAGGCAAATAGCATAACATGGGTCTGCCCACCTGGTGTTGCTCAAAGCAAATACCTGTAGCATAAAGGCCCTTAAATAAAGAAGTCCATTCCAAATGCCATCCTGTGAGACATGTGGCCTTACATACCCTTATCCTCCTGAAATTGTTCTCTCTGCAGTTTGTGACCTTTGACACAATGGTTATGCAAAAATTGCATTTGCCAGAGTAAACAACAACACTTCAAAAAGGAAAAAAAAACTCTGTATAATGAATTCAACTTGAAGTGCTTTTGTACTTGTGAACCCTGCGACAAGTACTTCATATTGTCAGGCACGCTGTGGTTTATTTGAAAACTAATCACGCTCAAAAATTAATCATCAGCCACAAAGAATTACAATGGGACAATGGTAAGTAAGGGACGCACTTTGACTACCATATTATTATTCAAATGAAAACAAGTTCATTGTGACAACGATTTTTTAAATTAGTGGATACTGTTGCTGATCGTGGAAAAGTAAAACCTTGGTTTTCCGATAGCTTTCAAGTGTGGCTTGCAGAGCTGACAGCAGGCCCAGTTAGTGATTAAAATCACTACAAAAACAAAGACAAAATAAAACTGCAAAAACTGTAGCTTACACTTCAGGCCAAATCTGTAGCTCCCCCACAAAATGGCTGCTTATAGAGCCCCTTATAAGTTCCAAAGTTTTCAGCTGATTTGCAATATTTTTTTATTTCTATTTCAGTTCTAACTTTTTTTGATAATAGTTTTTCGATTCGGGTGTGTAGGCAATGAAGGTGAAATTTAGTAAAAGTAGCTGAAATGTTCGAATAATCTTGATAATATTGTATGGACTTTCCTTACGAGTATTGATATTAAATAAGGAAAATAATTTTCCACTGGCAGGAGGGTCAGTAACCAGAGGGCACAGATGTAAGATAATTGGCAAAGAACCAGAGGGGAGAGGATGAGAATTATATTTTATGCAGCAAATTGTTCTGGAGTGCACTGCCTGAAAGGGGGTGCAAGCAGATTCAATAGTAACTTGCTGAAGGGAATTAAATATACATTTCAAAAGGAAACATTTGCAGGGCTGTGGGGAGAGAGTGTAACTAATCGGATCGCTCTTTCAAAGAACTGGCACAAGCACAATGGGCTGAATGGCCTCCTTCTGTGCTGGATGATTCGAACCAGATTTTCCCATTAATGTTTAACTGATATCCGTTTGGCTTTTCCTTCCTTTCCCTATTCAGTATAAGCCCAGTAATAGATGTAAGCAAATCTATTTCCACAGGCTTTGAAATCTGAATTAGGATCAAATATAAAAGACTCTGAATCGGAAACTTTTGAGATCAGACTGATTTTACTCATGGTTGTGGCAGGTGATCTCTGTATTCCCAATAACATGTAGCTGTAAACTCCATTGAGGTCACAGCACGATGACCACCTCCCTTCATCTCCATTCAAATTACCATCAATATGATATGCTTGACCATGAAGAAAAAATCCACACCTCAGTGCAAATTACTTTCTATTCAGTTCCTATCCCTGTATACAAGAAGCCTTTACTTTCAATAAAAGAGTGCAGAAGTTATTTCTTTATGTATTTTTTCTTTCAGAGCCACTTTATATGTGACTCTTGCATCCCAGTCTTTTATTTTACGAACTTTAATATGTTTCTCCCACCTTGCACCCTCCGTAAACTGGAGCTCATACATAAGAACATAAGAACGTAAAAATTAGGAGCAGGAGTAGGCCATTTTGCCCCTCGAGCCTGCTCCACCTTTCAATAAGATCATAGCTGATCTTCTACCTCAAATCCACTTTCCTGCACTATCCTCATATCCCTTGATTCCCTTAATATCCAAAAATCTAGCAATCTCTGACTTGAATATACTCAATGACTGAGTCTCCGCAGCCATCTGGTAAGAGAATTCCAAAGGTTCACCATCCTCTGAGTGAAGAAGTTTCTCCTCATCTCTGTCTTAAATGGCCGACCCCTTATTCTGAGACTGTGACCCCGAGTTCTAGTCTCCCCAGCCAAAGGAAACCTCCTTTCTGCATCTACTCTGTCAAGCCCAACATATCATAAACATCTAACTAACATTAATGAATATAGCTTTCACCTTCAAAATCCCAAAAAGATCACGACTAAAGACTAAATTTAGCAAGTCCTATAACTGGGAGACCCAAGCACCAATTCAAATTGAATCTACCTTTCCAACTAACTACCAATTGCCCCCTTAACCAATCACGAGAAACCATCTACTTTTGCCCAACCCCTGCCCAAGATGCCCTAACAATATAATGCAACGTCCCAAAAAACAGCAACGCTATGAATGACCAGCTAAGAGCAGGATCTTCTCCCGATTAGCTGGCCAACATTGCTCCATGAACAAATACTGATGAACCAAAGTTTAACTAGTTATTCACCTCATTGTTGTTTGTGGGACCTTGCTGTGCACAATATAATAAATATAATATATAATAAACTCTGCCACATGTGTCCTAACTCACACCAATCACCATCATCCCTGTGCTTGCTGAGCGACATTGCCTCCTGGACCAGCAACGCCTCAATTTTAAAATTCTCATCCTTGTTTTCAAATCCCTCCATGTCTCTGTAACCTCCTGCAGCTCGACAACCCTCCAAGATCTCTGCACTTCTCCAATTCTCTTGCACATGCCCGGTTTTCATCACTTCACCATTGGCAGAACTGCCTTCTGTTGCCTGGGCCCCAAGCTCTGGAATTCTCTCCCTAAACCTCTCCGCCTTTCTACCTCTCTTTTCCTTTAAGACACTCCTTAAAACCTACCTCTCTGATCCTGTCCTGATATCTCTTTATGTGGCTCAGTGCCAAATCTTTTTTGATACCGCTTGTACGACATGCCTTGGGATGTTTTACTGCGTTAAAGGCGTTATATAAATGCAAGATGTTGCTCTCCACAACAAATAATTACCTTCCACTAAGGACATAGACAGACAACCTTTTTCCACACCTCTCTCAGTGCTGGTTTTCAAGCATTGGCTCATAGGGAACAGTGAATTTCCAATCCCTTTGGAAACACCTCACCTCAGCACAACATGTTCCTGCAATCAGCCTGACTGAAATAAGGGATTTGCTGTGCATGCAACCATGCAGGAGATGCTGTGTCTGCAGCACAAGGCCAAGGACACCAAGGCACTCCACCAGCACTCTGCTTTCCCAATCATTTAAAAAGAGGGGCCTCTTACTATCAACAAAGTGAAGAAGCCAGTGCCAGGGAAGGGAACATGTTTCCAAATTTGAACCCCAGTATCAGCATCATGCACTTCAAGTGCAGGTAATTATTTTAAATATTTGTTTTCATCATGTAGGCCTTGTTGCATTGCATTTATTGCCATCTCTGTGGTACGGACAGATACAGAGTAAAGCTCTCTACTCTGCCTCAGCAAGGTGCATTAACCCTCACCTGCATCAGCACATTCTCCACACAAACCACTTTATGGCCATGCTTGAAAGTCACATCTAACTCCAACATTCATACCAATCTAGAAAAAACATGTAACCGGTTCTGATAACAACAGCAGTGTTGTTCAAGGCCGGAAGCTCGCTGTCTTTAGTTTGAATATAGACAAGGATGACCGACAGGTGCTTGCGCTGGAGCTGAAAGTGAGCAGCCAGACGTCATTTGTTGATGGAGTGCCACAGACTGCATGCAAAGCATATAAAGATACGATGACACACCTGCCAGCTCGCCAAGGATTGCAGAACTGCTCCTGAATGTTTGCCTTGTCAGGTCCAGCGATTTTCAACAATCCCTTGACTTGGATTCTTTTTAAAATATATTTTACTTTGCTGTTCCACGTTGCAACATTCCTCCAACTTAGCACTAGGAAGTCTGAAGCCACTGATTTCATCCCCTGGCCTAAACTCCGCTCCTTTTCACTGATTTTCATCCCCCACCTTGGCCACTCACTCCGACTGAACTAGACAGTGCAAAACCTTAGCATTCTGTTTGACCCTGCACTCAATTTTAAACCTCACACCCAACCCATCACATATTTCCACCTGCACACCATTTGCTCGACTTTTCGCTGACCTCTGCCCTTCCACTGTTGAAATCCTTACCCATTGCTTTTGTCACTTCCAGACACAAATATTTCAATGTTCTTGATATGAAGACTTTCCATTCACCGTAAACTCCAATTAGTCCAAAACTGACCTACACAGGCTCCCTGACCCTAATGTTTAAAATTGAAGCATGTTTTCACATCGTTCCACTACTTCACCCCACACATTTTGGGGCCAATTTTCCACATGGATGATTTTTGGCTTAGTTGTAGAGGTACGTCCGATTTTGTAGTGGCCGTCTGCGCCCCCAAAAAGGTTGCAAGTTTCGCCGGAATGAACTTTCATTTTGGAGCGGTGTAGATTGTCCTTATGCTCTGTGGGTGGAGCTTAAGGTCTGCGCCAAAAATTGAGGTTGCCAGGGTTAAAAGTAACACACTGAAGGGCTGAGGCTGAGAAGTGAAACATACGCTGCTCCTATCCCAGGCTGAATGCCCCCCGCCCCGGTGCTGTTCCTATCTCAGGCCGAATGCCCCCACCCCGGTGCCGCTGCTATCCCGAGCCGAATGCCCTCGCCTCCCGCTGCTATCCCGAGCCGAATGGCCCCCCTCCCGCTGCTATCCCGAGCCGAATGGCCCCCCCCCGCCCCCCGCTGCTATCCTGAGCCGAATTCCCACCCCCCCCCCCACCCCCGGCCCCCGCGCTGCTCCTATCCCGGACCTAAAATTTAGGGCTAGACTTTCCACTACTATCGCTATCTCCCCAAAAATGGGCGATATTTCCAGCCTTAGTGCTTTTCTTATTTTTCAGGATCGCTGGAATATTGCCCATTTTAAAAAACGCTAGTTTCTCCTTTTTCATTTGGCCGAAAGCCTTAGCATAGAAACATAGAAACATAGAAAATAGGTGCAGGAGTAGGCCATTCGGCCCTTCTAGCCTGCACCGCCATTCAATGAGTTCATGGCTGAACATGCAACTTCAGTACCCCATTCCTGCTTTCTCGCCATACCCCTTGATCCCCCAATAGCAAGGACTTCATCTAACTCCCTTTTGAATATATTTAGTGAATTGGCCTCAACTACTTTCTGTGGTAGAGAATTCCACAGGTTCACCACTCTCTGGGTGAAGAAGTTTCTCCTCATCTCGGTCCTAAATGGCTTACCCCTTATCCTTAGACTGTGACCCCTGGCTCTGGACTTCCCCAACATTGGGAACATTCTTCCTGATTCTAATCTGTCTAAACCCTTCAGAATTTTAAACGTTTCTATGAGGTCCCCTCTCATTCTTCTGAACTCCAGTGAATATAAGCCCAGTTGATCCAGTCTTTCTTGATAGGTCAGTCCCACCATCCCAGGAATCAGTCTGGTGAATCTTCGCTGCACTCCCTCAATAGCAAGAATGTCCTTCCTCAAGTTAGGAGACCAAAACTGTACACAATATTCCAGGTGTGGCCTCACCAAGGCCCTGTACAACTGTAGCAACACCTCCCTGCCCCTGTACTCAAATCCCCTCGCTATGAAGGCCAACATGCCATTTGCTTTCTTAACCGCCTGCTGTATCTGCATGCCAACCTTCAATGACTGATGTACCATGACACCCAGGTCTCGTTGCACCTCCCCTTTTCCTAATCTGTCACCATTCAGATAATAGTCTGTCTCTCTGTTTTTACCACCAAAGTGGATAACTTCACATTTATCCACATTATACTTCATCAGCCATGCATTTGCCCACTCACCTAACCTATCCAAGTCACTCTGCAGCCTCATAGCATCCTCCTCGCAGCTCACACTGCCACCCAACTTAGTGTCATCCTCAAATTTGGAGATATTACATTTAATCTCCTCGTCTAAATCATTAATGTACAGTGTAAACAGCTGGGGCCCCAGCACAGAACCTTGCGGTACCCCACTAGTCACTGCCTGCCATTCTGAAAAGTGCCCATTTACTCCTACTCATTGCTTCCTGTCTGACAACCAGTTCTCAATCTACGTCAGCACACTACCCCCAATCCCATGTGCCTTAACTTTGCACATTAATCTCTTGTGTGGGACCTTGTCAAAAGCCTTCTGAAAGTCCAAATATACCACATCAACTGGTTCTCCCTTGTCCACTTTACTGGAAACATCCTCAAAAAATTTCAGAAGGTTTGTCAAGCATGATTTCCCTTTCACAAATCTATGCTGACTTGGACCTATCATGTCACCTTTTTCCAAATGCGCTGCTATGACATCCTTAATAATTGATTCCATCATTTTACCCACTACTGAGGTCAGGCTGACCGGTCTATAATTCCCTGTTTTCTCTCTCCCTCCTTTTTTAAAAAGTGGGGTTACATTGGCTACCCTCCACTCCATAGGAACTGATCCAGAGTCAATGGAATGTTGGAAAATGACTGTCAATGCATCCGCTATTTCCAAGGCCACCTCTTTAAGTACTCTGGGATGCAATCCATCAGGCCCTGAGGATTTATCGGCCTTCAATCCCATCGATTTCCCCAACACAATTTCCCGACTAATAAGGATTTCCCTCAGTTCCTCCTCCTTACGAGACCCTCTGACCTCTTTTATATCCGGAAGGTTGTTTGTATCCTCCTTAGTGAATACCGAACCAAAGTACTTGTTCAATTGGTCTGCCATTTCTTTGTTCTCCGTTATGACTTCCCCTGATTCTGACTGCAGGGGACCTACGTTTGTCTTTACTAACCTTTTTCTCTTTACATATCTATAGAAACTTTTGCAATCCGCCTTAATGTTCCCTGCAAGCTTCTTCTTGTACTCCATTTTCCCTGCCCTAATCAAACCCTTTGTCCTCCTCTGCTGAGTTCTAAATTTCTCCCAGTCCCTGGGTTCGCTGCTATTTCTGGCCAATTTGTATGCCACTTCCTTGGCTTTAATACTATCCCTGATTTCCCTTGATAGCCACGGTTGAGCCACCTTCCCTTTTTTATTTTTACGCCAGACAGGAATGTACAATTGTTGTAGTTCATCCATGCGGTCTCTAAATGTCTGCCATTGCCCATCCACAGTCAACCCCTTAAGTATCATTCGCCAATCTATCCTAGCCAATTCACGCCTCATACCTTCAAAGTTACCCTTCTTTAAGTTCTGGACCATGGTGTCTGAATTTACTGTTTCATTCTCCATCCTAATGCAGAATTCCACCATATTATGGTCACTCTTCCCCAAGGGGCCTCGCACAATGAGATTGCTAATTAATCCTCTCTCATTACACAACACCCAGTCTAAGATGGCCTCCCCCCTAGTTGGTTCCTCGACATATTGGTCTAGAAAACCATCCCTTATGCACTCCAGGAAATCCTCCTCCACCGTATTGCTTCCAGTTTGGCTAGCCCAATCTATGTGCATATTAAAGTCACCCATTATAACTGCTGCACCTTTATTGCATGCACCCCTAATTTCCTGTTTGATGCCCTCCCCAACATCACGACTACTGTTTGGAGGTCTGTACACAACTCCCACTAACGTTTTTTGCCCTTTGGTGTTCTGCAGCTCTACCCATATAGATTCCACATCATCCAAGCTAATGTCTTTCCTAACTATTGCATTAATTATTAGCGATGTGAAATGGGCTTTAGCGATGTACTCAGTCATGCAAGGCTGGCCTCCATAGCAGCAGCCATTCTGCGCATGCGTGTTTTTTTTTCAGGCGAAGCCTTTTCAGTTGAGGCTAATGAGGTCTTAGTTAATGAGGTGGATACTCGGTGGGGCCAATTAACCCGGGGTGGGCGTGGGAAACCTCCACCCCGGATCTATCAAAAAATATGGGCGGATATCGCCGCCCTCGTTTCATCGGTGGCCCATGATAGGCGTGAGGCAGGCCAGTGCAGCAAGCGCTGGAAGTCTTGTTGCATCGGCAAGAGTATTAAATTATTAAATTTAAAATTGTAATGATGCACTGACTCATTAATTAGAATGTAAATCTGCCGGAGTGTAATTAAGCTGGGTAATCTTGGGTAGCTTCCCTGTTAAGATTTGGATGGGAGTCGGAACCTGCGCTCTCTTACTCTAATTTTGCTGAGATGTCTTAAATTTAATCGACAGTATTAATTATTATTTAAAGGCTTTGATTGAAAATTGTGGCCAAAGGAATGACTGGAAACAGACAGACCGCAAACACTCGACATTTCTACCACTTTAGTTTAGAAGGAGAATTATTAAATTATATAGCTGCTTGTGTGCTGTGAGCAACTCTTTAACTTGGGCATCCTTTCCTTTTGGGTTAGGTTGGTGGATGGGGCACGATTGAGCACTGAGGGGTCCGGTCAGCTTTACTCAGACTGTGTGAGCCTTTCCGGCTGCTGTCACTCACACAGTGACCCAGCCTGGACTGGGGGAGAGCTGCCCTGGCTCACTGTCTGCCCTGGAACACTTTGGGACATTAGCACCGGCCACACGGAGGTCTCCAAACACAGCCCAGGGACAAGGTGTCCCTTCCCATTACGGTCCTGTCATTGCCGAGCTCACCAGCGGTCCTGATTCCCCCCCCCCCGGGGGACCTCCATCGATTCAAATATACTGCCTCCCGCCCCTCAGGTGCCGAATGGCACGGCCCGTGGATGGGGCCTTTCCTGGAGATCATACACGAGATGTTTGATGTCAGGCATTAGTTCCTAAACACGATCTTATTAAATATTTTCTCTGAACGTAGATGTTATAATCATGCATCCATTGGATACAAACCGTATTAGCATATAACGTTAACTGTATGGCTCACAGACACGGACCATGTACATTAGACACCTCAAGTCGCTGGAGAAATACCACCAACGATGTCTCCACAAGATCCTGCAAATTCTCTGGGAGGACAGATGCACCAACGTTACCGTCCTCGACCAGGCCAACATCCCCAGCATTGAAGCACTGACCACACTTGATCAGCTCCACTGGGCAGGCCACATTGTTCGCATGCCAGATATGAGACTCCCCAAGCAAGTGCATCTGGCAAATGAGCCAAAGATGGTCCGAGGAAACGTTACAAGGACACCCTCAAAGCCTCCCTGATAAAGTGCAACAGCCCCACTGACACCTGGGAGTCTCTGGCCAAAGACCGCCCTAAGTGGAGAGAGGGCGCTGAGCTCCTCGCGTCTCATCGCCGAGAGCATGCAGAAATCAAGTGCAGGCAGCGGAAAGAGCGTGTGGCAAACCAGTCCCACCCACCCCTTCCCTCAACAACTATCTGTCCCACCTGTGACAGGGACTGTGGTTCTCATATTGGACTGTACAGCCACCTAAGGACTCATTCTAAGAGTGGAAGCAAGTCTTCCTCGATTCCGAGGGACTGCCTATGATGATGATGATAACGATGAATAGCATGTGGGGTGACTAACTGTGATTACAATATCTGTTGTGTTTCCGTAATAGTACCTAGTCAATTAGCTTATGCCATGCTCTTGTCACATTTGCAGAGGAAGATATCTAAGAATCAGGCGGAGCGGAGGCGGACCAGAGGAGAGCCTGCTGAGCTCCACCCTCTCACTGATCTGGAGGAGCGTGCCGCAGCCTTAGTGGGCACCCACAATCATTCTGCCACCCATGGTGGTGCAGATCCCGTTGTTGCGCCATGTGACTAATGTGTAAACCAGTGGTAAAGCACTGGTAATTTAAAATAATTTAATGGCATGTGATTATAATGTCAATGATGTAATGTCATACATGCAGCTTCGGTACTCTTCTGTACTCTCATGTTAATCACATGTAACGTCTCTCATTCACATTTATTACAGTAGTGTTGCTCCTCGTATATATGTCTGTGCAGCGCAGCATTCTCATGTCTCCCCTTCTCGTCTACTAACTTCAATTATGTTTTCCAGCTCCCCAGGCGCAATGGGAGGCCCCTGCAGCAACACCGTTACCGCTACAGGTCGTGTTCACCACGAGTGACAAACAGCAAACCGAGGAGGAGGAGGACGATTCCGAGCCAGAAGTATCATCTGTGGTACCTGCGGCCATGTCATCCTCAACGGGTGAAGTAGCGGGGCTGAGCGGCCTACAGCAGGCCACTCCAAGTGGTTCAGCGCCCACGCCGACCCTGCAGAGGTTGAGTCGGTGAGGTAGGCACACACTGCGATGGGCAGATGTCAATGAGGCCATGGTGTCACTGTCGAGGGCAAGCGTCGACATAGGTCGAGAGCTCCTCCAGGCACTTGGTGGGTTGAACGGCAACATTGCCACACTGTCTGCCAGAATAACAGAGGGCATGGGGCAGATAGTTGCAGCAATGGGGCGAACAACCGACTCTGTCGATGCTTTGCGGCACGCGATAGTTTCAGGATACTGCACCCCAAGGTGTTGTACCACCAACCAGCACAATAGATGCGAGTCAGAAGGAAGAACTTCCTTCTGACTCGGAAGAAGTTTCTTCACAAACGTCTTCGCCTCGATCCACTGAGGTCATTCAGCCGACGTCACAACCCCCATCCCCCCACCCCCCCCCCCCCCCCCCACCACCCCCCATAGCAGCAGCCCTTGAGGTGTTCTGCTGCAAGACGTCTTGGTCCCGTTACTCGGGGATTACGTGAGAAACTGGGGGTTACAACAAGGGGGGCCGAGTTAGAGGAGGGAAGCGTGGCCCCAGGTGGGGGGAGGGGGGGTATATATTATTGTTTTGTTGTTATTTTTTAAAATGTATTTATTGCTGACTGTTGGGGTTGGTGGGAGGGTGTTCTTGTTATATTGTTCTAAATTTGCTTCACTGTTGGGGGTTGTTATAAATGTTTCTTAAAAAAATTTAAAAGCAGCTATTAAATTATTACATTTTTTAATTTAACTTTACAATTGATGTGAAATGGCTTCTAATAACGTGAGGTAAAACATCAATACAAGGGTTGTATGTTCTTATGTTCTTATGTTCTTATGAAACAATGACCATGGCCAGGCGAGGATGAAATGAAACGCAACTGTAATTGTCACCAACGTAACTTCACGCAAAGCGTTCATTTATGAGCTGCTGATGCAACAGTTTTGCAGCTGCAAAACTACCACGGGGCTTTTCCGGTGTGTGGGGGGGGGTGTGGGGGCATAGGTTCATCGTCAGGCTGATTGTCCTCCCCGAGGTCCTCATCATCCTCCTAGTCCTTCTCTTCTGCCTCCCCTCTCTCCTGAGGTGGACCGGCTGTGATGTATGCAGGTACTTTTAGTAATGACTCCATGAGGCAAGGTATGGTACTTAAAGTGTGCAGACCTGCAGTCCTTTATTAGAAGCTCCTGAGTGCTGACAACAAGCTGTGTGTTCCTTTTTATACTAGGAAACCCCTGGGTCTCCAGCAACAGCACCCTCTAGTGTACCGGTATAAGGGTATATTCAATGTTGCATGACAGTGTTACAGACATCACACAATGAACAGGCATGCCTACACAACAATACACCCCCCTGAGCATTTTTCATATCCTAGTTGTCATACCCAGGAGAGGTGATCAGTGGTGGGCTATGGGAGGTTGTGGTGAGGGTTGTGTGTTACCAGGTGTGACCCCTGTGCTTGAGGCTGGCCTTGTACGTTTCCCCTCCCTCACACACAAACCAAGTGGGTGTCACTGTTGTGGGATCCCTCGGGGAGGTAGCCAGCAGCAGTGGGCGGTGTGTATACACTGTGATGTGGGTAGTTGTGGGGTGGTGGGCAAGGCCACAAGACTGGGTGGGCTCCTTGTCCACGAATGGGGATGAGGGTCAGGTCATCCCAGTGTTTGCCAGGGAAGCTGGAGGATATTGACCTCATGCTTCTGGTGTTGGCCCTGGTGGCCAGGGGCTGTAGAGCTGGTCTGGTGCCTGTTGCCATTGGTGGTGGCTGGGCTACCCATTGACCACTGTCCCTGTAGTGGGTGTGCTCCCACTGGCTGTGTGTGTGTGTCCTGCAAGGGGCATCACATTCGTTCCAAAGGTCCAGGCTACATGGTCAGGTAGACTGCTGGGCCTGGGGGTTTCCCACAGGGGGATTCCATTGGCATTAGCATGGTCCCTGTAGGACCCAATGTCCTTTGGCAGTGTCCTACCAGTATACATGATACCTTGGCTCTGATCACACATAGTCGAGCCTGCATTTTACATTCTAGCACTTGCAACACTTTTGGGTGTCCTGGTTTCAACAGACATGGTTACATTAGGCATTTCACAATCTCTATCATTATTGTTAAGCATAATAAACTTGTTCTTAACCTTACTGACACCTGCATTCATCTCATTAGTCACATTAGTTAAACCAGCATCACAATTCATGGTTACATTGCATATATTTTCATACTTGCACCCTTTAATTGCATCTTTAGCTTTAAAGTCCGTGTACTCAAATAGTTGGAACTTCCCCTTTAAATTTTTTTGGTTACCGGTCTCCTTTAAGGGAGATTTCAAATCCGATTGGCTGCTCGATGTCACATGATGCTCCTCCATGTTGACTCGTGGCATGGAGGAGGCCATTTTGAATGCAGGTCTGCTGCTTGTGGTGTTGCAGCCATTTTGTGGTGCTCTTTTCTTCCACATACTTGTGGTGTTGCAGCCATTTTGTGGTCTTGTTGCAGGCAGGCTGTGGTGCTCTTTTCTTCCACATGCTTGTGGTGCTGCAGCCATTTTGTGGTCTTGTTGCAGGCAGGCTCTGGTGCTCTTTTCTTCCAAAGCACCACTTCACCTGATGTGGACCCGGTTCATCCAATTCCTGCCCAGCAGCGTGGGACCGTTGCCGGCTACAATCCACAGGGGGAGTTTGTGCAACACGCCGCCCTGGGAGACCTGGACGTCTACACTGCCAACGATTTGGATTTTACCTTTGGTATAGGTGAGCAGCTTTGCCTGGACAGGAGACAGTTTTGGTCGAGTGGCAGGATTCCTCCAAATTTTTTCAAAGGTCTTTTGGCTCATCGCAGACTGGCTCGTCCCTGTGTCGATCTCCATGGAGACTGGGATCCCATCGATGTCCACTTCCATCATCCACGGAGAACTTCCGGTGGAGCAGGTAAAGATTCCATACTCCTCTCCCAGGGTTAGAGCAGCTTCATCTTCATCTGTGTCGGAGTCCCGGTGATTAGCCAACTCATCAGAGACACAGTGAGTGCAAGCCTTTTCTGCACATTCTCTGAAGGTGCCCTTTCTCTTTGCAGCCTTTGCATGAATAGTCTTTATAGCGACACTGGTGGGCCCTGTGGTTTCCTCCACAGCGCCAGCACGGGGCCATCCGGTTTGCCCCATGTGGTGGACTCAGGGTTGCGGGACTCGGGGCAGCATTTCTGCCTTTAGAAATTTCCATGCGATGCACTGCGCTCGCCGGTTTAGAGTCCTGGGTCAGTATTCGCCTGGAGTCGCTGGCCGAAACCATGTAGGCCTGGCTCACTTGAATTGCTTTCTGCAGGGTGACCGTGATGTCAGCCGAGAGCAATTTGTGTAGGAGGCCTTCGTGGCCGATTCTGATGACAAATATGTCCCTTAGTGCTTCATTAAGGTGGTCGCCAAACTCACATGGTGCAGCTAGTCTTCTTAAGTGTGCAGCATACTTGGCAATTTCTTGGCCCTCAGGTCGCCGGTAAGTGTAGAACCGGTGCCTGGCTGTGAGGATGCTTTCTTTCAGTTTTAGTTGTTCCTGTAGGATTGTTACAAGTTCCTCATAGCTCTTAGTGGTTGTCTTCTCCGGGGCTAGTAAGTCCCTGACGAGACCGTAGATGGTGGGCCCAAAACTGCTAAGCAGGAAGGCCCTGCTTTTGTTCGGTAGTGTGGCCAGTGTGTCTCCGTTCAGGTCGTTGGCTATAAAGAAGTGTTCCAATCTTTCCACAAAGGCATTCCAATCTTCCCCCTCTGTAAAATGCTGAAAGTTGCTGAGGTTAGACATGTTGAACGTGTAGTTCGTGATCCCGTATTCCCGTCGCCAATTGTGGTGTATGTAGGCACCTTTAGTAATGACTCCAGGAGGCAGGGTATGGTACTTAAAGTGTGCAGACCTGCAGTCCTTTATTAACAGCTCCTGAATGCTGACAACAAGCTGTGTGTTCCTTTTTATACTGGGTTACCTGCCGTGTGCAGGCAACCCCTGTGTCTCCAGCAACAGCACCCTCTAGTGTACCGGTAAGGTGTGTACAGTACTAGGGTGCATTCAATGTTGCATGACAGTGTTACAGACATCACACAGTGAACAGGCATGCCTACACAACACCGGCAGTCCCATCTGGCAATTATTGTCCTCTCCAAATAGCTAGGTTATGCAACATGCAGCACACCTCAATGAACTCAGTGACCTGCTCAGGTTGGTATTATAGGTTGCCTCCTGAGTGGTCCAGGCATCTGAAGAATCCAATTGTCTTTTTGATGATATTGCGTGTGGCTATATGGCTTTCGTTGTAGCGCTTCTCAACTTCTGTCTGGGGCTTACGCAGGGGGGTCATGAGCCACCTGGCAAGGCCATATGCTTCACTCCCCAGCATCCAACTGTGACCTTGTGGCTGACTTTTAAACAAGTCAGAGACAGTGTTCTCATGCTAGATGTGCACATCATGGATACTCCCTGGAAAATTCGCATTTACTGCCATGATTATTTGCTTGTGGTCGACAATGAGCTGCACCTTTCAGTTCCAAAACACCTCTGCATCCTGTAAAGGTGCTCACAGGGTGAGCTGCACCTTGGGGAAGTTTGCTATTATCGAGAACCCCAAAGCCCTCTCACTCTGTGCCTCCCTGGTCATAGGGAAGTTTATAAAGTCCATCCTGCATGTGTAAAGGGGTTCAGTCATAAGAACATAAGAAATAGGAGCAGTAGCAGGCCATTTGGCCCCTCAAGCCTGCTCCGCCATTCAATAAGATCATGGCTGATCTGATCATGGACTCAACTCCACTTCCCTGCCCGCTCCCCATAACCCTTTATTCCATTATCACTCAAAAATCTATTTTTCTCTGCCTTAAATATATTCAATGACCCAGCCTCCACAGCTCTCTAGGGCAGAGAATTCCATAGATTTACAATCCTCTGAGAGAAGAAATGTCTTCTCATCTCAGTTTTCAATAGGCGGCCCCTTATTCAAAGACTATGTCCCCTAGTTTTAGTTTCCCCATGAAGGAAATATCCTCTCTGCATCCACCTTGTCGAGCCCCCTCATTATCTTATAAGTTTCAATAAGATCACCTCTCATTCTTCTGAACTCCAATGTGTATAGGCCCAACCTACGCTCATAAGTTCAACCTTGTGAACCTTCTCTGAACAGCCTCCAAATCAAGCTTATCCTTCCTTAAATACGGAGACTGAAACTGTACGCAGTACTCCAGGTGTGGCCTCACCAATACCCTGTACAGTTGTAGCAGGACTGCTCTGCTTTTATACTCTATCCCTCTTGCAAAAAGGCCAACATTCCATTTGCCTTCCTGATTACTTGTTGTACCTGCATACTAACGTTTTGTGTTTCATGCATATGGACCCCTAGGTCTCTCTGTACTGCAGCACTTTGCAATTTTTCTCCATTTAAATTATAATTTGCCTTCCTATTATTTCTGCCAAAGTGGATAACCTTACATTTTCTCACATTATACTCCATCTGCCAAATTTTAGCCCACTCACTTAGCCTGTCTATATCCCTTTGCAGATTTTTTGTGTCTCCCTCATAATTTGCTTTCCCACCCATCTTTGTATCATCAGCAAACTTGGCTACATTACACTCGGTCCCTTCATCCAAGTCATTAATATAGATTGTAAATAGTTGAGGACCCAGCACCGATCCCTGCGGCACCCACTAGTTACTGATTGCCAACCTGAAAATGACCCATTCATCCCGACTCTCTGTTTCCTGTTAGTTAACCAATCTTCTATCCATGCTAATATATTACCCCCAACCCCGTGAGCTTTTATCTTGTGCAGTAACCTCTTATGTGGCACCTTATCGAATGCCTTCTGGAAATCCAAATACACCATATTCTCTGATTCCCCCTTATCCACCCTGCTCGTTACATCTTCAAAGAACTCCAGCAAATTTTTCAAACATGATTTCCCTTTCATAAAACCATGTTGATTCTGCTTGATTGAATCATGCTTTTCCAAATGTCCCGTTACTGCTTCCTTAATAATGGATTCCAGCATTTTCCCAACAACAGATTTTAGGCTAACTGGTCTATAGTTTCCTGCTTTTTGTCTGCCCTCTTTATTAAATAGGGGCGTTACATTTGCGGTTTTCCAATTTGCTGGGACCGCCCCAGAATCCAAGGAATTTTGGTAGATTACAACCAATGCATCCATTATCTCTGCAGCCACTTCTCTTAAGACCCTAGGATGTAAGGTATCAGGTCCAGGGGACTTGTCCGCCTTTAGTCCCATTATTTTACCGAGTACTACTTCATTAGTGATAGTGATTGTATTAAGTTCCCCCCTACCTATAGCCCCTTGATTATCCAATATTGGGATGTTTTTATTGTCTTCTACTGTGAAGACAGATATAAAATATTCGTTCAACGTCTCTGCCATTTTCCTGTTCTCCATTATTAATTCCCCAGTCTCGTCCTCCACGGGACCAACATTTACTTTAGCCACTCTTTTCCTTTTTATGTACCTGTAGAAACTCTTACTATCTGTTTTTATATTTCGTGCTAGTTCACTTTCATAATCTATCTTCTCTCTCAATCATTTTTTTAGTGGTTCTCTGCTGGCTTTTAAAAATTTCCCAATCCTCTGGCCTCCCACTAGTCTTGGCCACATTGTTTGCCCTTGTTTTCAATTTGATACCCTCCCTTATTTCCTTAGTTAGCTACGGATGGTCTTTCCTTCTCATTGGGATATATTTTTGTTGCGAATTATGAAATATCTCCTTTATTATCTGCTACTGCTCATCAACTGTCCCATTCGTCAGTCTGTTTTCCCACTCCATTTTAGCCAACTCTGCCCTCACAATTTTGTAGTCACCTGTCAAATGTAGCAATGTGTGGCGTGCTGAAAGATATCGAAAATGTTGCCAGCTGAGGCCTGAAAGGAGCCTGATGCATAGAAGGAAAGTGCCACAGTAACCTTATCCTCATGCAGTGCGGTCATCACGTAATGGTGCTGGTAGGCTGCAGATCTCCCTTAATTAGCTGGCATATCTCACTGATGACCTCCTTTCTGATTCGCAGCCTTCTAATGCATGTGTTATCGTACAAGCCCAGGTATGATCACTTATCCCTGTAAATGCATTGGCTGTAATGTCTCCTCCTCTTCAGCAGTCTGCCACCTCTTTGATTAGGCATATAATGCTCTTCAATGAACCTTCTCTCATCTCTATTCTGCAGCATGTGAGTAGTCATCAATATTGGTTGAGAAATTACAGGCCCCATCACTATAAATGCCGTAATCTATCTTCAACAAATACAATATAACCTGGAAAGTAACCACAATGTGATTAGTTGATTGGCAAGATTCAAAAACGCCCTTAAAATCACTCACAAATTTATTCTCCTCCCAACCATTTCAAGCAGCCTTTTATTAAAGATCCTCCAAGTTACAAAATGGCGTCCATACTGCCGAGTTAAGGTAAGATGAATGCAGCTTTTCTTGAGCGTCCTTTTGGGCCAGTGATCATTTGGGCGAATTATGGGCTTGGGCGAAATGTCGAAATTAGCGCTTGTCAATAATGTAGGCAATAATCTGGCGCTAGTTTCCATTATAAACAGTATTCTGGGCCTTGCACGATGATGACGTCATCTCTTTTTTAAAAAAAAATAGGCCGGGTGATGCAGCTCATTCCTGTATGCCGACAGTTGGGCCAGCAATAAATGGGCTATAATTGGGCACTAGTTTCCATTTTTCATCAAATATGGGCGATAGCCTGAATCTCAGCGCTTATATGGATGCTAAATGGGCGATGATGTGCCGAAAGTCTAGCCCATACTCTCAACTTTCAACCTTTCTGGAGTTTATGGAGCATGTAGCAAAAACTATGACAGATATGTAGTCAGTACAGTCTGTCATCACACACACACCTCCAGCTTACTTTTTTAAAAACAGCCTCTGTTCACAAAAGTGGAAGAAAAGAAAACTAAAAACCTTGTGTATAATTCTGTCTTAATTTATTGTGTCTACAGGTATGATAAAACAAACTGAAGAGAGATGATCAAGTACAGTGATATCTGTATGCATTTTTTGAATCGATTAATACTCTGCCTGTATTTGGAATATTGTGAAACTTAACGGTATGCTGGTATCGATCTAATTGGACACGGGTGCGAGTCAATCAATAATGAGCCAGAGGACATTCGACAAGCTGTGTGACACTAAGGCTGTGAGGCCTAAGCTGAGTCCAGCCAATGCTAAATTGCGTACGTACACTAAAGAACTCATAACGGTGATTGGCAGTGCAGTAGTCAAGGTGTCGTATGATGGTGCGGTTCATGATTTACCATTATGCATTGTTCCAGGCAATGGTCCAACAGTGTTCGGCAGGAATTGGCTAGAAAAAATCAAATGGAATTGGAACGATATCAAAGCTTTGTCATTGGAGGATGATTCTCCATGTGCTCAAGTGCTGAGCAAGTTCCCCTCGCTGTTTGAACCAGGCATCGGCAATTTCATAGGAGCCAAGGTGCAGATCCACGTAGACTTGGATGCAAGACCCGTCCATCATAAAGCTCGGGCGGTTCCGTATCTGATGAGGGAGGAGGTTGAAATTGAACTGGACAGACTCTAGCATGAAGGGGTCATATCACCGGTTGAATTTAACGAATGGGCCAGCCCCATTGTTCCTGTGTTGAAGAATGATGGCACTGTCAGGATTTGTGGCGACTACAAGGTTACGAAACAGGATCAATACCCATTACCGAAGGCTGATGACCTGTTTGCAATGCTAGCCGGGGGGGAAGTCGTTCACTAACTGGATCTGATGTCAGCCTCCATGACACAGGAGCTGGTCGAGACGTCAAAGAAATTTACGTGCATCAATACTCATACAGGACTGTTTATCTACAACAGGTGTCCTTTCGGAATTTGCTCGGCTGCAACCATATTTTAGAGGAACATGGAGTGTCGACTCAAGTCTGTCCCTAGAACCGTCATGTTCCAAGATGACATCCTGGTCACAGGTCGTGACTCTGCCGAACACCTGAATAGCCTGGAAGAGGTTCTACATCGTCTGGACAAAGTGGGACTCAGACTGAAATGTTCGAAGTGCTTTTTCATGGCACCGGAAGTCGAATTTCTGGGGAGGAAAATTGCTGCTGACTCTATCAGGCCCACGGACTCAAAAACCAAGGCCATCAAAAATGCACCCAAGCCTCAGAATGTGACGGACTGCGTTCATTCCTTGGTCTACTCAACTACTTCGGTAATTTCTTACCTAGATTGAGCACCTTATTAGAGCCACTGCACATGCTGCTAAGAAAAGGCGACAACTGGGTTTGGGGTGCGTCTCAAGACAGAGCTTTTGAGAAAGCTACTAATCTGCTTTGCTCTAACAAGCTGCTAGTACATTATGATCCATGTAAGTGTCTAGTATTGGCCTGCGATGCTTCGTCAAATGGAGTTGTTTGCATACTCCAACAAGCTAATGAGTCGGGTAAACTATAACCTGTTGCTTATGCTTCTAAAAGTTTGTCAAAGGCAGAAAGAGCCTACAGCATGGTAGAAAAAGAAGCATTAGTCTGTGTGTATGGGGTTAAAAAGATGCATCATTACCTGTTTGGTCTTCGATTTGAACTGGAAATAGATCACAAGCCACTCATTTAATTGTTTTCAGAAAGCAAAGGTATCAATACCAATGCATTGTCCCGGATCCAGAGGTGGGCGCTGACATTATCTGCCTATGATTATGTCATTTGCCATAGACTTGGCACTGAGAATTGTGCCGATGCATTGAGCCGTCTGCCGTTGCCCACACAGGAGGTGGAAACTGGCAGGCCTACTGTTAGTCATGGATGCTTTTGAAAGTGAAGGAACCCCTCCACATTTAAAAAGTACTTGGATGTGCACTTGAAATACCGCAACCTACAAGGCTACGGACCACGAGCTGGGAAGTGGGATTAGGCTGGAAAGCTCATTGTCGCCGGCGCGGACATAATGGGCTGAAATGGCCTCTTTCCGTGCTGTTAATTTCTATGATTCTATGGCCAGCCACCTTGCCCCATGCCCTCTGGATCTCCCTCCCTAAATCTCTGCCTTTTCATTCCTATCTCTTTAAAAAGCCTAATCAAAACCCATCTTTTCGACCAGGCTTCCAGCCTCCATCCAAAACTCTCCCTCCATGGCCCAGCATCCGTTTCCCAGTCTATTTCTGTTATGTACTTAACCCCTTGTAACCTGCATCACACCTGTCCACCAGAGGGCCTACCTATTGGAGTCCCAAGGGATCCCAGCATCCCTTGGGAGCACAGTATATAAGCAGGCCACCCACGAGGTACCTGCACTCTGGAACTACAATAAAAGGAGCTAAGGTCACACTTGCTCATTACACACAGTACTCGGTCTGACCATTTATTATGAGTATAACAATAGGCGACGAGGTAACAAACAACCGCGTGAAAATACAAAGAACAGTCGGCATCCTGGAGAAGTTCTCATAGGGAGACGATTGGGAGGCCTTCGTGGAGAGACTCGGCCAATACTTCGTAGCCAACGAGCTGGAAGGGGATGTGAACCCGACCAAAAAAAGGGCGATCCTCCTAACTGTCTGTGGAGCAACATCCTATGGCCTCATGAAGAATCTCCTGGCCCCGGCTAAACCAACAGAAAAATCCTACAAAGAACTGTGTATACTGGTCTTGGAGCACCTAAATATTAAGGAAAGTGTTTTGATGGTGAGATATCAGTTCTACACGTGTCAACGATCGGAGGGCCAGGAAGTGGCAAGCTATGTTGCTGAACTAAGGCACCTTGCAGGACATTGTGAGTTTGAGGGATTCCTAGAACAAATGCTCAGAGACTTTTTTGTACTGGGCATCGCCATGAGACAATCCTTCGCAAACTGTTGACTGTAGAAACTCCGAATCTGAGTAAAGCCATAACGATAGCCCAGGCATTTATGTCCACCAGCGACAACACCAAACAGATTTCGCAGAGCAAAGAAGTTTCGGCCAGTACTGTGCATAAAGTAAAGTCGGTTTTGAGCAGAAATGTGCATGGCAGAACGTACACGCCGGCTGCTGTGGCCCGACCTCAATTGACCCAGAGTCCACCATCATTTGTTAACGCGAGGCAGTTAACACCCTATTGGCGCTGCAGGGGTGATCATCGGCCCCATCAATGCCGCTTTAAGCACTATGCGTGCAATGGCTGCAAAACAATGGGACACCTCCAACGAATGTGCAGGCGAGCTGCAAACCCTGCAAACCACCACGTTGCAGAGGAAGATCGGTCCACAGTGGATCAGACGGAATTGGAGACTCGTACGGAAGAGGCAGAGGTGTACGGGGTACACACGTTCATGATGAAATGCCCACCAATAATGTTGAAAGTTGAACTGAACGGTATTCCAGTGTCCATGGAGCTGGACACGGGGGCAAGTCCGTCCATAATGAGTAAAATGGCCTTCGACAGGCTGTGGGGGAAGAAGGCACATAGGCCCAAGCTCAGCCCCATTCACACCAAACTAAGGACTTACACCAAGGAATTAATCCTTGTAATTGGCAGTGCTGAAGTCAAAGTCTCCTAGGATGGAGCAGTACACGAACTCCCGCTGTGGATTTTGCCAGGGGATGGCCCAATGTTGTTTGGCAGAAGCTGGTTGGGGAAAATCCACTGGAACTGGGACAACATCCGAGCGCTCTCGTCAGTCGACGACACCGCATGTCCCAGGTTCTAAGCAAATTCCCTTCGTTATTTGAGCCAGGCATTGGAAGCTTCTCGGGGGCAAAAGTGCAGATCTATTTGTTCCCATTATGTGACCCATCCACCACAAGGCTCGGGCGGTACAGTACATGATGCATGAAAAGTGGAAATCGAGCTGGACAGGCTGCAACGTGAAGGCATCATCGCGCCGGTGGAATTCAACGACTGGGCCAGTACAATACAGTTAGAATTGGCGGGAACTATAAAGTAACGATTAACCATTTTTCGCTGCAGGACCAGTACTCGCTACCCAAGGCAGACGACCTATTTGCGACCCTGGCTAGAGGGAAGACGTTCACCAAGCTGGATCTGACCTCGGCCTACATGACCGTTTTTCGCTGCAGGAGCTGGAGGAGTCTTCGAAAGGTCTCACCTACATCAACATGCACAAAGGTCTCTTTATTTACAATCGGTGCCCATTCAGGATTCGGTCGGCTGCAGCGATCTTCCAGCGGAACATGGAAAGCCTGCTAAAGTCGGTTCCTTGCATAATGGTCTTCCAGGGCGACATATTGGTTACAGGTCGGAACACCATGGAGCACTTGAAGAATCTGGAGGAGTTTTTTAGTCGGTTGGATCGCGTGGGGCTCAGGTTGAAACGCTTGAAGTGTGTTTTCCTGGCACAGGACGTCAAATTCTTAGGAAGGAGAATTGCGGCAGACGGCATCAGACCCACCGACGCCAAGACGGAGGCCATTAAGAACGCGCCGCGACCACGGAACATGATGGAGCTGCGGTCATTCCTGGGACTCCTTAACTACTTCGGTAATTTCCTACCTGGGTTAAGCACCTGGCTAGAACCCCTACATGCACTACTGCGTAAGGGAGACGACTGGGTGTGGGGGAATTCACAAGAGACTGCCTTTAAGAAAGCCAGAAATTTACTGTGTTCTAACAAACTCTTGTTCTGTAAAACCCATGTAAATGATTGGTGTTAGCTTGCGATGCATCGTCATACGGGGTCGGGTATGTGTTACAACAGGCTAATAAATCTGGAATTTTGCAACCAGTTGCGTATGCATCCAGGAGTTTGTCCAAGGCCGAAAGGGTCTACAGCATGGTTGAAAAAGAGGCTCTGGCGTGCGTTTACGGGGTAAAATAAAATGCACCAGTACTTGTTGGCCTCAAGTTCGAGCTTGAAACTGACCACAAGGCGCTCATATCGCTATTCTCGGAGAGCAAAGGGATTAATATCAATGCCTCTGCCCGCATCCAAAGATGGGCGCTCACGCTGTCGGCACACAACTATGTAATTCGCCACAGACCGGGCATAGAGAACTGCGCTGATGCTCTCAGTCGGCTACCATTGCCCACCACCGGGGTGGAAATGGCACAGCCTGCGGACTTGCTCATGGTCATGGAGGCATTTGAGAACGAGAAATCCCCCGTTACGGCCTGCCAGATCAGGACCTGGACCAGCCAGGATCCTTTACTGTCCCTGGTAAAAAACTGTGTCCTCCGTGGGAGCTGGTTCAGTGTCCCAGTGGAGATGCAGGAAGCGATTAAGTCATTCCACAGACGCAAAGATGAGCTGTCCCTGCTGGCAGACTGACTTTTGTGGGGCAATCGCGTAGTCTTCCCAAGAAAGGCAGAAATACATTCATTTGCGAACTGCACAACACCCACCCAGACATCGTGATGATGAAAGCCAGAGCCAGATCCCACGTGTGGTGGTCCGGTATCGACTCAGATTTAGAGTCATGTGTGCGCCAGTGCAACACTTGCTCTCAGTTGAGCAATGCACCCAGAGAGGCACCGCTAAGTTTGTGGTCCTGGCCATCCAAACCGTGGTCGAGGATCCATGAAGACTATGCGGGCCCATTCCTAGGCAAAATGTTTTTGGTTGTCGTAGACGCTTACTCAAAGTGGATTGAATGTGCAATAATGTCTGTAAGCACGTCCACAGCCACCGTTGAACATCTACGAGCTATGTTTGCCACACACGGCCTGCCCGATATCCTAGTCAGCGACAATGGTCCGTGCTCCACCAGTGCCGAATTCAAAGAATTCATGACCCGCAACGGGATCAAACATGTCACATCTGCGCCGTTCAAGCCCGCATTCAGTGGCAGGGCAGAACGGGCCGTTCAGACCATCAAGCAAAGTTTGAAAGACGTGTCGGAAGGCTCTCTCTGGCCCACCCTGATCTACATGATCACGTGGAGGACAAGCGGCATCAACAAAGTATGTACCATGACCGCGCAAACTTGTCACTCGATATTGAGATCAATGATCCTGTGTTTGTGCTCAATTATGGACATGGTCCCAAATGGCTTGCTGGCATGGTCACAGCCAAAGAGGGGAGTAGGGTATTTCAGGTCAAACTGACCAATGGACAAACGCACAGAAAACACTTGGACCAAATTAAACTGCGGCTCACCAACAGCTACGTACAACCTGAAGAGGACACCACCAACTTTGACCTTCCAACACACACACAAGTGGCAACTGACATCACAGTTGACCACCAAACAGAACTCATCATCCCCAGCAGCACGGCAAGGCTGGCTGCTCAACAGCCCAATGAAGAATTGACCAACCCAACCACACCAGTATTTGTACCGCGACGATCGACAAGGGAGCGCAAAGCCCCAAATCGTCTCACTTTGTAAATAAGTGTATTGTTGACTTCATGTTATGTATTTAACCCCTTGTAACCTGCATCACGCCTGTCCACCAGAGGGCCTACCTGTTGGAGTCCCAAGGGATCCCAGCATCCCTTGGGAGCGCAGTATATAAGCAGGCCACCCACGAGGTACCTGCACTCTGGAACTAAATAAAGGAGCGAAGGTCACACTTGCTCATTACACACAGTACTCGGTCTGACCATTTATTATGAGTGTAACAATTTCCACTTGCAATAGTCCTTGGGTTACATTTTAATATTAAAGGCACTATATAAATGCAAATTGGTGTTGTTGCTGCAGAAACATATTCTGTACATTTACTACAGCTGTGTTGTTAAATTTCATGGACATACAAATACAACAGATCTTTCCACTCCCCATTTGTCCTGTTGCTTTAATAATAACTTATTAGCTAGAATGTGTTGGCAGTTTGAAAGTTAATTAGCATGTATTAAAAAAAATCAAACAAAGGAGTCTGGCTCTTGGGCTTTGTGCAGACATGTGATAGTGCTACGCTGCACTTTTAAACTGCTAGAAAGGTTTTGCCAGGGGACAAATTTGGGGCTCCACGAGAATGAGGTAATGCAATCGTGGCGATATAAAATTACTTCATTTTCAACAGGATATTATAACACAACATCTGTAGAAGATAACAAAACGATGTTGTAGTCTTCTATTGGGTCTCTGAACAAATTCAGCAACTTACATCTTCAACAATGGTCACATAGCTGGGGTTTCTGGGCATATGCGACTGGGAATTAGAAAGGAAACAAAGTTGCAAAGGTTTCTTCACCCGCACAGTAACCTACATGCGGCAAACCTGGGAGAGATTTATGAAAAGAAAATTTATTAATAAGCATAACCTTCTAATCCTCCTGGGCTTTATACTCAGTTTATTCCACACCCAAGATGTTTATCTGGCTGAAAAATACCATCGACAGTTTGATCGAACTAAATACAGGGACAGATCGGGTCGATGCACAGCTTTTCCTCACAATGGGAAGATTTCTATTTGACAGGCGAAACCCTGCTTTTGGCTTTCGTTGTACTGAAGTACGGGCCGGTTTTGCAGGGAGCGGAGGGGGAAGAATGAGCATTTTCATGTGCAGGAATCTTGCCTGGCCCCTGGGTTAATACGTACAACAAAAATCAACTGGTGAAAATCACATGTAGGCTGCATTGAAATAATGAGCGGCCACACAGCACTTTGATGCCTGTGATGTTGAGTTATCAATGCATATAATAGTGAGTGATTAATTTTGTTTTTGTTCTTTATACAAATCCTACATTCAAGGCCAGACCTATTTCTGTGGGCCTAATTTGTATGTTTATTGGGCCAAAAGAATCAAGTCAGTTTTAGCGTCTCTCATAAATTGTGTTTACCCACACAGCATTCCTGAAGGTGAACACCTGGTGCTTCTTCAAAGTCAGCTGATCACTTGGAATTAAGGCGCTCCCGCAGATGATGTTTCTAAATAAGCTTTTGTCTAAATGGATTATTGTGTACTGCTCTCATTTTAATGAACAAATTATAATTGTCAAGCTCTATAGCAGTAATTTAATGATAATGGCAGCCAGTGATCAGCTTTTATGCTGTTCAAGGACCCTTCATGGAATACTTCAATTCAACGATTCATAATATTTGTCTATACAGGGGGCAAGACGAGATACAAAATGTTTACAAAAACACAATTTTGAATTGTATTCTTCCTCATTAAAATAAGTTCCTTCTGCAACTTATCAAACATCATTTATTTTAATACCTATTCACACATTATATAAAATGGATATAGAGGCATTGGCAGAGGTACAAAAAAGATTCACAAGGATGATACCAGTACTGTGAGGTAATAACTATCAGGAAAGACTGAACAAGCGGGGTCTTTTCTCTAGAGAAGAGAATGCTTCGAGGGGTGACAGGTCTTTAAGGTAATGAAGAGGTTTGAAGGGGTAGAAGTGGGAAAAATGTTTCCACTTGTGGGGAGGTGGGGGGGGGGGGTGGGGGGCGGTTAGAGGAAGACCAAAACTAGGGGCCATAAGTATAAGATAGTCACTAATAAATCCAATAGGGAATTCAGGAGGAAGTTTTTTTTACCCAAAGAGTGGTAAGAAAGTGGAACTTACATTCACAAAAAATGGTTGAGGTGAATAGCATTTAAGGGGAAGCTAGATAAGCACACGAGGGAGAAAGGATTACAAGGCTATGCTGATAGGGTTAGATGAAGAAGGGTGGAAGGGGAAGGCTCGTGTGGAGCACAAAGCCAGCATGGACCAGTTGGGCCAAATGACTTGTTTCTGTGCTGTAGATTCGATTGGGGTTACATTGGAGCCACCGATGAACAAGAGCAGACATTGACGACGAGATCCAACAGCGCCTCCAGTGCGCCAGTGCAGCCTTCGGCCGTCTGAGGAAAAGAGTGTTTGAAGACCAGGCCCTCAAAACTGCCACCAAGCTCATGGTCTACAAGGCTGCAGTAATACCCGCCCTCCTGTATGGCTCAGAAACATGGACTATGTACAGTAGACACCTCAAGACACTGGAAAAATACCACCAACGATGCTCCACAAGATCCTACAAATCCCCTGGGAGGACAGACGCACCAACGTTGGGGTCCTCGACCAGGCCAACATCCTCAACATTGAAGCACTGACCACACTTGATCAGCTCCACTGGGCAGGTCACATCGTTCGCATGCTAGACACGAGACTCCCAAAGCAAGCGCTCTACTCGGAACTCCTTCACGGCAAATGAGCCAAAGATGGGCAGCGGAAACGTTACAAGGACACCCTCAAAGTCTCCCTGATAAAGTGCAACATCCCCACTGATACCTGGGAGTCCCTGGCCAAAGACCGCCCTAAGTGGAGGAAATGCATCCGGGAGGGCGCTGAGCTCCTCGAGTCTCGTCGCCGAGAGTATGCAGAAATCAAGCGCAGGCAGCGGAAAGAGCGTGTGGAAACCAGTCCCACCCACCCTTTCCTTCAACAACTCTCTGTGCCACCTGTGGCAGGGACTGTGGTTCTCGTATTGGACTGTTCAGCCACCTAAGGACTCATGTTAAGAGTGGAAGCAAGTTTTCCTCGATTCTGAGGGACTGCCTATGATGATGATGATAACATTGGAAAAATGAGCATGGGGATAGTGGTACACACTGAACCCGCACCAGTTCAGTGCATTGCAGGCAGCATGTTTAGTTCGTGGTGCCTTCTGTTTTACATAATTGCTGCGTGCAGCCATACCTGCCTATTCTGTTCATTGACTGCACGCATCAGCAGTGAGCCCCGATATCACGGGTGGCTAATGCTACTTAAAGGCAGCTGCATTTCTTAAGGAGGAGGTGCATTTTGGCTACAAGAAGTGGTAGATGTCCTTTGTGAACCGAATCTGTGCTGTAATATATAGCGCTGGTGAGGGGGGGGTCCTTCATTCTGCTTAACGTCATGTTTAGCTGTGCAAGGTTAAGATGGGGTATTTGCTGAAGTTTGGAGTTGGAAAATGGCAACGGTGGCTTCAAATCCCGTGTTGTACACTGATTCGCATCATCATCTCGCTGCTCTGCATGCTGCCAGTAGCTGTTAGTTTCACGCGCGCGCCCCTTTACCAAGATGGCGTCCTGCACACTACCCATCGCAAGTGTACACATGCATCTTGGACCCCATTTTCGAGCCTTAGTTGGCTGCGTAGTGCCCAAAAAACAGGCACTCTATGGCCTAATTTAGCTCCCGGTGTAACACGATGTGACAGAATTTTAACAAAGTATTTAGACTACAACGCTAGCAAGTAGTCCCGTGAGGGAATCTGCAGATATCATAGAATGGTTACAACATAGAAAGCGCCCATTCGGCCCATGCCGGCTCTCTGCAAGAGCACCTCAGCTAGTCCCACTCCCCCACCCTTTCCCCGTAGCCCTGCAAATCTTTTTCTTTCAGGTACTTATCCAACTCCCTTTTGAAAGCCGTGATTGAGTCTGCCTCCACCACCCTTCCAGGCAGTGCTTTCCAGATCCTAACCACTCGCAGCGTAAAAATGTTTTCTCTTCTGTCACTTTTGGTTCTTCTGCCAATCACCTTAAATCTGTGTCCTCTGGTTCTTGACCCCTCTGCCGATGGGAACAGTTTCTCTCTATCCACCCTGTCCAGACCCCTCATAATTTTGAACACCTCTATCAAATCTCCTCTCAATCTTCTCTGCTCTAAGGAGAACAACCCCAGCTTCTCCAGTCTATCCACGTAACTGAAGTCCCTCATCCTTGGAATCACTCATAAATCATTTCTGCACCCTCTCCAAGGCCTTCACATCCTTCCTAAAATAGTGTCCAGAATTGGACACAATACTCCAGTTGAGGCTGAACACCAGTGTTTATACAGGTTCATCATAATCTCCACATTTTTGTACTCTATACCTCTATTCATGAAGCCCAGGATCCCGTAAGCTTTTTTTAACTGCTTACTCAATCTGCCCTGTCACCTTCAACGATTTATGCACATATACCCCAAGGTCTCTCTGTTCGTGCACACCCTTTATATTTCCCCTCCTCATTCTTTCTAATAAAAAATGTATCACTTTTTTGCGTTAAATTTCATCTGCCATGTGTCCGCCCATTCCAGCAGCCTGTCTATGAACTCTCGAAGTCTATCACTATCGTCTTCACTGTTCACTATACTTCCAAGATTTGTGTCATCTGCAAATGTTATAATTGTGCCCTGTACACCCACGTCTAGGTCATTAATATATATCAGGAAAAGCAGTGGTCCCAGTACCGACCCCTGGGGAACACCACTGTATATTTTCCTCCTGACTGACTGCAAAAGCTCTATAGATATGTGAAGAGAAGAAGATTAGTAAAGACAAATGTAGGTCCCTTGCAGTCAGAATCAGATGAATTTATAATGGGGAACAAAAAAATGGCAGACCAATTGAACAAATACTTTGGTTCTGTCTTCATGAAGAAAGACACAAATAACCTTCCGGAAATACTAGGGGACCGAGGGTCTAGCGAGAAGGAGGAACTGAAGGAAATCCTTATTGGTCAGGAAATTGTGTTAGGGAAATTGATGGGATTGAAGGCGGATAAATCCCCAGGCCTGATAGTCTGCATCCCAGAGTACTTAAGGAAGTAGCCCTAGAAATAATGGATGCACTGGTGGTCATTTTCCAACATTCTATAGACTCTGGATCAGTTCCTATGGATTGGAGGGTAGCTAATGTAACCCCACCTTTAAAAAAAGGAGGGAGAGAGAAAACAGGGAACTATAGACCAGTTAGCCTGACATCGGTAGTGGGAAAAATGTTGGAATCAATTATTAAAGATGAAATAACAGCGCATTTGGAAAGCAGTGACAGGATCGGTCCAAGTCAGATTTATGAAAGAGAAATCATGCTTGACAAATCTTTTAGAATTTTTTGAGGATGTAACTAGTGCAGTGGACAAGGGAGAACCAGTGGATGTGGTGTATTTGGACTTTCAAAAGGCTTTTGACAAGGTCCCACACAAGAGATTAATGTGCAAAGTTAAAACACATGGGATTGGGGGTAGTGTGCTGACGTGGATAGAGACCTGGTTGGCAGATAGGAAGCAAAGAGTAGGAATAAATGGGTCCTTTTCAGAATGGCAGGCAGTGACTAGTGGGGTATCGCAAGGTTCAGTGCTGGGACCCCAGCTATTTACAATATACATTAATGATTTGAACGAAGGAATTGAATGTAATGTCTCCAATGATCCTCTCGCTATGAAGGCCAACATGCCATTTGTCTTCTTCACCGCCTGCTGTACCTGCATGCTAACCTTCAATGACTGATGTACCATGACACCCAGGTCTCGTTGCACCTCCCCTTTTCCTAATCTGACACTATTCAGATAATATTCTGCCTTCCTGTTTTTGCCACCAAAGCGGATAATCTCACATTTATCTACATTATACTGCATCTGCCATGCATTTGCCCACCAGGTGAGTAGGCCTTTGCAGATGACACTAAGCTGGGTGGCAGTGTGAGCTGTGAGGAGGATGCCAAGAGGCTGCAGGGTGACTTGGACAGGTTAGGTGAGTGGGAAAATGCATGGCAGATGCAGTATAATGTAGATAAATGTGAGATTATCCACTTTGGTGGCAAAAACAGGAAGGCAGAATATTATCTGAATAATGTCAGATTGGGAAAAGGGGAGGTGCAACGAGACCTGGGTGTCATGGTACATCAGTCATTGAAAGTTGGTATGCATGTACAGCAGGCGGTGAAAAAGGCAAATGGAATGTTGGCCTTCATAGTGAGAGGATTTGAGTATAGGAGCAAGGAAGTCTTATTGCAGTTGTACAGGGCTTTGGTGAGGCCACACCTTGAATATTGTGTACAGTTTTTGTCTCCTAATCTGTGGAAGGGCATTCTTACTATTGAGGGAGTGCAGCGAAGGTTCACCAGACTGATTCCCAGGATGGCAGGACTGATATATGAAGAAAGACTGGATCGACTAGGCTTATATTCACTGGAATTTAGAAGAATGAGAGGGGATCTCATAGAAAGATAAAATTCTGATGGGACTGGACAGATTAGATGCAGGAAGAATGTTCCCAATGTTGGGGAAGTCCAGAACCAGAGGTCACAGTCTAAGGATAAGGGGTAAGCCATTTAGGACCGAGGAGAGACTTCTTCACTCAGAGAATTGTGAACCTGTGGAATTCTCTACCACAGAAAGTTGTTGAGGCCAGTTCATTAGATATATTCAAAAGGGAGTTAGATGTGGCCTTTACGGCTAAAGGGATCAAGGGGTATGGCGAGAAAGCAGGAAGGGGGTACTGAAGTTGCATGTTCAGCCATGAACTCATTGAATGGCGGTGCAGGCTAGAAGGGCTGAATGGCCTACTCCTGCATCTATTTTCAATGTTTCCATGTTTTCTATGTTAATTCTTTGACTATTCAGTATTTGTACAGCTTTTAGAACCCTCACTTTTGCTAGTATAGCTACCCATCCACTTTCAAATAGAATATCAGAAGATACCATTAGTGAAATATTTCCTAATTTAGAAAACAAAGATACACAGCATGGCACTAAGCCTGGGTGGTACAATGAGTTAACACACTGCCCTGTCACCCCAGGTTTAAGTCCAGCCTGCACTGATAGGATAAGTCTCTGTGCTGACAGGAGCTTTCTCAGTCTTGGCGACTACATGCCCACACAGCACAAAAAAAACTATCGGATGAGTTGGCACTAAACTGCCACAATAACTAGCTGTAAAGGCTCACTTATAATTCTTTATTGGGGTACAGTTATACAGGCACCCTCTAAGTGGATACCCTTTGTGCACGAGAATGTTGGCAGGATATTCTTCTCCTGGGGTGGGTGGGGGGATCACAGCTGAGAACTTGCCAACATTCAGTAGGTCTCACTGAATAACCAGAAATGGAATCCTGGATGCTTCCATACCGTATCCTTGGCCACCCCTATATACACTCTGTGGCCTCAGATAAATTCCCTCCTTAAACTCCTCAAATCCTCTACTTTCATCTCAAACACCAAATGTGAGGAGCTCGTGAGCTTCTTTATCTCCAAGAATTGAGACTATCCATCATCATCAAAGGTAGTCCCTCAAAATCGAGGAAGACTTGCTTCCACTCTAAAAATGAGTCCCTAGGTGGCTGTACAGTTCAGATGGGAACCACAGTCTCTGTCACAGGTGGGACAGACAGTCGTTGAAGGAAAGGGTGGGTGGGACTGGTTTGCCGCACGCTCCTTCCGCTGCCTGCGCTTGGTTTCTGCATGCTCTCGGCGACGAGACTCGAGGTGCTCAGCGCCCTCCCTGATGCACTTCCTCCACCATGGGCGGTCTTTGGCCAGGGACACCCAGGTGTCGGTGGGGATGTTGCATTTTATCAAGGAGGCTTTGAGGGTGTCCTTGAAACGTTTCCTCTGCCCACCTTGGGCTTGCTTGCCTTGTAGGAGTTCCGAGTCTAGCGCTTGCTTTGGGAGTCTTGTGTCAGGCATGTGAACAATGTGGTCCGCCCAACGGAGCTGGTCGAGTGTGGTCAGGGCTTCGATGCTGGGGATGTTGGCCTGATCGAGGACGCTAACGTTGGTGCGTCTGTCCTCCCAGGGGATTTGCAGGATCTTGCGGAGACATCATTGGTTGTATTTCTCCAGCAATTTGAGGTGGCTACAGTATATGGTCTACATGTCTGAGACATACAGGAAAGTGGGTATCACTACAGCCTTATAGACCATGAGCTTGGTGGCAGATCCATGCAGTTGCCCTCACTGCAGCCTCCTGCATCTAGCCTCTCACCCACTTACCCACTTAAAGTCCTGGAACTCCGTACGTAACAGCATTGTGGGAGCACTTTCATTGCTGACTGCAGCGGTTCAAGAAGAAAGCTCATTACTACCCTTTCAGCGGAAACTAGGGGTGGACAATAAATGCTGGCTTTGCCAGCAACTGCACATCCCAGGAATGAATTTAAAAAGGATTCTTTCTTTCCAGCTCTACCACTCTTTCCCAAAACTGTTTGACTCCTCAGCCCAGCTTCTACCTTTCCCATAGCACCAAAATGGCCCTCGCATTATTACTTCTCCTTACCGCCTTCGACACGGTTAATCCAGCAATTCTCTTCCAATGCCTCTTCTCTGCCATCCAGCGCCATTGGACTGTCATGGTGTGGTTCCAATCGCAAACAGTGCATCTCCAGCAATGGCTGTTCTCTCTTTGGCAACTTCATCCACAGGCATAGTGTCAGCTTTCACAATTATACTGATTCCACCCAACTCTATCGCGCACCACTTGACCACCGCTGTGCTGTTGGTCTGCTTGGTGGACATCCATTGCTAGATGCGTCATAACTTTTAAAATCTCAACAATGGAAGGACTGAAGCCATCATCTTGGGCCTTCGCCACAAACTTTTCTCCATTGCCACTGCCTTTATTCCTCAGGCTGCACCAGACTCTTTGTAATGTTGGTGTTCTGCTTATGTCAGCTTCTGCAACATTGCCCATCTCGCTCCTGTCACAGCCCCTCCACTGTTGAAATCTTTATACAGGCCTTTCTCACTTCCTGACTCGACTATCCCAATTTTCTCTTTACTGGACTCCCTTCATCCACACGCAATAAACTCGAGCGTTCGCCTGCACCCTACCCTATCTCTGCAATCTCCTGCAGCCCTCTGTTCCCTCCTGAACGCTCAGTTTCTCTGACTCGAGCCCTTCTGTACTCGGACGCCCCCACCTTCAACCTCCGACTGGTGCCAGTGCTTTCAGCCGCCTCAGTCCTTACCGTTTGCAATCCCCTCCCTAAACCTTTTTCCCCCTGCGTGTCTGGCTACCCCTTTAAAAGCTTCCTTAAAATCCATCTCTTCGACCGATATCTTTTTTTTCCCCCAGGCTTGCCACTTGTTTCCATTACGTCTTCAATCTGCGAAGAACTCTGACTTTGTTTTTTAAATTGAAGATGTTGTACAAGTAAAAGTTGTCACTTGGTGTTTACGCTGAGCCTCTTCACCATCACTGCTCAAGTTTAGGGGCAACTGGTGCCGAGAATGTCGGAGCAAAAGGAGAGCAATGGGATTGACAGCATCTGAAAAACTTCAGCAGAAGCAACACTTCTCAAAGAATTACCAGCTATTGTCATTTTACGTTACATACAATGCTGTGCCAGTAATCAAGGCCCTTTTCTTTTCGGAAAAATGTGCATTTGAATGACATTTTCATGTCCTCAAGGTGTCGCAGCCAATGTACAATCATTGCTATTAATGTGGGAAAACATGGGTCCCGTAAACAGCAATCAGATAAATGCCTAGTTAGGTTTTTTATTGCTGGTGTTGGTTGAGGGATAAGTGCCTGCCAGGACGCCGGGAGAATTCCCAGGTCCGATTTAAATAGTGCCTTTTGACCTGTTAATATTTTTAAATGCCTCATCCAAAAGATGGCCCCTCTGACAATCCAGCACTCCCCCCTCGGTGCTGCACTGGAGTGTCAGCCTCGGTTCTGTGCTCGAGTCTCCGGAGTGAGACGTGAACCCACAACCTCTGACTCAGAGCGAAGCTGACACTGCATGTTTTAAATTTGAACTGAATAAATCAACGAGGCCACCAGTCTCGATTAGATAGCAAGACGGTGCGGGAGAAACACTTACTGACAGTGACACCAGCGAAGGTGGGCTTGAATCAGGAGAAAGCTAACACAGTCACAGCACCTTTCCCCATAATTCTTTGCATGAAAACACAGTGACGGCAGCAGACCGCGAGCTACCTGCAGCTGTATTGATGAACCCTAACCTACAATAAAAAAAACAAGCATAGCAATCAAACTAATGAAAAAAGCTAGATTTGCTCTCCATTCACCAACAGGCAATGTGCTGTCAGACACGACATGTTAGCAATGGGCCTTTTGATACTCCTATGATGCCACCTAGTGGCCACTTCATAATAAAACTTGCTGTAGTTTATTATTCACAAGCTGTCTGCAGTAACATACAAGAATTCTTCTGTACTGCAGAGTTTAATTGATCTGAAAACTCCAGCATTTGCGTGAATTGTTGAAAATAACAGTTGAAGCACCAGCTTTTAAAATGAAAACCATTTTCATAGCTCCTTTTTTTCAGCAATTTATCATCATACTCGAATGATGTAATAAGGCTATAAAACCATTTTAAAGTGGACAGATTCTTCTATTTTATTTATTGGACTTCAAGAATGCCTTATGAATGTTCTTCATGACAGTTGTGACAGCTTTCCATGCTCTTATACAGCTTTTAAGCTGTTGGAAAATGCCTTTAAATATCTCTAACTGATTTGTTCAACCCAGCGAACAGGGATATAAATCTCCTGAGAAACCCCAACAGTAGCACAGGCTACTTACACAAATTGATCAAAAGTACACACTTTTATGAGTTTGGATAAAGTTCAGGAAATGCAGAGATTTGAATTCAACCAATAGCAAAATTAATCAAATTGGTTACTTTTGTTCCATTCAGTTTAGTAGAATTAAAATCAGCATATTCTTTTAGTCCGGCCATCATTCCCCATCTCTAAGTATTTATTGGGGAAAGGTGGGGTTTTTGAGGGGAAGGGGGTGGTTTACTAGAATATGCAATTGGACTTGAAAGAATTTTGATTATCAGGTGATAATGCTGTTAATGATTGATACCATCCTAATATCAAGCGGGTCAAAACACAGAGCACAGCTAATTTTGGTGAGTTTGCTGATGGCCAAGAAACCTCACGCAAGAGCAGGAAAGCAGTTGGACAGATGTGTAACATCTCGGCTGTGATAATCGCCAGTTAATGAAAAAAATGGGACATCTGTGAAGGCAGAGAAATTTCAATTTAAAAAAAGCATTATACAGCTATGGAAATTATTCTCACGCACAAAGGATATTCAACATCATCAGTAGTCTCACAGGACTGCAGATATTAGAATCATATATACTAAAATGCTGCAATTGCACAGAACAATTCTCAGGAATAGTTCCATCTAAAACATTAATCTTTATTTTCTCATAGTTGCCGTGCATTTCCAAAATGTTTTGGTTTCCCGCATTTGCAATTTTTTTTAGAATCATACTCTAGTTTATTGGGAGGGTGTCTTCTTTAGTCATCATAGGAACAGGAATAGGCCATTAAACCCTTCGAGTTTGTTCCACCATTCAATGAGATCGCGTCTGATCTGTGACCTAACACCACACACCCGTCTTTACCCCATATCCCGTAATAACTTTGGTTAGCAAAAATCTATCAATCTCAGATTTAAGATTAACTGACCTAGTATCAATTAACGTTTGCAGAAGAGAGTTCCAAACTTCTACCACCCTTTGTGTTAAGTCCTGACTCTAATGTACTGACTTACACGAGACACATGCTGAAGTCAAGGTCACTCAGGACCTGCACCTTTAATTCCAGCTCTCCAGTGCTGCACTTGTCTGAGACCTCCCTTTATATACCTCAGTGGGACAGGTATGGAGTGTCTCCTGCAAGTGCACCCCTGGTGGTAAGGTATGCTTATTGTTACAAGTCATATCCAGTTACAGTCATGTATAGCATGGTAAGATACAGTTATATACAGTAATGAGATACATGACATCACCCTCCCCCAAGGTCTTATTGCCTTTATAGATTCAATCTCTCAGGTGGTATGCGCTCTCGCGTGGAGCGTCTTAGTTGTGGTTCAGTTATTTGTCTTGGTGCCTGTTTTTCATTCGATGTGATTGCTGGTATCTCGCCTGGGCTGTCTGTTGAGATTGCCCTTTCCTCAGGTTGTTCCACCTGTCTGTCCACTAGGTGTGGTGCGAGTTCCACATTGTAGTCTGCCTCTGGTTCTTCAGTGTTATCAGTGAATCTACTTTTTACTTGGTCTACATGCCTCCGGCAGGTTTGGCCATTGTCCATTTGTACAACCAGTAGCCTGTTTCCCTCTTTGTCTGTTACTGTCCCTGCAAGCCATTTGGGACCCCGGCCATAGTTTAGCACAAATATTTTGTCCCTTATCTCATTCCACCTCCCCCTCGAATTTCGGTCATGATACTCAGTTAGCTTTTGATGCTTAGCCTCAATAATTTCATGCATGTCTGGGAGGATTAACGAGAGCCTGGTCTTTAAGGTTCGTTTCATCAATAGTTGCGCAGGGGGATCCCAGTCAACGAATGCGGACGAGATCTGTATGCCAGCAGCAGTCGCGACAGGCGGCTCTGCAGCGTGGGATCTTGGATTCTGAGCATGCCTTGTTTAATGATCTGCACTGCTCGCTCCGCATGGCCATTGGAGGCCGGCTTGAAAGGTGCCGTCTTAACGTGATTGTTACCGTGGTCAACTATAAAAGCGTGAAATTCTGCGCTGGTGAAGCACGAACCATTATCACTGACCAACATGTCATGAATGCCGTGCGTTGCAAACATGGTTCTAAGGCTCTCCACACTGGTGGAGGTGATGCTCGAGTTTAAAATGGTGCACTTGATCCATTTTGAAAATGCATCAACGACTACGAGGAACATTTTGCCCATGAATGGGCCCGCATAGCCTACATGCACCCGCGACCACTGTTTGGTGGGCCAGGGGCTTAGGGGGGCCTCCCTGGGGGCATTACTGAGTTGGGCACAAATGGTGCACCGACGGACGCAGAGCTCCAAGTCCGCGTCAATGCCAGGCCACCAGACATGAGATCTGGCTATGGCCTACATAAGGACAATCCCCGGGTGCTCGCGATGGAGCTCCCAGACAAACGCTCCCTGCCTCATAAGGGCATAACTACTCGGCTGCCCCACACCTATGGAAGGGTTTGACCTCCTCAGGGCAGGCATCGCGAGCCTCTGCCCAGTCACCGGTTAAAACGCATCTTTTAACTAGAGATAACGTGGGGTCGCTGGTCGCCCAGACTCTGATTTGGCGAGCTGTCATGGGCGAACCTATGGATTCAAAGGCATTGATTGTCATGACCATCTCACAGTCCTGTTCGTCGGACCCTTCTGTGGTCGCCAGGGGTAGCCTGCTAAGCGCGTCGGCACAGTAGTCTGTGCCTGGTCTGTGCCTTATCGTGTAGTCGTAAGCTGCCAGCATGAGTGCCCACCGCTGAATGCGCGTCGAGGTGTTGGTGTTGATTGCCTTGCACTCGGATAATAGGGATGTGAGGGGTTTGTGGTTGGTTTCTAACGCAAACTTGGCCCCAAAAAGGTATTGGTGCATCTTTTTGACACCGTACATGCACGCGAGCGCCTCCTTTTCAACCATACCGTACCCGCGCACCGCCCGCGAAAGTGACCTGGAGGCATAAGCAACTGGCTGCAATTTACCCACATCATTGACGTGCTGTAAAACGCACCTGACCCCGTACACTGACGCATCACACGTAAGGACTAACTTTTTACCTGGGTCAAAAAAGGCTAAAACACTCTTGGAACATAGGAGGTTGCGTGCCTTATTGAAGGCGGGTTCTTGGGTGTCCCCCCAAAACCAATCGCACCCCTTTGAGTAGCACGCGGAGAGGCTCCAGCAGTGTGCTCAAGTTCTGCATAAAGTTCCCAAATTAATTGAGTAGCCCGAGAAAGGCGTGCAGTTCCGAGACATTCCGGGGCCTGGGTGCCAGGCGAATCGCTTCGGTTTTGGATTCGGTTGGGCGGATTCCATCAGCGGCAATCCTTCTGCCCAAAAATTCAACCTCAGGCACGAGAAACAGACACTTGGATTTCTTAACTCTTAGGCCTACCCGATCCAATCGACTTAGTACTTCCTCAAGATTGTGGAGATGAGAGTCGGTGTCCCTGCCCATGATGAGTATGTCATTTTGAAACACAACCGTCCCCGGGATGGACCTGAGCAGACTTTCCATGTTGCGATGGAATATAGCAGCTGCTGACCTGATGCCAAATGGGCATCGATTGTACACAAAAAGGCCTCGATGTGTGTTGATGGTGGTGAGTAGCTTAGACTCTTCGGTCAGTTCTTGCGTCATATACGCAGATGTGAGGCCAAGTTTCGAGAAAAGTTTTCCTCCAGCCAACGTGGCAAATAGGTCCTCCGCTCTGGGCAGCGGGTATTGGTCCTGTAGGGAGACTCTGTTTATGGTAGACTTGTAATCCCCACAGAGTCGCACGGATCCATCAGGCTTCATGACGGGGACGATGGGGCTTGCCCAGTCGCTGAATTCCACGGGAGAAATTTTGCCTTCCGCAGAAGCCGATCCAGTTCGTTTTCAATCTTTTCCCTCATCACATAAGGCACAGCTCTAGCCTTGTGATGGACTGGTCTGGCATTGTGTGTGTTGTAGATTCTAACTTTAGCCCCTTTGAAGGTGCCCACACCTGGCTGAAAGAGATGTTCAAAAAGGCTTAGAACTGTTGAGTAGGAGGTCTGTTCCTCTGACGACATGGCGTGAACATCATCCCATTTCCAATTAAGTTCTGCTAGCCAGCTTCTCCCCAACAGGGCTGGGAGATCCCCGGGGACAATCCATAGGGAAAGTCGGTGCACCATCCCTTTGTGTGTGACTGAGAGCATGGCGCTGCCAAGGACTGGGACGATTTCTTTAGTTTTGGTCCTTAGTTTGGTGTCGATCTTTGTGAGTTTTGGTCTGTTGCTTTTGTGCAGCCACAGCTGTTCAAATTGTTGAACGTTCATGAGGGATTGACTGACTGGCCCCCGTGTCCAGTTCCATGTTGACGGGTATCCCGTTGAGTAGAACCCTCATCATAATTGGAGGCGTCTTGGTGTAAGAACAGTGGACATTGATCGTGTTAACCCGCTGTACCTCGGCGTTCCGTGCACTGTTCCAACCGTCTTCTGGTCCGCTTTCCGACCCTTCCGATTCGTATACCAGCCGAGCTGCTGTTTTTCTGCACATGCGAGCCAGATGCCCTGTGTAGTTGCAGTTTCTGCAAACGGCATGCTGAAAACAACACACCCTGGTTGAGTGCCTTCCCCCACATCTCCAACATGGACCGTTTCCATTGTTTCCGAAGGATGAGCTGCGTCTGGCTGATTTCCCTTGAGCTTCTCTCAATCTGTTGTTGATTGCTCGCATTGTGGGTTGATGAGGTGTGATCGGCCGTTCATGTGGCCCTTGATTTTGATGGCTTCTGGCACCACTGTCTGCTGTTGAAGGCCTGCTCTCCTGCCTTTGTCTGTGCATGGGGGTAGCGGTTTGTTTCACAATGTGAACCCCTTGTTCTGTTGCCTCGTTGGTTGTCGTACCCGAAGTATAAATCAGCCTTGTTTCTTCTTTGCCTGCCAAGAACATCTGTGCGACCAGTGCTGCTGCCTCTCGAGTCAAGTTCTTAGTCTCTATAAGCTTTCGGAATATGCCTGCAGGGCCTATTCCTTCAATAAAAAAGTCTCAGTACTTCTCTCCTTAGTTCATCGGGGAACTCACATGAACTAGCCAGCCTCCGAAGTTCCGCCACGAAGTCGGGTATGCTTTGGCCCACACAGCGTCTATAGTTGTAGAACCTGTGTCTGGCCATGTGTAGGCTGCTCGCTGGCTTCAGGTGGTCTCTCACCAGTATGCTCAACTCGAGTGCCAGCAGGTCTTTCATTAAAGCGTATGTTTTTGAGCCACAGATGGTCAAGAGATGGGCTCTTCTCTTGTCTGCCTTATCGTCGCCCAGCCAGTCTTTGGTCACAAAGCTTTGCTGGAGCCTTTCTATAAAGTCATCCCAATTGTCTCCAGCATTGTATTTCTCATCTGAGCTGTTGGTAACCATTCTGTGGATTCTGTGATCCCGTAACTCGTCGCCACTGTTAAGTCCTGACTCTAATGTACTGATTTACACGAGACACATGCTGAAGTCAAGGTCACTCAGGACCTGCACCTTTAATTCCAGCTCTCAAGTGCTGCACTTGTCTGAGACCTCCCTTTATATACCTCAGTGGGACAGGTATGGAGTGTCTCCTGCAAGTGCACCCCTGGTGGTAAGGTATGCTTATTGTTACTGGTCATATCCAGTTACAGTCATGTATAGCATGGTAAGATACAGTTATATACAGTAATGTGAGATACATGACACTTTGAGTGTAGAAATGTTTCTTAACTTCACTCCTGAAAGGCCTGTCTGGCTCTAACTTTTAGACTATGCCCATCCTTTGGTGTCTTTATTTCGTACATGCCTGAAACAAAAAGAGAATCAAGATGTGTGAAACCGCGCCTGGCTGAGTAATGAATTCTCTTCTGCAATTGGAGTTAAGCACCTGGCCACTTTAATAAAGCAATTAATGGGAATACTAGGCCCAGTACAGATTAAATTTCAATATAGTCTCATGAAAAAACTGCTTATTTATGAAAGATAAAGAAAAGAAAGGCTTGTATTTACATTGTGCCTTTCACTAGCACAGGACGACCCAATGCACTTTACAGCCAATGATGTACTGTTGTAATGCAAGAAACACATTATACCAGTGGCTCTACTGAATGGATAGGATTCTTAACCTACTTTACACTTCTAATTTAATTCATAAATGAAGTACATTTGAACCGAAAATCTTACAGTTCTGTTACATCATTTATTTCAAAACATAAATTTTCCCCATTTGAAACGTACTGTGGCCTTTCAGAGATTATTGTCCAGAGGTCTTTGTTTAACACTTCCAAAAATAATCCCTCAACAGCCAACAGAACGGACTACAGTTAGAATCTAGAAATTATTTTAAACACATTGGCCCGGATTTTCCGGGACCTATGACCGCATAAGCGGCCGTAAGTGCCTCACAAGTTCCGGGTTTCCGCGTGCGATGCACATGCACGAAAAGACAGAACTTGCGATCTGTCAAGAGTCTTCAGGAGTTCAGCCATGAACTCATTGAATGGTGGTGCAGGCTCGAAGGGCCAAATGGTCTACTCCTGCACCTATTTTCTATGTTTCTATGTTTCCTGACAGATCATCTGCATCCCTGGGAAATGGATATTTGCTGGCAGAGAGTTGGGCTATTTGCCCAACTATTGCCCAGCAAATTCTCATGAAACACTTAATCCTGGTAAGGATTTAAATAAATGTTAAAATACATTTTAAAAAATCATTTTAACATTCAAAAACCTGTAAAATAAGTTTAGGTTATTTTTGGCCCCTTGAAAAATGTTTACATTTATTTTTGAAATAATTACATTTTTGTTTTAAATGTTTAACTTTATTTTAATTAATTTTAAACATATATGTATTTTTTTGGTCATTCCTATTAAGTTTATGGGGATTCCGTACATAAATGGACTCCGCATAAGCATAATGGAAATCCCCTTTCTGATTGGTTGGGCCGACTCACATGATCCCAGGGATGCTTGTGAACTAATTGCACTCCTGGGATGTGTGGGCCTTTATGCATGCGTACGCATAGAGGTCCAGGATTGCAAGTCTCCGTGCATCCAGGTAGGTAGGTAATTTTATTGTGGTTCGAAGGCATCCGCCTCGGAAGCCTCTGACTGCAAACTCAGGCCCAAAATATTTTCATCAGATCCATTAAACCGACAGCTGCAGTTCAACAGATCCAATTCATTCCTCATCCCCATTCAATCCGTTTTAACTACTACACATATTCATTCCATCAGATTATTGATTCAAAGTTGGTCATCAAATGTGGAAGTGCGGCCTGTACAGCAGAAGGATTGAAAGGGTTTGTATCATTCAAGGCATAGCCATTTTTATCACACTGACAAATTTGATAAGTAGGCAGCCCAGCTGATTATTTTGTACCCCAGTAGTGATTTCCATCCCTGCGATGAGAGCTTCCTTTTTTCCAAGCAACATGCCTTCATCAGTTTTCAACTATACTCCCTGGGACTGCTGATTAGGTTGTCTCTCAAATTTATAGGATACAGACAATTCTGCAAGTGATTACTTGAAAACAGATCAACAACAACATTTAGAAATATCAAAACTAGTGACTACATCTTTAAAAGACTCCTTCAGCTAGAATTCTTTTATCTGGTTAATAATTTATAAGTTATTTATAACAGGATCTATATTATGTACAAAAACAGTCCGTTTCCATGTATGCCATTGTTTCTACAAAACAAAAGGTGGATTGTTTTTATTCTCATGTCAGGTAGGTCTTCTATAATACATGGCTTACCTCCTCTTAGCTAGCTGTTGCTCAGCTATCTTTATACTGAAAAATTGCAACAGCAAGAGGATAGAATATATGAAGTGCTCTACATTATGCTGGTTTTATGAGTAGATCCAAACATGTTTAAATGGCTTATCTTCTTAACCAAGTAATTTAATACATTTCACTCCAGGACTGGTGGTACGTCAACCAATATTTTGCTTCAGTTTGAAAGCCGGGTCCAAAACAAGTAGGATAATCTTACCTCACTTTCCACATGGTCACCAGTATGCTGCAATCTTATTTTATACAATTCACTGAGACCACATTAAGCTCAATGCAGGATTTTCGCTGGGACTGGATCACTCCAGGCCATCTTAGCTTCTCATCTTTCAGCACCAGGGTATAGTTGTGTTGTGGCTTTAGCATGTTCTTTGTGCAACGAGGAACCTCAAGTACATTCTTGTGTGGTCCTAATGCAGTCTTTTTGGATGCAATGGGAAAGACAATACACAGAGAACTTTTTGATTTTTGTCTCGTCTTGAAGGTTTTAGAACTGTGATCAGGTTTGACTGCGCACTTTCTTCTATCTGCAATTTGGCCAAATTGATCCCTTCAGAGATTTATTTGTCTCATTTATTTCTATCAGGACAAAAGATGCCCAATAATGGTACACAGGTTTCACTGTTCATGTGGAGTATAAAGCCCTTCAAAATTTCATTTTACATAGAAAAGTTAGTGAAATTCTTGAAGACTTTTTGGTACACCTATATAAAGGTTATTTCTACTTCAATATTGTTGCAATGTAGTATAAGAAAAATCATGAAACCCAAGTTAAGAATATATTCTATACGATTAGATGTTTCTATAAGAACGAGGGGTGTCATTCATACATTTAAAAAACTATCATTGAAATTAGACTCTAGTGTTATATAGGATATGACCATTTATACAACACCCCATCATTACTCTCAGAAATTCTCATAGCACTTCATATACAATAAAGCGCAGAAATTGTTATGTAGGCAAATACAGGAGAAATTTTACAGACGTATGAAACAGTAATGAAATAAGCAGCCAGTTTATCAGTTTTGGGTGGCAGTGGTTAAGATAGAAAATGGCCAGGAAACCAAAAAACTTAACAATTAGGAAGGGATGAGGTCATGAAGAAATTTAAACATAAGGATGAAAATGTTAAATTTGAGGGGTTGAGGGACTGGGAGCCAATGTAGACCAGCAAGCATAGGAATGAAGCAAGACTTGATGCAGGATAGGATACAGGCAACAGAAGTTTGGATGAGTTTGAGGAGGGTGCAGGATGAGAGGCCGGCTAGGATGGGATTGGAATGGTGAAGTCTGGAACTGACAAAGACAGAGCTGAGGGTCTCAGCAGATGAACTGAGCTAGGGACGGAAGTGTGTGATGTGACATCATCATCATAGGCAGTCTTTAGGTGGCTGAACAGTCCAATATGTGAACCACGGTCCCGGTCACAGGTGGGACAGATAGTCGTTGAGGGATGGGGTGGGTGGGACAGGTTTGCTGCACGCTCTTTCCGCTGCCTGCGCTTGATTTCTACATGCTCTCGCCGATGAGACTCGAGGTGCTCAGCACCCTCCTGGATGCACTTAGAGGTGGTATTAGTTGGCCTTTGTGATGGAGAAGATATGGGGTCAGAAGCTCAGCTCAGGGTCACATAGGATGTTGGGGCATGAGCAATCTGGTTCAGCATGAAACAGTGACTGGGGATGAGGCTGAAATTGTTTGTGGTGGGAGCCAAAGACTGTCGATTCAGTCATCCCAATATTTAACTGGAGGAAATTGCAACTCCAGATATCAGACAAGTAGCCGGACAATGGAGAGGCATTGGAGGGTTAAGAGAGGTGGTGAAGAGGTAGAACTGGGTTTAGCCAGTATACATGTGGAAGCTAACTTCATGTAGATGAGGAAGAGGAGGCGGTCAAGAATAGGTCCTTGGGAGACTCCAGAGGCAATATTAGAGAGGAAAGGTAGGCCATTACTGGGGATGCTCTGTCTACAACTGAATAGAAAGGATTGGAACCAAGCAAAACTGACGGGCAGGAAAATACCACCTAGTCCATCGAGCTTGCTCCAACGTAGTCATGAGGCCTGAAGCATTTTTATTAGACACTTAAAAAAAAACAATAAAAACAAAGCCAAATAGGGAAAAAAGGGTTTGGAAATTGATCTCCGAATCCCTTATATAATCAAAACTAGTCCAGGTGAGCACATGGACTATACTTATAAAAGCTAGGTTAACTACCTGTGCCAGGTACCCTGTAATACAAGTGGTGATCTCCATCCCAGCCAGGAACAGGTCCAGGTGTCTTTTGAAGGTATGTAGAGTCTGTACTCACCGCACAAGCCTAATTGAAGAGATTCCAACGTGGAGCTGAAGGAGAGATATGCATGGAGTTGGGAAGTTACAACATGTTTAAGGACTGGAGAGGTTTGAGATCAGTCATAGATTTTTTTTTGATGAGGGAATGTTGGCAGTTTTGAAAGGAGTGGGGTACAGTAGCTGAGGAGAAGAAACCATTTGTAATATCAGCTAGTGTGAGAGTCAGGAAAGAAGGTAGCTGGTCGCTAGGTTAGTAGTAATACAGTCAAGGGACCAGGAGATGGGTCCAATAGTCAAGTCAAGGTCCGAGACGGCATGAAGGGATTTAGGAGAGAAGCTAGAGAAGGTAGCAGGTAGAGGAGTAGGGCAGGGTAGGTGGTTTGGCTTGATGGGCAAAGGAGAGGGAAAAGAAACAGAAAAATGGATGGTCTCGATTGTATTGACGAAAAGTCTGAGCTCCTTGCATTTGTTATTGGAGACGAGTTGGAGGAGGCGGAGGAGAAAGGTTTAAGGAGATGGCTGGTGGTGGATAAAAGATTCGGAGTTGTATCTTCGTTTTCCAAGATGATGCTAGCGGACAGTTTTGGCAGGAGAGAGCAAGGCCAGAGAGTGCTGGTGATGGAAGGTGAAACTATATGTGCATCAAATATGCTCAAGAGAGCGTCCCCTTGGACTTGAGGGAGTGAAGAAAGGGGCTATACCAGGGTCACTCCCAGCCCTTTCTGAAATACTGCTATAGGGTTTTTAACATTCATCTGAATGGGCAGACAGGACCTCTGTTTAATGTTTCAAAGGATAGTACTTCTGAGAAAGCAGCACTTCCTCAATACTATGGGGAGCGGGCAGAGAAGTGGACTTGAGTCCATGATCGTATTAAATGGCATAGCAAGCTCAAGGGGCCAAATGGCCTACTCCTGCGTCTATTTCTTATGTTCTTATACTAGATTTGGACCCAAGTCCTGTAGCAAACAGACTTGCATTTATATAGTGCCTTTCATGATCTCAGCATGTGCCAAAGCACTTTACAATCAATGAAGTACTTTTGAAGTGTGATCACTCTTATAATGTAGGAAATCACCTATGGATTTTTGTGCCATGCAGATACTGCTTAGTCATTTTCAATTACGTGCATCAACTCTGGCTTAGTGGTAGCACTTCTGCCACAGAGGCAGAAGGTTGTGGGTTCAAGTCCCACTTGAGCACAAAATCTAGGCTAGCGCTCCGGTGCAGTGCTGAGGGAGTGCTGCACTGAGATGCCACCTTTTGGATGAGACGTTAAACTGAGGCCCCGTCTTCCCTCTCAGGTGGATGTAAAAGATCACATGGCACTACTTCAAAGAGCAGGGGAGTTCTGGCCAATATTTATCCCCTACGCATCATCACTAAAATAGACAATCCAGTCATGATCACATTGCTGCTTGTGGGACCTTGCTGTGACTATACTTCAAAAGTGAATCAGTGGCTATAAAGCACTTTGGGACACGCTGAAGTTGTGAAAGGCACTATATAAATGCAAGTCCATGTAGCACAGTGTATTCGTTGTAATAGTTTCACAGAAGTTCAAGAAACAATTCTGTAGATACTCTTCAAAATTGTCTTTGGAAGCCATCTCTGACTACAGTGCATATAGATTACAATGCAAATGTTTCGTACAGGTTTATTTATTGGAGAGCATTTGCATCAGGAAAACTGAAAAGCTACAAACAAAAAAAAAACCTTACTAAGGAGAAAACAGAACAATCATCTCTAACAGATTCTACACAAAGTGTCAAGACATTGGTGTTGTTTACAATGCACAAATGAATTCAAAATGTACACTTTTTACAACATGGATTGTGATGAGGAAGGCACTATTCAGCTGCTTGTGTTTTAAACAGTTATATAGAGCACAATCCATGTTTTCCCAGTATTTACATTCTGTACCTTATCTGTTCATGCCTTCAGCGCCAACACTATGCTCCTTGCACGATGCGAAACAATGCTGGGAATAACACCAGTCATACACAAACATAAATTTAACTCCACCTCTAAATATACAGCAAACATCTAAAAGCTTAAAAATCTTCTAACACCAAATATTGAGAACCCCCAAACCAGATATGCAATAAATTTATGAAACTTATTTTATAGTGGTTAATGCTGAATGCCCCACCCCTCCCCATTGCTGTCAGTGTGCAGGGATTACAGCTCCTTATAAGTCATCAGCAGTTCCACATCAGAGAGATAATACAAAAAGGACGATGAAGTTCAACACGTGACCCTTTGCTGAATGCACAGGGGAGCCTTCTCAGCAATGAGAGTATTTCAAGTACACGAATTTTGGAGTATGGAAAGTACAAGTGCGACGTTCAAAATCCGGAGTTCCGGAATAGAAACATAGAAAATAGGTGCAGGAGTAGGCCATTCAGCCCTTCGAACCTGCACCACCATTCAATATGATCATGGCTGATCATGGGGTCGTCCGGAAACGGGAAAATGTTCCGTAATGTTCCGGACTCCCCCCGCCTCGGTGGCTCGACCTCCGGCCGCCCAACCTTGCCTCGCCCGACCTTCCACAGCCTCGGCTCGACCTCCGGCTGTCCGACCAACCGTGTTCTCCCCCGGTCTCAGCCCGACTGACCCCCCACCCCGCCCCTACCTTCCTCGGCCCAGGCAAAGATTTCCAAAATCTGGAAATACCCGGAATGCGGAACGGCCTCGGTCCCGGATTTCGGACGTCACACCTGTACAATTTTGCTTCCTCCCACCCCAACCTCCAAAAGATGTTGAATGCCAGCCCAATATCTCCTAATAATCCAGTTCCCCAATCTACACCCATTTACCCAGCTGATTAGGTGAATATCTAAGTCACTTGCTTATACTTTTCTTTCCCTGCAATTTACTGGGCGGATTTTCTTCCGGCAAGTTGTTGCAGCAGAGGGAAATTGAGGTGGGGAGGCCACCTGCTGATTCCACGCCCTTAAATTGGGCCTTATATTCCCAGCCTTTCTGCACATCACATATCTCAGCTCCCCAGCCACTTAAATGATGGCATGAAACGGGGCTAAAGAATCCAACCAATTTCCCTGCTGACCCACAGCAAGAACTCAGCCTGCAGCCCAGTGAAGGAGGGAGAGGATGTGGCTGGGACAGGTTTGATTAATGGTCATTTTAATGAAATTGTACTTCAGTCTGGGTAGTAAGATTCTATGATATCTTCAGGGGCTTCTGTCCCCTTTAATTATTCCTGCTCCTCTTTCTGGTGCTGCAGTAAGTGTCCCATTGCTGCACTACATGATTTTCTGGTTTACAGTGGTAAACTCCCACTGTAGAGCAGCGATATCACCGAGAGCCCACTCTGCATATATAATAGACCCCAACCGAGAAAAACGAGTTGGTTCACGCCGGGACTGGGATAGTGAGTGGATGTCTCACCCTCACAACCTCCGATGGCTTTACCACCCAGCGAAAAATACAGCCCAGTAAGGATGAGCTGCAGCTTTTAAAAAATAGGTTGATTTATCTTGGAGGCTGCAAGTTTTCAATAGGGACAAGACAAAATACAGAAGAACCAGTGAAATATCGGCAAAAGGGTTCCTCTATCACAGATCTCACCAGGTGCAGGGGTTGGAGAAGGATTGACTCAATTGGTAGCATGCAGTTGAAAGACTGAATACAAGGACATTTCTCCTGTGTAAAAGTCAGCAGTGCAATGCCCTCACTGAAAACATAGCAAGCCGATAGGATAAATCATTTCATTTGCGAGAAAAGCACATTAAAAAAATATTTAGAAATGCAACACACTACTCTAAGTAACTTTTTAAACTGGGATTGGAAATAACAATGAAAACCTACTAACGCTGCCTCAATCAGAAGAGAAATTAGGCATTGACAAGATTAATTAACATTCTGAATATTACTCTCCACTGGGAAACACCTTTATTTGTTTAAAAATGTTCCTTTCTAACTGCAAGTCTGTGCAGCCAAAAGCACCACGCAGCACATTCTCCAAGATGGCTTCCCTGTAACTTCCAGGACTCGGTAGTGCACGTTTTCCCTTTGTTATATTATTCACCATGATACAAACAGACGAAATTTTAGTCTACAAATCTGAATTGACACAAAGTACCTAGCAAAAGGATGTACAGCATGTTGGATGTGATGTTTTTAATTACACCACCTGTTAACAAAACTGGTGCAAAATAAATACTTCAAACTTTCTTTTGTAACCTTTTGGTCCAAACACATAAAATGTGCAATATGTACAGCATTTTGTCTTTTTTCTTACTCTGAAATTACAATACTTTGAAACACTTTAGAAAGCACCCTAGTAAAAATAGTTCTACTGGTAAAAGTTTACAAGACACAGGAATCCCTAAAACATACCACAATCTGATTAGTAATAATGACAGAATGCCATCTACACAAGTGGTGCACTGTTTGTGTAAATGGATTTGCTTGCTCATTTGTCCATTAATACATCTAATTATTCTTGGCCCTTAAATCTTTACAGATGAAAGTGGCTCACAGCAGATTTGATACAAACTGCAGACCAAGATTCCTTTTCTGCTTTTATTGGAAAAAAAACATTGGACTGTTCTTCAAGGTTGCAACCGATTCAGCAGAAAGACATTTTTGATGCAGTTCTTCAGGTCACTATAGTGAAAACTGTTCTTAGTTTGTTTTAGGATAGATTTTTTCATACAAAAAGTTCTGGCTAAGGAGGTAAAGTTCGCCATCCTTTTCTCTCACAGCGTGAGCTCTAATAAACTGAAACTGTTCCAGAGCAAACTCGTAGAACTCGTTTTCCATTTTCCAGATCTCAGACAGCTGCAGTCTAGCAATGGTTTCTTTAGTCGGCAGTTTCTTCTCTGTTGTTTTTCTAAGATGAGATTTCTTTCCTGTTTGCATGCGAAGGGGGAAGCCAGAAACAAAGAACAGCATAAGTGTTTTGTTTTCAATGTGCATCTAAACTCTGGAGGTTACAGTGGCTTTCACTTCAGTTGGAAAAATAGAATTGTTACAGATTAGTTGAAGCAGAAAATATTACTAATGAAGGAATATTATTTAGGTTTTGTGAGTTTCCTTATAGACAGAAAATGGATGCATTTGTAAAACGTCTTCTCTTCCGATTTTCCCTTTGAATTTGCCCCCTTTTCAGGAGAAGGCAGTGGCACATGTTGGAAAAAACATCCACAGGAAGTGGCCTAGCAGCATCTCACTCAATTGGCCATGCTTGATATGCGACCTGTCACATGTTTAAATCTGGATACATCACAATAAACACTGATCCTGTCCTCACTTGACACATACACTTCCAGCCGGTCTCAATGAATAGTGATGATCAATGGGAACCCTGGCTCATTTTACCCACACCCACAGCCTGAGGGCACTGAGGCCAATTATACACCCTTCCGCCGACCCCTCCCCTCCCTCCCAACTGCCGTTTAAAAAGATTGGCGGGGGATATTTCAACAGCAATAGAAATGGAGAAAAACATTTCTGAATATTTTAAGGGTTAGTTCAGATTATATTACATAAAGTGGATGAGAGTACAACAGTTGCCAAGATGAGTACATCTGTTACAAAAAAAAAATGGATGGGAATGGTCTTTACCTGTAACTTGCCTTTGGTCTATTTGGAGAACATAACCACTGCTGATGTGGAACGGCCATGAGGAGGCACTTCACAACAGCATGGTGATAGTTTCCCCCCTGGTTTCCCTCCTCTGTAGAAGGGGAGCTGGTTTGTACCCTGGCTTAGCACCTCCTCGCAGTGATGCCACTTACTGTAAACTCATTGGAGTGGGAGCATCAAGCCTGTGGATCTCCACTCATTAACCCTGCACCAGCATGCTGCCCGTGGACAACCTTTATCTATTAACTTTTGTTATAGCTGCTTCAACCGACATGATTGCTTGGGTTCTCAGGGATGGTCCAGGTCAAATTCAGCTAGAGAAAACTGCCTCAGAAATAAAATGTTGATTATTAATAATGGCTCCATTTCATATCAATTAAAAAAAATACCACAACCTTCCAAATTGCCCCATATCATTATGGCAACACTCAATGTGCAAATTAAATCTAACCCAAGGTCTCAGAATGATATTGATATCAAAAGCCGTTTTTCTAAATTTTAGAACTAAAATGCAGGATATATTATAATACTGCCAGCACTATCGATACATTGCCAAGTATGTGTCATTTTCCGACTGACCTGTACGGTACAATTCTGTTGCTCCTCTAAAGAAGCGTGGCAAAGCTGCCTCCAGGAGCATTATAAAGTCTTCCAATTCCTCGGTTACCCCGACGAGGAGATACTCGTTAACCAGGTTGTATTTGGCTTGCTCTAAAGCCCATTTGCTTCCAACATTCCTAGAATGACAAAGAGTAATGATGGTGAGTAACTACAGACAGAAACAGGTTTTGAGCAGATCCTTACCCACTTTAATTGCAACGAGAATAGGACAAGTAATTAATCTCTTTCTTTGCTGTCAGTGTTACAATCTTATTAAAAACAGTGGTGTTTAGGAAGTAGGTCACAGGTGCCACTCTTTTCAGCAAGGGAAACAATCAGCTTTATTTGCAACCTTGGACCTTCAAGCCAGCCAAGTTCATTGACACTCTGGCAAACGGTGTTACTGATCACTGGGCAGCCTGTATTTTGTACTGTTCACAGCCAGCTAGTCATTAGAAGGGTCAGTAGAAAACCACAGGTATATTCTACACATTTATGTTTAACATGTATCCCATTGAGAGCTGCAATTCCTGTGCGATCAAATAAAATGCAATTTACATCAGAATGTACTTTGGAGTTGCATCTAATTACATCATAGTTTTACAATACCTGGTCAAACTAAAAATTTATCACGTGCTGATTTATTGGCTAACAGCATAATATAATTTTTTTTTTTTAAATCTCTCAATGTGGACATTTCAAAACAGCCACTGACACAAAAGTCCCAGCCTGCAATACCCCCGTGCACCTCTTCTGACCGACATTCTGGATATCCTAAACTTCTGGCTGAAGTGAAATCCCACACTGCTACAGTCCATTTTAACAACTCTTCAAAAAGTCAATGATCAGTGAAGTACGATCACTCCAGACAGCTTTGTGATGTGGGCCTGTATCCAATAGTGGCCAAACCTATTTTATGTCTGGCAGCTTAGAGTGAGGGTCATTCAACCTATCAGACTGGACTGAATTCAAAACCCAAATCTTAATGGCAGAAATGAACATACAGGTTGAGCGTCTGGAATCTGGAGTTCCAAAATTCGGAATGTTCTGGAATCTGGACCGATCTGTGGCGGGGTTTCCGAACTTCGGACGCTCCACCTATACTAACATAATAAGTGTCAGCTGTGGTTCAGTGTTTAGCACCCTCACCTCTGAATCAGAAAGTTGTGGGTTCAACGACTTTGGCAGAAAAAATAGAAAAGCAAAGAATAATTTAAATGGAGAAAAATTGCGAAGTGCTGCAGGAGAGAGACCGGGGGTCCTTGTGCATGAAACACAAGGTTAGTATGCAGGTACAAATAATCAGAAAGGCAAATGGAATGTTGGCCTTTATTGCAAGGGGAATAGACTATAACAACAGAGAAGTCTTGCTACAACTGTACAGGGTATTGGTAAGGCCACACCTGGAGTACTGCATACAGTTTTGGGCTCCGTATTTAAGGAAGGATATACTTGCATTGGAGGCTGTTCAGAGAATGTTCACTAATTTGATTCCTTAGAGGGGTTGACTTATGAAGATAGGTTGAGTAGGTTGGGCCTATATACATTGGAATTCAGAAGAATGAGAGGTGATCTTATTGAAACATATAAGATAATAAGGGGACTCGAAAAGGTGACAAGATGATATTTCCACTCATAGGGGAAACTAAAACTAGGGGACATAGTCTTCAAATATGGGGTCGCTCATTTAAAACGGAGATGAGAAGGAATTTCTTCTCTCAGAGGGTTATAAATCTATGGAATTCTCTGCTCCAGAGCTGTGGAGGCTGGAGCATTGAATATATTTAAGGTGGAGATAGACAGATGTTTGAGCGATAAGGGAATAAAGGGTTATGGGGAGCGGGCAGGGAAGTGGAGCTGAGTCCATGATCAGATCAGCCATGATCTTATTAAACGGCAGAGCAGGCTCGAGGGGCCAGGTGGCCTACTCCTGATCCTATTTCTTATGTGCTTAAATCCCACTCCAGGAACTTGAGCACACAAATCTAGGCTGACACTCCAGTGCTGTGCAGAGAGAGTGCTGCACTGTCGGAGGTGCCGTCTTTTGGATGAGACATTAAACCGAGGCCCCGTCTGCCCTCTCAGGTGGATGCGAAAGATCCCATGGCACTATTTCAAAGAAGAGCAGGGGAGTTATCCCCGATATGCTGGTCAATATTTTCCCCTCTATCAACATAACAAAAAACAGATTATCTGGTCATCATCACATTGTTTTACGTGGGAGTTTACTGTGCGGAAGTTGGCTGCCGCGTTTCCCACATTACAACTCCAAAAGTACATCATTGGCTGTAAAGCACTTTGAGACGTACGGTGGTCATGAAATACAAGCCTTTTATTAACCTTTTGGGCAGGAGGAGGTCATTGTTCCTGCTAGCCTACCCTTGCAAGCTTCCCATCAGGGTCCTTACTGTGATTCTGTACTCACTTTCCAACACAAATTCACCAGTCCTTCTTTTAAAATTGCACGTGACTTTCTGTTCCACCATCCTTGCTAATAATTTGTTCCATAATTCCATCATTCTCTTTTTAAAAAATGTTTTTGCCTATATTTCCTATTTCCTTTCCACATTAAACTGTGCCCCACAGTCCTTGAATCTTGCACCGAACAGAAGAATTATTGGCATGATCTGCCAAATAAAACATACAATATACAGCAAGTAGATATTTTATTAAGGAAAGATAATTAACATTCATTACTAACTTTTATGAACTACTTTAATTTTTCCATTGTACCTACCAACATTCTGAGCTGTGGCCACAAAAGAAAGGAATCTGAAGCCAAAGTTTCTCTGGAGCACAGTCTGACCCACCAGCTGCAACACATTCATCAAATGTCTGGAGTGGGGGGCGGGGGCGAGGGGGGTGAGAAAGAAGAGAGATTGCTGCAAGCCAACAGTAAATCAGTACAAGCAGAAATAAGTGCTGCCAGTCAATTCAGACTTTCAAACCAATGCTTCAGAAACCTCATGTCGTCAAAGTCAGTTTTGCAATCTTAAGACTACATGCTCTTTAACACAATTAATTTTGAATATGCTGCAACAAACCACACATCAACCAAACCACTGCAACAAATGCTTACGGTGCCTTAAGTCTTATTTGGCACAACATTCCAATTTTTCCATAAATTTAAGAAAAATAAATGAAGTGAAACTGATTGAAAAGGTTTCATTAATCTGTCACTGCTTCAATACTACAACACCAGCTGTGCTGGATAATTTTATTAGATTAAACCCAATAAAAATGAGTTGGTGAAGCAGTGTGTATTCACCAAATTACCAGTTTACCAGCAGAAAGAAAATAGATAGAAAATAGATTGTTGATTTTTGCTTTAAGATTACTATTATCGATATGAGAGTCTTGAATGTAAAAGTTGAATTTAATTCTGGAATGAAGACCATGCCTAATAGGTAATTAACACGCTTCCTTATTCATTCAACCTCCTTAAATAGAAGTATACCAAAGTAAAAACTGGAATAGTTTATAGACTTGTTGAGAGCTCTGGAGCACTAAAGTGCTGATCATCCTGATGGGCTGGATGAGGACAACGATGTTCAGTGAAAGCACGCTAATTACTATTGATAGCTATCTTAGAGATAGCTTTCACAAGGAACCTTTTGCATACTGGCCCCTGAGGTGAGTAGAGGGAGCTCAGAACTTCTCTGGTAGATCTGGGCCTGCCAGAGAACGAAACAAGAAAGCGCAACTCTAGTTTGTTAACCTTGATTTAGTAAGGAGTTCACCCAAATGAGGTGAAACAAAACTTGGAAGTATAGTGAACAGTGAGGAGGATAGTGATAAACTTCAAGAGAACATAGACAGACTCATGGAAAGCACAGACACGTGGCAGATGAAATTTAACACAGAAAAGTGGGAAGTGATACACTTTGGAAGGAAGATTGAGAGGCAATATAAAATAAAGGGTACAATTCTAAACGGGATGCAGGAACAGAGAGACATGGGGGTATATATCCACAAATGGTTGAAGGTGGCAGGGCAGGTTGAGAAAGTGGTTAATAAAAAATACAGGATCCTGGGCTTCATAAATAGAAGCGCGAGTACAAAAGCAAGGAAGTTATGATGAACCTTTATAAAACACTGGTCTGGCCTCAACTGGAATAGTGAGTCCAATTCAGGGTACTGCACTTTAGGAAGGATGGGAAGGCTTTGGAGAGGGTGCAGAAAATGGTTCGAGGAATGAGAGACTTCAGTTACGTGCGTAGACTGGATAAGCAGGGGTTGTTCTCCTTAGAGCAGAGAAGGTTGAGAGGAGATGTGATAGCAATGTTCAAAATCGTGAGGGGTCTAGACAGAGTAGATAGAGAGAGAAACTGTTCCCATTGGCGGAAGGGTTGAGAACCAGAGGACACAGGACCAGAATTCGCAGTCGGAGGCTTCCCGTGGGCGGATGCCTCAGACCGTAAAAATTTCTCCGAAAGTACCCGGGGGTCCCAGAGATTCGGAGATTTCTGGTCCGGGGCCTCTATGCATAGGCCTGCTTGGATGACGTGTTCCAGAAGCGTATGGGGTTCGTATGCGTTGCTGGGATCACGTGGGCCAGCCTGACCTAGCAAAATGAGGGTATTCCCATTCATAGGGCTCAATTTTCCTCAGTTATCTGCGCCGTTGTTTTGGTGTGCTTTTTTTGGCGTAAATTAAAATCTCCCAGTTTCCCCACAGTTTCTGCGCCAGCTTAACTCAGTTAGTTATGATTTTTTTAGGTTAGTATTTTTGTGTGTCATAGAAACATAGAAAATAGAAAATAGGTGCAGGAGTAGACCATTTGGCCCTTCGGGGGCGTAACCTGATGTCTGCGCCAGTTTTTCACATTTAAGTAAGTTTGGCCAACTTACATTTTTCCTAGGATGGCGTATGTGACCATTCCCAAAAAACCTTCTGGGCACTTAAGAAAAAACAGCGCACATTAGTAAATCGATGCAGAAACACGCCATTGTTTTTAGGCAAAGTTTTGGAGGGAGTCAAGAAGGCAAATAATATGCATCATGAAGCTTAATTTTTTCAAAGTCAAAAGGGAAAAAATGGAAGTCTAATGCAATTCTTTAATTTTTGATTTATTTCAAAGTACCACGCCACCACCGAACGTCTCCTCACCGGGCTTGAGAGCCGGCCGGCAAAATCACTCCCTCGCCCGGACACACGGGCTCGACTTCAAAAGAAGCCAGGGAGTGGGGTGGAAGCCGAACTGAAGGGATGCGAACCCTTCGACTATACAGCAGCTTCAAAAGAAGCCCGGGGGGTGGGGGATGGACACCAAGTCCGTGTCCAGGCGAGTGACCGATCCTGCTGGCTGGCCCTCGAGCCCGGTGAGGAGTTGGGATGGTACTTTGAAAAAAAATCAAAAATTAAAGAATTGCATTCGACTTTGTTTCTTTATTGAATGCCTATTGCGCATTCTAAGGCATTCAATAGGCATTCTAAGCAAGCCTATTGCGCATGCACAGATCAGCGTGTGGCCCAGACTAGGGCGTCGACCGTGGGGAGAGAGAGGAAAGAAGGTGTAAGTGCTGTCTTTTTTCCTGCTGTTGTGAGCTTCTTGCAAAGCTACAAATAAATTAGAGAGACAATATTGACAAATCCATACCTTGTGCAAGGCTTCTGCATGATTGTGCTGCAGAGAAGATTGATTAGGCAGCAATACCTGAGGAACCTCAGAGCATGTAGAATGTGCAGGAGGCCTTACCCACATCGGGTATATCGAGACAGGCGTCCGTACCTGCACCTGAGTGAGAGAAGGCTGCATTTCCGCAAAGAAGTTGTAACCAAGATCTGAGAGTTAATAAAAGCACCCTAGAAGCATTAGGAGGTCTGCTTTGTCAGATGAAGTGAAGGTTACATACAGCTGCACTTTCATTTTATGCATCTGGATCATTCCAGGCCACAACTGGGGGTGTGCGCGCCACTTTTCTACATGCAACACATGTCTGCATTCAGCAGCTGACGGTTGCACTATATGCCTGGAGGAGTGACTACATAAAGTTCCCCATAACTGCCCAGGCAATGCATGACAGGGCTGTGGGTTTCTCCAGGACTGCTGGCTTCCCAAAGGTACAGGGCTGCATTGATTGTACCCACATTGCCTTGTGAGCACCTTTGGAGGATTCCGAGATGTACAGGAACAGGAAAGCCTTCCACTCCGTGAATGTGCAGCTCATCTATGGCGACATGCATCACATCATGGCATTTGATGCGAGATACCCTGGGAGCACCCATGATGCGTTCATCCTACGCGAGAGCGCTATAACTGCCATGTTTCAGCAGCAGCCAGAAGGGCAGAAGCAGCGGTTCCGATGCTTGGACCATTCCGGAGGCTACTTGCAATACTTCCCTGAGATTGTCGGTCAGTTCACTGGTGTGTGCTACATGCTGCACAACTTAGGCAGCAGCAGCTGGTAGTAAGAAGACCCACCTGAGGTGAGAGTGGCTGATGAGAAGGAAGATGCAGATAACGAGGAGGAGGAGATGATGCAACTACCCGAACCCGGAGCACGACGGCGGAGGAGGGCGGGCTGTCGTGCCCCTTTAACGATTGCTCGAGCCTTGCGCCAGCAGCTCATCCGTGAACACTTTGCTGCCTGAAGGCTGAGCGGCAACTATTCCAAATGTTTACTTTTTGGACTTGTTCTGTAATGTTGCGTTGTGTTAATGGAACAAATAATGGAAATGATTCTTCTTTAGTTCAAAAAGTTGTGTTAATAATGGAAATGATTCAGTTATAATTTAAAATATATTTTATTCAAAAGTTTAACACTTGTTTGTACTTAACTTAACTAAAAATATTCTTGTATCAAACTTTAAAGTTTTCAGTTAAGGTCACTTACAAACTTGTAAATTTACATCACTTACAAAAAACTTTTAAGTTGAGAACAGTTACAACAGCAACAATAATAACAGCAACAGCAAAGAAAGGCTGCAACCTCCTCTCCTCCACCTTATTCCAAGGCTGCCCGCTGTGCTTGGTCTTGGTGATTCTACCCCTGCCCACAGGCAGTGGCACAGCATTCCTCGGGTTGGTACCAAGCTTATTCTTTCGAGCATCTCTGGTAATGCGCACTTCTTGATGGTGGGGGGGGGGCGTGGGCAGGCGGCAATGTGGAAAGCCCGGCTTGGGCCGCTTCAGAGGCTGGTCTGGGGATTGCAGTTGATTCCATCAATGGCCACAGGGTGTTCCCTTATTGCAGCAGCTACCTCAGACATTCCCTCCTTCGTGTTCCCAGACAGTGTTCTTATTTCTCATAAGAGTGTTGTTACTTCTCCCAACAGTCCCGATACCTCATCACCCAGCCCACCGATGGTGTCCAGGAGTAATCGGGTAAGGTCAATGCTCTCCGCACTCATTGCCATCATCTGAACCACATCTGTTAGATCCTGCACCTCAGGGGAGCGCTGTCGAGCTCTCCTTCCCCTCCTCCCCCTGGGTGTGGCTCACTGCATCCCACTGGGACATGCAGCCTTGGACTGTGTGAAACCATGGAATGTCCCAACACTCGTACCACTCAGGAAAGGAGCTGGCACCTCAATGAGCGGCACCTGCACCACCTCCATAATGAGTACTCCTCCTCCCCCCATGCTCTTGGTCTGGAAGGTGGGATTGGAAGATGTTCTCCTCTTCAGGCTCGTCCTCGTCTGAATCATCTTCTGCATCGGCTTCAGCCTCATCAGGGTTGGCCTCAAGTTCTGCAAAAGATAACAGAAGACAAATGGTTAGCAGCAGAGGAGGGGGCAGGGTGGGTGCATGAGTAGGCTCACACAGCGCAGGCAGCAGGCTGATTTGAAGGACCACGATAAATGATAACACATTGCATCTACCAAAGCATAACTGACGGAGATATCCCCATGAACCGAAGCATGGCTAGCCCGCGCAGTACTTAACATTTAGCAAAGCCAGAATGTGGAATTTGCAGGACTTATCCTCTCCCTTGAGCGTGGGCCCAGCTTGTGCAGTGGTGGCTGCTTTTCTTCAGGCAGGACCCATCAAAGCAGTGACCCTGTCTTCCAAGTGTGTCAGTGGGTGCAGATTTGCTAGGTCTTCCCCCCCACCCCCCACCCCGTTAGAGTTCTCTCTTTTTTGTTGTGTGCCACCTTCCTCTGCAAAGATGAAAATATAACTTTTTAAAGAGAGGATGCCTTTCTGCTGGGTGGGACATACAGATGGTCACATTTACAATGCAAGTCCAGCAAATAAATGAAATTATTACTTACACTAACTACTTGACCAAGGTCCTGCCACTTCTTTTTGCACTGGCCTCCAGACCTCGGGGTGGTCACCATTGCACAGTAATCTTCTGCAAGTTGGTTCCAGTGTTTCTTCTTTTCTTTTGGTGAAACTTTTGTGACCTCTGCTGGTGTCCTGCTCGTGATATCTGATCTCAATTACAGTAACTAGTGCCTCCACTTCCTCGTGAGAAATTCTTGGTCCTTGAGCCGCGTTTCATACAGCAACTCCGATTTTTCCACTGAGAATTAAAATTCTCACACAGTTCTCACACACAACTGGCTCTTCAAAAATGGACAAATGCAGACCGGGAGGTGTACTGGGCATGCGCGCCCACAGCATTTACGTAAAAAAACGTAATTTCATTTTTTGTATATGCGCAGAAGGGGAGACGTCCTTTGTTCAGCGCAGACATTAGGCTCCACCCCACCGGTTAAAGGACAAGCTGCGCGGCACCAATTAAAAAAATTAGAATGGGGAAACTTTTTTTTGTGGAGTAGTCGGGGATAAAAATAAACAGACTTAACTCTTGAAATGCGCCACAAAATGGCACTGGGGAAAATTGAGCCCATACTGTTGGTGAGTTCCGTTTCTACGGAGCTGCCATAAGTATGAATGGGAATACCCCAAAAACACAAACACATTAAATACATTTTTAAAAACATGACATATTTAAAATTAATTAAAATGTAATTTTATACATATTTTATAAATATTTTCTACAAAAATTTAATCACTTGAACTTTTTTTTATATATATTTGAACTTGGCTAAAAAGGAACTTACCTTAATGGAAGTGTTTTTAATATATAAATATGAGTGATAACATTTTATTTTTCTATTTTTTAAAAACTTATGCTGGTAAAAGCAGGCCTTTACGCCTGCTTTTACCGGGCGTAAAAATTTTGAATGGTATTCGCTGGGCAGGAGTTGGCAAATAGCTCAACTCTCCGCCCACAGAGGCCCTTTTCCTTCGGATGTGGTGGGTCAGTCAAGAGAATTCTTGACAGATCGAAAGTTCCAGGTTTAGGCGCATGCCTAATCCGGAAATTGGAAAGCAGAAAATTAGAAAGTGAATTTGGAAGGCAGAGGAAACAAAGGCTAGAAAATAGACAACAAGGGAATTTGGCAGTACTAAATGGTATATACTTCAATGCAAGGAGTCTAAGTAAATAAGGCAGATGAGCCGAGAGCACAGATAAGACATTTGGGAGTATGATATTATAGTTAATACTGAGACATGGCTGAAAGAAGGGCAGCTCAACATTCCTGGTTACAGGGTTTACAGACGGGATAGAGAGGGGGATAAAAAAGAGGGGAGGTCACAATATTAATTAAAGAAATAATTACAGCTGTAAGGAAGGATGATATGTAAGAAGGATCATCAAATGAGGCCATAAAGAACAAAAAAGGGGTATACTATAAGACCCCCAGTCAGTCAGAGAGAGATTGAAGAGTAAATAGGTAGACAAATTTCTGAGAAGTGCAAAAACTATAGGGCAGTAATAATAGGGGATTTCTACTACCCTAATATTCACTGGGATAGAATTAATGTAAAAGGTATAGAGGGTGCAGAATTCCTAAAATGCATTCAGGAGAACCTTTATAGCCAGTATGTAGCATGCCCAACAAAGAAGGGGGCGGTTCTGGAATTAGTTTTAGGGAATAAAGCTGGGCAGGTGGAAGTATTAAGGGGTTTAGCAGCTTTGAAAGTTGATAAATCCCCAGTCCCAGATGAAATGTATCCCAAGCTGTTAAGAATCCTCTCTGGCTTCAGGTGTGGTACCGTAACGTTGTACCTTTGTTTAAAAAGGGAGAAAAGGATAGACCGTGTAATTTCAGGCCAGTCAGCCGAACCTCAGTGGCGGGAAAATTATTGGAAAAAACTATGAGGCACAGGATAAATCTTCATTTAGCAAGACACAGATTAATCAAGGACAGTCAGCATGGATTTGTTAAAGGAAGGTTGTGTTGGACTAACTCGATTGAATTTTTTGAGGCGGTCATCATGAAAGTCGATGAGGGTAGTGCGTTTGATGTAGTGTACATGGATTTTAGCAAAGCTTTTGATAAGGCCCCACATGGCAGACTGGTCATGAAAGTAAAAGCCCATAGGATCCAAGGAAAAGTGGCAAGTTGGATCCAAAATTGGCTCAGAAACAAGCAGCAAAGGGTAATGGTTGATGGGTGTTTTTGTAACTAGAAGGCAGTTTCCACTGGGCTCAGTACTAGATCCCTTGCTTTCTGTGGTATATATCAATGATTTAGACTTGAATGTAGGGGGTATAATTAAGAGGTTTGCAACTTGACTGTGGCTGATAATGAAGAAGAAATCTGTAGACTGCAGGAAGATATCAATGAACTGGTCAGGTGATCAGAACAGTGGCAAATGGAATTCAATCTGGAGAAGTGTGAGGTACTGCATTTGGGGAGGGCTAACAGGCAAGGCAACGGAATACACATGAAATGGTAGGATACCGAGAAGTGTAGAGGAACAAAGGGACCTTGGAATGCATGTCCACAGATCCCTGAAGGTAGCAGACCAGATAGATAAGGTGGTTAAGAAGGCATACGGAATACTTGTATTCTATGCCTCGGCTAATAAAGGCAAGAGCAGGGAGATTATGCTTGAACTGTATAAAACACTAGTTAGGCCACTGTTGGAGTACTGGGTGCAGTTTTGGTCACTACATTACAGGAAAGATGCAATTGCATTAGAGAGGGTACAGAGGAGATTTAAGAGGATGTTGCTTGGACTGGAGAATTTTAGCCATGAGGAAAGATTGGAGAGGCTGGGTTTGTTTTCTTTGGAACAGAGGAGGTTGAGGGGAGACCTAATTGAGGTGGATAAAATTATGAGGGGCCTAGAGAGTGTGGATAGGAAGGACCTATTTTCCTTAGCAGAGGGGACAACAACCAGGGGGCATAGATTTAAAGTAATCGGTAGGTGGTTTAGAAGGGATTTGAGGGGAAATATTTTCACCAAGAGGGTGGTGGGGGTCTGGAACTCACTGCCTGAAAGAGTGGTAGAGGCAGAAACCCTCACCACATTTAAAAAGTACTTGGATATGCACTTGAAGTGCCGTAACCTACAAGGCTACGGACCAAGAGCTGAAAAGTGGGATTAGGCTGGATAGCTCTTTGTTGGCCGGTGCGGACACGGTGAGCAAAATGGCCGCCTTCTGTGCTGTAAATTTCTATGGTGATAACTAAATGCAGAACCTGTGGGGCCTCTACAGGCGCGTGCGCACTTTGTACGCGGCCTGAATTCAGACCCAATGATTTAAGGTGATTGGCAGAAGAACCAAAGGTGACATGAGGAAAATCTTTTTTGCGCAGTGAGTGGTTAGGATCTGGAATGGAATGTCTGAAAGGGTGGTGGAGGTAGATTCAATTGTGGCTTTCAAAAAGGAATTGGCTAAGAACCTGAAGGAAAAAAAAAATGCAGAGCTTCGGGAAAAGGGCGGGGGTGTGGGATGAGCTGAAGTGCTCTTGGAGAGCCGGCATGGGCTCGATGAGCCGAATAGCCTCCTTCTGTGCTGTAAGCATTCTATAATTTTATTTTCGCATGAAATACATATAGTTGTATGGACCGGCATAAATCTTTGGTTTGACCTACAAAAAAATTGGAGGTGGCAGAGAAAACACTGGCAACATGACTTCTCAAGACAAGTGATTCTAATTTGCTTGTGCAGAACATTGTTTGAGACGTACCCTGCGTCTTTGCATCAAAGACGATACAATGGCTGCACCACTGAACAGTGTAAGCTCATCAAAATTTATATACTCTTCTCTCTTTCTAGTGGCTAGTTGGAGTGGCTAAAATTGCCCCCTTTTTTAAGGCCCGTTACCACCTCCAAGAGCGGCAATGTCCTTACTGACCGGTGACAGGTGGAGGGTGCGACTCATCCGCAATTGCCCCGGCTGAACCCTTCCATGCTGGCCCAATAGGCGCCACAGAGGCCTCGCAGCTTCCCTCCCCTTTAACTGAAGGAGAGTGACGTTGCTACGCGCTAGCGTGACATGTCTGCATTGAGCTGACATCATCGCCACCACCCCGCTCCAAACCCGCCCCAACACAGCATCAAACAGCGCTCCAAAGCGTTGGGAGGCCGTATCGCAGTTAAGTAGACAAATTTTCTGCCTCTTCCTTCCAACTCCCGCCTGGCGATAATTCGAATTATCTGCCCCAAACGGACGGAGGGCAATTTACCCCCCCGAGAGTATCACAGGCAGATCCCTAGGAACAGGTTACCTGATTTGTGCGCTCAGCTTGGAATGAGGTGCAATGAGATGATTGAGGGAGGGGGGGAAAAAAGCAACAGCAAAAGTGCATGGGAAAATAAATCTAAAGCATTCAAACATATCTATCTTTTTTCCCTCATTGGCAATTAGTTTTATAGTGAATTGTGTCCAGTTATCGAGAATATTGATTAATAAGCCAGGTAATTACAAGATCACAACCTCATGATTTACTTTTAACTTTTGGGTCTTTTAATATAATGTATCCAGCTGAAGGAAGAATTAAAACAATATACAACATAGTAAAAAAATGTTCCTCTAACCAGTCACAAGTTCTCCAAACCTTCAGTAATTCATGCTTGTGATCATAAGCTCTTGCAAATACTACACAGCAAAGAAATGTAGCACACAGATCAATAAAAGGGTGGGAGCACCAGTCTGCAGTCTCATCTTGAGGTTCAACTCCATTATAAACAACTTGTGCTTTGCCCCTGTGATTAGCTGTCATGTGACCCCCTCCCATCCCCCGTTGATCACTCACTTCTAGTGACGTTATTCTCCATTTACAATTTGCAGTTATACGTCTGACATTTGTGGAACAGAGTAATACTTTAGGTCCAACAAGAATTATAAGGGTGAATTGATTCAAGTTTTTTTTTTTTTTTATTTGTTTTTCGCCACAAATTTTCTCCCTCCTTTCCTGGAGACTCTAGACTAAGTGTCAGCCTTGGTTCAGGAGCAGTACTCTTGCCTCAAAATGTGATGGTCATGGGTTCAAGCCCCAGTCCAGAAACTTGAGCACATAATCTCAGCTGACAATTCAGTGTCGTACTGAGGGAGCGGAGTGCTGTTGGAAGCGCCATCCTTTGGATATGAAGTTAAACCAAAGTCCTGTCTGCCTGTGGATATAAAAGATCCTGTGGCCCGATATAAACACTGGGGGAGTTCTCCTGGTGTCTAAGCCAACAAATATCATTCAACCATCACCGCCAAAACAGATCATATGGTCATTATATCATTACAGTTTATTATACCTGGCTGTGTGCAAATAGGCGGCCATGTTTCCCTCCTCCACCTTCTTCTTAAGTAGTCCCTCGAATCGAGGATGACTTGCTTCCACGCCAAAAAGGGATGTGTTCAATGATTTCACAGATGTTTCAGGCCCAGAACTGCATATTGAAGTGTGGAAGTTGCCTGTATGTGGATTTTAAAAAAAACATGTGGTGGCCATTGCACACCAGCCACCACACAGGCTTGACAGAGCTCTGTCTTGGTCCAGTGGCAAGGGTTAACCAAGACGACTGGAGACTAGCTCTGCAGCACAGACCTAGTGCGAACACATATCGCAGTGTGGGCTGGCACCTGCTGCCCGAGCCCATGCCTCTTCTGGGCCCCGAATTCGCCGCTCCTGCTGTACCTGCCCACACTCCAATCACCGACCTGGGTTATGGTGACGTCCAACCCAGTCGTCCTCTTCACTGCCGTCGTCCTCCTGCATTAGCTCACGTTGCTCCCTGTACGTATGCCACCATGTTGCTCTCAAGCCGCCGCTCCTTTTTAAGGCCCCGACCTGCCGGAGATGTTCCCACACAGGTTGGGGCTGCCAAGCAGCTCCCAGGCTGCCGCTTGCTGCTCCTTTTAAGGCCCCGACCTGCGTGGGAACATCAGGGGCAGGTCAGGGCCTTAAAAGGAACAGTGAACGACGGCCTGGGAGCTGCCTGGCGGTCCCGACCAGCGTTTCCCTACATGACAACACTTCAAAAATATTTAATTGACAGTGAAGCATTTTGGCACGTCCTGAGGTTATGACAGGCACTATATAAATGAAAGCTGTTTTTTTCCCCCTTTCTGGCAATTGATACCATGAGTGCACTAATACCAGCATTCACGTCTAAGCTTTACGAATAAGCATCAGTGGGCTATTTGACTTGGGTGGGAATCACAGCTGAACCTAATCCTGTCCTCAACCAACATTCACCCACAAAATTCCTGTAGGGGAGGGTTACCGCGGCACGTTTTCTCATCTGTAACTCAGTGCCCGGAGGCAAACAGTAGCATCTCTGCTGCTGCCCTAGCTGAGATGAGTTAACTCCAAGAAGGCAGAGTGAGTTTAGAACCTTCTAGTCTACATGACTCAGCTGCTCACGGGATAAAATCACAGCTATTGGGCAAATCTGAATTTAATGTACTTAATTTGTAGCAATACTCAAAAGGAGAAACAAATGTGATCAAAGTATTAAATTAACAAAGTCTTCATCCTTGGATATCCCACCTCAGAATTCCTGAGTTATGAATACTGTTTAGTGGGGAAATTACAGCAAGCTGTGATAGACAGTTGTATGAAACAGATGATGGAAAGATTACTCTGTAATCACCTTTATGTGTAATCATAACCAGTTACATGATTAATGCCATCTGTGTTAAAATGTAAAGAAATTATTTCCATTCTATACAGCTCATTGAAACAATATAGAAGCACTTTCCAAGATGAACATCAATGTTATCTTGGCAACAACCAGACAGAAAGTTGGACAGTGTTAAGTTTGCCCTCCCCGCACAAAGATATTACTTCCAGAAGAGTGTTATCCATTTTCAGCCAACTAAATGAGCAAATTAAAACAGCCCTTGGAATCAAACGTCAAAAAAAGTTGGAGTAGCTGCAGCATTCCTTAATGTTATCTTTATTTTTTTAAATAACAGTCCAACTACTATTGTGCTCTGTGTATATTACCTACTCTGCTGTAAATTATTTTACCTTTTTATCTCCCTGTTTTCTTCTCTTTAGTCCAGGCCTGTAGTCATCACCAAAGCGCAGAAAATAGTAGTATGATACCAGTCGCTCAATTGGATCTCGAATTACATTTACATAGATGGGTTTCTTTTTCACACCATATCTGCAGTAATGGGAAACATTTATTGGTTATTTCAGTGTTCAATTTGAGGCAAAGCTGTTTTCAATATTGCTTTGAGAGTAACCTTTAATAGTTCTGAGAAGTACTTGATATTTTCTAAATTTACACTTATACCATTCCTATGGTCTTATGTTCCTACTTTCCCAGTAGAGTTTCTAATGCAATCTAACTAATATCATGTTTACAGCGACAAAGAAACATGGACCAGCTCCATCCTATAAAGCTTTGAGGCAGCCACCAAAATTGTTGCTATGTCTGTAGCTCCTGTATTCCAACTAACCAAATAAAGGGCTCAATTTTCCCCAGTCATTTGCCGGTTTTTTTGAGCACGCTGCTTTTTTTGGCCCAAGTTAAAAAATACAAGTTTCTGCCAGCATAACTCAGTTAGTTACGATTTTTTTTCGGTTAGTTTTTTTTTGCCACCTGTGCCAATTCTGGCCATTTCAGCAAGTTTGGCCAGCTCCGATTTACTCCAATTTTTCTTAGGACGGCATATGTGGCCCTCTGTGGAAAAACCTTCTGGTGAGTTAAGAAAATCGGCACAGGTAAGTAAATCAGCGCAACAGATGTAGTTCCAGGGCCTGGACAGCAGCAGCAGAGAGGTGAGAGAGTGGGAGAGAGGTGGAGGGAAGCTTTTCGGGCATAGTTAAGAGCGGGTACTGGGAGGGAGGAGGCCGTTTCGGCCTCGAATAGGAGTGGAGACCGGGAGGCCATTCAGCCTGGGATAGGAGCGGGGACCGGGAGGCCATTCAGCCTGGGATAGGAGCAGGGACTGGCACCGGGAGGCCATTCGTCCAGGGTTAGGAACGGGGACCGGGAGGCCATTTGAACTGGAATAGAAATGGGGACCGGGAGGGGGTGGCCATTCAGTCAGGGATAGGATCGGGGACTGGGAGGCCATTTGGCCTGGGATAGGAGCAAGGACTGGGAGGGGGCAGCCATTCGGCCTGGGATAGGAACGGGAACCAGGAGGCCATTCGGCCTGGGATAGGAGTGGGGACCGGCACCAGGAAGCCATTCGGCCAGGGATAGGAGTGGGTACCGGCACTGGGACGGGAAGTTAGACTTTTGTCATTACACTTTAATAATTTAATGGAGGTAAGTTGCTGCAATGTGCTTGTGCAGGTTGCTGAGAGCTGGCTGTATGTTTCACTTTCCAGCCTCAGCGTGTCCCTGGTTACTGTGGCAACCCGATCTTTATGGCGCAGATCTTAAATTCCACCCCCAAAACTAAAGGACAGGCTAGGCGGCACTAAAATAAAGAATTCAAACGGGGAAATTTAAATGATTTTTTGGGGCATACTTGGGCCCCCAAAAAACTGGCGTAATTCTTCAAGTATGCCAAAATACAGCTTTGGGGAAAATTGAGACCAATATCAGTAATGTACGTGTAAACACATGCCTTTTATTTACTTCATCCATACACAGATTTTTCTCATTTTTATTTAGTTATGCAAAGTAGTATCTACTAGTTTTAACGAAGTTTCTATTTGGTTATGTTTACAGGTAAAGTATTGTGCAGATCTTTACTTGTGACGACTGATTATAAATGTAACTACATATATTGTAAACCAAACCTGTACTTTAAAAGATTGAAGAAGTACTCGCAGTGCCAAATCCTTAACCCTGTTTTATATATTCCAGGAGAACTTTATTTAAATAAAATAATCTTTATTTCCCAAGAAACCAGTATGGGAATGGTGCCTTCAGGGAGCATAGAATACATCTCTTCATTAATGAAAGTGAAAAGAGTACATTCCAGTGACATCAGCTAAGGGAATCCCCCACTAAGCACATCTGCTCTGCTGCTGTTTCTTTGGTCTGTTTCCAGACAGACAGGGAGCAACCTATTTTTTTTATTGCCAGTCCCTTCTGAGTTACAGCAAAGCAGCCTTGAGGGAGAAGGTAAAGTGCAGCCACAGCTCCTCTGATGGCTCAATGGTTTTAGCCTGTGAACAGTCCCAAAATGTCCCAGGTTCGATCTCCAGTGTGTGCTGAATTATCTGACGTTTGCTGCAGTGGCAGTACAAAAATTGGCCCCAGATCCTGAGTGGAATGTTGGTCAGGGTTGTCACTTGTGATCACGATCCAATGCTGGAAGCATGCGTGTGGATGTTACACAAGCACAGGATTGGGATTGGCTCTGATGCACCCACAATGAAAAAGCAAGTCAATACAGTCAAGGATCACACATGAATAATGGCTTCTAAGTCAAAGTACTGGAGGTGCCCGACGTTCTGGGAACTGTGTTCCAGCGAGGATTTTGCACCTACTGGAGGGGAGAAAATGTGTGACAAAATCAAATTAAAAGATGCATAATCACCCATCAGATTGAACAATTAGCACCTCAAACAGCACAAAAATACTTCACAGCAAATCCAAAGCCTGCACAGCCATTGAAGGCAACTGCTTTGAATTTCAAGATACTGTGCATCACCAAGACTTGTTCTGAAGCATTCAATAGTGCTGTTTGCTCGATTATACTGTGGATTGCCACTGTACTCAAGGCCCTTTGAATTCATAAAGCTTTGGTTGAACTACCAAAAAGCATTTTCTGCAGTCATTCAGAAAGAAAAATCAATTTTAACAGATTAAAGGTTTTATGAACTGAAGTCAAAACCTAAAGCTGAGTGAAAAAACTATAAAACTAAATGAAATGTATGACTCCCTTTGGTAATAGAATATAGCTGAAAATCTCAAAAGTATGTGGCACAGACTATTTCCAATGAATCAGAGAAACTATAATATATCTGATACTCATATCTGCTGTAGCAGCCAATCAGCTTTTGTAATCAGTATGTCAATTACAGAAATGGAAAGACATTTACAACTCGTTTTTACTTGGAGGCAGTAAGCATGATGTCCAATAAAATCACTAAAATGCTGCTGAGCATTTATTGCCACAGCATTTTCAAGGCTGTCGGTACTCTTTCGTCGCTGCATACTCTGTTCTCAGGAAAATAGTCAGCTTATTGGTGGTTCTCTCCAGTGAGGAAGCCCTGAAATAGTTTTGAAGAGGGGGAAAAAAAACTACCAAAACTGTGCAAGTCAAAAAAAAGAACTGCTTGCATGGCTAACTATGTTTTTATTCCCCACATCCCAGCCCATCAACATACACTAATCACCAGCTGAGCTAGACAGGAAGACACCATTACATAGGCTCCTGTTGAAAGTGCTCTAACATCATTTGTTAGGAAGTACACAAAAATGATTGCCGCTCTATTTATTTTTCTTACCTACCATTTAGAAAATGTCTGCCTCTATTTCATATTAATATAATACTCGCAATCTTTTGTTTAAAAAAGGAACTGAGTGACCAGTTCAGAGGTATGCAGTTCTGCATCATCCTCAAACTTGCTAGGTTGATATTAACTCATACGGTTTTCAAAAATAAATGTATTTTGAATAAAAGGCAGGTTATTTAATTTACAGGAAATTAACCAATTCTGGAAAGAAGTGATGTCACTTTTCAGTTGAAAGTCCATTTTTGATTATAAAGTAAAATTGATCAATATTCCAATTAAAATGGAAGCCCAAGATATGAGGTACAAATGCATCAGATTTGTAGAAGCACATTAATCAAGCCAAAGGTGAACCACATGACTGGAAGATTCAGAGATATTATTTTCCTACATTGTGATGTGGAAAAAAAAATCTACTGTGAAGAGTATCACATAAAATGCAATGTACTTGAAATTTATTTCAAACCTTAAGTATTCTTATCAAGACCATTTAGAGCAAGTTAAGCAATGGCTTGAAGGAAATTCATGCTTTTGTGCCAGATAGCTTAAATACTCTGTAATGTGTCACCAATGTGAGGTAATCAAATGAAGTGCAGACCACAGTGGCGACATGATTCAACTGTAATCAAACATTCCAATTATGCTTTCAGTCCCTTTCCTACAAAATCAATGTTGTACTTCGCCAGCTGTGATCAGGTCAGATTTGATGAAGTACCCTCCAAGACTGCCAAGACGTGCTTTAATTTCCTCGCTGTATCAACTTAACATTGACTAAGCTAAGGAGTGGGCGACTTTTCCAACCAAAGTGAAGTCAGACTTCTCAAATAATGCAATGTAATCCTACTCAGTGATTTAAAAGCCACCTACACAATCAATAATCGGTAAGAATTTTGGGAAGCATAGAAACATAGAAAATAGATGCAGGAGTAGGCCATTCGGCCCTTCGAGCCTGCACCACCATTCAATGAGTTCATGGCTGAACATGCAACTTCAGTACTTCATTCCTGCTTTCTCGCCATACCCCTTGATCCCCCTAGTAGTAAGGACTACATCTAACTCTTTTTTGAATATATTTAGTGAATTGGCCTCAACAACTTTCTGTGGTAGAGAATTCCACAGGTTCACCACTCTATTACTGCATCAAGGACCACCTACTTCGAGCAGTTTTATTTTTGGTGAAAACTGGTTATTTAAAAACAAACATTATAAGCCATGAAATCTTACATGCTGAAAAATGGCATCCGAATTAGAAATAAATTTGCTTATTTTGCGAAACTGGTCCTAATGAATTACCAATTGAAAAATAGTAGACTATCTTGTACTGAAATTACAAAGGCATCGGAACCTAAAATCATTTTTGCATTCTTGAGTGAAAGAAGCTACCATGTTAACGAGACAGTTAGTCTCAGCAGCTTGAAAGCCATACAGGGACAGTATTGATCAACTTCTACTTGGCTTGTTTGTGAATTACTCTGTCTGGAATGAAGCCAGACATTTACAAGCAGACTGAATTTAAACTGTTGCTGACCCAGACTGTCTTTCAGTGGCCAGCTGGATTGGACTACAATTCACACAGTTTAAAAAAAAAATTATATTCCTTTACTGAGGCTTTTATAGGCAAAAAATGTAAGTTATTTTATGGAGGCTTTTATAGGCAAATAATGTTACTGAGCGTCACCAGCAAGGCGGACACTTATTTCCCATCCCTAGTTGCCCTTGAGAAGGTAGTGTGATTTGATACAAGTGAGTGGCAGTTAACAGTCAACCATGCTGGTGTAAGACTGGAATCACGTATAGGATAAGGGCAGCAGGCTTGCTTCCCTAAAGAGTATTAGTGAACCAGAAAAACAGAAAACGTTAGGAATACTTAACATGTAGTTCACAATAGCATTTACAAAAGAATATTAGGGAGAAAGCAATTCCTCAATTGGTTAAAAACAAGATGAGAGATGTTGTGAAAAGTATTTGAGAAGTTAGTTCAGCTTAAAAAGTCAAAATACCCACAGGAAAACATCCAAGGAGCCGGAGGAACATAGGACACTAGCTGAGGCCTCAAATTATGGAGGTAATTTTAACCTAACCCACCCATCAGGAAGCTGACAGGATTGGGTGCAATGCTGGGTTACACCCTGCCTAATTTTACACTCCAATGAAGACAACAGAGAGCAATATTGGCTGGGGTGTAAAACCAGCATTTCACCTGATCCCTCGAGTTTCACGATCAGCAAGTTAAGTTAAAATTTCCTCTGTATCGCAAGGTTTCAGAGTGAAGGTGTGCAGAAGCACTTGAGAGTGGCCAATGTAATACCCATTTTCAAAAGGACAGCTAACTCAGGTTAGTTTAACACAAAAACAAAATACTGCAGATGCTGGAATCTAAAATAAAAATACAACATGCTGGAAATCTCAGCGGTTCAGGCAGCATCTGTGGAGAGAAAAAGAGAGTTAATGTTTTGGGTCGACGACCCTTCGTCAGAACTAGCGAATGTTCAAAAAGAACACATTCTTAAGAAGTGCTGAAAGGGGGGAGGGGAAGAAAGAACAAAAGGGAAGGTCTGTAATAGGGTCCAAAGCAAGAGATTAGAGAGACAAAGGGAATTCAGAAGAATGAGAGGTGACCTTATCAAAACGTATAAGATTATGAGGGGGCTTGACAGGGCGGATGCAGAGAGGATATTTCCACTGATGGGGGAGACTAGAACTAGCGGGCACGATCTTAGAATAAGGGGCTGCCCATTTAAAACAGATGAGGAGAAATTTCTTCTGAGGGTTGTAAATCTGTGGAATTCGCTGCCTCAGAGAGCTGTGGAAGCTGGGACATTGAATAAATTTAAGACAGAAATAGACAGTTTCTTAAACGATAAGAGGATAGGAGGTTATGGGGAGCGGGCAGGGAAGTGGAGCCGAGTCCATGATCAGATCAGCCATGATCTTATTGAATGGCAGAGCAGGCTCAAGGGGCCGTATGGCCTACTCCTGTTCCTAGTTCTTATGTTCTTATATATGATGGGCCAAATTGAAATGGTAATGGCAGGAGTTAGAAAAAGGTTAGTCTAGATAGGGTGTGAATGACGGAATAGTGACCAGCTGCCAGGAGAAAAGAAAACATAAGCTCGGGATGGGGTGGGGGAAGGGAGTCAAAGATCGACAGAGGTTATGCTCTGAAATTGTTGAACTCAGTGTTGAGTCCAGAAGTGCTGTTCCTCGAGCTTGTGTTGAGCTTCATTGGAACAGTGCAGGAGTCTGAGGACGGAGATATCAGAGTGGGAGTGGAGTGGAGAATTAAAGTGACAGGAGACTGGAAGCTCAGGGTCACACTTACGGACTGAACGGAGGTGTTCCACAAAGCGATCACCCAATCTGCATTTGATCTCTCCCCAATGTAGAGGGGAGCACAACATGGGCAGCCAAGGCTTTGATGACCTCAAATTTATGTAGGATAGAATGTGGGAGGCCAGCCAGGAGTGGGTTGGAATAGTTAAGTCTAGAGATAACAAAGGCATGGATGAGCTTTTCAGCAACAGATGAGCTGAGGCAGGGGCGGAGACGGGCAATGTTACAGAAGTGGAAATAGGCGGTTTTAGTTAATGCCGCAGATGTGTGGCTGGAAGCTCATTTCAGGGTCAAGTATGACACTGAGGTTGCGAACAGTTTGGTTCAGCCTCAGATAGATGCTAGGGAGAGGGATAGAGTCGGTGGCTAGGGAATACAGTTAGTGGCGGGGACCAAAGACAATGGCTTTGGTCTTTCCAATATTTTATGAGACACAATTTCTGGTCATCCAGTATTGGATGTCAGACAAGCAGTCTGACAATTTAGAGACCGTGGAGGGGTCAAGAGAGGTGATGGAGGGGGTAAAGCTGGGTGTCGCCAGCGTACATGTGGAAACTGACGCCGTGTTTTCTGATGATGTCGCCAAGCGGCATATAGATGAGAAATAGGAGGGACCAAGGATAGATCCTTGGGGACACCAGGGGTAACGATGCTGGAGTGGGAAGAGAAGCCATTGCCAGTGATTTTCTGGCTACGATTTGATAGATAAGAATGGAACCAGGCGAGTGCAGGCCCACCCAGCTGGATGATGGTGAAGCAGCGTGGAGGAGGTGGAGTGGTGAACCGTGTCAAAGGCTGCAGACAAGTCAAGGAGGACGAGGAGGGATTGTTTACTTTTGTCACAGTCACAAAGGATGTCATTTGTGACTTTGATGAAAGCCGTTTTGGTACTGTGGCAGGGGGCAGAAACCAGATTGAAAGGATTCAAACATGGAGTTCTGGAAAAGATGGGCATGGATTGGGAGGAGACAGCACATTCATAACCACTACGTTACCATACCATATTGGATTTTGTGTGAAGAGGTACAGAAAATAAAGGTCAGTGGGTCATGGTGAATCGATATAATAACTCAGAAAAACCACAGTTCGAGTAACGTATACAATTTTGGGCTCCAAACTATGGAAAGAATGCTGACGCACTAGAGAGGATACAGCACAGATTCACTAGGATGCAGCCTGGTATTTGGAAATACAAATATAAACAAGACTTGAAAAATGGGGGCTGTTTTTGTTCAAACAAGGTAGCAGTGGCAGGTACTTTCTCTGAAGGACATTAGTGAACAATGTTACCTCTAATTTTTTGGGTGGTCACGTAGCTAGAGGTGTTAAAAATTATGAAGGGATGGGACAGAGCAGATAGAAATAGATTTTTTCTAGTGATCAAGAGTAAATAGATACAGGATTAAATGCAAGAGATTTAGAACAGAGAGCAGGAAGAAGTTATTTGTACAGACATCTGTGGAATGCACTACCGGAGTTAGTGATTGAAGCAGAAAGTAAATGAGATAGGCGGTTGATGAAAGAGGAGGATAAAGGGATATGGGCACATGAGATTAGGATTAGAGTATGTGTTGGGGATAAACATCAAAACAGGCTGGTTTAGCTAAATAGCCTGTTTCCATGTTTTAACTTCCGTGTCTTTCCCTCCAACTCCCCTTCCCCTCGGCCCATCCTCTGGTCCTGGCAGCTGCTCCACTCCACCATATTCAGTAGTGAATAACATGACTAAAATATTGCAGTATAAAGTTTTATCAGCCCACAGCAGCAGAAAGCCATCATCAATCAAAAATCCACTTCTGGAATTGGAAGCGAGACAAATGGTGTGGGATGGGCTTGAAGAAACACGGACACACGAAAATGACGAACTTGCTCCATTCACTCTATTCATACAATTGTTATTCCTTATGCATCACACAAGGGCAGGGAAAGAGAAAGAAAAAAACAAACTGGAAAATTCCTCTGACCCCCTTAGGCAATCTGAACTAGTCCAGGTGTTCACATTGGCCTCACTTTTTGTTACCGGATACCTACCTCTTGTACGAGGTGCTCTCCACCCCAAGCCAGAAACAGGTCCAGCTCTCCCTTGAAGGAATACAGTGAATCACCATTCACCATGAGCCGGCAACCTGTTTCACAGGTTCACTATTTTCTGGCAAAACAACTACCCAACATCCAACTTAGTTCTGCCTTAACCCAACTTGTAAGCGCAACCCCCTGTCCTCCCTAGCCTATTCAGTTGCAATAATTGATCTACATAAACTCAATCTAGTCCCTTCATTATTTTATAAATCTCGATCATTTCACCCCAAAGTCTAGGTCCCACTAAAGTATTGAGATCCAGCTTGCTGAACCTATCTGGGCAACTAAGGTGTTTTAAACTGGGAATTCATCTTGTTGCCCTCCTCTGCACCCTTTTCTATGGGGCCGAACTTGGCGGACTCATCGCCTGCTGCACTGAGTTTTCTAGGCGGTCTCCCCTCCAAGCAAGTTTGGTGGAGGGAAGATCGTGTGGACCGCCCGCTGACGTGCAAGCGTCCTCCCGCCCGCTGAGCTGCCAGTTTGGTCCGGGCGGGAGTCCGCTGCAGCAGGGGAAAAGGACTGCCGCATGGAGGCAGGTCTAACCTCAACGGTAAGTAAGACGACCTGCAAAAAAATGTTAGTAAACTTCTATTAATTTTTTTCCAGCAATTCAGGTGGATGGGGTCTCCTGAAGGTTTTCTTTGGAAATTTAAATTTTTATCTGTTCCCCGCCTCCCTGGGCCCGACTCAATCCTCGGCGGTACTTTGTCAAGGATTGCATTGGCCACCGATTGGGAGCTCCCACCCGCTGCTGCCCATATTCAGGGCGTAAGTCGCTTTTTTGCTGCCTGGCATTCTTTCCAGGACTTTTTCAAGAAACTTCCACCCTAAAGTACCGTCAGGATCTCAGCAGTCCTTTGGGTGGCACTTGGGCAGAACTTAGCTTCCACCAGGTTCAAGGCCAAAGCTTCAATATTCCCCACCATGAGACCAAAACTGGCATTATATTTTAACTGAGGCCTAACCAGGGTCTTGTACAAGGACAAATGGTGTGCTTTGCTTTATAATGAATTGGCCTATGAATACACCAGAGAACCCTGTGCAGGTCATCGATGGCTTCATGACATTGGTCATGGACCTTCAGAGATTGATGCACTAAAACATCAAGATCTCTTTCTTTCACAACTGGCTTTAACTCTTTCATTGTAAGGTGCCTGTATGTTTAGCATTTGACTTGCCCACATGCATGACATTACACTTTTCCAAGTTAAAAAATAATTTGTTGAACACAAGGCCTATCTCGAGAACATCTAGATCTGCTTGCAATATTCAAGCAACCTCGACAGTCCTAACTCTCGCACATACTTTGGTATTGCGGATCATTCTCCCAACAACGATGTCCAGAGCATTAGTAAAGAACAAGGATCGTTACACCAAACCCTGCAGGACACCACTGGTAGTCGTTCTCCAAACAGATTCAAATCCACAGACAATTACTTTCTGCCTATGGGCATTCAACCAATTCTCAATCCACTGTAGCAGATTAGTATTAATTTCACAAGATTCTATCTTGCAGAAAAGTCTCTAATGAGGTACCTTATCAAAAGCTATCTGAAAGTCCAGATAGACAATATCTACCAGGTTACCCTCATCCACTACCCTGGTAACTTCCACAAAAAAGTAAATCAAATTGTCAGCTGCAACCTTCTTTTCCGAAAGTCACGTTGGGTGTCCCTTCTCTGTGTAAGTGGACATATATTGCATTCCTAATGATTCCTTCGAGCATCTTCCCTATTACTGACATCAAGCTAATGGGCCCTACAGTTACCCGGTTCTGCTCTACCCCCTTTTAAATACTGGAACTGTATTGGTTTCCTTACACGCTAAGGGAACAGTCACTGGCACCAGCGAGCTTTAAAGATATGGGCAAGGAACTTGCATGGCACCGGTCACATCGCTTTAAACACACTTGGGTGGATATTATTTTAAGGTTATTTATTCTTTCTGAAACAATATCCTCATCTATTTTATTAACTTTTATTGTAAACAATCCCATTTAATGCCGTCAGTTGTGCATCATCTTCAAGAGTGAAGGAAAACCGTTTGCTTTCCGAACAGCCCATCCTCCATCAACAGAGGGACTCACCTTCCAAATAAAGGAGATTGCAAATAGAATTTTACATCAGCACATTTCAGGAAGTAGGACTTCAAAGGGCATGCCCCAGGCCATTTTCAAACCTTAACCCTCCCCTTCATGAATGCTCACAGTAATGACCCTCCTCCCCAAACACCGTCAGGCCCTAAATATCTGCTCCTATAGTATCTGATACTAAAAATTATTTTCAGATTTCAAAGTGATTGATGCCTGTGGCAATAAAGGTACATATGAAGGACATTCTACAGAGACAAGAGTTCTTGCTTCAGTTTAAAAAAAAATTTAAACCCGTTATGGATATATATCTCAAACATTTCATTACTCTGCAATCCACAACATATAGTTGCAACAGAATTTATTGGCAATATAAATGGTTTCCTCTAAATGACAGAGCTAATTTTCTTTATGGAACTTCTTGTAATGGAGGTTCAGTAATAAAATCATTGTGCATTTATTTGTCCACCTTATCTCAGTGGCCGGACTCTCATCCGAGTCAGAAAGTTGTGGGATCAAGCCCCACTCCAGACTTGAGCACATAATCTAGACTGACAGTGCATTAGTGAGGGAGGTGCCATCTTTCAGATGGGGTGTTAAATCGAGGCCCCATCTGCCCTCTCAGGTGGTATGTCAAAGATCCCATGGCACCAAAGAGGAGAAAGGGAGTTATAATCAATGATCTAATCACATTTATGCCATTGCTGTTTGAGACCTAGACTGCCATCTTTCCCTGTATTTCAAGTGACTACATTTCAAAAATGTGAAGTGTTTTGGATGTCCATAGTTTGTGAAAGGCACTATATAAACAAATTAATTTCCTAAATGCTGCCAGTCCTTCATTCCCAAATCCTTCTATGTCCTAGCCTCCGATTTTCCCCATCCAAAACTTCCACCCAAGCTCAGACCCTGTGTTCCCTCTCAATCCTTCTACACCTCTGTACATTCCATCCAAATGCCAGGCTCCACGATCTCTTCCAGCCACAGTCCGAATATCCCAGGTTTTTCTTCATCAGCTCATGATACACCAGCTCCTAGATAGCCAGTCTCCACTCAATCCCAGTCACCTTACTACCCTGCAGCAACGAGTCAATGCTTCTTTGGGCAGTACCTCACGATTTCCATCACCTACGATAAGAGCAGCAGGTGCTTGGGACCATCACCTCCAAGTCACACACCATCCTGACTTAGACAATATCGTCATTCCTTCAATGTTTAGGTCAAAATCCTGGCGCTCCCCACCAAACAGTAGTGTGGTAGCAGCTTCGCCACACAGACTGCAGCGGTTCAAGAAGGTGGCCACCACCACCTTCTTTGGGAACTAGGGATGGGCAATATTTTTCAACCTTGCCAGTGACGCCCACATCCTGAGAATTTAAAAAAAAAATTACTGTTCAGTCCCATGACAGTCAACATGGTCGCTATCCTGCTGTGTATGCCAATTTTTAACAAAAGAAAGATACAGAAGTATAGTCAAGGGGATAGATATGGTTCTCTGAGTCTGCGACAGGGAGTACGGAAGGCTGTGTTGCCTGCCCGGTGCCAGGGTTAAGGATATCTCCTTGCAGCTGGAGAAGAAGAACTTGGAGTGGGAAGGGGAGGATCCAGTTGTCATGGTCCATGAATCAACGACATAGGTAGAACTAGGGATAAGGTTCTGCTGAGGGAGTTTGAGGAGCTAGGATCTACATTAAAAAACAGAATCGCAAAGGTAATAATCTCTGGCATAGGGACAAACAGATGAGAGATTTAAATGTGTGTCTCAAAGAATGGTGTGAAAGGAAGGCATTTCAGTTCATGGGGCACTAGCATCAGTACTGGGGAAAGAGGGAGCTGTTCCGATGGGATGAACTCCACTTAAACTGGGCTGGGACCAGTGTCCTGATGAATCGAATAACTCGGGCGGTAAGACAGGGCATTACACTAATGGGGTGGGGGGGGGGGGGGGTGGGGGCGTGGGAGAATTCAAGAGTCATTTTAAAAGCAGCAAGAGAAATGTCAAGGCTCTAGAACAGAGTAGTTTTGGGTAAAGATAAGCAGAGTGGGTCAGGAAGGGACAGAGAGAGTAACAAAGGTAATAAGGCATCAGTGACTGCGGTGACATCAGGGAAAAATATTTTTTTATAGTCAAAGCTAAAGACACTATATCTGAATATGTGAAGCATTCATAAAAAAAAAATAGATGAATAATAGCGCAGATAGAAATGAATAGGTTTGATCGAATAGCTATTACGGAGATGTGGTTGCAAAGTGGCCAAGGTTGGAAACTAAATATTCCAGGATACTTAACTTCCAGAAGAGCTAAGCAAAATGGAAAAGAGGGGTAGTCTTGATAGTAAAGGATGAGATACAGACAACAAGAACAACTTGTATTTATATAGTGCCTCTGACGTAGTGAGACATCCCAAGGCACGTCACAGGAATATCGTGAGATAACAATTTGACACCGAGCCGCAAAGTAGAAATTGGCGAAGGTGGAGGTATGTTTTAAGGAGCGTCTTGAAGGAGGAAACTGAGGCAGAGAGGTTTAGGCAAGGAGTTCCAGAGCTCGGGGCCTAGGCAACAGAAGGAATGACCACCAATAGTTGAACGATTATAATCAGGGATGCTCAGGAGGGCAGAATTAGAGGAGCGCAGATATCTTGGGGGGCTTATGAAGCTGGAGGAGATTACAGAGCTAGGAAGAGGTGAGGCCATGGAGGGGTTTGAAAATAAAGACGAGAATTTTGAAATTGAGGTGTTGCTTAATCGGAAGCCAATGTAGGTCAGCGAGCACAGGGGTGATGGGTGAGCGGGACTTGGTGCGAGTTGGGACACGGACAGCTGAGTTTTGGATCGCCTCTAATTTACGTACAGTAGAATGTGGGATGCCAGCCAGGAGTGCGTTGAAATAGTCAAGTCCAGTAGTAACAAATGCATGGGTGAGGGCTTCAGCAGCGGATGAGCTGAGACTAGGGCGGAGACAGGCGATGTTATGGAGGTGGAAAAAGGCGGTCTTAGTTATGCTGCCGATATGTGGGGTCAAATTTCAGGCTCATTTCAGGGTCAAATATGACACCAACATTGCAAACAATCTGGTTCAGCCTCAGACAGGAATTGGGGAGAGGGATGGCGTCAGTGGCTAGGGAACAGAGTTTGTGGTGGGGACCGAAAACAATGGCTCCGGTCTTCCCAATATTCAATTGGAGAAAATTTCTGCTCATCCGACAAGCAGGCTGACAATTGAGAGACCGTGGAAGGGTCGACAGAAATGGTAGTGAGGTAGAGTTGGGTGTCATCAGCATGCATATGGAAACTGACGCTGTGTTTCCAGATGATATTACCAAGGGGCAACATGTAGATGAGAAATAGGAGGGGGCCAAGGATAGAGCCTTGGGGGACACCAAAGGCAACGATACAGGGGCGGGAAGAGAAGCCGTTGCAGGCGATTCTCTGCTACGATTTTAGATAGATAAGACTGGAACCAGTCGAGTGCAGTACGAGAGAAAGGATCTTAGGTCAAAAGATCAAGAACTAGAGTCAGTTTGGGTGGAGCTAAGAAATATCATGGGGCAAAAAACATTGGTGGGAGTTGTTTATAGGCTCCCAAACGGTAGTTGTTATGTAGGGCAGAGTATAAACCAAGAAATTAGAGGCGCATGTGACAAGGGTAAAACAGTAATCATGGGGAACTTTAATCTACAGACTGGGAAAACCAAATTTGCAGTAATAGTGTGGAGGTCAAATTCATGAAATGTATACAAGATAGTTTTCTAGATCAGTATGTTGAGGAACCAACTAGGGAACAGGCTATTTTAGATCCAGTATTGTGCAATGAGAAAGGGTTAATTAATAACCTTGTAGTAAAAGGGCCTTTAGGGACAAATGACCATAATATGATAGTATAAGTTTGAAAGTGATTTAGTTTAATCCAAAACTAGGATCTTAATTCTAAACAAAGCAAACTACGTAGGTGTGAGGGGCGAGTTGGCCAAGGTAGATTGGGAAACTACATTAAAAGGTATGATTATAGACAAGAAATAGCTAGCATTTAAAAAATACATAATTTACAACAAATATACATTCCTTTAAGGCACAAAACCCCCCACAGGAAAAGTGGTCCAACTGTGGCTAACAAGAGAAGTTAATGAGAATATTAGATCAAAGAAAGAGGCTGATTATGCTGCTAGAGTAGTAAGCCCGAGGATTGGAATTCAGCAAAGGAGGACCAAGAAATTGATAAAGAAAGGGCAAATAGAATTAGAGTAAACTAGCGAGAGATAGAAAAACAGACTGTAAAATCTTCTATAGGTATGTAAAAAGGAAAAGATTAGCAAAAGTAAACGTGGGTTCCTTACAGGCTGAGACAGGAGAAATTATAATGGGAAATAAGTAAATGGCAGAGAAATTAAACAAATACTTTGTGTCCGTCTTCACGGAAGACGCAAAAAAGCCTCTCCATAGTGGAGAACCAAGGGTTTAGCGAGAATGAAGAACTGGAAGAAATTAGTATTAGTAAAAAAAAAGTACTGGAGAAATGAATGGGACTAAAAGCTGATAAATCCCGATGGCCTACATCATAGGGTATTAAAAGAAGTCGCTATATAGTGGATGCATTCATTGTCATCTTGCAAATTTCCTAGATTCTAGAACAGTTCCCGCGGATTGGAAGGTAGCTAATGCAATCCCGCTATTTAAGAAAGGAGGCAGAGAAAACGGGGAACTACAGACCAGTTAGCCCGACATCAGTAGTCTGGAAAATGCTAGAATCTATTATTAAGGACGTGGTAACAGGGTACTTAGAAAATAATAATAGGATTGGGCAGAGTCAACATGGATTTATGAAAGGGAAATCATGTTTGACAACCAAATCAAGTTTTCTGAGGTTGTAACTAGCAGAATAGATAAGAGGAACCAGTGTGGATGTGGCGTATTTGGATTTTCAGAAGACATTCGAAAAGGTGCCACACAAGAGGTTATTAAACAAAATTAGGGCTCATGGGATTGGGGGTAATATACTAGCATGGACTGAGGATTGGTTAACAGACAGGAAACAGAGAGTAGGAGTAAACGGGTCATTTTTGGGTTGGCAGGCTGTAACTAGTGGGATACCACAATGATCAGTGCTTTGGCCTCAACTATTCACAATTTATATCAATGACTTGGATGAGGGAACTAAATGCAATAAATCCAAGTTTGCTGATTATACATAACTTGGCAGGAATTTAAGTTGCGAGGAGGATGCAAAGAGGCTTCAAGGGGATATAGGCAGGCTAAGTGAGTGGCAAGAACATGGCAAATGGAGTAGAACGTAGAGAAATGTGAAGTTATCCACTTTGGTAGGAAAGATAGAAAAACAGTATTTTTTAAATGGCAAGATATTGGAAATGTTGGTGTTCAGAGGGACTTGGTGTCCTTGTATACAAATCACAAAGTTAAATGCAGGTACAGCAAGCAATTAGGAAAGCAAATGGCACGTTGGCCTTTATTACAAGAGGATTTGAGTATATGCGTAAAGACGTCTTATTGCAATTATATTATGGCGAGACCACATCTGGAGTATTGTGTACAGTTTTGGTCTCCTTAAGAAAGGAAGGATATACTTGCAGTTCACCAGATTGATTCCTGGGATGGGGGGATTGTCCTATGAGGAGAGATTGAGTAGACTAGGCCTGTATTCTCTAGAGTTTAGAAGATTGAGGTGTAATCTCACTGAAACATACAAAATTCTTACAGGGCTTGACAGGATAGATGCAGGGTGGATGTTTCCCCTGGTTAGGAATTCCAGAGCCAGGGGTCACAGTCTCAGAATAAGGGGGCAGCCATTTAGGACTGAGATGAGGAGAAATTTCTTCACGCAGAGGGTGGTGAATCTTTGGAATTCTCTACCCCATAATGCTGTAGGGGCTCAGTCGTTGAGCATATTCAAGACAGATAGATAGATAGATTTTTGGATATTAAGGGAATCAAGGGATTATGGGGATAGTGCAGGAAAGTAGAGTTGAGGTCCACTTCTAAGGTGGTCCCTCGTATCGAGGATGACTTGCTTCCACACTAAATAGGGATAAGTTCACAGGTGCTTCAAATGATGGACCTGATATTCCAGGTCCCGAACTGCACATTGAAGGGTGGAAGATGCCAGTGCGTGGATTTAAAAAAAAAAAATGTGGTGGCCATTGCACACTTCGATAGAGCTAGGTCTTGGTCCAGTGGCAAGGATTAACCAAGACGACTGCAGACCAGCTCTGCTGCACAAACCTAGTGCGCACACATATTGCAGTGTGGGCTGGCCCATGCTGCCCCAGGGCCCTCGCCTCTCCTGTGCACCGATCACATCGCTCCACAATCATTTGCCGCTGCTTCGCCCCGACCTCGCCGCTCCTGCTGTACCCGCCTACGCTCCAATCACTGACCTGGACCTTGGTGACGTCCGATCCAGTCGCCCTCTTCATTGCTGTCGTCCTCATGCACCAGCTCATGCTGTTCCCTGAAGTGGGATGTCGCCACGTTGTCCAGGGGCCGCTCTCCTTTTATGGCCCCGACCTGCCATTGGTGTTTCCTCGCAGATCCTCGGGGCCACCACGCTGTCCAGTTAGAAAATCAGCCATGATCTTACTGAATGGCGGAGCAGGCACGAGGGGCCGAATGGCCTACTCCTGCTCCTATTTCTTATGTTCTACTTTCCTGCACTAGCCCCATAAGTATTGGCACCGAAATTTACAGGGGCGGGGTTTTGGAGCGGAGGTTGGAATTATGGTGAGAAAACGCAGAAGTGCAGGTTTCTCTTAACAGCGTGGAGTTTTCTTTCCCACAGGTTCCCTTCCCGAAAGCCAGCCTGATCGACAGTCAGCTATGCCCATCAGGCAGGGAAGGCTGCAACTGAGAATCAAGTAAGTTTAATGGTGGTGGGGAAGGGGTGGATAGAGCGTGGTCATGGTCGGGGTGAGGGGGTGGGGGGGGAGGTTTAAGAAGGTTTGCTCGTTGTACTGGGAGGATACACTCCTGGCCACAAGCAGTGCTGTAAAGGCACTTCCCTTCTTGTGTCCTTTTACATACCAGATTTCACGAGGCCAGGGCAACCCAGCCAACACGAGTTAAAAATGGAGGCAAGATTTCATTTGCCTATTGAGTGGATTAGACACCTGCCCCTTGTCCCACCTCTGTTAAAACCGGCAGTGGCGGATTCGAAGCGTGTTGGGGTTGTGTTTGAAATTTTTATTTCTCACTCGACCCAAACCCACCCATTTTTGGAGGTTAAGATTACCCCTGTTGTGTCCAATCTTGGGCTCCACACTTTAGGAAGGATGTCAAGGCCTTAGCGATGGTGCAGAGGAGATCTTCTATAATGGTACCAGGGATGCGTGACTTCAGTTACATGGAGCTGGGACGGTGCTCCTTAGATCGATAATCAGAGGACACAGATTTAAGGTAATTGGGAAAAGAACCAGAAGCGAGATGAGGAATTTTATTACACAGCGAGTGTTGTAATTTAGAATGCATTGTCTGGAAGAGTCGTGGAAGCAGATTCAATAGCAACGCTCAAAAGGGAATTGGATAAATAAGGGGTTGGTGCTGATCTTTGCATTTCTCTCGTCATTGTCGCGCAGTGAAGATCATGTTCATTGTACCTGTAAGGGAAAATGGGAAGGCTTCTCCTCCCACGAGGGGCCCCCTGATATAGAGGGTCAACGCTCGCCCCAACCCGCGTAACAGCCCCCGGAGTTAGCAGACAGAGACGAATGGCAAAGTATAATGATCTTTTATTACGAACGTCCGGGAACATCTCTCATCGCAGTCGCCTGTGAGTGGAGATGCTCCCCGAACAGCACCTCCCTAGATCTCTAATTGGACTACCTTATCAGTGCTACTTCTCTAATTGGACTACCTTATTAGTGCTACTTTGGATTGACAGGCCAAGTCCCTCGTGACCACCTTAGGCCGTGACTAGAATGACTTCATTAGGTCAGAATTTGTTGATTCTCCTTGGTGCCCGTGAGTCTGCCTCGAGCCTCTTCGCAATGTCTGTTTAGGTTCTCACATCGTATCCTGTTGGAATATTATTGAATTGATAACTTCTGGAGCCTTGGTACTGGAATGTACCAGGCCAAAGAGAGGCCTTTTACCTCCTTATGGGTCGGTGCAGGAACCAGCACTTTAACCCTTGTCCCGCTGTACCCCCTAATGCCAAATTTCTCTTACAGTACCCCTTAGTGGACGGAATCTGCATTGTGACTCTGGGAGGAGCTCTTCAGCCACAGGGAGAAGATGGTCGAGGAGGATTCTTGCAATGACTTTCCCAGTGGCTGACAGCAGGGAGATTCCTCTGTAGATGCCGCAGTCGGACTTGAAGATGGTCATGATTACGGCATCTCAGATCTCCCGTCATGCTCGCCTCCTTCCAGATAACCAGCTCCGTTGAGCGGGCCACATTGTCTGCATGCCCGACACGAGACTCCCTAAGCAGGTGGGCAGAGGAAACGTTTCAAGGACACCCTCAAAGCTTCCCTGATAAAGTACAACATCCCCACCGGCACCTGGGAATCCCTGGCCCAAGACCACCCAAAGTGGAGGAAGAGCATCTGGGAGGGCGTTGAGCACCTTGAATCTAGTCGCCGAGAGCATGCAGAAATCAAGCGCAGACACTGGAAGGAGCGTGTGGCAAACCAGATTCCCGACCCACCCTTTCCTTCAACCACTGTCTGCCCCACCTGTTAGAAACTGTAATTCCCGCATTGGACTGTAGTCACCTGAGAACTCTTCTCTCAGAGGATTATAAATCTATGGAATTCTCTGCCTTAGACAGCTGTGGAGGCTGGGTCATTGAATATATTTAAGGCAGAGATAAATAGAATTTTGAGCGATAAGGGGTTATGGGGAGCGGGCAGGGAAGTGGAGCTGAGTCCATGATCAGATCAGCCATGATCTTATTGAATGGCAGAGCAGGTTTGAGGGGCCGAATGGTTTACTCCTGTTCCTATTTCTTATGTTCTTATGATGGATAAATACTCGAAGGGGAAAAATTTGCAGGGCTATGAGAAAAGGGCAGGCGAATGGAACTAGTCGGATACTCGGTTAGTATATATTTTGCATATATGCCGTCACTGAAATATGTTCAAAAGACATGGAGCTTTTAGATTGAAGGTATTAAAATACAAGCTTGCACTAACACATTGTTGTACTATTTAAACCTAGTGCCATGAGCTTAAAGTTTTAAGATTTATGCTGCATTGACATTTATATTGCTTTCATCAATTTTGCAAGGCTCTTGACCTAGTGCCTCAGGTGATTCTCCTGAAGTAGCTGCGAGATACATAGCCAAATCTTGTATTTGATCTGGCAATCAAGGATCGATGAGAGACTTATTAAATCTATCCCTCTTGAAAGAGTGAGGCAACATTATTCACCATCACCCATCCCATTAGATACCTTCATCGAGGATTTGTTGGGCAGTGTAGTAACGGATGGCCTTGGAATGTGCATCAGGCATGCCTGAAAGAGCTGCATTTCTTTTTCACAGCTGATATGGTGTTGTTGACTGAATCACTGGGGTATCTGATACACTCTACTTGAACAATGGACCTACCAATGGGATATAGTGCTAGCTAGGTACATCAAAGTGCAGTACTATAGCTCTACATTGGCTCACGATATCAAAGGTATTAATTAGACCATACAAGTGACATCCCTCATTGTTGATTCATACTGGTACCTAGGGATCTTGATGGGTGCAAACTTTAGGCTGGACAGTCCTTCAGGACCACATGGAGGAGTGGAGGAAGGTGCTATCTTTTGATAATTTATCCATAAAAAGAAGTTAGAATGCGAATTATTTTAATTGCATTTTAAAAGCATATTGCACAGATGCAAGTTAAAAAGAAATGAAGTCTGAGACAACAGGTGGTTAATATGCGAATTAGCTAGTTTTCATGTTGTTTCCTCAAACTACAAACCATAAGCAATTTATTAGACTGTCCCAGTAATCAATAAACACCTCACACCCGCTTGGTTAAGGTGCTTGGCAAGTAGTCTGGCAGGCTTTTCCTTCCTAGCTGTGAAAAGCGCGTAAAAAAACATAGACGTACACTCAGTCAAGCAGAGGTTTGCTTCAAACAGAATGCTGTGAGCTAGTCAGCCAGCAAATGGCTGCCAGAAGGATAAAACACACGGAAAGAGAAGTTAGAACTTGCTTTGTTTAAGTCAAGCCAGATAACCCGCTGATGTGGGAAAGCATAGCCCATTCATTATTTTGTGTAGTTGTGCAAAGTCAAGTTGAACCGATTGAACCTGAAGCGAATTTGATTGTAACAGTTGCTCTATTATGTTCACTCACTGTGAAATAAAGCAGCTTAACAATTTGTACATGACCTTCTCACCAAGTGTTTGTTTGGTCCACCTTTAGAGATTAACATTGACAAACTGGGTGAACATCCAGTTTAGGCCACAAGGTGATACTGCTGTTACACTCCTGGGTCATGCTATCCTGCAACTAGATATAGGGTAATGCGAGTCAACTCAAATCGCTTATGGAAGTGACTGACACCACTGATTGTAACAAGGTATTGACTACATACCCAAATTTATAACAGTATTTTCTTCTTGCTTCAATGACAGCGAAGTCCCACTACAGGTTAAGTTGTGCTGTACAAGACATATGTCCAAACAGTTCTCTGTCACAATTCATAACTCGAAAGCATGAAACAGAAGGGTTTCTTAAGTGCATGCTAGAGATACAGCACCAAGCTATCAGGCAATTTGTGGCAAAAAGAGGAAAGGTTTGCAGGGGAAAAGGGCTCAGTTGTCAACAGTGCCTTGACTAGAACGACCCATATCAGAGTACTCTGCAAGGGGATTCAGTCTTATGCCAGGCATATTTTTTTGCCAAAGCCCTTCACTTAAGCAATTGGTGAAGCGTAACCCTGAGATGCAGCATTGGACTTGAACATTTAGAATGTCAAAATAGGTGACATCAGTTAAGGAGGAGTGTTAAATATTAGATGGGATAAACATAGGAGACGAAGTATTAAGAGGTTTAGCAACTTTGAAAGTAGATAAATCGCCAGGCCCGGATGAAATGTATCCCAGGCTGTTGAGAGGCAAGGGAGGAAATAGAGGCAGCTCGGACCAGCATTTTCCAATCCTCTCTGGCTCCAGGCATGGTGCCAGAGGACTGCTAATGGTATACTGTTAAAAAAGGGAGAAAGGGATAGACCAAGTAATTACAGGCCAGTCAGTCTAAGCTTGCTGGTGGGAAAATTATTGGAAAAAATTCTGAGGGACAGTATAAATCATTTACAAAGTCACTTATTAATCAAGGACAGTCTGCATGGATTTGTTAAGGGAAGGTCATATCTGACGAACATGATTTAATTTTTGAAGGAGGTACCAAAGAGGGTCGATGAGCTGGGGGGGGGGGGGCATTTGTTATAGTCGACATGGATTTTATGAAGACCTTTGACAAGGTCCCATATAGCAGGTTGGTCAAAAAAGTAAGCGCCCATGGGAAAGTGGCAAGTTGGATCCAAAATTAGCTCAGTGGCAGGAAGCAAAGGGTAATGGTCGATGTGTGTTTACCTGACTGGAAGACGGTTTCCAGTGGGGTTCCACAGGGCTAAGTACTCGGTCTCCTGCTTTGTGTGGTGTATATATTTAGACTTCAATGTAGGGGTCATGATTAAGAAGTTTACAAATGATACAAAAATTGGCTGTGTAGTTGAGAGTGATGAAGATAGCTGTAGACTGCAGGAAGATAGCAATGGACAGGTCAGGTGGGCAGGAAAGTGGCAAATGGAATTCAATCCAGAGAAGTGCGAGGTAATGCATTTGGGGAGGGCTAACAAGGCAAGGGAATAAACAATAAATGGTAGGATACTGATAAATGTAGAGGAACAGAAGGAACTTGGAGTGCAGGTACACAGATCCCATATAGCCGGTTGACAAGGTGCCATATAAAAAGGTTACTGCACAAGATAAAAGTTCACGGGGTTGGGGGTAATATATTAGCATGGATAGAGGATTGGCTAACTAACAGAGAACAGAGAGTCGGGATAAATGGTTCATTCTCTGGTTGGCAACCAGCAACTAGTGGGATGCCGCAGGGATCAGTGCTGGGACCCCAACTATTTACAATCTACATTAATGACTTGGAAGAAGGGACTGAGTGTAAAGTACCAAGTTTGCTGATGATACAAAGATGGAAGGAAAAGCAATGTGTGAGGAGGACACAAAAAATCTGCACAAGGACAGATAGGCTAAGTGAGTGGACAAAAATTTGGCAAGTGGAGTATAATGTTGGAAAGTGTGAGGTCATGTACTTTGGCAGAAAAAAAATCAAAGAGCAAATTATTATTTAAATGGAGAAAGATTGCAAAGTGCCGCAGTACAGCGGGACCTGGGGGTACTTGTGCATGAAACACAAAAGGATAGTATGCAGGTATAGCAAGTGATCAGGAAGGCCAATGGTACCTTGGCCTTTATTGCAAAGGGGATGGAGTATAAAAGCAGCGAAGTCTTACTACAGCTATATAAGGTATTGGTGAGGCCACACCTGGAATACTGCATGCAGTTTTGGTTTCCATATTTACGAAAGGATATACTTGCTTTGGAGGCAGTTCAGAGAAGATTCACTAGGTTGATTCTGGGGATGAGGAAAGGTTGAGTCGGTTGGGCCTCTACTCATTGGAATTCAGAAGAATGAGAGGTGATCTTATTGAAACGTATAAGATTATGAGGGGGCTTGACAAGGTGGATGCAGAGAGGATGTTTCCACTGATGGGGGAGACTAGAACTAGAGGGCATGATCTTAGAATAAGGGGCCGTCCATTTAAAACTGAGATGAGGAGGAATTTCTTCTCTCAGAGGTTGTAAATCTGTGAAATTCACTGCCTCAGAGAGCTGTGGAAGCTGCGACATTGAATAAATTTAAGATAGAAATAGACAGTTTCTTAAACGATAAGGGGTTATGGGGAGCGGGTGGGGAACTGGAACTGAGTTCATGATCAGATCAACCATGATCGTATTGAATGGCGGAGCAGGCTCGAGGGGCCGCATGGCCTACTCCTGCTCCTATTTCTTATGTTCTTATCCTCGACGGTAGCAGGCCAGGTGGTTAAGAAGGCATACGGGATATTTTCCTCTATTAGCCAAGGCATAGAATATAAGAGCAGGGAGGTTATGCTTGAACTGTATAAAACACTAGTTATGCAACAGCTCGAGTATGGTGTACAATTCTGGTCACCACATTATGGGAAAGATGTGATTGCACTAGAGAGGGTACAGAGGAGATTTATGAGGATGTTGCCAGAACTGGAGAATTTTAACTATGAGGAAAGATTGGATAGGCTGGGGTTGTTTTCTTTGGAACAGAGGAGGCCGAGGGGAGACTTAATTGAGGTGTATGAAATTATGAGGAGCCTAGATAGAGTGGGCAGGAAGCACTTATTTCCCTTAGCGGAGAGGTCAACAACAGATTTAAAGTATATGCTAGAAGGGTTGGAGAGGAGTCGAGGAGAATTTTTTTCACCCAGAGGGTAGTGGGGGTTTGGAACTCTCTGCCTGAAAGGGTGGTAGGAGTTACTTGGATATGCAGTTGAGGTGCCATAAACTGCAAGACTATGGAGAGTGGGATTCGGCTGAAAGGCATCCTTCTGTGCCATAAATTTCTATGATTCTATGATCACAAACTATACTGCATTGGTCCCTTCATCATGCCGAAAGCAGCTCCAATACAGATTTAAGGTGGAGATAGACAAGATTTCTGAGTGATAAGGGGGTAAAGGGTTATGGGAAGCGGGCAGGGAAGTGGTGCTGAGTCCATGATCAGATCGGCCATGATTTTATTAAATGGCGGAGCAGGCTCAACGGGCCAAATGGCCTACTCCTGCTCCTATTTCTTATGTTCTTATGAAGAAACTCAAGAGTTGGGACCAGAGCAGCTAAAGCCATTTTCTGCAAATTGGATATGGGAACTTATGCTTGCATATCCAGGATTCGGTATCCGTCATAATTGGGTTGCAGAGGTCAGCAGATGCTGCTAAAGCTCTGCATCTCTATCAATAGGGTTTGGTGTGTGTCCCTGATTCAAAATATGGTGGCAATGCACTCGTATATTTTATGGTTAATTGTGCTACTGCCAAAGATCTCCTACCCTCTGATGTCAGCCAAGCAAGAGCATAAACCAAAAATCCTGCAAGGAGAAAGTAACCTAAAGAGAAGTCTCTTTGGGGCCAAGGTGGCTCCAAGATGACATACCTGGTGATGGAAGGTCATAATCAAGTCAAACATCTCCAGCAGGCGAAACCAATACCTGAGCCAGGCGGACTTAGAGTGCTCCAGGGATGACTTAAAAAAAAAAAAATTATTCTCAGTATGTGGGGCAAGGCCAGCATTTGTTGTCCATCCCTAGTTGATCTTGAGAAGGTGGTGGTGGTCCTTCTTTTGAACTGCTGCATGCTGTCTGGTGAAGGTGCTCCCGCAATGCTGTTGGGAATTCCAGAATCTTGACCTGGCGATGATGAATGGTGATATATGTCCAAGTCAGAATGGTGCGTCATTTGGAGGGGAACCTGAAGGCAATAGTGTTTGCATGCACGTGCTTCACTTGTCCTTTTAGGTGGTCGAGGCTGCGGGTTTGGGAGGTACTGCCAAAGCCTTGGTGAGTTGCTGCAAAGCATCCTTAAGATAGTGCACACTGCAGTCAAGTACGTGGATGTTTAAGTTAGTGGAAGTGCTGTACCCTACAGGGCTACAGAACTACAGAACAAGAGCTGAAAAGTGGGATTAGGCTGGATAGCTCTTCTTTGGCTGACACAGACACAATGGGCTGAATGGCCTTACTCTGTGCTGTACATTTCTATGATTATTTTTGAATGAAGTGTCAAACAAGCAGGATGGTGTCGAGCATTTTGAGTGTGGTTTGCAGCTGTAGAATACTCAGCCTCTGGCCTGTTCTAACAGCCACAGCATTTAGGCCCAGTTCAGTTTCTGGTCAATGGTGCTCCAGTATGGGGGAAGTCAGTGATGGTAATGCCATTGAATGTCATGGGGAGATGGCTAGACTCTATTGTTGGAGATGGTCATTGCCTGGCACTTGTGCAGCATAAATGTTACTTGCCAGTTAACAGCCCAAGTCTGGATATTTTCCAGATCTTGCTGCATGTGGGCATCGATTACTTTGTTACCTGCGAAATTGCGAATTGAACACTGTGCAATTATCAGTGGACAGCCCCACTTCAGACTTTAGGATGGAAGGAACATGATTGATGAAGCAGCTGAAGATAGCTGGGTCTAGGATTCTGCCCTGAGAAACTCTTGCAGTGATGACCTGGGACCAAGACGTCTGGATTCATCTTCCTTTGGACCAGGTACAACACCAGTCACTGGAGAGTTAGCCCCCTGATCCCCATTGACTTCAGTTTTACCAAGACTCCTTGGTGCCTTGATGTGAAGGACAGACACTCTCTCCTCACTTATGAAATTCAGTTCTTGTCCAAGAGTTGAGTGTGGAGACCACAGGAGGAGTTCAAGGATCTTCCACTCAGCTCATCTGAAGATGGTTGCAAGTGCTTCAGCCCTCTCTTGTGTGCTGGGCTTCACCATCATTGTGGATGAGGATTGCAGCAGAGGGCATAATATAATAGGTTAACAGCTTAGCATAGGTAAAGGCATCACGGGATGGTTAGCATAGAGGGTTACTGTAAAGGAGGAAGTGTAGAAAAATATATTGAGCATGATCCGCTAGAAGATTTAGAATGCATGGTGTGAAATATGGAAAAATAGCTTAATAATACAGGAGTCAGTACTAATATCTGTATATTATTAATTTATTGTGTGATATAGGCTAACACATGGTTTAGGTTAGGGCATTGGGATTCTGTAAGCCAAAGCAAAGTAAGCAGGATATGTTGCCAGTTTAACGCAAATTAAGAAGCATCAAAAGATCTGTTTAAATAATGTATTGTTATTTTGCAGACAGCATTGCCTGAGTTAAGTTGGTATTATCCTGGAAAGTGTGAATGTTTATAACCTTGCAAAATTATCTTATCAATAAGATAACTTGAGATAATCAATAAGAAATTAAGTTTTTACATTCCAGTCATAATGAAATATATGTGGTGCAACATTGCCACCTGCTGATGCAGTAGTATAGATCACATGACAATAAGCTTCAAATTGAAAGGTTCAGAATAAGTCATTTGATATTGTTTAGCAACTGTTCAAGATGTATACCCAGTATAATTTTTAGTAGTTCTTTGATATTCCAGATTGAGAACTCACCTAGATTAGTTAGTAGTTCAGAGTCCCCGTGGGATATCCTACTTGTAAGTATATAAACTTATAGATGGGGCACATTGTCCGCCCGCATGCCCGATAATAGACTCCCAAAACAAGCGCTCTACTCAGAGCTCCGACACGGCAAGCGAGTCCCAGGTGGGCAGAGGAAACGCTTCAAGGACACCCTCAAAGCCTCCTTGAAAAGTGCAACATCCCCGCCGACACCTGGGAATCACTGGCCCAAGACTGCTCAAAGTGGAGGAGATGCATCCGGGAAGGCACCGAACACCGAGTCTCTTCACCGGGAGCAAGTGGAAGTCAAGCGCAAACAGCGGAAGGAGCGCACGACAACCCAAACACCCCATCCATTCGCCCCTTCAACCACCACCTGCCTCACATGTGACAAGAGACTGTCGATCCTGCACTGGTCTCATCAGTCACCTGAGAACTCATTATTGTGGAATCAAGTCATCCTCGACTCAGAGGGACTGCCTAAGAGGAAGTAAAAAGACTTAGACTCGCTTGTACTTTCTGCCGATATTAATAAAACAAGCTTTATCTCTAGCGTCCAAAACTATATAATTTGGATTAAATCTACTCCATTAATCGAAGGAGGAGGAGGAAGCTCCATAAACATCCCTTAGTTAATTGCTTAATTGTCCACCCCCATTCACGACAGGATGCGGCAGGGCTACAGATCTCTGACCTCATCCGTTGGTTATGGAATTGCTTCGTTCAGTCTACAGCATGCTACTTTTGCTGTTTAGCATGCACGCAGTCCTGTGTTGTAGCTTCACCAGGTGGGCATCTTATTTTCAGTTATGGCCCGTGCCAATGCGCTGCTCCTGGCTTGATGAACAACCAAAGACTTACCAGCTGTGTGGACTATTCGGTAGATTGGTTTGCAGACGGGGAAATGTCTTTAGGGAATTCTGCATGTATCAGACATCCAGCCGATCAAAAGAAAAATGTTTTTGGCATGCTGATACAAAGAATTGGGATAGAATATTGCTTTCATGGGATAAGACGTGAGCAGACAAGATCACTTCCAAGAGGTAGTCTCACTATTTTTTACTTGGCACAAGCTGCAATATTACTGAATGTATCCAAGAAAATTTGTACCACATAGTACATTGATCAATGAGAAAACATAAAAAGTACAGTTAGGATGCATCAACGTCATGTGTAAAGATCTGCATTGTCTGTAACTCAAATGCCTCGAGCATAAACTCCAATTCATTGATATTGAAGGCTGGCACAATAACATAAGTTAGACTTAGAACCAAATTAAGCACCCATGAACAGGAGCGCCCAGTCGAGGCTTAAGGGCCGTTCGGTTACATCGGTTTCCATGAGTGTCAGCTCTCATCCTGTGGCTCTAAGTACATTCTCGTAAATAGCAGCCCTTAAATTGTCACAAAGCAGACTACCACCTAAACCAGTCGCGAGTAGCTGCTAGCAAAACCCACCAAAAAATGAAGTGTGTGTTCCCCAAAGCTAGAAGACTACAGCTGCAGACCTCACAATTTAGACAGCACCTATCTGCTAATTTGAATGGTGGGAATCTCACTGCAGCATGGCATTATGGAATGCACTCTGGACATTAATCCAGTCACAGAGAAATCAATTGAGCTTTCACTTAGCCAGACCCTCAAATCATTTTAAGTTTCTTATGTCAATAGATCAAAATGAGTCAGATATACACAATATAGCAGCTTTTGAGCAACAGTAACCCAACATAAATCTGTTCACTTGTGGTACAATATTCAATAGTAGAGTTGGAAGCCTTTTTCAGTACTGGAATCGAGTTGAAAATCCTCTGTGGTATAAGTGACCCCAATCCCTGGTCACTCAGTGTTGCACTATAGTAGTGTCATCTCTTAGCAGTAAGCTGACTAAGCAGCTTTTTAAGATCAATCCTATGCAGGAAAGGAAACAGAAAAACTGCCCGAAACACAGTCCTTTTTTTTTTCCCTCAAGTTAGTTAGCGTATCACAGCCAATAGGTTATTTTAAATGCAGTGATGCTCAAATGTCCAACCACCACTCGCAGTGCAACATGGAATGTATGGATACCTCTGGGTATGCAACTGTAAATCATCATCCACAGAACAGCACATCTTCATTTCAAGAGAACTAGCAAGCTACAATAACTTGAAAAAAAAACAATTCAAGGCACTCACAGAAGCATAAACAAACAAAAATCAACTTCGAGCCGAGATTAGGAAGGATGACTAAAGACTTTGACACAGAAGTGAGTTTTAAGTTAGTCTCAAAAGGTGGAAAGGGAGGTAGGTCAGCGACACAGGGTTGATGGGCGAGCAGGAATTGGCATGAGTTGGGATACGGGCAGCTTAAGATTGGATCAGCTGACATCTATGGCCCTGCCAGGAGAGCATTGGAATAGCAGAGACTGGGAGGTGACAAAAACATGGTTGAGGGTTTTGGTAGCAGATATGTTGAGGCAGGGGGAAAGGCAGACGATTTTGCAGAGATGAAAGTAGCCAGTCTTTGTGATGGAGAGGATATGGGGTCAGAAATTCGGATCAGGGTTAGAAAGGAAACCAAGATTGCAAACTATTTGGTTCAATCAAAGAAAGTGATTGGGGAAGGGGATGGAATAGCATGTTTGTGGTAGGGGACGAAGTTGATGGCTTCGGTCTTCCCACTGGATATTTAACAAGCAGTCTGACAACAGAGACAGAGGAAGGGTAGAGCTAGATGGTAGAGGAGGACAGCTGGACGTCATTGGCATACATATGTAAATACTCTAAATAACCCAACAGCTGTGAAGAAATATTGTAGACATGTGCTACAAACTGCCTGAGCTGCTACTGTGCACCATAGATCAGTAGATACCTACAAGTGTTTGGATTACTTTGTGCTAAATTGCTAAAGAATGAATTCTAAATATGGCCTGGCCTCCTATTAACCAGAACTCCAAATTTAATTTGAAGTACTTATAAAAACATGCTTGATGATCCCTCATTATATTATTTATAAATACTGTTGCAAAGATTACTACATTTTTTACACTGATTGTTGAAGCAATACAAACCATTTACAGATAGAATGCACACAACTCATAATTGATCTTCAAATATTAGTATCCAGAAACAGTATTCAGAAGCAGAGTTGTAAGCAAGGTAAATACAATATTACCCACCAGAGGGCAACTGGCACATATATATTCTCTCTTCTATTCGGGCTACTGCACAGAATAATGCTTATATGTGCTCATGCATTTTTGATATCAAGTTGCTGTCATTGCAACATTAATGAGCAGGGTATCTTTCTGGAAAACAAAGATGCTGACCAGGACTCTTTCCTTTTATAAATTTACAGTAATTTCTGCAGTGTAGCAAAACAAAACATAGCTCTATTCAGTACAAACAATTAACTTGCATTGTATTTTATTTTGCAAATGTTTAGGCACAGGACAACTGAAACATTGAATTTATAGATCATTTAGTGCCCCTGGCCCAAAGAACTAAGACTTGTGAAGTAACTCACTTACTTTGTGAAGTCCAGATATGCTACATGACCATGATAAAATCCTGGCTTCATTTCTTTCCATGCAGTAACATTTTTTACAAATCTTGCCTGAAACAACACAAGATTATATTTTTATGAATTAGGTTATACATATAAATCATACTTGTTCTGAATGCAAAGCTTTTCTAATCAATCTTATTTCTTTATTGGGCTGATGAGGACACTGGTAAATGAAGAAAAAATACATAAAATGCAGTAAGAATCATAATGGAGGGAATATATAGGTGGGAATTTAAAATCCTAATCTTGGCATTCCAGATTGTCATAGAGGTAGAGGTCCTAGGTTGTATCAATTTACAGCCAGGCTTTTTTGGCAGAGGTGGAGTGCATAATTGTCTTATGTAAAATCGAGATTAATTGCTCTAATTGGTCTTGCATCAAATTACAACTTTTGCTTTCAGTTGACTGCTATTATCCCCAAGGGCTGGATTTTCGGCAACTTTGCGATCGTGTTTCCGCCGTGATTTGACCCTCCACGGCGAAAACCCGGTTGGTGGGATCCTCAGGCACCTCTTTGCGGCGGCGCTTCCACGTACCGCGGGGGAGTGGTGCGCCGACGTGCAACAACGCAGATTGAGTTACCGTCGGACTTTCGGCTTTCTCGATCCTTACGTAACGCCCAGAATACAGACTGGGTCAAACCTGTCAGCAGCAGTATGAAGACCTGCAAAAAGGTAAGCTAAAGTTTTTATTTTTTAATTATTTTTCAGCAGTTTAGTAGGCAAGGGTTTTTTTTGAATGTTTTGTGAATGTTTTTTGCAATTCCCCCCCCCACTCCCACCACCACCAGGCCTCTCTCGCAGTGCTATCAGCCCCGGACTAAAGTTGCCGAAACCCGCAATTTGCGGCGCGAATCCTCGTACAATGCCAACTTTACCGATGCAGGCGCAGATGTAAAGGCCGAAAGTTAGGTCTAAAAACAGCAGCGCAGCGAAAACGGTAATTCTGGCGTAAAACTACCATTTGCCAAAAAACGAAAATCTAGCCCTTAGACTGGCACCAAATGGGCGAGAGTGTGTAATGGTCCCAGTATCACAACTGCAGTCCTTGCCCATATCCCAATTTTTAAATAAATGTGAATATAAATTAAAAATTAACTTTTAAAAGTACATAGAAGTTAATGAGAGCTGTCAATTTTTGCATTGGTCGATCCTCAACTCCGGTTAACTTAGTGCTAATGTTGTGAAGTAGACAAAGTGACATTTTCCAGATGATAAAAAGTTGAGTGGCCCTGTCCCATAATCAGTTAAATATAATAAAATCGCTAATACACCATCTTTTGGGCAAGACTTTATGGAATCTTCACTCCAAGGTACTTGGTTTCATACACCTTTATGAACAAGCAACCAAAATATAGGTTTCATTCCAGATATACTGTACAGACACTGCTAAAGTAAGAAAGAATGCAACACATATTTATTGAGAGAAATAGGACTCACTTGATCTTGCAAAGACATCACAGGGTTATTTTTGGTTGTGTTGATATGCAGGACATGGTACTTGTTTTTTGCACACAGGTCGTAAGCAATGTTTGTGAAAGAAGTGCTGGCAGTTTTAGGTACACGATTGTAAAGGACGATTACGTCATCCACCTCATCTCCTCCTTGGTCCTGCCTCGGGTTGTCCATTGTGTGGCGCTGTTCAATTTCTCGGACTTCATGCCTTGCAATTGCTCTCTCTATAAAAGAAAAAACCAGGACTTGAAGGTGTCTTAGGGTTTCTGTACAAAAAAGCTACGGTAAAGAAAGAATAAGCAGTAAACCTTTTGAAAAACTACTTTGGAAACACTGGATTTCTTTTGCCAACTGAATTGTGCAATCCCCAGATTTTTATCTGCACTCTACTGTTGATTCAGTCATTTTGCTAGAAAATTCCAATACCGAGTCATTCAAATCAAGTAATTTTGATGAAAATGGTTAGAATGTGGAATTTTCTACCACAAGGAGTAGTTGAGGCGAATAGCATAGGTGTATTTAAGAAGCTAGGTAAACACAGAAGGGAGAAAGGAATAGAAAGGTATATTGATAGGGGGAGATGACGTAAGGTGGGAGGAGGCTCGTGTGGAGCATAAACCCCAGCAATGACCTGTTGGCCGAACGGCTGTTGCTGTACAATACTATGAAACACCACTGTGCAACATTAACATAAAACATCAAAGCAATCACTTAAATTTATATTAAATATTGGGAAGAGCGATGCCATTGTCTTTGGTCCCCGTCACAAACTCTGTTCCCTGGTCACTGACTCCATCCCAATCCCCAACTTCTGTCTGAGGCTGAAGCAGATTGTTAGCAACCTTGGTGTCAGATTTGACCCTGAAATGAGCTTCCGACCACACATCTACGGCATTACTAAAACTGCTATTTCCACCTTCGTAACATTGCCTGTTTCCGCCCCATCCTCTGCTCATCTACTGCTGGAAACCCTCATCCATGCCTTTGTTACCTCTAGACTTGACTATTCCAAAACACTCATGGCTGGTCTCCCACAATCTATCCTACATAAACTAGCATGCATCCAAAAAACTTGGCTGCTTATGTCCTAATTTGCACCAAGTCCCATTCACCAATCACTTCTGCGCTCGCTGGTTCCCAGTTAAGCAACACCTCGATTTCAAAATTCTCATCCTTGTTAACAAATCCGTCGATGGCCTCGCCCCTCCCCATCTCTAATCTCCTTCAGCCTCACAGCTAACCCCGCCCCCCCACCCGCTCGGCAGCCCCCCGCCCCGCCGAGATATTTGCGCTTCTCAAATTCTGTCCTCTTGAGCATCCATGATTATAATCGGTCAACTATCAGTGGCTGTGCCTTCAGCTGCCTAGGCCCAAAGCTCAAACTCCCTCCCTAAACCTCAGTCTCTCTTTCCTCCTTTAAGACGCTCCTTAAAACCAGCTCTTCGGCCAAGCTTTTGGTGGTCTCCCGCAATTTCTTGTGGCTCGGTGTCAATTTTGTCTTACAACACTCCTGTGAAGCGCCTTGGGACGTTTTACTACATTAAAGCCACTATATAAATACAATTGTTGAAAAACTGAGCACTTTACAAGCTGGGCAAAGCACAGTTTAGTAAGTTTTCAAAAGAAGTCAGAATGTGGTTTGCTTCCGGGCAACTACACAATTGTGGAGAAAAGTTCCATCAGGTTGTCTGGCTTAGCAGTCAGTCACTTTGACCAAAAAGAATTAGACACTGTATAGCCTGGTTCCTCCAACTACATCTGGTCAATGAATCAACTTGCTTGGGCCTCTTCCTAACTCTAACTCCCTCTAGAAATGCATCTCCCAAAGAAAGTCAAAATTTTTGTCAGTCAGCAATCCAGACTGCAAGGTTTCCTATCAACACAGACGGTGGAATCAAACTCCATAAACACATGGTAATTGCAACAGAGAATTCGCACTGCTTCAGAGTCAGCCATTCGTAGCTTATGTCGGATCCTTAGCAACTTCTTCTGCTAAAAGCATTTAGCAATGGATTCTGTTAGGCACGTCACATGAGCTCTATAGTTGTCAACTAACAAGGTTACTTTTCTGCCTTGCGACACCATACTACAAGCAAATTTTGTTTTAAAGAAAATCTCCAACCCTAATTAACTTCTGAAGAAATGAGGCTCTACACTTATATAATTACATCTTCAGGGCCAGAGAGGTTGTTTGGCAGTAATTTTCACTTATCACGTCATTAAAAATTCACTTACTCTTGAATGTAACAGTCCTAACTTTTTCTGGTGTGTTTAGTGGTAACTAGTGGGTAAGTACCACAACTTCATGCCATATTTCAATGCTGCTTCTATCGAGGAGGTTCTGTTATAGCTCAGCCTGCGGAGAAGCAGGGTAATTCAGACCGCAACTGCCGAATTTCCATATTTAACTGCATACGATGGAAGTTGTCGTCTGATTTACTCCCCAATTACAGTGAAAGCTGACAGCCTCACCATTATTACTAACACAAAATCCAGGCCAATAGTTTTTGAGGTGGCTGATCCACAATGCAGAATCAGGATGGGTTCCAAATTCATTTAGCAAGGTGATGTTGTTCAACCCAGGAAGGTGAACTGCTCTGGCCTAGTTGAACCAGATTGAATTCAATTTAAGCAGTAGTTTTTACTGGTAAGGACCCAACAGCAGTTAAAATTCAAATTAACTAATAATTTCAATTAAAAGTTTTGAATGAAAACATTTTCAATGCATTTTCGATGGGAGGTAGGTTTTTTGTACAATTTCAATTAAAATATTAAAATCAACAACCAAACAACTTGGAATTAATTTCTTCGTTCATGGGATACGAGCGTCACTGGCAAGGCCATCATTTAGTGCCCATATCTAATTGCCCTTGAGAAGGTGGTGGTGAGCCACCTTCTTGAATCGCTGCATTCCGTGTGGTGAAGGTACTCAGTGACTTTATCATAATGTTTTGGTACAACTGAATGGCTTGCTAGGCCATTTCAAAGGGCAATTAAGGGCAGCAAGGACATTAGTGAAGCAGATGGGTTTTTATGACAATCCAGTAGATTCAGTCACCATTACTGCTCCTAGTTTTTTAATTACAGATTTATTTAATTAACCAAATTTAAATTCCGAATTTGATCTCATGTCTCCAAATTATTAGTCCTGGCCTCTGGATCAATAGTCCAGTAAACATAATTACTACACTACCGTACCCGCTAAGAAGACGAATGTTCATGAAACTAGAGCAATGTGTGCAAGATGGATACATACCTGTAACAAATCTAATCTCTGATATGGAAGCCATTACCCAAGGATTTGCTTCTTGATTACTTTAACTCAAATGCATGCTATAAATTATGTAGGCATTTTTAAACTTGGAAGATCTTGTAAAAATATTAAAAAATGCTGCTGCAAATTGACAAGAATACAAAGTCACATTTTGGATTAGCTCGCACATGTACTTAAGCTCAGATTTTCAAAAAATTTTAATTTGTTCTCAACATCCATGTTATGCACCAATTTAAACCGCAAAGTCTGCTATTTTACAGAATGAAAAATATGCTCAGGGATTTATGAAATAATTTGTTTCAATAAATCGGCTTCACAATGCTGGCACAAGGTATTTCAAATAATCACCCACATGGTCTCCCCAATCAGGGATTCTCAGATTTTGACTAAAACTACTCGTTAGCATAATCACAAACCATCCTATAACTTGTTAATGATTTCTGAACCACTATAATGCACATGTGTGGTATTAACTTCGACTAAATGCAAGACTTTTGATTTTTGAAGCATGCATTCTAATTAGGAATGATGGTGAGGTTTTAAGCAAATGGGATAAGAAGCTTTCAACAGCTTCACTGAACATCCGTGCTTTTAAAGTAGCAAAAAACATAATTCTGCAATCATAATTACCTACTTTCTAAATCCTAAATCGCTGATGCCATGAATTTAATCCTACTGAATTTGCATGAGCTGGATTCAAAGTTAAAAACTGAAATGTCTGGACAGGCTAAATGCAATTCACACTATTCCAGCTCTCCACAATTTTTTGAAACTAATGGCGAATTTCACTCTAAAGCCATATAGGTAGCTACAGTGGTAATTGGAATTGTCTTAACATTGCTGGGTTGGTGCATGGTTGTGGTTTTCCGTTCAATATGCAAGACAAAAATTCCCATCTTACCTTCTTCTGAGGCGGTCCCTCGAATCGAGGATGACTTCCTTCCACGCCAAAAAGCGATGAATTTAATGAGTTCACAGGCATTTCAATGAAGGACCTAATATTCCAGGTCCAGAACTACATGTTGAAGGGTGGAAGATGCCTGTGCGTTTTTTTTTAATGTGTGGTGGCTGTTGCACACCAGCCACCACACAGGCTTGACAGAGCTCGTCCTTGGTCCAGTGGCAAGGATTAACCAAGACGACTGGAGACCAGTTCTGTTGCACGGACCTAGTGCACACACATATCGCAGTATGGGCTGGCCCGTGCTGCCACTGGACCCACGCCTCTTCTGGGGTCTTTTTTCCATCTTACATATGCATTGTGAATATGAGGCATTTCCAGAGCCTGAATGCCATGCAGGTCTTGTTACATACGGGCATGAACTGCTTCATTATCCAAGGAGTTGCGAATGGAGGTGCAATCAGCGAACATCCCCACTTCTGACCTTATGATAGTAATTGATGAAGCAGCTGAAGATGGTTCGGCCGAGGACACTGCCCTGAGGAACTCCTGCAGTGATGTTCTGGGGTTGAGATGATTGGCTCCAGCAACCACAACCATCTTCCTTTGTGCTAGAGATGACTCCAGCCAGTGGAGAGTTCCCCCCCGCCCTCCCCGATTCCAATTGACTTCAGTATTACTAGGGCTCCTTGATACCATACTCAGTCAAATGCCATCTTGATGTCAAGGGCAGTCACTCTCACCTCACCTCTGGAATTCAGCTCTTCTGTCCATGTTTGGACCAAGGCTGCAATGAGGTCTGGAGCTAAATGGTCCTGGCAGAACCCAAACTGTGCATCGGTGAGCAGATTATTGATGAATAAGTGCCACTTGACAGCACTGTTAACGACATCTTCCATCACTTCACTGATGATTGAGAGTAGACTGATGGGGCGGTAATTGGCTGAATTGGATTTATTCTGATTTTTGTGGACAGGACATACCTGGGCAGTTTTCCACATTGTCAGGTAGATGCCAGTGTTGTAGCTGAACTAGAGCAGCTTGGCTAAAGACGCGGCTAGTTCTGGAGCACAAGTTTTCAGCACGACAGCCAAGATGTTGTTGGGGCCTTTGCTGTATCCAGTGTGCTCAGTCATTGCTTAATATCACGTGGAGTGAATGAAATTCATTGAAGACTGGCTTCTGTGATGGTGGGGACCTCGAGGAGTTACTAATAGTTAACCAGTGGAATACAAACCCGACTTGGTAAATGATGCATAGACAACATTGAAAAAGGGAAAATATTTTATTCCCCAGATAGCAACCCTGCATTCCAAAATCACTAAATTCAGAAGCTGCTGGAATTATTAGTTGACCAAAGCTTACTTTCTAATTTGAGACCTGTGTGGACGATGACTCCGATTGAAAGTAGCCTGCTCGAAAGCAGTTCACTCCCACTACAAGCAACTACACCAAAGAATCTATTGTATTATGGAATTTAGTTTGGGTCACTTGATTCAGCTTACCATCTCCGCCACATTTATGAAGTTAGGTCACCTTTTAAAAACACTTTACATAGAAACATAGAAAATAGGTGCAGGAGCAGGCCATTCGGCCCTTTAAGCCTGCACCACCATTCAATATGATCATAGCTGATCATGCAACTTCAGTACCCCATTCCTGCCTTTTCTCCATACCCCTTGATCCCTTTAGCCGCAAGGGCCACATCTAACTCCCTTTTGAATACAACTAACGAACTGGCCTCAACAACTTTCTGTGGTACAGAATTCTACAGGTTCACAATTCTCTGTGAAGAAGTTTCTCCTCATCTCAGTCCTAAATGGCTTACTCCTTATCCTCAGACTGTTGCCCCTGGTTCTGGACTTCGCCAACATCGGGAACGTTCTTCCTGCATCTAACTTGTCCAATCCCATCAGAATTTTATATGTTTCTATGAGATCCCCTCATTCTTCTAAATTCCAGTGAATATAAGCCGAGTCGATCCAGTCTTTCTTCATAGCTCAGTCCTTCCATCCTGGGAATCAGTCTGGTGAACCTTGGCTCCCTCAACAAGAATGTCCTTCCTCAGATTAGGAGACCAAAACGATACACAATATTCAAGGTGTGGCTTCACCAAGATCCTATACAACTGCAGCAAGACCTCGCTGCTCCTATACTCAAATACCCTCGCTATGAAGACCAACATGCCATTTTGCCTTCTTCACCGCCTGCTGTACCTACATGCCAACTTTCAATGACTGATGTACCAGGTCTTGTTGCACCTCCCCTTTTCCTAATCTGTCACCATTCAGATAATATTATGGCCTTCCTGCTTTTGCCACCAAAGTAGATAACCTCACATTTATCTACATTATACTGCATCTGCCATGCATTTGCCCACTCACCTAACCTGTTCAAGTCACCCTGCAGCCTCTTAGCATCCTCCTCACAGCTCACGCTGCCACCCAGCTTAGTGTCATCTGCAAACTTGGAGATATTACACTCAATTCCTTTGTCTAAATCATTAATGTATATTGTAAATAGCTGGCGTCTTGGCACTGAACCTTGTGGTACCCCACTAGTCAATGCCTGCCATTCTGAAAAGGACGCGTTTATTCCTACTCGCTGCTTCCTGTCTGGCAACCAGTTCTCTATCCACGTCAATACATTACCCCCAATACCATGTGCTTTAATTTTGCAAAATAATCTCTTATGTGGGACCTTGTCAAGAGCCTTTTGAAAATCCAAATACACCACATCCACTGGTTCTCCCTTGTCCACTCTACTGGTTACATTCTCAAAAAAATTCTAGAAGATTTGTCAAGCATGATTTCCCTTTCATAAATCCATGCTGACTTGCACTGATCCTGTCACTGCTTTCCAAATGCACTGCTATCACATCTTTAATAATTGATTCCAACATTTTCCCCACTTCACTTGTAATCACAGGAAGAACCCCTGCTCACAGGAAGAACCCCTGCATGCAAATGGCAGGTATTGACATAACTCGAACAAACTTGCTTAGATCAGCAGTCAACATTTCTCAACACTCCTCAAAAAAATCTATGGGGGGGGGGGAGGGGGAGAGGGCAGGGAGCAAAGACCGAGAAAGGATATAAAGACACATTTTAAAATATTTTTAAATCATTAAATTGGAACAGGAAAACAAAAACATGCCTAACATCTACTGGGATTATAGTATTATGAAAAGAAACAGGATTTTTTAATGATTGCTGATGGCCATTATCACATACACATGTTTTTCTGGTTGTGCAATCATCGATCCGTTAAAGCTTCAAATCTAATTAAGAAAACCATTCAACTAATTAAACAGATGGTACCAATTTTGTAAAATGTACTTAAATAAAAACAGTTTCTGAAATAATTATCCAAATTTATAAATTACTACCTTTTATGTTCACAATACACTATTGTTAGAGAGTAAAACATATGGGATGGATGCTTCAATGATGTAAGCAATTGAGTTGTGCAGCAATCACTGAAGAGAAAACCAAACTTCCCTAGGTTTACAAAGGAAGTTTTCTCCCCGTTATTGACTACAAGCAGGAATCTTTTGCAACATTTCCACAAAAGAATCTTTGACTTAATACCATGTGCTCTTTTTTAATTAAAAAAAAAAATCTTAGGTTCTTCTCCAAAGTGACTGCATCCATTAATAACTCACTAGTGTTTTTAAATTACTGCAACAGATTTGAGTTTAAAAACTTTGTTGCAGTTTTGTAACGGGCATCTACTGTCTTACCAATATTTTTGTATTGTACATTCCCTTATGTCATCCATATTTCCTGCAAGTAAAGTAAACAATGAAATGTTCTTACATAAGAAAGCTAGATCCCCAGATGTGCAGTACTGCACTACTTACTAGAATATTATTTTGCATTTACTATTTTTCAAAGAGGAAATGTCTGTAAATGAGTACAAAACGGAAAAGCATCCACATGTAACTAATGATGATCGAGCTCTATGCCTACAATTGTGCAATAACTGTACGGCAGATTTCTAATGGCTACATATTAGCAGTTCAATTACTTACCCTTCCAGTATCATCAAATCATGCTTTTAAAATTCTGATACTTGAAGCATAACCTATATTGAATTGAAAGCTTAAATTTTCAAAAATTATATCCTTCACCTCTTTTTAAATGAGCTAAACAGAATTATGGGAATAATACAGCATAGAAACAAACCATTTGGCCCATGTAGTTTGTGGCAAAGTGTTTCCCTATGAGCCACCTATCCCTTGAATACTCCGCTTTTTTAAACAACCAAAACGATTTTTGGTCTCTGCTTCAATGACAGTTTGTAGCAGAAAATTCTGCAGTCTAATCCGCCTCTGAAGAATTTTGTTACTAACTTTCCATTTAATTTTTGTGTGATCACAAGTTTGTGTCCTGGCATTACCACTACACTGACTAATGAAAACAAAATCACTAACTTACCATTAGCCTTTATAATCTTAACTCAACATTCTCAGCCCTATTACAAATAGCCCCAACTGGCAGTTGAGAAGAAAAGCACATGAAGAAAGCCAAGATAGTGTACAGGAAGTCCATCAGACAGAACATAAAGAACATAAGAATTAGGAACAGAAGTAGGCCATCTAGCCCCTCGAGCCTGCTCCGCCACTCAACAAGATCATGGCTGATCTGGCCGTGGACTCAGCTCCAGAGAGCTTTGGAAACTGACAGGAGAGAGCTCAACAATTTGGTTTTGAAAATACCTATTGCCAGTATGATGACCGACAAAGTTTATTCTCATTCTGAGTTGCAAACCTTTGAGAGAATACTGGGAAAGTTTCCACTTCAAATTCACTTGCTAACTAACCTGAAATATAATCAGCTCATACTATTATTTATTGGAGATTAAAGATTTCATTATGTAATTGTTACACTTATAATCATACTTGTAAACCTGTTGTGAAATGCCCTGGGTAGCCCTGGTTTGGGAGGCAAGACGGAGGAACATTAAAGGCTCATGAGTCCTTCTTGACCAAAATATGTCATTTCAGCATTTTCACATAAAAGAATAGCTGCCTATAAAACAACAAGGCCACCGTAGCAAGATTCCAGAGACCCTGATAAGGAACAAAGGCCAAGTCATAGCGAGGCCATAACAAAATCAGAACTGTTCACTTCCTCGGCGAGATAAATGACGGACAAGGACATCATGCCTTGTTAAGGAGTGAAACACAGATGGTGTCAGAAGGAGATGGTCATGACGGTGATGGCCTGGCCAAGACAGGTGGGATCAGTGAGTAAGTGGCATCCCTGTAATTGAATATGAAATTCAGGTGTAAGTCCATGATTCGGTTGACTGGTCCCCAGACTTTACAGTGAAGAAGGGGTATAAGGAGGGGTTCTCTTAGACACAAGCGTTGTAGAGGTATTTGGCTAAAATATTAAAACCATCCAACAGATGAGCCAAGAAGGAAGGGATAGGCTGGAGGAGGATCCACACGTGTCTCACCGGATGGACAAGAAGCAAGGACTGACGGGGTGGAAGCATAGAGATTGCAACCAACATAAGAACATAAGAATTAGGAACAGGAGTAGGCCATCTAGCCCCTCGAGCCTGCTCCGCATTCAAAAAGATCATGGCTGATCTGGCCGTGCACTCAGCTCCACTTACCCGCCCGCTCCCCATAACCCTTAATTCCCTTATTGGTTAAAAATCTATCTATCTTTGACTTGAATACATTCAATGAGCTAGCCTCAACTGCTTCCTTGGGCAGAGAATTCCACAGACTCACAACCCTCTGGGAGAAGAAATTCCTTCTCAACTCGGTTTTAAATTGGCTCCCCCATATTTTGAGGCTGTGCCCCCTAGTTCTAGTCTCCCCGACCAGTGGAAACAACCTCTCTGCCTCTATCTTGTCTATCCCTTTCATTATTTTAAATGTTTCTATAAGATCACCCCTCATCCTTCTGAACTCCGAGTTAAAACCCAGTCTATTCAATCTATCATCATAGGGTAACCCCCTCATCTCCGGAATCAGCCTAGTGAATCGTCTCTGTACCCCCTCCAAGGCTAGTATATCCTTCCTTAAGTAAGATGACCAAAACTGCACGCAGTACTCCAGGTGCGGCCTCACCAATACCCTGTACAGTTGCAGCAGGACCTCCCTGCTTTTGTACTCCATCCCTCTCGCAGTGAAGGCCAACATTCCATTCGCCTTCCTGATTACCTGCTGCACCTGCAAACTAACTTTTTGGGATTCATGCACAAGGACCCCCAGGTCCCTCTGCACCGCAGCATGTTGTAATTTCTCCCCATTCAAATAATATTCCCTTTTACTGTTTTTTTCCCCCCCAAGGTGGATGACCTCACATTTTCCGACATTGTATTCCATCTGCTAAACCTTAGCCCATTCGCTTAACCTATCTAAATCTCTTTGCAGCCTCTCTGTGTCCTCTACACAACCCGCCTTCCCACTAATCTTTGTGTCATCTGCAAATGTTGTTACACTACACTCTCCCCTCTTCCAGGTCATTTATGTATATTGTAAACAGTTGTGGTCTCAGCACCGATCCCTGTGGCACACCACTAACCACCGATTTCCAACCCAAAAAAGATCCATTTATCCCGACTCTCTGCTTTCTGTTAGCCAACCAATTCTCGATCCATGCTAATACATTTCCTCTGACTCCGCGTACCTTTATCTTCTGCAGTAACCTTTTGTGTGGCACCTTATCGAATGCCTTTTGGAAATCTAAATACACCACACCATCGGTACCCCTCTATCCACCATGCTCGTTATATCCTCAAGAATTCCAGTAAATTAGTTAAACATGATTTCCCCTTCATGAATCCATGTTGCGTCTGCTTGATTGCACTATTCCTATCTTGATGTCCCGCTATTTCTTCCTTAATGATAGCTTCAAGCATTTTCCCCACTACAGATGTTAAATTAACCGGCCTACAGTTACCTGCCTTTTGTCTGCCCCCTTTTTTTAAACAGAGGCGTTACATTAGCTGCTTTCCAATCCACTGGTACCTCCCCAGAGTCCAGAGAATTTTGGTAGATTATAACAAATGCATCTGCTATAACTTCCGCCATCTCTTTTAATACCCTGGGATGCATTTCATCAGGACCAGGGGACTTGTCTACCTCGAATCCCATTAGCCTGTCCAAGGGCATAGCAGTTAATCGAACACTTGATTGCACCTTGTTAACTACTGTTCAGATACTGTAATGCATCAAGTCTTTCTTACTTATACTGAATAAAGTATATTCACTGTCACCAATAAAAGGTCAAGTCGAATCTTTCGGAACTTGAGTGAAAGGGTTAATCCTCAATCAGGTCAACATCTTCAGCATTGAAGCACTGACCACACTCGACCAGCTCCGTTGAGCAGGCCACATTGTTCGCATGCCTGACACAAGACTCCCAAAGCAAGCGCTCTACTCGGAACTGCTGCACGGCAAGCGAGCCCCAGACAGAGGAAACGTTTCAAGGACACCCTCAAAGTCTCCTTGATAAAATGCAAAATCCCCACCTACACCTGGGAGTCCCTGGCCAACGACCGCCCTAATTGGAGGAAGAGCATCCGGGAAGACACTAAGCACCTCGAGTCTTGTCGCCGAGAGCATGCAGAAAGCAAGCGCAGGCAGCGGAAGGAGCGTGCGGCAAACCAATCTTCCCACCCACCTTTTCCTTCAAAGACTCTCTGTCCCACCCGTGACAGAGACTGTAATTGCCGTATTGTACTGTTCAGTCACCTAAGAACTCACTTTTAGAGTGGATGCAAGTCTTCCTCAATTTCTGCTCAGATACTGTAATACATCAAGTCTTGCTTGTACTGAATAAAGCATAATCACGGTCACCAATAAGAGTCAAGTTGAATCTTTCTGAACTTGAGTGAAAGGGTTAATTGGCACAGACCCAGAAACAACATTAACAAAAAAAAGAGTTTGATTATAAACTGACAAAAAAAGTTTAAAGGTTCTAGTCACGAATTTAAATTTTCATCGAGGGAAATATGCTCACTGAGGCGAAGGATGGCAGAACTATGGAATATATGACTTGCTTATTTCAGACACAACAGTCTCAGCAATTGGCCATCTACTTTATACCAGTGGTTCTTAAAACTGTTTTGGTTGAAGGATGTGGTTGTGGATGATATTGAAGCTTTGGAGAGGGTGCAGAGGAAGGCAACTCGACTAATTCCCAGTTTAAAGCACTTGGTTATCAAAATAGGCTAAAAGAGTTGAGACTGTACACTTCAGAGAAATGTAGACTTAGAGGTGATCTGATTGAGGTTTATAAGATAATGAAGGGAATCAATAGTCTTCCAGTTGATAGTTTGTTCCAATTAAATAGGTTAGGGAGGACTTGGAATCACAAATTTAAGTCGTATAAGGCTAGATCTCGGTTAGATGTCAGGAAGTGGTTCTTTTCCAGAAACCAGTGTACCTCTGGAAAAGGCTGCCATGTTGTGCGGTGGATGCTGATTTGCTGAATTCCTTTATTCCTTTAAGCACGAGCTGCATCAGTTTCTGGCTGGAGTGGAGATCACCTTTTACAGAAGGGAATTCAGGGCCAGAGTGACCTCCTGGACTACTTTTGTTTAGCTAGATGAATCGGAGAAGAATTTCCCAGATTTTTATCCCCAAATTGGCCTGGGTTTTAAAAAATCTGTTTTTTGGCCTCTCCCAGGGGATCATATGGTTTCGGGTGGGGTGGAGTATATATATTGTGATACACAAGGTATTGCAATTGTGTGGGACAGGCTCAATGGGCTAGTGGGTCTTTAACTGTCCATCATTGTTCTTATGTCCGACCCATTTTCAAATAGATTAGTAATCACTGACCCACACCTAAATTATTATTGCCCCCTTGTATTGATACTGTACTAGGATCTTCTGATGTTGAATTGCAATATAGCTATGATGACATTTACAAAGCAGGAATTTCTCATGTTTGTATGAATAAAATGAGTGATTTTAAAGCACTGTTTTTTTTAAAAACTACAAATACATTGGTTATTCAGTGTATTCAAGCACTGCCCAGATTATGATGTCAGATTTGCTCCGTGGCCAGCCCTTGACCATGGACGGACAGATCTAATGTAATGTATGTCCGACTTACTGTTCTTTTTGGCTGTCTCCCAGCGGTGCTGCAGCTACTGGTAGTCAGGACAAGATCTTTGTTTAGAGACAGTCAGTTCCTACGCTTTTCCGCCTCCAACTCCTGCCGCTGCTGCCCTGCAGTCTTTTTCCCTTCCTCCTTCTCTTCTTCCTGCAGCGCACAGCTGCTGCTGTCATGGCAAGCATTCACTGCGCCGTACAGCAGCGATTGGCCGCTCCACACCAGCTCGCTCTCCATCACTGATTGGGGGGGGGGGGGGGGTTCCGCTGACCCCCTGGAAAGACTCTATGGACCCCAGTTTTAACTCCAGTATAAAGATCTTTTACAGACATTTGTGTGAACATTTCCATTTCCCACACAAGTCGTCTTTAAAGCCTGGCAGAGTGAAAGAGTCAGTTTAGTACCAGATCACGGGTAAGTCTGTGCTATGCACCTAGGTACTGTATTTAGCCACTAGGAATTGTATTTAATCAAGTAGTGAAAGCTCACAACATCAACCGATAACACCTATGTAATTGAGAAGTAAAAACTTTTTGGGTTTTCTGAATTATTTTCACAAGGTACATTTGTCAGAACAAATAAATGCTCACTTCACTTGCACTCAAAAGTTAAATGCAAGATGTATAAAGAAACACAATGAAGGAGTCTTCAGCTATTCTCCATTTTGTTATTCTGTTTTCTAGGGCCCAAGTTTCCACATGATTTGCGCCTGATTTTTAGGAGCAACTGGTGGAGAATGGACGATCTTAGAAATCGCAATTCTCCACATTTTTTTTTCTGCAGTTCTAGTCAGTTAGAACAGTTTTACTTTGGAACAGAATTTTGTCTTCAAAAGGGGGCGTGTCCGGCCACTGACGCCTGATTTCAAAGTTTCCAGTGAAAACGTACTCCAAACTAACTTAGAATGGAGCAAGTGAAGATTTTTGTAGAACTGAAAAAACTTGTCTACACATTAAAAAATCAGGCACAGGTTACAAATTAGGCGTCCAGAACGAGGTGGGGGGGGGGAGAGGGGGGGGGGAAGGGAAGTCATTAAATTCTATAATAAATCCTTATTTATACTTATACAAATAAATCCAACCTGAATAAAAATTTATAAGCAAAGAAAAGATTAAATAAACCATCTTCCTACCTGTGTGAAAGTGCTTCAGCCAGGGAGAATGCTGCAGGAAGCCTCACAAGTTGAGGCAGCCGTTCGTTCCCGCGGGGGGCGGGGAGAGTGAGGAAGCCGTTCCCGACGGCGGGGGGGGGGGGGGGGGGGGGGGGGGGGTCGGGAAACGGCTGCCTCAACTTTGAGGCTTCCTGCAGCCTTCTCACTGCTGCAAGAAGCCTCGGTGCTGATGGCAATGTGCTTTTATTAAAAAATGTTCAAAAATTAAACAGCTACAAAGAACTACAAAAATGGCCGAGTGCCAATGTTTCCTTCACACTGCGCGTGCGCGAACGCTCCAACGCGCATGCGCAGGGTTTCCGGCAGGAAAAAAACTAATTTAAATGGTACCCGCCCCCTCCCACGTACAAAATCGGCGCGAGTGGTAGGCTCCGCCCCCCTGGGCGCCGCGCCAAGCAGACATGGAGCTGCAGGGCGCTCCAGAATCGCGCGTTTTTTTTCTGGCGCCGTTTCCGGCACAAAAAACGGGCACCCAGCTCGGAGGGGCGCCCGTTTTTTATCGTGTGGAAACTTGGGGCCCTAGTGTGTAGTCATATTACCTATTGCTGATTCATCAAGATTTTCTACAGTAAAGTCTGCAAAGGTTTACCCAACCTTCATCCAGAGGAAGGTATATTTCATTTTACCAAAATGGAAGCTGCAGTACAAGTTTTGCATTACAGCCACTGAACTGAAAGTTAAAAATGGTGCAAATTATTAAAAATGAAACAGTGCAAATTATTGTTCTTTGGGTATGACAGGATTCCAGGACCTTCCTTACCATTGTTGTGAACAGTCATTTTAATGTTACAATAGTGTTGATTTAGAATACAAGTTTTACATTATTTCTTTATTACTTTTGCTCAAGGGAAGTGGTGGCTTATGAATTTTAACAGCTTTCCTTGGGTTTCATCAAGATAAATAATGTAACTTTTAATTAGCCATTAGCCAGCTTTTCCAATTTTGGCCAGATTTTAGCAATCCTGAGTAACTAATTCAAACTTACCAGGACTCAATTTCAATCATAAGTGAATGCAGACATTTTGCTTTAGGCTTACTGATGCAATGGCTGGATTTTGTGGTCAGCGGTGAAGGAACGACAGCTGCCCACAGATTGTTTGCGGGCTTTTCAGCAGCAACCAGGTCATGGAAACAACCAAGGAACAGGCTATTTTAGATCTTGTATTTGTAATGAGACAGGGTTAATTAGCAATCTCACAGTAAAGGATCCTCTGGGGCAGAGTGATCATAATACGACAGAATTTCACATTACATTTGAGAATGACTTGCCCAAGTCCGAAACGAGAGTCTTAAACTTAAATAAAGCCAAATACATAGGTATGAAGGGCAAGTTGGCTAAGTTGGATTGGAAAAATATATTAAAAGGTATGGCAGTAGATAGCAGTGGCTAGTTTTTAAAGAAATATTTAATAATTCTTAACAAAAATACATTCCATTGAGAAACAAAAAACGACAGGAAAAATGATCCATTCATGGCTACCTAAAGGATAGCATTAGATTGAAAGAAGCTGATAATGTTGCAAAGAATAGTAGTAAGCCTGAGGATTGGGAGTTTCAGAAACCAGCAAAGGATGACCAAAAAATTGATAAAAAGGGAAAAAATAGACGACGAGAAAACTAGCAAGAAATATAAAAACAGATCGTAAGAACTTCTACAAGTATGTAAAAAGGGAGAGAGTAACAAAAATAAACATTGGTCCCTTAGAGGCTGAGGCAGGAGAAATTATTATGGGGAACAAGGAAATGGCAGAAACGTTAAACAAGTATTTTATATCTGTCTTCATAGTAGAAGATGCAAAAAGCATACTTAAAATGGTGGGGAACCAAGGGTCCAATGAGGGCGAGGAACTTAATGTAATTCAGTAGAGAAAAAGTACCAGAGAAACTAATGGGACTAAATGCTGTCAAATCCCCTGGACCGGACGCCTACATCCTAGGGTTCTTGTGTAGAATGGGCCTATACACTCTGGAGTTTAGAAGAATGGGAGGTGATCTCATTGAAACATATAACATTCTGAAGGGGATTGACATGGTAGCTGATAGGGGAAACAACCTCTCAATCCCCAGTCTGGAGTGTCTAGAACTAGGAGGCAGTTTCAGGATAAGGGGTAGGCCATTTAAGGAGAGAAGAAGAGGAATTTCTTCACTCAAGAGGGTTGTGAATCTTTGGAATTCACTGCCCCAGAGGCCTGTGGATGCAGAGGCTGAAATATAGATTTTGGGGGTCGAGGGGAATCAAGGGATATGGAGATTGGGCGGGAAAGTGGAGTTAAGGTCGATGACCAGCCATGATTTTATTGAATGGCGGAGCAGATTAGAGGCCGTATGGCCTACTCCTGCTCCTATTTCTTATGTTATGTTCTTAACTGGCTGTCATCAGGCACATGAAACTGCAAGGCGTTTTGTGAGCAGAACAAGCCACAGCATAGCTTTTCAACCAATCAGGTTGAAGAATCCTCACTGAGACACGCAAAGTCTAATGCAGGAAGTATAAATCAGAATCTTTAATTCATTGTAAAATCATGTACAGTAAGCAAAATAAAGTGACGGAAAGAAAGATGGAGATAGAGATAAAATGAAGAAAAAGTAAAAGAAATAATTTAAAAACATTTTTTTTTTCAATCTCCAATAATATTTTTCAGTGGTAGAGAGGTTGCTTAGCAATAATTAAGCAATAACCAAGGGCCGAATGGCCTGCTCCTGCACCTATTTTCTATGTTTCTATGTTACCTCTCCCTACAGAATCGCATAGCAATATGAATTTCCCTGTTGAGGAGGGGATAAGATTGGTGAAAAAGAGAAATGCTTTATTCTTCCACCACTCGGGTTTTCTGTAAACTAAATCCAAGTGGTAACATTATCAGTTGCAACACTTCTGAAGAGCTGCGCACAAGGACATATTTGGTGTACATCACATCCCTATTTTATTGCTGGTTATTTTTAGCCCAAATTCTTGAAGTTTCAATCCCTAAATTTAGAGGACATACATGAAGCAATTTCTCGTGTCCACATGCTTCGAGATGTTGATGTGATACGGTGTTATATCGATGCATATTGTACAATTTGCAGTTTCTTCACAAATACCACAAAATCAATGGGACAGTGAAAACTAATAGCATTAATACATTGTTTGAACTGTGGATAGGTTTGTCACTAGTGTTAATGGGAACAAGAAATTGCTCAGCTGATCTGGTTGACTCTCACAATGCTCATGGCACAAACACAAGATCAATATTGTACATATTAAGTATCCTTTTAAAGGTTTGAGTTTGAGACAGTTTAGAATCTGCTTGCTTGCAGGAGACAGTCAGCCTGCTTTTTCTTTGGACAAGTATCAGTCCTAAAACCAGGGAAGGTATTTGAGAACTGTAAATGCTATCTAATTTTTTTTAAAGTAATGTATTAACTTTATTACAACTTTTCTTGTTCTCAATTACTGTGTCAAGAAATAACAGTTACATGAACATAGCTGTTTTTTTCTGTAAGCAATAAAATCAGTCACAATAATCAGCTAGATGTTTTAAAAAAAACACTGATTTGTAGCATTAAGTGTTTTGAATAACAACCAAGATGTTAAAAAAAATTAGTGTGGTGTTTGGAAACTGGGCTGTGCACTGGATTAGATAACTGGCTTTTCACCTTTGGGACCTACATTCAAATTCAGCCTAAATTGATGGGATGACATTCTCCTCTGTCTGCAAGGCTCCTGAGCAAAAAGGCCAAATTAAGGACAGAGACGCCATAGGATGGCCCGTGCAAGTAGGGTTTTTTTCTTGAGGTTGAGACTGAGGTACACTGCTGGAATGATTTTTTACACTGGATTTGACTGTGTTATATATACTTGATCTGGGAGTGCTCAATACCAACAATAGGTGTCTGAAATAGAAAGAGTACATTTTCCAGCACTAATGTTGTGCATTAAAAAAAGTGTAATTAAACGGGATCCTATAGTTGGTCTCCAGCTGGGGCTGGGCCTTTGAAGATTTAAATCAGCTACTTGTTTACATACCGTTTCTTCCTACCAAGCAACGTTCCCTTTAATTTTTTGGGGTTGGGTGGGGGGGGAGCGGGTGTGTGGCCCCTTTAAGGGGCTGGGCAGAGCATTCAAAATACTGTGCATGCATGGTTTTTCCCATTTAAAAGCTGGTTCACTGGCTGCGCAGCTTAATGGGGTGTTGCTACTAAGTACGATGATCAGTCAATGATGGCTATAAAAGGCATCAAAGTATTCCAGGTTTTCATTTCTCTCATCCACGGCACTCCATGTTCCCCTGTTCCACTTCCAATAAAAATCACTCACAAGCTGAATGTGATCAAAAAACCTGACCAGGGTTTTCCAAGCCAGTGAGTTAAAGGAGTAGATTCACAACAGGCTCCACTCTATCGTACATAATCAGAGGCTTAGAACCTGCTTGTAACCAAGACTTATCATGGGTTGGTACTAATATACTGCTGGAAGCTGAAAGGCAAGGCAGTTTTGCAACAGCAATTCTACTTGATATTTTTCATGCAGCTTCACTTTATTATTTCACTTATGTTCTCATGGGTGCCTATTGACATCGTGTAGTGCATTTATGTGATATCGGTGTCAAGGTTAACAGATTTGGAAGCTGAAGATGCTCACTTTGAAAGGGAATATTTATCCAAGAAAAATGAACTCTTAATATTCAGGTATGAGCATCTTTTCTTTTCTCATGTCTCGCTTTGCTTTATCTGCTAGCCAAGGCATCTAGATCACGAGGCTCACTGCATGAACAGCTGAAAAATCCATCATATGCATGAGGCATTGTGCTTGCATCTTTCTGCTCAGAGACTATATAGGGCTTAAGTGATTTTGTGTTGTGTAGAAGAGGAAAATTAGAGCGCAAATTGTTTGCCAGATTGCAGAATTTAAGCACATCTCATAATTCAGTATTAAGTGGAAGCAATAGCAATGTGGTGTGTACCAAATTCCACAATATATTACTAGAGCATCTAGTTTACTATTTTAAGGATTCTAGCACTTGCACTGCATACAAATTTTGAGATGTGTGGCGCAACTGCACAACAGTAATGCAAGGCATGTAAAAGAAAGATTACATACCAGGTAGGTTCATCGTCAATCTACAAATGATATGCATTCATCACACTCAAAATAACCTAGCTTAATAGGTTCTGTTGAGCACATTAATGTAATATTATGACAATGAAGATAGGCAGAACCATACATACATGCAAGTTACAACATGGAAACAGATTATTCAGCACAACCGGTCTGCGTCAGCATTTACACCCCTAAGGAAGCAAATCTTCTAATCATATTTACCTACCCTGTTCCCATATCCCTTTAACCCCTTTCCTTCATCCACCTATCTGACGTAGATTCAACCATGAACCCTGGAAGTGAACTCCACAGCCTCACAATTCTCTGAAGAAGTTTTTCCTTCCCTCTGTTCTAAATTCCTTACATTTAAGCGTACATATATGGCCCCCTCATTCTTGACTCTTTAATTACTGGAATCAGTCTGCATCTATCTATTTTGTCCCATCCTTTCATAATTGGTGTTACTCTAAGGAACAGACCCAATTTTAAGTCTTTGTATTTCCTCATACCAGGCAGATATGGTCTCCTACATCATAAAATGTCTGACTGTGGCATTGCAGCAGCTGTTTGGACCTGAAAATAAACTGAAATAAACTAACCACTTACTAACCCTCCCCCCAACCAACTATACCCCTCTCGGGCCACATGGAAGAATGAAGGGATCCTGGTGTACGGAAGGAAGAAAGATGAGCCTAAATAATCTATTCTTCTTCCTCCAAACACTATTTTAATATATCAAGGTAGTGCAATTTAGCAGTGGGAAACCCCCTATACAGTAGTGAGAACACCAGCCATCAGGATGAATCTGGCAGATCCAGAGTTATGAGCTGCAGGTAAAAATGACAATGTACAGTACAGAAGCAGGCCATTCAGCCCAACTGGTCCATGTCAGTGTTTGTGCTTCGCACGAGCCTCCTCCCATCTCTCCATCTAAACCATCAGCATAACCTTTGATCCCTTTCTCACTCATGTGCTTATCTAGTTTCCTCTTAATTGCATCTATGCTATTCTCCTCAACTACCTGCGATAGTGAGTTCCACATTCTAATCACTCTCTGGGTAAAGAAGTTCATCCTGAATTCCTTATTGGGAAATCTTCAAATTTCTGTAGCTTGCTTGTAGTAAATCTTTCAAAGTATTTCCAGATCGTCCATCCTGACACCGGTCCCATTATCCTGGATCTGAATCAACTTCAGCCCACCATCCTTTACAGTGACTTGAATATTTGTAGATATGTTTATTTGATACTTTTTGTTCAATATTTAAACTAAATACATTGGAACTGAAATAATGAAAATGGTTGTTTTAGTTTGATTTTGGTCCCTAGTTTTGGTGTCCTCACAAGTGGAAATATCTTCCCTATGTCTACCCCATCAAATCTTTCAAAACAGAGCACTGAAGACTACAACCGGCAACTGTGAAATGGACACCAGTGCAAATGGATAATGGGTTGTCGCTTTAGGTTGGCACAAGTGTCTGCCCGTTTTATACATGGACGTTTTAAGTGGCAAGGACTGTACAAAGGCCAGCCCCATAAGAAAATGTTGTTACTCCATGAAATGTAGACACTTTGGGCTCAAAATTGGCCAGGAGTTGCTCAGTTTTTTTTTGAGCAACTTGATTTTTCTGAAGTATCCTAAAAATGCACACTTTGCACATTCAATTTGCGCCAGTGTAAGTGAGTTAGTTAGGATTTTTTTAGTTTTGTTTTTTTTCCCAAAAGGGGGCATTACCAGCCACCTATGCCCGTTTTGGCCATTTAGGCCAGATAATAGTTACTCCAAACTAACTCAGGCCAGCGTATGTGGCCACTTGTGAAAACCCTTGCGGAGAGTTAAGAAATCAGCACGGGTAGGTACATCGGAGACCAGCAGAACTTAATGACTTGACTAAAGAATGTGAATAGGATCAAACAGCTATACAGGACATCATGACAAACTTCGCAAAGTTAATTTACTGTACAACAGAAGCATTCATGGAAGCTTAAACTACAAAAATAAAAGTAAAGAGACGAAACATATTTACATAATTTTTCAAAATATCCAAATAAAAAAATAGAAGTCCTACCCTACCTTCATCTTCAGCCAGAAACATTACAGATTATTATAAACACTGACAGCAGCCAGTGACAATCAATCAAACCAAATGAAGATCTAGAATGGGGATTGCTTCTGAATGAATCCTCCCAGCAAGTCCAGATTCCAGTCCCAGGGATCTTCTCTTCGGGATCAGCCTCAGGCCTGGGCTGATGAGTTTGAGGATGATTCTCCTTTTTCAGCAGAGTTTGCTAGGCTGTAACCAGATTTCTTCTCTCCTCCTCTCTTCTTCCACATAACGCCACCAATGACCAGAGCAATCAGGGCGACGGCAGCAATCACAATTCCAACAATCAAACCGAGATTTGTTCCCTTTGGAGATCCTGGAGTCACTCGGAACATCCCGTCCCAGTCTCGGTTCCTCACTCCTGTGTTGGCACTCTGCCCATACTGACAGGAACAGGTGGCTCCATCCTCGGACTCTATCTCAGCCCATCTCATCAGCTGGTAGGTTCCATCGTGGTTGGGCAGGATGCCACAGGATTCCGCGTCTGTGATCGGCTCGCGATTTCTCAGGAGGGTGCTCGTCACAGGTAAAAGCCCGTGACGAGGCAGGAGAGTTGGGTCGGTTTGGCCACTCAGCCTAGGATAGGGCTGGACGCACACAGAAGCTGGGGCGAGGAGCTACTGCGTATGCGCGCACACTCCAACACGCATGTGCAGATGTCCTGGCACTGTTTTCAGCGTGGTACGCTGGCTCCACCCCCAACTCGACTGGCCACGCTGCGCAAAGACCCGGGGGAGGCCGGACAGCGGCCAAAGTTGGGAAGTCATTTTTCCGGTGCGCTTGGAAACGTAGAAAAGCTGCGCAACTCGGGTGAGTGTGCCAAAAATCGCCACGGGCCAATTTTGAACCCATAGAATCTTACAGCACAGGAGGGGCCATTTGACATGTCATGTCTGTGCCGGAACTTTGAAAGAGCTGTCCAATTTAGTGCCACATCTCAGCTTTCTCCCCATAGCCCTGAAAATTAGTCCTCTTCAAGTACAGGTTCAATTGCCTTTGGAAATTTCCTATGGAATCTGCTTCCACCACCCTTTCAGGTAGTGCGTTCCAGATCTTAACAACCAAGGTATTTCTAATATTCCCTCTAGTTCTTTTGCCAATTATTTTAAATCTATGACCTTTACAGTTTCTCCCTACTTGCTCTTTCGAAACCCCTCACTTTTGAATACTCTATTAGGTCTCTCCTAACCTTCTCTGCTCGATGGAGAACAATCCCTGCATCGCCAATCTCTCCACATGGCTGAATTCTCTCATCCCTGATATCTTCCTCGTAAACCTCCTCTGGAACCTCTCCAAAGTCTTGTCAGCCTTTCTAAAGGTGATGCCCAGAATTGTCTTGATTCCAGCTGAGGCCAAACCAATGATTTTTGTAAAGGCTTAGCATTATTTCCTTATTTTTGTATTCAATATCCCCATTTACAAATCCCATGCTTTCTTAACCACCTTATCAACTTGCCTTGCCACCTTCAAATATTTGTGACTATGCACCTCCAGGTCCCTCTGCTCTTTCATTCTGCCCTCAAAATAGTAACATTTTGATTAGACTGCCTTTCCATGTTGTTCGTCCCAAAGTACATCACTTCACACTTTTCCACATTAAATTTCATCTGCCATGTGTCTGCCCATTTCAGCAGTCTAAGTCCTCTTGAAGTCTGCTACTATCCTGCTCACAACTTACTACATTGTCCCATTTTGATTTGTCCGCAAATGTGTTGAAGTCTGTCCAAATATAACAACTTTGAACAAGCTCGTGAAAGGGTTAAACATGACAACCTGTCCATTGAGATCCTTTGAATAGATTTGAGTGTTGATCTTGCTAAAAAAAGAATGAACAGACCTCTTCGGACAAAGGGTAGCTAGCCACCTATCCCTATTACATAGAAACATAGAAAATAGGTGCGGGAGTAGGCCATTCGGCCCTTCGAGCCCGCACCACCATTCAATAAGATCATGAGTGATCATTCACCTCAGTACCCCTTTCCTGCTTTCTCTCCATACCCCTTGATCCCTTTAGCCATAAGGGCCATATCTAACTCCCTCTTCAATATATCCAATGAACTGGCATCAACAACACTCTGTGGCAGGGAATTCCACAGGTTAACAACTCTCAGTGAAGAAGTTTCTCCTCATCTCAGCCCTAAATGGCTTACCCTTAGACTATGTCCCCTGGTTCTGGACTTCCCCAACATCAGGAACATTCTTCCTGCATCTAATCTGTCCAGTCCCGTCAGAATTTTATATGTTTCTATGAGATCCCCTCTCATCCTTCTAAACTCCAGTGAATACACGCCCAGTCGATCCATTCTCTCCTCATATGTCAGTCCTGCCATCTCGCGAATCAGTCTGGTGAACCTTCGCTGCACTCCCTCAATAGCAAAAACGTCCTTCCTCAGATTAAGAGACCAAAACTGAACACAATATTCCAGGTGAGACCTCACCAAGGCCCTGTACAACTGCAGTAAGACCTCCCTGCTCCTATACTCAAATCCGCTAGCTATGAAGGCCAACATACCATTTGCCTTCTTCACCGCCTACTGTACCTGCATGCCAACTTTCAATGACTGATGCATCATGACACCCAGGTCTCTTTGCACCTCCCCTTTTCCTAATCTTACGCCAGTCAGATAATATTCTGCCTTCGTGTTTTTGCCACCAAAGTGGATAACCTCACATTTATCCACATTATACTGCATCTGCCATGCGTTTGCCCACTCACCTAACCTGTCCAAGTCACCCTGCAGCCTCTTAGCGTCCTCCTCACAGCTCACATTGCCACACAGCTTAGTGTCATCTGCAAACTTGGAGATATTACACTCAATTCCTTCATCCAAATCATTGATTTATATTGTAAATAGCTGGGATCCCAGCACTGAGCCCTGCGGCACCCCACGAGTCACTGCCTGCCATTCTGAAAAGGACCAGTTTATCCCGACTCTCTGCTTCCTGTCTGCCAACCAGTTCTCTATCCACATCAGTACATTACCTCCAATAGCACGTGCTTTAATTTTGCACACCAATCTGTTGTGTGGGACCTTGTCAAATGCCTTTTGAAAGTCCAAATACATCACATCCACTGGTTCTCCCTTGTCCACTCTACCAGTTACATCCTCAAAAAATTCTAGAAGATATGTCAAGCATGATTTCCCTTTCAGAAATCCATGCTGACTTGGGCCGATCCCGTCACTGCTTTCCAAATGCGCTGCCATTTCATCTTTAATAATTGATTCCAACATTTTCCCCACTACTGATGTCAGGCCAACCAGTCTATAATTACCCATTTGTGGTGTTACATTAGCTACCCTCCAGTCCATAGGAAATGATCCAGAGTCGATAGACTGTTGGAAAATGATCACCAATGCATCCACTATTTCTAGGGCCACTTTCTTAAGTACTCTGGGATGCAGACTATTGGGCCCCGGGGATTTATCGGCCTTCAATCCCATCAATTTCCCTAACACAATTTCCTGACTAATAAGGGTTTCCTTCAATTCTTCCTTCTCACTAGACCCTCGGTCTCCTAGTATTTCCGGAAGGTTATTTGGGTCTTCCTTCATGAAGATAGAACCAAAGTATTTGTTTAACTGGTCTGCCATTTCTTTGTTCCCCATTATAAATTCACCTGAATTGGACTGCAAGGGTCCTAAGTTTGTCTTCACTAATCTTTTTCTCTTCACATATTTAAAGAAGCTTTTGCAGTCAGTTTTTATGTTCCCAGCAAACTTCTTCTCATACTCTATTTTGCCTCTCCTAATTAAACCCTTTGTCCTCCTCTGCTGTATTATAAAATTCTCCCAGTCCTCAGGTTTGCGGCTTTTTCTGGCCAATTTATATGCCTCTTCCTTGGATTTAACACTATCCTTAATTTCCCTGGTTAGCCATGGTTGAGCCACCTTCCACGTTTTATTTTTACTCCAGACAGGGATGTACAATTAGCTACAAGTTTTCTTGGGATTACATAAATGTACAGGTACTACCAATGGAGTGGCCTCCTCCCTCTGCCTACTGCAGCTAGGTCAAACCTTTCACTGTTACATTACAAGTATTGGGAGTCTTACATGTATAAAAACCTTTGACACAGAATCGCCTGTCAGGAGGTCAGTTTGAGAGATGGAGGCATTTGAATAATGAATAATAATCTTAAACACAAACAATTGCATGCTGTTGTGTTTGACCACTGATGGGTTGGGGCTATTCTGATTAGATGATATGAAATAATACCTCATTGATGCACATTAAACTATAACATCTGGGTGGACTTGGAGTTTTCCCTCATTTGCATGGATGAATAAAACATCCATTCTACCTGTCCAGAGTTCAAATTTATCTTTGTGCCCAGTGAGCCGGAGAATGCAAACATTCCAAATGGTCAGCCTTCACGCTATATTAGGGAAGTAGCCACATGTTCTACTGGCTACAATATTTTCTAGTAGTGAAATCCCATAAACAAACATTAAAACAGAATTTCTAACAAGACTGATCTCCAGTCTATTACATTTAGAATTTTGATATTCAATTTCAGACATGGGAAATAGCATGAGGAATTCCATGAAAATGATATGCGCAAGATCCGAGACAGTTTTGAGCTACAGATCACACTAACTTCATTACTCCCCTCCTTCTCCTCATGGAGGTATCCTGGTCCCAATTGTCCATGACAAGGCAGTGTTTATTGCCAATCCATATTTGCCCAAAAGGCATCAAAAATCAAGCACAGTGTGCGAACTGTGGCTGACTGAAGACCAGATCCTGTAGAGGTGGCAGTTGGGTTTTTAAAATGAGAATCCAAATGTTTCCATGGTCATTTTCTCCTGTTAACCCACAATCAACTAGATTTATTGAATTAAATTTCACAACACGGAGGAATTTGAACACGTTGGCTCTGGGTTGCTAACTCAGTACCAGAGCCACTCGGTTACCCTATCCCTGAGGACATTCTAAAGAAAGTCCTTGAATCGCAGTTGGTTGTGGGATTCAATTACCATTATTGATGGAATTTCAGGTCCTTCCTCTTGGGAAATGGAATTCAAGGAAAGAGAAATAACTGCTATCCTTCCTCAAAGAGCCCACCACATGGCTGGACAAGGCAAGTTGCAAATGAACACAAAAAACACATTCTCCTCTGCTCCTTTTAAAAAAAATAGTAAAAACCTTCACCTTAAGTACAATTTCTATTAAAAGAAACTGTTCTAAATGATACTAATCTGTACTATGTGTCAATTTAAGACTAGTATGTAAACGCATACTTAGTCGAACTGTCTTAATGTTTAAAATAATATTTCTGTAGTTAAACTAGAATTCTAAGTTTTCCTAAAACTCAATTAAATGTAAAAGCACATACAAATCATTCATTTACAGATATTTCAGATAATCTCCATTCCTCCATCTAGTATAACTGGTTAAAAATCATTCACCAAATAAGCCTAGCTGGATTTAAAACTACAAAAAATACAAAATGATTACATTTTAAGCTGTAAAATGAAGCCCAATCCTTTTGAATTACATAACACACTGCCTTTCTGATCACTCAATTAGAAAAAGAACCATTTCATTTATCAATGCATTTCTCAAGATTGTTGCTCAATGATGCACAAAAAAACAATCTTACAATAGTACAATAAAATACTTCAAAACCATTATATGAAGATTATCTTTCTAAGCAAGAACTTGCAATTGTACAGCACTTTTCACGACTCCTCAAAGTGTTTTACAGCCAATGAAGTACATTTGAAACATAGTCACTGTTGTAATGAAGGAAACGTGGTCGCCAATTTGTGCAAAGCAAGGTCCCACAAACAGCCAATTATCTGTTTTTAGTGATGTTGGTTGAGGGATAAATATTGGCCACGAGACCATGGAAACCTCCCTAGCTCTTTGAATAGTGCCAGGATCTTTTACATCCACTAGAGTGCACAGATGGGGCCTTGTTTTAACGTCTCATCCAAAAGACAGCACCTCTGACAGTGCCGCACTCCCTCAGTACTGAAATTCCCACCTAGATTTTGTGCTCAAGTCTCTGGATTGGGACTTAACCCCACAACCTTCTGACTCAGAGACGAGATGTTACCACTGAGCTAGACTGTTAAACACTCCATTAAAAGTTAAGCCTTGTTGGAATAGATATAACTGCGGTTTTAATTATATATGGACTGCTGAACAACTGTTCTGGCCATGAAAAATAAATGTTATATTTGTGGAATGTCAAATTTCTCCTTATGATAGAAAATTACTAGAGTTTTAAAATAGTAAAAAATATATATATATTTTGGAATTTATGAGTTTCTACCTTAATCCCATACGTAAGTCCCAATCTTTATTTCACTCTAATGTTTACAAAGTGAATTGATTCGGTGCCTGGTTTGCTGTCTGCGAGAGTTCTTCAATGTTTAGAAACATAGAAAATAGGTGCAGGAGTCAGCCATTCGGCCCTTCGAGCCTGCACCACCATTCAATAAGATCATGGCTGATCATTCACCTCAGTATCCCTTTTCCTGCTTTCTCTCCATACCCCTTGATCCCTTTAGCCGTAAGGGCCATATCTAACTCCCTCTTGAATATATCTAATGAACTGGCATCAACAACTCTCTGCGGTAGGGAATTCCACAGGTTAACAACTCCGAGTGAAGAAGTTTCTCCTCATCTCAGTCCTAAATGGCCTACCCCGTATCCTAAGACTGCGTCCCCTGGTTCTGGACTTCCCCAACATCGGGAACATTCTTCCCGCATCTAACCTGTCCCGTCCCGTCAGAATCTTGTACGTTTCGATGAGATCCCCTCTCATCCTTCTAAACTCCAGTGAATAAAGTCCCAGTTGATCCAGTCTCTCCTCATATGTCAGTCCAGCCATCTCTGGAATCAGTCTGGTGAACCTTCGCTGCACTCCCTCAATAGCAAGAACGTCCTTCCTCAGATTAGGAGACCAAAACTGAACACAATATTCCAGGTGAGGCCTCACCAAGGCCCTGTACAACTGCAGTAAGACCTCCCTGCTCCTATACTCAAATCCCCTAGCTATGAAGGCCAACATGCCATTTGCCTTCTTCACCACCTGCTGTACCTGCATGCCAACTTTCAATGACTGATGAACCATGACACCCAGGTCTCGTTGCACCTCCCCTTTTCCTAATCTACCGCCATTCAGATAATATTCTGCCTTCGTGTTTTTGCCCCCAAAGTGGCTAAACTCACATTTATCCAATTATACTGCATCTGCCATGGACTTGCCCACTCACCTAACCTGTCCAAATCCCCTGCAGCCTCTTAGCATCCTCCTCACAGCTCACACCGCCACCCAGTTTAGTGTCATCTGCAAACTTAGAGATATTACACTCAATTCCTTCATCCAAATCATTAATGTATATTGTAAAGAGCTGGGGTCCCAGCACCGAGTCCTGCGGCACTCCACTAGTCACTGCCTCCCATTCCGAAAAGGGCCCTTTTATCCCAACTCTCTGCTTCCTGTCCGCCAACCAATTCTCTAACCACGCCAGTATATTACCCCCAATACCATGTGCTTTGATTTTGCACACCAATCTCATGTGGGACCTTTTCAAAGGCCTTTTGAAAGTCCAAATACACCACATTCACTGGTTCTCCCTTGTCCACTCTACTAGTTATATCCTCAAAAAATTCCAGAAGATTTGTCAAGCATGATTTCCCTTTCATAAATCCATGCTGACTTGGACCGATCCTATCACTGCTTTTTCATCCTTAATAATTGATTCCAACATTTTCCCCACTACTGATGTCAGGCTAACTGGTCTATAATTACCCGCCTTCTCTCTACCTCCTTTTTTAAAAAGTGGTGTTACATTAGCTACCCTCCAATCCATAGGAACTGATCCAGAGTCGATAGGCTGTTGGAAAATGATCACCAATGCATCCACTATTTCTAGGGCCACTTCCTTAAGTACTCTGGGATGCAGACAATCAGGCCCCGGGGATTTATTGGCCTTCAATCCCATCAATTTCTCCAACACAATTTCCCGCCTAATAAGGATATCCTTCAGTTCCTCCTTCTCACTAGACCCTTGGTCCCCTAGTACATCCGGAAGGTTATTTGTGTCTTCCTTCGTGAAGACAGAACCAAAGTATTTGTTCAACTGGTCTGCCATTTCTTTGTTCCCCATTATAAATTCACCTGAGTCCGACTGCAAGGGACCTACATTTGTCTTCACTTAGACTGCTTGATGACATCACTGCTGCGCTAGACTACGAATCCCCTTTTGGCAGCACTACAATCCATTTAACATCGAGAAACCTAAAGTTTTCACCACAGAGACCGCAAGATCTTTGTGGGAAACTTTCTTCGAAGTTAGCGGCGATTGCCGTCGCTTACCGCAAATTCCGGGTCAATATGCCATTCTGGTTGTCTTTAATGCTTTGTTAAATTCCACCAATGGAAAGCAATCACCCACCCCACAAAATACTCATTCCACATTATAAAAACAGAAATATTCAAGAGTTTTGGTACATCAATGGTTAATGAGAGAAACATTTGGATTTGTTTCCTCAAACTGATAAGTCCTTGTATATTTCAAGTAATGCCACAAAAGCCTATTATAATTTCAAATTTTATAATTTCATTTCATCCTTTCTCTCCTACTTAATGCACACTCAGGTTTTACGGCTTATGGAAGCAAAAGAAAAGGAAGCAAAAGAAAAAGACAAACTTTTCAGAATTCTAGTTGCACAGATAAAACCTGGCAAATATTCCGGAGGCCAAACTCGGATAATATGACTGAACTTGAGCAGAGCAACAAAAACCTAAATACCACTGATGATGAAAGCTACCACAACTTTAGAATGGTAAGATCCAAGGGATAATCTTTAGGTTCTCAGGAGGATATTGTTGAAACTGGTATTATTGTTAAAAGATCACCTCTTTTAACTGAATTTGAATACAACTGCTAGTATTTTCACTTGCACATATAGGGCCCAAGTTTCAGCCTCAGTTGCTCCTGATTTTTAGGAGCAACTGGTGTAGAACGGAGTATCTTAGAAATTCAAATTCTCGCCATTGCTCCAGTTCGAGTCAGTTAGAACAGTTTCACTTTGGAACAGAATTTTTTTTTCAAAAGGGGGCGTGTCTGGCCACTTACGCCTGTTTTCAAAGTTTTGTCAGTGAAAACTTACTCCAAACTAACTTAGAATGGAGTAAGTGAAGATTTTTGTACGCTCGAAAAAACCTTGTCTATACGTTAGAAAATCAGGCGTAGGTTAAAAATCAGGCGTAGGGAATGGGGGGGGGGGGGGGGTTTAAAAGGGAAGTTTACAAACATTAAACACTTCAGTTTTACAAATAAAGAGCCATCATCAATAATAAATGATAAAACATCAATAAATCAACCAAAAATAAATAAATAAATAAAACATTTTCTATTTACCGACTGCAGCACCGGGAGCCCTCCAACAGTGTGCTGGGATGCCCACCCCCCACTCTATCTCTCTGTCTGTCTGTGTGTGTCTCTCACTCTCTGTCTGTCAGTGTCTGTGTTTCTGACAGCGAGGGGAAGAGAGAAGGGTGGGGGGGGGAAGGAGAAGGGTGGGGGGGGAAGGAGAAGGGTGGGGGGGGAAGGAGAAGGGTGGGGGGGGGAAGGAGAAGGGTGGGGGGGAAGGAGAAGGGTGGGGGGGGAGAAAGGAGAAGGGGGGGGAGAAAGGAGAAGGGGGGGGAGAAAGGAGAAGGGGGGGGGAGAAAGGAGAAGTGGGGGGAGAAAGGAGAAGGGAGGGGGTGGGGAGTAAAGGCTGAACGGGCCGGGCCGAAGACTTCGGGCAGGGCCTGTCCCCAGCACCAGATTTACAGGTAGGTGGCGTTGGGTCGGGTCAGGTCGGGTTCGGGGTCGGGAGCGCGGGTCGGGTTGGGTCCCGGGCGGTTGGGAGCACGGGTCGGGTCGGTGGGGATGGAGGTCGGGTTGGTTCGGGTGGAGGGCGGTCAGGTCAGGTGGGGGGGGGGGGGGTGGGGGAAGAAGCGCGGGTCGGGTCCAGTCCGGGGGATCGGGTCGGGTGCGGTGCGGGGGAAGCGGGAGTCGGGTCGGGGGAAAGGTGGGGGCCGGGAAGCGGGAGTCGAGTCAGGTCGGGAGGAAGCAGGAGCTGGGCGTGGGAGGCAGCCTTATGCACGCAGCCCCAGTGAGGCCATTCGGCCAGGGGCCCACTGTAGCGCGCATGTGCAGAGGTCCCGGCACTGTTTTCAGCGCAGGGACCTAGCTCCGCCCCCTACAGCTTGTGCTGCGCTGCACCAGGCTCAAGAGGACCAGCAGGGAGCCGGAGAATCTGGAAGTTTTTTTTAGGCGCACTTTGTGGCGCGAAAAACGGGCGTCCAGGTCGGGACTGCGCCCTTCTAGGTCACACTTACAATAATTTTTATTGCTTTGTTTGAAGTCCCAATTTCAATACAGAAAGATTTCAACACAGTTTTGAGTGAAATTTTTTTCTCCTCTGCATAAGCAAGTATTCTTCTAGATAATGGTGTACAATTGGTAATTTTCATAACTTGCCAGCAAAGTTAGATCAATTTTTCACAGCTGCCACTGGAACAGAGTGAACAAAATCTTCACAAAACTGCAGTGACCGTAATTTAAACATCTTGGCCCCAAAATTCGTCGTCATACCGCCCGCTTACCGCCTAAAAACATAAGTTTCGTCAAAAAACAGGTACATACTGTCGACAAAAATATCAGTGGCATACTGACCGCCTGCCCATGCAGACCGCTGACATACTGCCGGAACTGCATACTGTCCTGGAGAAGGTGCTTTTAAGTGGATCTTAAGTGGGCGGTATTGTACACAGAGCTGACGGGTTGTTTGATATTACACAGATCTTTATAGTTCTCCACAGTTTGATGTACTTTTAAATGGATTGTAATATTTTCTAGTGTTAGGGAATAATATAAATGGTCTATTAAAGCCTTATTTACTCCTTTATTAATGAACTATAATAAAAATATTAGTCTCTCTCACCCCACAGTCTCTCCCACCCGTGCCCCCAGTCTCTCTCTCTCTCTCTCTCTCTCTTCCCTTCCCCCACAACAGCAATCTCTCCCCCCCACCCCACAGCAATCTCATCCTTCACAGTGACCTCTTTCCCACCCCCACCCCTCCCACAGCACTCTCAGGCCAGCAGTCTCTGGCCTCTTGTCGGTGCCTCTCGGGGGGCACTGCTTGACAGCCACTCGAGCGCACAACTCGGGAGCCGAAGATTCCCCGAGTCACAAGGCCTCCTCCGCCGCACACTGCACTCCGCTCCAGTTACCGCCGAGAAAAGTGGGATGAAATTCACGCCCACTCGACCCAGTGGTACCGGGTGGTAAAAAATGACACACGGCCCAAAAACAGGCGAAACTTGTGTTTCACCAATTTCAGCCCCCTTATCTTGAAAGCTGCTTTGAGCAACACAATTATCACATTGGAACAAAGTGCTAATACTGCCACTTTGACTTGCAAATTGGGGGAATTAAAAACAACCAACGGTACTGAAACTTCGCTCTGTAATGAAGGGGAAAAAACAATGGGTGAATTGAAAATACGACAACAGCTTGTTAATTTCGGTACAATTAGATGGTCAGGGCTATTAGCGAGCTTGGTAAATCAATGTAGGGCACTTAAAAAAAAAAACAAATGAGCTCAGAGGCCTGGGCTCATCAATCCTCACCCAAGAGTTTGGATACTCAGTAAAAAGGTTGCACACCATACCTCATATACCCATACACATGCGTAATGATTTAATTTGCTGAACACTAATCAGGATTGCTACAGACCAATTCTCAGCATTCCTATCAAAATCAGCTGTAAGACTTCTTCACTGATATTTTTGTTAAACGAGTGATTTGATTAGAGGAATCAATTTGGAGGAATGAGGCATGCCTTCTCATTTGTGCCAACAGAACCAGAATTTTAAAAGAGATACTCTTTAAATCTAAAAAACAATATTCTAACCGAGAAGAGGAAGTTGATTTCTATTCTGAAGGGTTCGACCCAAGACATTAAGCTGTCTTTTACTTTTTCAGATGCAAAGTGATCAGCATTTACTGTTTTTGTTTCAGTTTGCATTTTTTTTGCTTTTTACTTGTACTGCACTTACATAATGCCTTGATTTGCAAAATTGTCTCATAAGCACAATACTAATTTTATATCACAGTGTTTTTATTCATGGTAAAATAGAAACATAGAAACAAAGAAAATAGGTGCAGGAGTAGGCCATTCGGCCCTTCGAGCCTGCACCGCCATTCAATGAGTTCATGGCTGAACACGCAACTTCAGTACCCCATTCCTGCTTTCTCGCCATACTCCTTGATCCCCCGAGTAGTAAGGACGACATCCAACTCCTTTTTAAATATATTTAGTGAATTGACCTCAGCAACTTTCTGTGGTAGAGAATTCCACAGGTTCACCACTCTCTGGGTGAAGAAGTTTCTCCTCATCTCGGGCCGAAATGGCTTGCCCCGTTATCTTTAGACTGTGTCCCTGGTTCTGGACTTCCCCAACATTGGGAACATTCTTCCTGCATCTAACCTGTCTAAACCAGTCAGAATTTTAAACATTTCTATGAGATCCCCTCTCATTCTTCTGAACTCCAGTGAATACAAGCCCAGTTCATCTCGACTTTCTTGATATGTCAGTCCCGCCATCCCGAGAATCAGTCTGGTGAACCTTCGCTGCACTCCCTCAATAGCAAGAATATCCTTCCTCAAGTTAGGAGACCAAAACTGTACACAATACTCCAGGTGTGGCCTCACCAAGGCCCACTACAACTGTAGTAACACCTCCCTGCCCCTGTACTCAAATCCCCTCGCTATGAAGGCCAACATGCCATTTGCTTTCTTAACCGCCTGCTGTACCTGCATGCCAACCTTCAATGACTGATGTAGCATGACACCCATGGTCTTTAATAACAGCTTACATTTTTGTAGCATTTCTTGTGTAAAGAAAATGTCAGAGTGCTTCACTGGGTAAAAAAAAGGTCGACACCGACCTGGTGAAAGAAAGACCTGTAAGGAGATAGCATCTTTCATGACTTCAGGGCATCCCAAACCGCTTTACAGCTAATTAAGCACTTAAATTGTAGTCACTATTGTAATGTCGGAAATGAAGTAGCCAATTTGTACTCAGCAAGGTCCCATAACAGCATGAGACATTGAACAGATAACTTTAAAAAAAAAGTGATGTTGGTTGAGGTATATATATTTTCCAGAACATCAGGGAGAACTCCCCTGCTTTTCTTCAAAATAATGTCATTGGATCTTTTACATCCACCAAGGGGGAAGATGGTTTAACATCTCCTCCCGAAAAACAAGACCTTCACAGTGTAGTACTGCCTCAGTGGTGCACTGAAATTTCATATCACAGATAGACTTTGTGCTCAAGTCTCTGGAGTGGGACTTAAATGGACAACCTTCTGACTTGAAGGCAGGAGTGCTACCAACCGAGCCACTGCCAACACTATGAGAAGAAGAAAAAATAATGAGAATATAAGGAACAGTCAAAGATACATTTTTAAGGAGACTTTTGAAGGTAGGGTAGACATGGTGAACAGATTTTGGGAGAGGGAGTTCCAGAGAGCAGGCGCAGTGGCTAGAATGGGCATTGGTAATGGAGGGGTAAGGAACAAAGAAAAAGAAGAAATCTAGCATCAAAGGATGAGAGGGTATGTTTAGGGAGGTACAGCTCGAAGAGATTGCTCAAATAAGGTGGATTGAGGGATTGGAGAAATCTGAAACCAAGGATGAGAACTCTGAAATCAATTCACTCAGGCAAAGAGAGCCAACGGAATTCAATAGGCTTTGGATTGAAGGTAGTGTAGGCCCTTATAGGGAGAGAATGTGAGCCATGGAATTTTGGGTAAAGTTGGAGTTTGTAGAGTGGAGAAATACATCAAATCAAGTGCTTAAAAAAAAATCCATCTTCTATAAAATTATTTCCATCTTTTAAAGTAAAATTGATTAAAACAGTAACATTACATAGCTAAGCAGACTAAGAATTACACTTACAGCTATCAGGATAGTCCTGTCCTCCAAAATATCATTACCACTAGGGGAAAAATGAATGCATCTCTTATTGCCATATGTAAAAGAGAATGTTGGATATAGTGCTGCTTTGACCAGGAACAATGTAATTTACAGTTTGAGGCGCAATGGTCCCGCACTGCCACACCAATGAGACTCTCACAAAGGCTATCTCGATGCATCTGACTCAGGGATTTGAGAACACAAAGCATTGCAAGAAAAGCAACTTAGGTCCATGTTCGTAAACGTGTGGATTTTTCAGACGGCTTGCATCTTTACAATTAAGAGAGTAAATTTAAATTAGTGTGCGAGTCTATTGGTTTTGTTTCTTGATCACCCCCGCCCACAAAAAAAATCTGCCACTTGTGAAGTACCAAAAGCATCAAAACGAACATATGGTCATGTTCAAAGTATACTGGAAAATTTAACAACTAAATCCGCTCAGGTATCACATCAAGTATGTTCCGTATGTAGAGTTTTTTTCCAGGGACTGACGTGAGAAAGAAAAATGTAATTCACGGAACGATCAGATTTATTCAATCGAGCATTATTCTGCACCAAGCTGGAGCAAGTATTTTATTTTTCTTACAAGGCTCCAATGATTATCTAAATTAAAACAAGCTTTAAATCCACTGTCTGACTGAATTAAATCCAATGTTCACTGTGCAATGTGGGGCACTATTGCAGCAAAGGACTCCACAGACAATTTTTGATGCGGTAACAGAGAGGGTTGATGAGGGCAATGCGGTTGACTTGTTGTATATGGACCCCTAAAAGGCATTTAAAGTGCTACATGATCAACTTTGCTGGCAAGCCTAAGCCGAAGGGACTGTGGCAACATGGATACTAAATTAGCTAAGTGACAGGAAACAGAGGATTGTGAATATCGAGGAGGATAGTGAAAGACTTCAAGTGGACATAGACAGGCTGGTGGAATGGGCAGACATATAGCAGATGCAATTTAACGCAGTAAAGTACAAAGTGCTAAATTTTGGTAGGAAGAATGAGGAGAGGCAATATCGACCAAAGGGTACAATTGTGAAGGGGGTGCATGAACACAGAGATCTGGGGGTATGTGTGCACAAATCAGGGCAATCGTGAAAGCGGTTAAAAAAGCATACATGATCCTGGGCTTCATAAATAGAGGCATAGAGTACAAAAGCAAGGAAGTTATGATGAACCTTTACAAAACACTGGTTCAGCCTCGGTTCTTGGCACCGCACTATAGCAAGGATGTGAGGTCCTTAGAGAGGGGGCAGAAAAGATTTGCAAGAATGATTCCAGGGATGAGGGACTTCAGTTACATGGATAGACTGGAGAAGCTGGGTTGTTCTCCTTAGAACAGAGAAGGTTGAGAGGCAATTTGGCAGCGGTGTTCAAAATCATGAAGGATCGAGACAAGAGTAGATAGAGAGAAACTGTTCCCATTGGCATAAGGGTCAAGAACCAGAGGGCACAGATTTAAGGTGATTGGCAGAAGAAGCAAAGGCGACATGAGGAAAACTTTTTAGGCAGCGAGTGGTTATGATCTGGACTGCTCAGCATGAAAGAGTGGCGGAGGCAGATTCAACCGTGGCTTTCAAAAGGGAACTGGATAAGAACCCGAAGGAAAAACTGTGCAGGGCTACAGTGAAAGGGCAGGAGGGTGGGACTAGCTGAAGTGCTCTTGCAGAGAGCCAGCATCGGCTTGACGGGCCAAATGGCCACCTTCCGTGCTATAAACATTCTATGATTCTAATTAGTAGCATAGTATACTTACAACTTGGTCAGTCTAATCAAAGCAGCATGCGTGGGCTTAATTTCTATGTTGAAGCTGACCTGCAACTTGAAACTGTATTTTGATATCATTAGTCATGGCGCTTACTATTCAGAGATCAAGCCAAACAGTAATGTTATCTTTACATCTGTATAATAATTTAGTTACTATACAAATATGGATTTTTGCAGTTTCTAGAACAAACATGTGGAACTATGTAAAAAATTAACAATGTAAAATAAAATTTACACAGGACTGGCTATTTTATACATTTATGGACAAAGTATGTAATGCATGGTCCAGCAGGTGGACATCTTTTCATCTTTAGGGGAACCAGTGGATGTGTGTTTGGATTTCCAGAAGGCATTTGACAAAGTGTCACATAAAAGGTTACTGCACAAGGGGTTGGGGGTAATATATTAGTTAGCCAATCCTCTATCCATGCTAACAGAAAACAGAGTCGGGATAAATGGTTCATTCTCGTTTTGGCAATCAGTAACTAATGGGGTGCTGCAGGGATCAGTGTTGGCACCCCAGCTATTTACAATCTATATTAACTTGGAAGAAGGACCGAGTGTAACGTAGCCAAGTTTGCTGACGATATAAAGATGGGAGGAAAAGCAGTGTGTGAGGAGGACACAAACAATCTGCAAAAGGACAGACAAGCTAAGTGAGTGGGAAAAAAATTGGCAGATGGAGTATAATGTTGGAAAGTGTGAGGTTATGCACTTTGGCAGAAAAAAATCAAAGAGCAAGTTATTATTTAAATGGAGAAAGATTGCAAAGTGCCGCAGTACAGCGGGACCTGGGGGTACTTGTGCATGAAACACAAAAGGATAGTATGCAGGTACAGCAAGTGATCAGGAATGCCAATGGAATCTTGGCCTTTATTGCAAAGGGGATGAAGATTAAAAGCAGGGAAGTCTTGCTACAGTTATACAGGGTATGGGTGAGACCACACCTGGAATACTGCGCGCAGGTTTCCATATTTACCAAAGGATATACTTGCTTTGGAAGCAGTTCAGAGAAGGTTTACTAGGTTGATTCCGGAGATGAGGGGGTTGACTGATGAAGGAAGGTTGAGGAGGTTGGGCCACTACTCATTGGAATTCAGAAGAATCAGAGGTGATCTTATTGAAACGTATAAGATTATGAGGGGGTTTGACAAGGTGGATACAGAGAGGATGTTTCCACTGATGGGGGAAGACTAGAACTAGGGGGCATAATCTTAGAATAAGGGGCCGTCCATTTAAAACGGCGATGAGGAGGAATTTCCTCTGAGGGTTGTAAATCTGTGGGATTCACTGCCTCAGAGCTGCAGGAGCTGGGACATAGAATAAATTTAAGACAAGAGATAGACAGTTTCTTAACCGATAAGGGATTAAGGGGTTATGGGGAGCGGGCAGGGAAGTGGAACCGAGTCCATGATCGGATCAGCCACAATCGTATTAAATGGCGGAGCAGGCTCGAGGGGCCGTATAGCCTACTCCTGCTCCTATTTCTTATGTTTTTATGTTCCATTAAATTGCCCACAAATATTAATAACCACTAAATGTGCAGCAACCAATTTAACATGTTGCATGTTGTCCTTAGCAACTCTGCAGAAATGTATGAAATCCATTTGCATCAATATTTCTCAGCTATGAACTAGGAGACATAGGTAGGACATGACTGAGTTCTCCTTCCTCATAGGAATAACCCTTATTCCATGTAGTTTAGTTAAGAACTGACAACTCACTCACCTCGGATCCAAATCTAACAATGGCAAGGTTGTTTTGACTTTGAATGGACATTAGATGCGCTTAGTTTTGATGTGGTTAGTGTAGAGGCTAAACACAGCTGTGGTGTGAAGCAGAGTGAGACTCTCTCCTTCAGAGAGGCTCCCTCAGAAGTCTCACTCCACCTTGCGCTGCCGGGAAATTGGACCCCAACTGTGGATTCAGCTGCATTTACACTATAACTGCAGTACCAGTGCAAAGTTAAACGTCTTCACACTTGTCAAGTCAATGCACTATTAATAAGTGTTCAGTCTCAAATGAACAATTTTTGGTTACAAATTAGATATTTAGCTGTTGGATCGTCAGTTTTCAAATTTAAGGCTCAGGTCATAAAAAAAATAATTTCCTTAAATAGGTACAGCCAACTCTTCATTTTATTGCTGGTCTTAACATAGGGCCTTACTGTAGAAAATCAGATGGCTTCTAAAACTGTCGATGGTTGATAAGGAAACAAATCCATCTTCCTTAAATAACTGACCCAGAGACATCTCAAGTATCAAAGATAGAGTTTCTATAGGCTATAAATGTAATACTTCACAACTTTATATTTGGAATTTTCATCAAGCATTATCTAGAATTCAAAAGTACTGCTTCCAGTGGCCAACTTTATGGAGCTACAGAAATTAGCCGAGTGAGATTTATTCCTCAGGAGACCAAACTTCCAGTGCACTGAGCAATAAAACTATAGCAATGCAAGAGGCCTGGGAACACAAATTAGAGACCTCGCTGCCACCACCCGTCAATACTTTGCTTCCACTGGTAAATGACTAAATATCAGCTTTTATGATTAAAAAGGACAGATATTCCATTGAATGTCACAAGATGACCAGTCATTTTTTTTTTATTTGCACAGGATGTGAACCTATTAAGTATTGGCAGATTGAAAAGCATGGTATCCAAAATAGTCAAATGTTTGTATTAACAGGAAGGCTGAGGTGGGTGGGGGCAGGTGGAAGAGAGAAAAGAGGAAAGAGTGAACCACCTCACAGTTTCTCAAAAAATTCTACATTGAGCAGACAGGTGATCCACTCTCTTCTGCTGTATGTAACATTTTATACTGGACCATGGTTTTAGTTTTTAATTGTGGAGAAGGAAACACTGAAAAGGACAAAATGCTTCCATTTAGCATTGTGAGCCTTCAAAGTAGAGGTCTTCATGGAAGTTCATAGCTTTGCCATAACTAAATTGGAGCTTGGCGCCTTTAAGCTAGTCCTTTAGTGATCCATGCCATCTTTCACTTGGGAGCTACTGTGTTGCATCTAACCATTTATCTGGGTCTGACAATATTTCCTGTAGAGAATCCACAGTTGACCTCGGGGAAACCTGTTACATAAGAAATAGGAGCAGGAGGAGGTCATGCCATCAAGATGATCTTCTACCTCAACGCCACTTTTCTGCACTGTCCCCATATCCTTTGATTCCCTTAGTGTCCAAAAATCTATCCATCTCCATCTTGAATATAATCATGAACTGGGGTAAAGAATTGCAATGATTCACATTAAATGAAGAAATCTCTCCTCATCTCAGTCTGAAATGACCAAAATGTCCCAGATTTTCCAGCCAGGGGAAACAGCCTCTTAGCATCTGAGCCCCTTAAGAATTTTACATGTTTCAATGAGATTACCTCCAGAGGATATTGACCCATTGTACTCGATCTCTCCTCATAGGACAACCCTCTGTTATTACATCCACTCAAATCTTACGAATGATTATGCCATAATGGAGATTTTAAAAAAGGAGGCATGCAGAAACATTCCCCACCAGAGAACTGGCAGATCATGTGGAACTGCTGTCTCATTTCACAATGTGCAACCGAACTCCAGTAATCTGAGCAGGAATATGGTCATAAGTTGCACTTCTGGATAGCTCCATGTAAAAAAAATCAAATTGATTTTCTGAGCAAATGGTCCATTCTTGTAGCTAGATTCCCTCTCTCCCAAGATAATCAGTCATACACCCCTTGGTAGATTGATCAATGCACAGAATTCAACCTCATTCAAGATTAGGTTCAGATACAAAATAGTATTCTAGCATCACTGTATAATAGACCAACACAAATATATATACACAAGGGGGAGTATGGGTTAATGACCTAATGTTTTTTTTTGGTTGGGGGGGGGGGGGGGGGTATGGTTTTCCTAAAGGGACACTGTTCCTCAATTTGCTCATGCACTCCCCCATGCGCTGTCACATGGTATAATTGTAAGATTCTGTTTTAATGTGGAGGTTGGACTGATGGGAAAAACAGTGTTCTGTAGAATGTTGGCCCCTGTTCAATAATTGGAAATGGATTGAAAGGATGAAAACAATTTGATCAAAGCAGTGCAGCCAGAGGTAAGAAATCAGAAGCTATTCAAGTGATACAATTCCAGTTAAGATGCAATAGGCAAGGCAATATTCTCAAGTACAGTACTTAAAGGTTTACTGTGTGAACTACATAAACATTTTACTCAACAGTGTAGGGGTCTAGACAGAGTAGATAGAAAGAAACTGGTCCATTGGTGCAGGGCCAAAAGCAAACTGATCCAAATGGACTTATAGTTATGTTTGTTAATGTTCATTGCATTACATATATGATTCTGTTATGAAAACATAGGCCAGTATATTCAACAACAAAAGCATATATTCTCTGTCAAGTAGGTATATATTCTGGTTCTGGTAACATTGCAATACTAGATTCCGATACATATCTGCAAATTTTTCAATAACGTGAAATAAAACAGGCTAATACATATTCTGTTCTGTATATAGGTACTTCTGTATATAGGTATAAATAAGTGAATCTAGCCTGTATAAGTATATATCCTGTAGATACTTTACAAGATAACATTGCGAGATTTACTATATGCAAATTTCTAGTGATTTTTTTTCCTACATTTATTTGGTGGGCCAGAGGCTGCAGCCCCAACCACCCCATGGTTAATCCGCCACTGCAATGGCGGAATGGCCAAGAACTAGAGGACACAGATTTTAGGCGATTGGCAGAAGAACCAAAGGTGGCATGAGGAAAAACTTTTTTATGCAGCAAGAGGTTAGGACCTGAAATGCATTGCCTGAAAGGATGGTGGAGGCAGACTCAATCATGGCTTTCAAAAGGAAATTGGTTAAGTACCTTGCAATAACTCAATAGGCTTAGTATTGTGAACTCAATCAGGTGCGAGCTGAGTCTACTTTATTAGCTCTAAGTGAGGATTAAACATGGAGGCTTTCTTTATATACAAGGGCTGCACTTGTGTGCTTGTGGCCCAATGACCTCAGACGGTCGCTTCCCCTGGTGGCAGGTAAACCCAGGCATACATACATTACATACCTGAAGGGAACCAAATGTGCAGGGATACAGAGAAAGGGTGGGAGAGTGGGATTAGCTGAAGTGCATTTGCAGAGAGCCTGCACAGGCTCAACAAGCCAAATAGCCTCCTTCTGTGCTGTAACCATTCCATGATTATTGTGCACACTGCTTCATCTGAAGTAAATTGATAAGATTTCTTTCAATGTCACCTCTATTAGTTCCAGGGAAAAATACTATCAAACCTTCAATACTATTCATGAAATTCAATTAAGATAATAAACTTGGAAAAAAAAATCAAGTTTCAGCATCAATTTTAAAATCATGTAGCTTAAAAAAAAACGTATCTGCATTTTTGTTTGCAGTTGAATATCTGTCCTGACCAAAGAATGCCTAGTTTTACAATGGACATAGAAAGAACTGAGCAAGGTGACCAAATATTGAGATCACAAAACCAGTGCTTCCTGCGGAGCAGAGAGAGAACTCGTTTTTTTTTTGCATTGGGTTCTAGCAAGTATCAAGAAGAAAAACTTATTCAAAACAAAAATAATTTGTTTAAATTTTAAAAAGGGAGTATTTCATAGAAACATAGAAACATAGAAAATAGGTGCAGGAGCAGGCCATTCAGCCCTTCTAGCCTGCACCGCCATTCAATGAGTTCATGGCTGAACATGAAACTTCAGTACCCACTTCCTGCTTTCACGCCATACCCCTTGATCCCCCGAGTAGTAAGGACTTCATCTAACTCCCTTTTGAATATATTTAGTGAATTGGCCTCAACTACTTCCTGTGGTAGAGAATTCCACAGGTTCACCACTCTCTGGGTGAAGAAGTTTCTCCTTATCTCGGTCCTAAATGGCTTACCCCTTAAACATTAGACTGTGACCCCTGGTTCTGGACTTCCCCAACATTGGGAACATTCTTCCTGCATCCAACCTGTCCAAACCCGTCAGAATTTTAAACGTTTCTATGAGGTCCCCTCTCACTCTTCTGAACTCCAGTGAATACAAGCCCAGTTGATCCAGTCTTTCTTGATAGGTCAGTCCCACCATCCCGGGAATCAGTCTGGTGAATCTTCACTGCACTCCCTCAATAGCAAGTATGTCCTTCCTCAAGTTAGGAGACCAAAACTGTACACAATACTCCAGGTGTGGCCTCACCAAGGCCCTGTACAACTGTAGCAACACCTCCCTGCCCCTGTACTCAAATCCCCTCGCTATGAAGGCCAACATGCCATTTGCTTTCTTAACCGCCTGCTGTACCTGCATGCCAACCTTCAATGACTGATGTACCATGACACCCAGGTCTCGTTGCACCTTCCCTTTTCCTAATCTGTCACCATTCAGATAATAGTCTGTCTCTCTGTTTTTACCACCAAAGTGGATAACCTCACATTTATCCACATTATACTTCATCTGCCACGCATTTGCCCACTCACCTAACCTATCCAAGTCACTCTGTAGCCTCATAGCATCCTCCTCGCAGCTCACACTGCCACCCAACTTAGTGTCATCCGCAAATTTGGAGATACTACATTTAATCCCCTTGTCTAAATCATTAATGTACAATGTAAACAGCTGGGGCCCCAGCACAGAACCCTGCGGTACCCCACTAGTCACTGCCTGCCATTCCGAAAAGTACACATTTAATCCTATAGCAATACTATGACTTTGAAGCCACAGGTTTATTTTTATTCCAGGAAATTTTGTTTTTCTAACAGATATATTGCTTTAATTTATTTTAATTTTAAGTCGGTCACAATAGATACTGCTCTCCACCAGTCCCACAGAGGATTGATCTTCCAACCTGCCTAATGCAGAACTGGAAGGACAGACAGACACCATGGAATTTCAGGATTTCTCCTAGTATTTGGAAGGTTTTTTTCCCCCCCCACAAAAACAGAAAAATGGTGGCCTTGCCCATCATGTACAAAGGGGTTCCTATTCCCAATAGACAGGGTCACTGATTTGCAGAGATTGAATAAATCAAATTCCATTTTTATTACAAAAGATATCAGGAGTTTTTAAACCAGTGTTTATAGTCTACAGAAAACCAAGTTTTACTACCGAACATGGAAGTGTGCCAAGATTAGGGAAGCCGACAGTGTTAGTTCACTGATATACACTTGCAGGATGAATTCTATATTCAAATGTTAAAGATTAGCATTTTTGCATTCAACACTGTAGCGAATCCTCCCATTATAGATGTAAAACTGCAACAGCACTTGCGTTCAGTGAAAAAAGTAAAGCGTAGGTAGATTTTAACAAGGACTTCCATGCAATTTAAATGTCAACTTCTCATCAATCTTAGGCATTGATTGAAGAGAAGTGCTGATTTTATACTTGGTCCATCTTGGGTGTTCTAACATATAATGAACTAAAATCTGCCAAGACATTTGTCTCCATCAGCATCCCATACAATTTCAGTGCATTCATCCCCATACTTCCCATCTGTTAATATGATCTATAGTAGCTCTTCTTGTGCCTGACTGTCACCTGCATCCGAATAAGTCGGCTTACAGTTCCATCAGCCAATTAATCAACTGAGTGCTGCAATGTAAGTTTTTAATCATTTGTCATCACTGAAGAGAACTTCAGTCCGTATACAGTTCCTTGTGGCACCCTTAATTGCATCAGGAATAATAATGAAATTGTAGTTTGGTTCTGTTTTTAAACAATCATTCTGGCAAATAGTAATGAACTTCGTGATTTCCTCTTTAGAATTTTATGCGGGACAACAGGAGATTGATCCACAAGACTGGAAGGTGTATTGGGGATGGAAGGAAAGTGGGTATAGCCAAGAGCTAATGCAATGTGGATTGCAAATTGGTTGAATCAGAAAGCAAAGAGTACCTGTAAATAGAGCTGCATCAGTTTGGAAGAAAGTGACGAATGTGGGCCTGGCCAGCCTCCCACATTCTACTCTCTGTAAACTTGAGGTCATCTAAAGCTCTGTTGCCCGTATCCTAACTCACATTAAGTCCCGTACACCCATCACCCGTGCTCACTGACCTACATTGGATCTCGGTTAAGCAATGCCTCTCTTAAAATTCTCATCCTTGTTTTCAAATCCCTCCATGGCTTTTCCCCTCCTCCAGACCTACAACCCTCAGTTATTTGCATTCCTCCAATTCCAGTCTCTTGCACATTGGATTTTAATCACTCCGCCATTGGCGGCCATGCCTTCAACTCCCAATGCCCTAAGCCCTTAACCTCTCTACCCCTTTAAGATGCTCCTTAAAACCTACCTCTTTGACCTTAATATCTCATGTGGCTCATATTTGATAATGCTCCTTTTAAGCACCTTAGAACATTTTACTATGATAAAAATGCTGTATAAATACAAGTTGTTGTTGTAGAATCACTCCAGGATATTGCTACAGGTATTTATATATACACACATCCAAAAATGATTTGGAAGTAATAACAGAAACAATGTCAAGTTTGCTGATGAAATTAAGCTAGAGGACAGGGAACACACACCTGAGCTATAAAAGAGAGGCTACAGAAATTATGAATGTTTACATTTGAGAAAGCTCCGAGATCTTATTGAAATATTCAAGATGCTAAGGGGTTGAGACAAAATTGTACCTAATAATGTGTTTGACCGAGTCACAAATACCATGAAAATAACCTGAAGATTTCAGATTTCATAAATTTACACAAGAGGGTAGTTGTGTTGGAAATTAAAGAGAAAATGGGCTGGCTCCTTCATAATGAACAATCTCCTATTAAAGGATCCTCTCAGAATGAGTGATCATAGCATGATTGAGGATGAGAAAGTTGGATCTCTAACCAGCGTACTAAGCTTAAATAAACGAGACTATGCAGGTATGAGGGCAGAGTTGGGTAAAGTGGACTGGAAAAATAGATTAAAGTGGAGGACGGTTGAGGAACACTGGTGTACATTTAAAGGAGATATTTCACAACTCTCAAGAAAAATAGATTCCAGTGAGGAGGAAAGGGTACAAGAGAAAAGATAGCCATCCGTGGCTAACTAAAGAAATAAAGGTATACAATTAAAAACAAGGGCATACAAAGTGGCCAAAACTAGTGGGAGGACAGAAATCTGGGAAGCTTTTAAAAACCAGCAAAGAACGACTAAAAAAATGATTAAGAAAGAGAAGATAGACTATGAAAGTAAACTAGCGCAAAATATAAAAACAGATAGCAAAAGTTTCTATAGGTATATAAAAAGGAAAAGGGTGGCCTTTAGAGGACGAGACCAGGGAAAATGGAGATGGCAGAAACTCTGAACAAATATTTTGTATCAGTCTTTACGGTAGAAGACACTAAATATTCCGACAGTGGATAGTCTAGGGGCTATTGCCGGGGGGAAAGAGAAACTTAACACAATCACAATCACTAAGCAGGTGGTACTCAGTAAGATAATGGGACTCAAGGCAAATAAATCCTCTGGACCTGATGGCTTGCATCCTAAGATCTTAAGAGAAGTCGCAGCAGGGATTGTGGATGCACTGGTTGTAATTTACCAAAATTTTCTGGATTCTGGGGAGTTCCCAGCAGATTTGAAAACTGCAAATGTAATGCCGCTATTTAAAAAAGCAGGCAGACAAAAAGCAGTAAACTATAGACCAGTTAGCCTAACATCTGTGGTTGGGCAAATGTTGGAGTCCATTATTAAAGAAGCAGTAGCAGGACATTGGAAAAAGCATAATCCAATCATGCAAAGTCAGCATGGTTTTATGAAAGGGAAATCATGTTTGACAAATTTGCTGGAGTTCTTTGAGAATGTAATGAACAGGGTGGATAAAGGGGAACCAGTGGATGTGGTGCAGTTGGACATCCGGAAGGCACTTGACAAGCTGCCACATAAAATGTTACTGCACAAGATAAAAGTTCATGCGGTTGGGGGTAATATATTAGCATGGATAGAGGATTGGCGAACAGATTCGGGATAAATGGTTCATTCCCTGGTTGCCAACCAGTAACTCATGGGGTGCCGCAGGGATCAGTGCTGGGACCCCAACTATTTACAATCTATATTAACGACTTGGAAGAAGGGACTGAGTGTAACGTAGCCAAGTTTTCTGGCGATACAAAGATGGAGGAAAAGCAGTGTGTGAGGAGGACACAAAAAATCTGCAATAGGACATAGACAGGCTAAGTGAGTGGGCAAAAATTTGGCAGGTGGAGTATAATGTTGGAAAATGTGAGGTCATGCACTTTGACAGAAAAAAAATCAAAGAGCAAGTTATCATTTAAATGGAGAAAGATTACAAAGTGCCACAGTACAGCAGGACCTGGGGATACTTGGACATGAAACACAATGCAGGTACAGCAAGTGATCAGGAAGGCCAATGGTATCTTGGCCTTTATTGCAAAGGGGATAGAGTATAAAAGCAGGAGAGTCTTGCCACAGTTGTACAGGGTATTGATGAGGTCCTGGCGTGCAGTTTTGGTTTCCATATTTTGGAGGCAGTTCAGAGAAGGTTCACTCGGTTGATTCCGGGGATGAGGGGGTTGACTTATGAGGAAAGGTTGAGTAGGTTGGGCCTCTACTCATTGGAATTCAGAAGAATGAGAGGTGATCTTATCGAAACGTATAAGATTATGAGGGGGCTTGACAAGGTGGATGCAGAGAGGATGTTTCCAATGATGGGGGAGACTAGAACTCGAGGGCACGATCTTAGAATAAAGGGGCTGCCCATTTAAAACAGAGACGAGGAGAAATTTATTTTCTCAGAGGGTTGTAAATCTGTGGAATTCGCTGCCTCAGAGAGCTGTGGAAGCTGGGACATTGAATAAATTTAAGACAGAAATAGACAGTTTCTTAAACGATAAGGGGTTATGGGGAGCTCAGTCCATGATGAGATCAGCCATGATCTTCTTATTGAATGGCGGAGCAGGCTCAAGGGGCCGTATTCCTTATGTTTTTATGTTCTTATAAGGGAAATGACTGAGGTATACGGCACATGCATACTTTCCGTATTTGGATCAGCCGGAATTTCTTTTTTTATTTGCTCTCAATGTCTGTAGAGCCAGCAAGGCTGTATACATTGCCTATCCCTAGTTGCCATGTAGCGATAATTGTACAGTTAATTGGCTTGCTGGATTACTTCAGGGAGCATTCAGAGTCAACCACAATGTGGACTAGAATCACATGCAGAAAAGGGTGACAAAGAGCCTATTATTGCCTCATGCTTATTTTATGTACAAGTTTGGACTTGCTCGGTGTCACAATTATTCAATAAAAATGTTATTTAAAGCAAAATTTTCTAAAGTAGTCTTCGGCTTAACAATTACAATTTTTTCCTCAGACTTGTAAGATTACAGCTGCCATCAGTTGTTTACAATCTTAATTAATTATCATCTGGGATATTAGAGAGAATTTCAGTTACAATGTCTTAAGATTTCTTCATCCTTTCTGTCCTGTATGACACTGGATGCTGATAAAGTACCATCAACCAACAGTTGCATGGTTTTTGTCACTTTTACATAATTCAATTTTACAGACAATACTTTCATCCAATTGTTAAAAATAATTCCACACGTAGAGCAGCTCCTCCTTGGAGTTTCCTTACGGGCTCTGTTGCTGAATTTTGAATGAATTAGATCCATCAACCTCTGTCAAAATTTTCAAATTATGAAACAACGATCTGTTAAGTTATACATGTGACTATTTCAACAGGTTATCAACCACCCTATCTGATAGCCCCTCCGGAGAATATGTTTCTTTAAACACTAGCAACAATTCAGAACAAAATCATGAACATTTCCAACAGGAAAAATTTTGCTGGCTAGGTGACTAAAAATAATTGAAATGAAACCTACTTATCTTCAAGCCGCAAGGGTAAAATATTAGCTGAATCTCATTTAGCATTGAATTGAACCATATTCTGCAAATTAAGGTCATAAGGTCTGAGTTTTATTACTTCATTCCCAACTAACCCCCAGACACAAGTGTTAGGTCAAAGTGCATGCAACCAGTAGTTATTACAATATTTAGAATACAAAACATTAATTCAGGCATCTATCAGACAAACTTGAATGTGTGATTTGTTTATGGCACATTACATTGATTTTTGTAACAGTTTATTTAACAACACCTCTATTAATTGCGCTAGATAATTTCAAGATGGCGATTAGTTCATTTGTTTTAATAATCACCATTCCTATCATTTCAATTTCCAATATTGTTTCAAATGGAATGATTTCCTGTTGAAGAATCAGATTTAAAAAAACATTTCTGCATAGATTTAGAGAACTTTAGAGCAATGGCTAAGGTATGGCAGATGACTTTTTCAAGAAATGTTGATAAATAAATGGAAATTCACCCTAGAAAATGTTGAAGAAATATCCATCAGTAAAAGGATGTCAAAGAAAATGAGATGATTCAGGCATAAATATTAAACATTTACTGAAAATGCTTAAATCAATTTGAGACTGCTTGTTGCAGCAAGACTGCTCATATACTGAAATGCATCTCTGCTGCATTTTACCACGTCAAGGGGGGGGGGGGGGGGGAAGGGGGGGTGTTCAGGTGAGCGGAAATTTAAAAAGTCAAAAAGCAATGAGAAGGCAAGAGAGCAGGGTAGCACTGGGGGAAATGATAACCAGAGCATGAAAGGAAGCTTATGTATAAACATAAGAGTGTATCAGAAAATGGGGTCAAAGCAGGGGAAAATGGTAAAAAAAAATTAAAAGTTCTTTATCTGAATGCACGCAGCATTCGTAACAAAATAAGTGAGTTGATGAGTTGACGGCACAAATAGATATAAATAGGTATGATCATATAGCCATTACAGAGTCATGGTTGTAAGGTGACCAAGGCTGGGAACTAAATATTCAGGGATATGTGACAATTCGGAAGGATAGACAGAATGGAAGAGGAGATGGGGTAGCTCTGTTAATAAAGAATGAGATCAGTGCAGCAGTGAGAAATGATATTGGCTCAGAAGATCAAGATGTAGAATCAGTTTGAGTGGAGATAAGGAATAATAAGGGGAAGAAGTCACTGATGGGCATAGTCTATCGGCTCCCTAACAGTAGATACACTGTTGGACGGAGTATAAATCAAGAAATAATGGAGGTTTGTAAGAAAGGAACAGCAATAATAACGGGTGATTTTAATCTTCATATTGATTGGACATTAATTCATATTGGTAGCCTTGAGGAAGAGTTCATAGTGTGTATCCGGGATAGTTTCCTTGAACAGTATGTTGCGGAACCAACCAGGGAGCAGGCTCTCTTAGATCTGGTACTGTGTAATGAGACCGGATTAATAAATGATCTGCTAGTAAAGGATCCTCTAGGAAAGAGTGATCATAGCATGGTTGAACTTCAAACTCAGTTGGAGGTTGAGACAGTGTCCTAAGCTTAAATAAAGGAGACGACAAAGGTATAAAGTGTGGAAATGTATTTTTTATCTAAGCTGATACCACACGGTATTTATGTGCCCGTTGCAATATATATAACAAAATGGAGTCCTGGTCCTTCCAGAACTTTCTGCATAAAAGCAGTCGGCTTGCATAAACAGCTAAACCTGGTTTGAGATGGCTGATGGCCATCAGTCATGCTGAGACAAGTACCCCCCCCCCCCCCATGGTGCTCTCCTATTGTCTATACGACACTAGTTCCATGCCACCCCACCCTTTTCGAAGTACTCAAACCACCAGCCATTATCTCTTGTAGAGACCTCATCCATTTGATGCAAAAAGATAACTGACTAGGAAACTGGCCAATCCTGACACAATGCAAGACAGGTAATAGCTCAATACCACACTCTCATGGAGTAATGGCCGGCTGGCCAGCTAATAACCCTGACAAAAGGAAATATCTGGAAACCATGTCAGGACAAGGATGTAGTAATTAACTCTTTATCTGTATTCACTGACTGCGAGATAGAGCCAATACACAGGGCGAGGCCATAACTTGGGTTTTACTGTATAAATATCTCGTGAAACTGTACCATTTCGGAGGTGTTCACTTAGCCATTGACTGAGTGTGACCTGCTCCTTGCTAGCAAGTAAATTAAATAAACTTCTGCCGGAGCTGAAAGTGTCGGAGTCATTTTTTTCGGAGGTCGAGATTTCGACAAAAGGCAGAGTTGGCTAAAGTGGACTGGGAAAATAGATTAAAGTGCAAGACGGTTGATGAGCAATGGCAGACATTTAAAAAGAGATATTTCATATCTCAACAAAAATATATTCCAATGAGAAGGAAAGACTTTAAGGGAGGAGGGACATCCACCCTCTCTTTCCAATTGGTCAATGGCAGCAAAGTCAAAGTGTGCAGCACCCTTCAGTATGTAGACTATGGCCAGTCATCTTAAAAGGATTTTGAAGGATGCATTTTCCGCTCAAAAAAATAACTCATGGAGTGCACTGAACAGTAATCTCCAGAGATATAGGATACAGAGGTGGCACATAGTAAGAATGCATTATAGCATAATAATTAAAAGCACATTTACTGGTATTAAGACACATGGAAGCACCGGATAATAGGGTCAATGTCTTCCTCAGGGCATCCCAAAGCACTTCACAGCCAATAAGTTACTTTTTGAAGGGTAGTCATTGTTGTATAGGCAAATTCAGAGGCCAATTTGCACACAGCAACATCCCACAAACACCAATGAGATAAAATGACCAGATAATCTGTTTCTGTAATATATTGAAATACAGATACTGGCCAGAACACTGGGAAAGCTCCCTGATCTTCAAATAATGTCATAGGATCTTTAATAATGCCTCATGTCCAGATCGATGGAGAGGAATAGCTGAATTGTAGGAATCAACATCTAGCTTTGGGACCTCTGTAAAAAGAAGCTTCACTTCATCACTAATTTGGAGGTGTTCGCTGGACAAGCTAAGTTATTTAGGAGGGACGGCCTCCTTCTTAACTTCTTGGGAGCTAAAAGGCTGGCAGAAGGTGTTGAGCATGCTTTCAGAAAGCATTTAAACTAATTCAATTAGGAGATAGTGTAGATAAGTTCAAAGTTAGCCTTACCGTACATAATAATTACAAAGATGATGATGTATGAAGATGAGCCAGATAGGAAGCAAACAAGAATTAATAACTAAGAAATTAGCTGGGAGACCTTTAAATTGCTTCCATGTAAATGCAAGGAGTGTGAGAAGCAAATTATTAGAATAGCATCCTATGCTGTGGTGGAGAATTTAGACGTATTGTATATTTCTGAGACATGGCTAGATGATAACAATGGCAAGAAATTCACCTAAAGGGCCACAAGGGTTTCAGATTGGATAGGATAGGTTTATCAGTGAGAATCTAACAGCTAGAGAGAGACTTGATATTGCCTCATCAGGCTCAGTTGAAGTTATCTGGGTTCAAGTTGACCAAGCTCACGGGCAGGGATTAATTATCGGCAATCGGTCCCCAGGTCAGACACTTGAACATGGTGAGTTATTATGAAACAGATCACTGATGCTTTTAATATAAAATACCACCTTTGTCGAGTAGGTGATATTGGCAAAAGAGCCAGAGGGAAAAAAAATGATGCAATGAGTGGTTAGGATTCGGAATGCAGCAGTACCTGATAGAGTGATGGATACAGATTCAATAGTAGTTTTCAAAAAAAGGGAACTGGATAAATATTTGAAGGAGAAAAAATTGCAGGGATATGGGGAAAGAGTGTGCGAGTGGGACTAACTGGATTGCTCCTCAAAAGAGCTGGGGCAGACTCGATGGGCCGAACAGCCTCCTTCTGTGCTGTAATATTCTATGTACAGCCACCTAAGAACTCATGCTAAGAGTGGAAGTAAGTCTTCCTCGATTCCGAGGGACTGCCTATGATGATGACTATTCTATGATTCTATGTGCTCGCATCCTACAATAGGGAAGGACTTCTGACTGTGGGAAAAGTACCAGCATTAAGGTAAGCTGGCATTTCCAGTAATAATCAAAAATTATACAACTGCGAAAACATTTCCACCTCTGTCACAAAAGTTTCTGGATTTTGTCGCAGACCCAAATTTCCCTTTCCTCTCCCCCAAGAGAAGCTACAACTTCACCTTTTTACAGAGCAGTCCTGAGCTGGAGTGCAAGTTAGAGACACTCTGAAACATAAGGGAAGGGAAGGAATTCTTGGGTAGTTTTATCCAGAATACAGTCACACCCCAGAGAACAGCACAGGTTCAGGAAAGGGAGGGTGTGACTGTTAGGGAGCTGGGTAGCAGGGACTTAGGAGAGGTCGAGAAGGAGGTCTCGCAGACACTGGTACTGTCCAACAAGTATGAAGCATTCACTACCCGTGAGGACAAGGAGAAAGATTGCAGGGAGGACAGCCACAATGCAGACCAAGGCACCGTGGCTCAAAAGACTATCCAAGGAGTTGGGGGGGGGGGGGGGGGCGCGGGTGGGGCCGAAGGTAGAAAAGAATAGAAATGTGGTCATGATAAGGGATTCTATAATTACAGGCAGCAGATTCTATAATCTGCAGCCAAGAACGAAAATCCGAAAGGGTGTGTTGCTTACCCGTTGCCAGAGTAAGGGCTATCTCATGGCGGCTGGAGAGAAATTTGAAAGGGTCCATGTCGGAACAAACCACAGAGATAGGAACAAGGAGGAGTTCCTGCTGAAGGTGTATCAGGAGTTAGAAAACAAATTAAAAAGCAGGAGCTCAAGGGTAATAAACTCTGAATTACTGCCCGAGCCACGTGCAAATTGGCATAGAATCCATCAGTTCAAGGGAAGATCAAGGGTTGGTTTGGGAAAGAGGGGTCTCTTTTCATGGGACACTGGGACAGGAAGGAGCCGTACCGATGGGACGGACTCCACCTGAACCGCAATGGGTCCCCTGTCCTAACGGAAAGGGTAAATAGGGAGGTGGCAAAGGCTTTAAACTAGTCAATGGGAGGAGGCGTCTACAAGAAAGGAAACCAGCCTAAATCTAAACAAAACCGGAACGGAGAGCATAGAAAATAATAAAGAAAGGGCATTGATGGCTAGGTAATAGAGTTATAGAACAGGAATGTAAAAATATGGTTAAAAATAAAGCGGGAGGAACTGCTATTAAAAATGAGTTAACTAACTGTATAGCAATGCACAGTGTCCATAATAAAAAAAGGGAGCTGAAGGCAATAATACGTTGCAAGGAACCATAGTAGGGATTACTGAGACATGGCTACAGAAAAATCAGGACTGGGAATTAAACATTGCATATTAAACGTATAACATATTCAGAAAAGATAGAGAGGGGGAAAGGGAAGGTCGAATAGCTGTACCTTTTAGGGATAACATAAGCAGCAGTTGAAAAAAATAATGCAGCTATCTGCAAGACATAAAATAGAATCCATGTGGAGAGATAAAAGATAATAAAGGATCAATCACACTAATATCGGTAGTCTGCAGACCACCTTATAATCGAACGGAGGTGGAGGAAGAAATATGCGAACAAATTAGGGAAATTAAATTTAAAAATAGAATAATGATAATGGGGGATTTCAACGGCCCCAATACTAATTGGACAGAAGAATTGGTAAGGGGGATGAGGGAATGGAGTTTCTACAATGTGTACAGGATTCCTTTCTAACCCAATACAGGTGCGACCTTCCAAATCTGCAGTTCCAAACTCCGGAATGTTCAGACATCCGGACATCTCTCAGATCGGCGGAGGCGTCGTACGAAATCCGTAAAAATGTTCCGAAATCCGGATATTTTTTTCACAACAGTAAATAAGGCCCCTCCCGCCACCCCCACATGCACAGTCACACACACCAAAAAATGTTTTGCAAAAAACAAAAAATAGAAAATCACAAAACATTCACAAGACACTTAACTATTGAATCGCTGCAAAAGAATTTAAAAATAAAAACTTTAACTTACCTTTTTTTGCAGGTCTTCATACCTACTGCTGTCCCAAGGGCTGCAATGCAGGTTTTGCCCGGGCATTTTCTTTCTTACTAACTACGGGTCACCATTGAGCCAAATAGATTTCCGGATTCGGGACGTCAGATTTCGTCTCTGAAATCCAGAAATACCCAAACCTTGGCCCAGGGGTTTCCGGATTCAAGACGACGGAAATATGTTCCAAAATCCGGAACGGCTTCGGTCCCGAAGTTTCTGGATTTGGGAGGTTACACCTGTAAGAAGCCCAAGGGAGGATTCACTATTGTATCAAGTAATGGGGAAATTAACTAGAGCAGATAATAGAAGTCAAAGTAGGGGAACAGCTAGACAATGGTGACCATCATATTATGCTTTAAGATAATAATTGAGAAGGACATAAGTATGACAAAGACCAGGGTAATAGATTAGAGAAAAGAGGATTTTGTGGGGCTGAGAATAGAACTTGAGAAAATAAAATTAACAATATAGGCAAACAATGATGTAGAATAGCAATGGGAGACATTTAAAATGGTGTTTAACAGAGTCCAGGAAAAATATATTCCGCAAAAAAAAACAAGAACAAGCTAAACACTAATGAGGCACCATGGATGAATAAAGACACAGAAAAATTGAGGGCAAGGAAAGAGGCAGAGACTAAGTACACGGATAGCAGGGGAGAGAGCATGATAAGGGAGAATACAAAGAGATTAAGACAGAAGTCCAGAAACAATTAGGAAGGCAAAAAGGAACTTTGAAATTAAATTATCAAGGAACATAAAACAAAGAGAAGGAGGAGCTGAAGGATATCCTTATTAGGCAGAAAATTGTATTGGGGAAATTGATGGGATTGAAGGCCGATAAATCCCCGGGGCCTGATTGTCTGCATCCCAGAGTTACTTAAGGAAGTGGCCCTAGAAATAGTGGACGCATTGGTGATCATTTTCTATCAACTTGGGATCAGTTCCTATGGACTGGAGGGTAAGCTAATGTAACACCACTTTTTAAAAAAGGAGGGAGAGAGAAAACGGGTAATTATAGACCGGTTAGCCTGACAGCAGTAGTGGGGAAAATGTTGGAATCAATTATTAAGGATGAAATAGCAGCACATTTGGAAAGCAGTGACAGGGTCGGTCCAAGTCAGCATGGATTTATGAAAGGGAAATCATCTTCTTGATACATCTTCTGGAATTTTTTGAGGATGTAACTACCCGGTAATAGAGTGGACAAGGGAGAACCAGTGGATATGGTGTATTTGGACTTTCAAAAGGCTTTTGACAAGGTCCCACACAAGGTGTGCAAAATCAAAGCACATTGTATTGGGGGTAATGTACTGGCATGGATAGAGAATTGGTTGGCAGACAGGAAGCAGAGAGTCAGGATAAACGGGTTCTTTTTGGAATGGGAGGCAGTGACTAGTGGAGTGCCACAGGGCTCAGTGCTGGGACCCCAGCTCTTTACAATATATATTAATGATTTGGATGAAGGAATTGAATGTAATATCTCCAAGTTTGCAGATGACACTAAACTGGGTGGCGGTGTGAGCTGTGAGGAGGATGCTAAGAGGCTGCAGGGTGATTTGGACAGGTTAGGTGAGTGGGCAAATGCATGGCAGATGCAGTATAATGTGGATAAATGTGAGTTTATCCACTTTGGAGGCAATAACACGAAGGCAGAATATTATCTGAATGGCAGCAGATTAGGAAAAGGGGAGGTGCAACGAGACCTGGGTGTCATGGTTCATCAGTCATTGAAAGTTGACATGCAGTTACAGCAGGCGGTGAAGAAGGCAAATGGCATGTTGGCCTTCATAGCGAGGGGATTTGCGTATAGGAGCAGGGAGGTCTTACTGCAATTGTACAAGGCCTTGATGAGGCCTCACCTGGAATATTGTGTTCAGTTTTGGTCTCCTCATCTGAGGAAGGACGTTCTTGCTATTGAGGGAGTGCAGCGAAGGTTCACCAGACTGATTCCCGGGAAGGCTGGACTGATATAGAAGGAGTGACTGGATCAACTGAGCCTTTATACACTGGAGTTTAGAAGGATGAGGGGGGATCTCATAGGAACATAAGATTCTGACGGGACGGGACAGGTTAGATGCGGGAAGAATGTTCCCGATGTTGGGGAAGTCCAGGACAGGGGACATAATCTTAGGATAAGGGGTAGGCCATTTAGGACTGAGATGAGGAGAAACTTCTTCACTCAGAGTTGTTAGCCTGGAATTCCCTGCCGCAGAGTGTTGTTGATGCCAGTTCATTGGATATATTCAAGAGGGAGTTAGATTATGGCCCTTACGGCTAAAGGGATCGAAGGGTATGGAGAGAAAGCAGGAAAGGGGTACTGAGGGAATAATCAGCCATGATCTTATTGAATGGTGGTGCAGGCTCGAAGGAGCGAATGGCCTACTCCTGCACCTATTTTCTATGTTTCTAAAATAGTAAAATATTTTACAGGCACATCAATAAAAAAGGAAAGTCGGGATGGGAATAGGGCCACTAAGGGATGGACAGGATAATACCACAGGCAGCGATAGAGAGATGGCAGAAATATTAAATAATTACTTTGCTCCAGTATTTACCAGGGAGACAGAATAGGTGGACATGACATCGGATGATGAGATTTGAAATAAGATAACTGCATTTAAAATAAAAGGAGATATACTAAATAAACTAATCAACCCCTAGTCCGGACGGAATACTTCCATACATTTTAAAAGAATTTAGGCAAGAGATAGCAGAGGCATTACTATACGTGTTTAATAATTTGTTAAATAAAGTTGTAGTGTCAAAGGACTGGTGGGTAGCTAATGCTATACCTATATTTAAAAAAGGGAGATAGAACATGGTCTTGGGAACTATAGATCAGGCAGCTTAACATGGGTGGTAGAAAAAATAAAATCGAATCCCGACAAAAAGGAGAAAATAGAACTTCCAGAAATCAAAAATATAATAATGACTAGTCCACATGGATTTCCAAAGGGAAAGTCTTGTTTGACCAACCTCATTGAATTTTTTGAAGAGGTAACAGAGAGTAGCGAAGAGTAATGCAGTGGATGTAGATTTTCAAACAGCCTTCGATAAGTTACCACATAATAGTCTAATGGACAAGGTCAGAGACTGTGCAGTCGGGGACAAGTAGCAGAATGGATAGCTAGCTGGCTTCAAGACAAAAAGCAGGGTAGCTATTCAACGTGGCAGAAGGTGGGTAGTGGTGTTCCACGAGGATCAGTGTAGGGATCACTGTTCACAAATTATATTAATGATTTCGACTTTGGAATCAATAACACAATTTCTAAATTTGTGGATGACACCAAATTAAGGGGTGGGGGATGGATAGTCACGGAGGACTGCAAAAATTACAGGAGGACATTAATAAACTTGCAGAATGGGCATATAATTGTCAAATTAATTTGAACACAGATAAATGTGAGGTATTACATTTTGGTAAGAAAATTAGGCAGGTCACATATTACTTGGAAAATTCGAATCTAAGTGGGATAGAAGAGCAAAGAGATCTTGGAGTACAAATACATAAATCACAAAGTAGCGACACAGGTTAACAAGGCCATTAAGAAATAAAACCAAGCACTAGGGTTTATTTCAAGAGGGATTGAATTGAAAAGTAGTGAAGTTCTGCTACACTTGTATTGAACCTTGGTTAGACCGCACTTGCGAGAGTACTGCATACAATTCTGGTCGCCATATTATAAAAAGGATATAGAGGCACTGGAAAGGGTACAGAGAAGATTTACAAGGATGATGCCAGAAATGTGAGGGTATACCCATCAGGGAAGGAACAAGCTGCATCTCTCTTTCTCTTAAAAAGAGAAGGCTGAGAGGTGAACTAATAGAGGTCTTTTAAAATTATGAAAGGTTCTGGTAGAGCAGATGCAAAGAATGTTTCCATTTGTGGGGGAAGAGAAAAAAAACTAGAGGCCATCAATATAAGATAGTCAGCAAGAAATCAAATATGGAATTCAGAAGAAACTTATTTACCCAGAGGATGGTGACAATGTGGAACTCGCTACCACAGGGAGCAGTTGAGGCAAATAGTATAAATGCATTTAAGACGCGGTTTGATAAGCATGAAGGAGGAGAGAATAGAGCGTTATGCTGATAAAGTTAGATGAAGAAAGAGTGGAGCATAAACACCAGCATGGTTGGTTCGAATTGTCTGTTTTTCTGTGCTGTATATGCTACGGAATCCCTCAGGATTAAATTATGGTTTGACACTCTGTTACTCTTCTAACTATAAAATATTTCAGGCACTATAATGGCCAAAAATTGCTGTCAAAATAACAGCGAGGCATGAAAATACCACAACAACTTCAGACGAGAGCTACCGCATTTAATTAACACGCGATTAAATGCAGAAATCGAGAAGTCGTTATCCGAGATGCGCCGCTCCATCGTTAACATCGATAAAACTGCATCTCACTGCCCGGCTAGCCATTCAAATGTCTGAGCGCTGTGAAGCTCCTTGACTTGCACTGTAGATACGAAGTAAACTCGCCACAGAAAGTTAAAATCAAGCAAAATATTATGGAGATTAAATGGGTACGGGCAAGTCTAACTAACGATGGGCACTGTTTATTGACCTGTTACAGGAATTTCTGGGCCAATATGTATTGCTCTGTATAATAAGTATAAACTAAATTCATTAAGGGACAATATAAATGGATTCATGAAGCAGTTAGATGCATTTTCGTAGAGGCTGGATTGGGGGATGTCAAAAAGGCTAGTAAATGATGGTACATCTGTGGAAAACAAAGGCTTGTTGGAGCCTTTTCCTAAAAATTCTTGTGCTTGCGAGATTATCTGAAGTCAAATTGCGAGTAACTGCTGCTTTTCTTTTAGAATTTTAGCTGACACGTTAATAAAGTAATTATCCCCTTGGAACTTGTTTCTACTCCCAAGATTAATTTCATTGTTAACTAATTGGATGTCAGTGAGATTCCCCATGTATTTTGGCCATTTTTGCTTACAGTGGAATAATTAAAAGTGCTCTAGTTCCCCAATAATCAATTAGCTTGCTAATTTTACTTTTTGTCTTTAAAAATTCTATTAAAAATTGTTAAGACTCTACAAAATCGCTCATTTAGGATTCAGTTTCTTCCAGCCATGGATGATGCTTTCATTGCAAATGGCTCATTAATACGCCAGCATGATTTTGAAATTAAGAATTTTTTTTTTGATTGATGCTTTTATAACACTAGTCGAGGCATCCAAAAACAGAATAGGCACTCAAAGGAATGGAAGTTCTGCATGACACCAAGTACTTGTATTAGAGCGTTCAACAAATTATGTAAACTGATCAATTACATCTCTGGTGCAAACAAAACTCGCTTGAAATATTCTGTGCAACCAAGAAAAAAAAATATTGCTCTACGTCAAAATTCTCTCTCATGGACTTGAAGTATTAAAATCAAGCATTTAAAAATAAAATCAGCAAGTTCTCAATGGCAGCAATTTGAGACAATGAAAATCTAATGGCCATTCATCCTGCACCACCCATGCACACATCCTTACAGATAAATGCAGAGAGGAGGGACCTGCAGCAGGTGGTCTGCTCTATCAAAGGACATGGGGCCACGTTTGTTGCCTATTCATAAGCCAATGGCTACAAAATTCCGGCCTCACTGGATCTGTACAAAGTGTGGACAAACCCAGCAAGGCCTCGCAAAAGCCAGTTTTCAGGGCACAATGCGCATGCGCCAAAAACCAGCTTTTCCCATCTGTCAAGATTTGTCTTGACGGATCCTCCGCATCCCCGGTAGAAGGACATTCGTGCGGGTGAGATTGGGCTATTTTCAGGCGCATAGCCCACTTTTACCAGCATAAGAGTTTTAAAGCATATCAAAATTAAATTTAAAAACACTGTTTAAAAACCCTGTCCATTAAGGTAAGTTTATTTTAAACAATAGTAAAACACAAAAATTTTCAAAAAATATTTTTTTTTCTAAAACATTTAATTAACTTTAATTTCAATTAAATTTAAATGAGGTGTTTTATTTGTTTGTTTGTGTTTGTTTGTTGTGTTGTGTTTCTTGTTTTCGGGGTTTATTCTCATTGATAATAATGGGAATTCGTAAAAACGGAGTTCCCATTATTATCAATGAGAATACTACAGACTGATTGGTGGTCCAGGCCCCTGTGACTCCAGCTTTTTCGCACGTACAGGGAAGCCCTCTCCCCGTACGTTATGCATGGAATGAAGGCCTCCGACCGCAATCTAAGGCACCTCAGGAACCACCAGGTACTTCCGCAAAAAAAAATTCGGGTCGGAGGCGTTCATCTGAAGGAAGCCTCCAACCCGAATTGTAACCCCAATATGTTTCACAATGTCACAAAGCATTTTACAGTCAATGAAAAATAGTTTTTGAAGTCATCCAAAAGTCAGATGAGAAAGATGAGCACAAGCTGGCTGCGAGGCAAAAACACCTTTTGGAACTTAGAGGGAAAGGGAAGACAAAGATGGGTCGTAGTTTGAGACGGCAGATGGGTTGAGGAAGGTGTTTTAAGTAGTGTGGTGATGATGGCAGTTGGAAGAACAATAAGGCTGGAAGGCCGTTTCCAGTGAGGTTCCGCAGAGCTCAGTACTATGTATCTTGCTATTTGTGGTATATATCAATGATTTGAATATAGGGGGTATGATTAAGAAGTTTGCAGATGATAGAAAAATTGGATGTGTGGTTGATAATGAAGAAGAAAGCTGTAGACTGGTTAGGTGGGCAGAATAGTGTCAAATGGAATTCAATCCAGAGATCTGTGAGGTAATGCATTTGGGGAGGGCTAACAAGGCATGGGAATACACAATAAATGGTAGAACACTGAAGTGTAGAGGAACAAAGGGACCTTGGAGTGTATGTGCACAGATCCCTGAAAGGAGCAAGCTAGGTGGATAAGGCGGCATACAAAATACTTATATTCTATGCCTCGGCTAATAAAGGCAAGAGCAGGGAGGTTATGTTTGAACTGTATAAAACACGAGTTAGGCCACAGCTAGAATACTGTGTGCAGTTCTAGTCACCACATTACATAGAAACATAGAAAATAGATGCAGGAGTAGGCTATTCGGCCCTTCGAGCCTGCACCGCCATTCAATAAGATCATGGCTGATCATTCCTTCAGTACCCCCTTTCCTGCTTTCTCACCATACCCCTTGATCCCCTTAACCGTAAGGGCCATATCTAACTCCCTCTTGAATATGTCCAATGAACTGGCATCAACAACTCTCTGTGGCAGGGAATTCCACAGGTCAACAACTCTGAGTGAAGAAGTTTCTCCTCATCTCAGTCCTAAATGGCTTACCCCTTATATCCTAAAAGTATGTCCCCTGGTTCTGGACTTCCCCAACATCGAGAACGTTCTTCCCACATCTAACCTGTCCAGTCCCGTCTGAATCTTATATATTCCTATGAGATCCCTTCTCATCCTTTTAAACACCAGTGAATAAAGGCCCTGTTGATCCAGTCTCTCCTCATATGACAGTCCAGCCATCCCGGGAATCAGTCTGGTGAACCTTCGCTGCACTCCCTCAATAGCAAGAACGTCCTTCCTCAGACTAGGAGACCAAAACTGAACACAATATTCCAGGTGAGGCCTCACTAAGGCCCTGTACAACTGCAGTAAGACCTCCCTGCTCCTATATTCAAATCCCCTAGCTATGAAGGCCAACATACCATTTGCCTTCTTCACCGCCTGCTGTACCTGCGTGCCCACTTTCAGTGACTGATGAACCATGACACCCAGTTCTTGTTGCACCTCCCCTTTTTCTAGTCTGCCGCCATTCAGATAATATTCTGCCTTTGTGTTTTTGCCCCCAAAATGGATAACCTCACATTTATCCACATTATACTGCATCTGCCATGTATTTGCCCACTCACCTAATCTGTCCAAATCACCCTGCAGCCTCTTAGCGTCCTCCTCACAGCTCACACTGCCCCCCAGTTTAGTGTCATCCGCAAACTTGGAGATATTACACTCTATTCCTTCATCCAAATCGTTAATGTATATTGTAAAGAGCTGGGGTCCCAGCACTGAGCCCTGCGGCACCCCACTAGTAACTGCCTGCCATTCTGAAAAGGACCCGTTTAGCCCGACTCTCTGCTTCCTGTCTGCCAATCAGTTCTCTATCCACGTCAGTACATTACCCCCAATACCATACGCTTTGATTTTGTACACCAATCTCTTGTGCAAGAACTTGTCAAAAGCCTTTTGAAAGTCCAAATACACCACATCCACTGGTTCTCCCTTGTAAGAGGAAAATTTGGCATTAGGGGTACCAGCAGGACAAGGGTTAAAGTGCTGGTTCCTGCACTGGCCCATAAGGAGGTAAAGACCTTTCTTCTCACGCCTTGTACATTCCAGCACCAAGGCTCCAGAAGGTACTGTTATGGGTTGGGATACCAGATAATATTCCAACATGGAATGTCAATAGGAGAGAACCTAAACAGACCGCTGATAAGGACGTGAGAAGAGACCAGAGATAGACTTCATGGCACCAAAGGAAATGTATAACAAATTCCACCCTAGAGATACCATTCTGGGAACGGTCTAAGATGGTCACGAGATCATGGCCTGTCATCAGTTAGAGCTCATGACCTGTCAATCCGGAGAAGCACTGATAAGGTAGTCCAATTAGAGATCTAGGGAGGTCTTACCAGGGAACGGAGGGGTTTTCGAAATGTATAAAAGTTGTATGATTGTGCTGTTCGGGGAGCATCTCCACTCATAGGCGGCTGTGATAAGAGGTGTTCCCGGACATTCGTAATAAAATATCGTTATACCTTGCCATCCGTCTCTGCCTGCTAACTCCGGGGGCTGTTACGCGGGTTGGGGCGAGCGTCGACCCCCATATCAGGGGGCCTGCTCGTGGGACGAGAAGCCTTCCCCATTTTCCCTTACATTCCTTGTCCACTCTACTAGTTACATTCTCAAAAAACAGGAAGGATGTGATTGCACTGGAAAGGGTACAAAGGAAATTTGTAAGGATGTTGCCTGGACTGGAGAATTTTAGCCATGTGGAAAGATTGGATAGGCTGGGTTTGTTTTCTTTGGAACAGAGAAGGCCGAGGGGAGACTTTATTGCGATGTATAAAATTATATGGGGCCTAAAGAGTGGATAGAAAGGGCCTATTTCCCTTAGCAGAGGGGTCAACAACCAGGGGGCATAGATTTAAAATAATTGGTAGGAGGTTCAGAAGGGATTTGAAGGGAAATGTTTTCACCCAGAGTGTAGCAGGGATCTGGAACTCTCAGCCTGAAAGGGTAATTGCGGCAGAAACCCTCACACCACATTTAAAAAGTACTTAGATGTGCACTTGAAGTGCCATGGCCTGCAAGGCTATGGACCAAGAGCTAGAAAGTGGGATTAGGCTGGATAGCTCTTTGACGGCCTCCTTCCGTGCTGTACATTTCTATGAACGAGCAAGGGGAGGCATTAACAATGTTGGCTAGCATGTGGACCAGGAGGGATATTTGAGTGGCCTGGAAAAGGGGTCAAGAAGCAGTGTGTCGCATGATAAAATTGAAATAAAGAACATTTATATAGCACCTTTCACATTCTCAGGACATTCCGAAGCCCTTCACAGTCAAGAGTATTTTTGAAGTGTTATCATTATTGTAATGGATCCTAACACAGCAGCCAAGTTGCACACAAGCAAGGTCACCCAAACAACAGTAACGCTTCATCCAAAAAACACCAACAGTGCGGAACTCCCATCAGAATTGCACTGGTGTCAGCCTGGATTATGTGCTTAAGTCTCTGTGGGACTTCAAAGCACGACCTTCTGACTCGGAGGCGGAAATGCTACCGGAGCCAAGGCTGACAGACAAGTTTGGTAAATTGCTGTAAATGAAACTTATAGCAACAGATGGTATTTAATCCCAAAATTATCCAAATTTCATTTAATATGGATTATTAGCAAGAAATCCTTTTTAGCACTAGTGTTTCTATCTGGAAGATTTTAAATTATTTGAATTCTGAATGTGCAATCTGAATAGAGGTAACTAAATCTTGCATAACACAATTTCCTTTCACAGTACCTTTTCTTTCAGTAGCTGTGAGAATGTGCGAAAATGTATAGCAATGGAGACAGTGAAGTGAACAAAGGAATCATGGAAGGATAACCAAAAGAATGTCAGACTGCAAATGTTACAACATTGGCACAAATAGCAGACTTGCTCAAGGTCTTGGTTACTAGTCACGCCAGTAAAATTGTAGCAATAACAAGCAATGGGTGAAAAGCTCTTTGTGCACAACAGTTGCTATTACACATAACCACTTGCCCGTATCTAATTGGGCAAGGAAGGCCAGGTGTCGGCTCATGAGTGGACAAAGGGAAGGAGGGATCACAAAAGGATAGGGTGAACTGAATGTCCCTCAATTGTATTACGTACCAAAAGTGTATACCGTTGCGCCCCTACATTGTAACGGGGCTTGTCCGAGGGAAGTGAGCGCACTCTGAGGGAGAGCGTTCCTTTGTTCTGATAAGTCTCGGCCGGTGAAACATTTAATAAAGACTGCTTTGTTATAAGCTGCTAAGGTGTTCGAGTCAGTGTATTCGCTGAAACAGATTGAGGGAAAAAGAATCCGTATTAACATTTGGTGTCAGAAGTGGGATCTCAACAGACGACTGCCGAAAACTTGCGAATTAAGAGCCAGACGAGCCTTGTACGAGGCGGAAAGAAAGTGGCCACTGGAGTGAGTACCCTTTAAAATACCACTTCAGTTTCCTTCAGTTCCAAAAGTCTGAGGATAGTCTGGCCACTCGCTGGTTCTCAGGTAGCGTCTGAACGAGATCCAGGTCAATCTGGCGAATACCTTCTAAACTTAGGAAATAAGTGTCCAAGTCAGGTATGACGTCGACCTTGTATATCACTTGGCCCATCTAGGCGCTGATTGGACTTAAATCGCGCGGCGACACGAACCGCGCGGCGACACGGAGGGATAGGGAAATCGCGTGGCGACACGGGAGGGAAAGGGAAATAAATCGCGGGACGACGCGGGATTGTGTAAATTTAAAATTGTACTTATGCCAGGTACGGCGTCGATCTTGTATATCACTTGGTCCGCCTCAGCTCTGGATAAGGTAACCAAAACCACCGCGGGGACAATTGGGACTAATTAGGACATTGATCATACGCGGGGCGACGCGAGGATGGGCAATCATGGATCCAAAAATAGAGCCGGCCAAAACAATTAATAGGAAAGAAGAGAGACTTTTGTGAACATCTTAGGATCCCATGGAATCAGAATGTCCCCTCCACTGTCCAATTCCACCACATGACTGAGGAAATGACCACCTATGTTCTTTCCCTGACTCAGGCTCTGCAAATAGCCCACAACCAGGTTCGAGATGCTCACCTCGACCTCCCAGTTTTGCCCGAATCGTCCCTCGTAGCACCAGGGAAGTATGTCCTGATTAAGAAATGGATTCGAAAGGGATTAGAGCCACGATGGGAGGGGCCTTTTCAGGTGTTACTTACTACCCCCACTGCAGCTGAGGTTGAGGGGAGAAGCCCCTGGGTTCACCTGCACCACTGCAAGCTCATCACCCTCTAACGAACCTATTTTACTGGTTGTCCTAACCCCTGTTTCTGTTCCAGGCTTCCTCTTCTCCATAACTGAATAAGGTCATTCCTAGGAGCGTCCCGACTAACCGAGTGGGTCCCGAGGAGAACAGTTTGAACCCCTGCCCGTAGTGATAGACAACCAGCTACACCAAAGGTGACCCGAGAAGAGAGGCGAGAAAACCGAACTCTTTGAATCAGCAAAATATTCGGACTATTTATCCTTGTCCATAGAGATGCTACAAGAAACATTTTGTTCTCGAGTAATTGTTAACCTAGAGCGATAAGATGAAGCTGTGTCTGTGTGCCAGTCTGTATAGTAGTGTTGGTGTACGTCAAGTGCGGCGCGTGGGAAGCGAGACTGAAGCGAGAGCTCCATGTAAACACCTTTTTGTATATGTCTTATGTTTATGCGCGAAATGGGAACTTTTCTAGTTGCTGGGTGTGCTCACATATCCCTATACATTCCAAAGGGGGAATTCCTTTGCGCCCCGTTCCACTGAGACTGTCAAGTGGCTTCTGAGCCAGACTAGCATGAGAGGAGGGGGGCCAATGCAAATACGAAAGATGAAAGGCGGGTTAAGAGAGGGATCACGGAGAGCAGGAGGAGCATCATACCGTTACCGTGTGGACAACCACGGGGACGTCACCGAGTGGGAGAGTGCTGGGTACCCCATTAGTCAAACGTTCCAGGGATGGTACCAACCACCCTATGACCATAAAAAGGAACCCCCATTCTTAGTCCTGACCAATACCTCTGGGATCGGGAGGCCAACTGGGGCCATATGTTTAACCCGAAATGACACCAGCAGAAAGGGACATATCATAGGGTACAGCGATTGCCCACACAACCTCAACATCATAACAGGTGTACGAGTCACTATCCTCTCTCACCTTCCGAATAAAACAGGTGGAGGTCTGTGGGCCCAGTCTTGGGACCCCAGCACAATATATAAAAAGGCAGCGTATAACGGCACGTATTTTGTGTGCGGGCATAGGGCATATCCCTGGTTACCAGGGCGATGGACAGGGTCCTGCTATTTGGGATATGTGGTGCCATTTGTGCGGCAAACACGTATGCTGGCGGAAGCACATGCCTCCAGCCGACACAGGCGAGCCCTCACCCCCGCCGAAAGGTTCTTTGGGGTCATGATGTTCCCATTCGGGATAGGACGCACCATGGATGAAGTACAGAACCTAGAGAGGGTATTGGAACAGATAGCTAACTATACTGCTGAAGCTCTGGAGGACATCACGGCCAAAATGGTAGCAATACGGACCGTAGCATTACAAAACCGAATGGCCCTCGATTACCTGTTAGCTGAGAAAGAGGGGACATGTGCCCTGATAGGATCTGAATGTTGCACTTACATTCCCGATAGTTCAGAAAACATAACCAATCTCGCTGATCACATAAGAAGGGAGGTAAAGAAGTTATCCACGCCAGCAGGAGGATCTAGCTGGTTTGATTGGCTGTTAGGTGGATCCTGGGGATCGTATCTAATGCATGGAGCAATTATTCTCATCGTAATAATAATCACTTGTTGCTTAATTATTGGTTGTTTCAATTTTTGCTGTAAACTTATTACCAAGGCTATGGACCCTTTAGGAGCTATGGGATCACGGATGATGCTTCACAGCAGACAAAAGGTCCTAAGGAAGGGGAGAGTACGGAGGAGGAGCGTGAGCGACTAAACGCGATCACCCTAGAATAATCCTAAAGATTATCATGGAATGATAAAAGGGGGGAATGAGAATGTGCGAAAATGTATAGCAATGGAGACAGTGAAGTGAACAAAGGAATCATGGAAGGATAACCAAAAGAATGTCAGACTGCAAATGTTACAACATTGGCACAAATAGCAGACTTGCTCAAGGTCTTGGTTACTAGTCACGCCAGTAAAATTGTAGCAATAACAAGCAATGGGTGAAAAGCTCTTTGTGCACAACAGTTGCTATTACACATAACCACTTGCCCGTATCTAATTGGGCAAGGAAGGCCAGGTGTCGGCTCATGAGTGGACAAAGGGAAGGAGGGATCACAAAAGGATAGGGTGAACTGAATGTCCCTCAATTGTATAACGTACCGAAAGTGTATAACCGTTGCGCCCCTACATTGTAACGGGGCTTGTCCGAGGGAAGTGAGCGCACTCTGAGGGAGAGCGTTCCTTTGTTCTGATAAGTCCCGGCCGGTGAAACATTTAATAAAGACTGCTTTGTTATAAGCTGCTAAGGTGTTTGAGTCAGTGTATTCGCTGAATGAGATTGAGGGAAAATGAATCCGTATTAACAGCTGTTTGGATGTTTTTTTTTTAATTCTTTGACGAAAAACTAGAGGACAAATTTCAACTGCTTTATTTGGTTATGGTTTCCTAGTGTTTATTTATTAATTAACAGCAGAGAGAGAGAGAGAGAGAGAGAGAGAGAGAGAGAGAGAGAGAGAGAAGAAAAGGTAGACTTCAAAGTATGATTACATACCTTGCCAGCTTTGTGAATGTTTAAATCCCAAACAATCTATTAGTGGAATTAAAATTCTGTATTTATGCACTATGGTATTTCAGTTCATGTTTATTTAAAAAATGATTTGAATACAAACTGGATTGTGAATAAGATGTTCAGCTCAACTTTTGTACAAAAATCAATTTACTTTATTTTTTTTAACATCAGAAAGCACAACGAGCTGAGCGAGCAAGAGAGGGTGAGATGTCAAGGGCACAGAATGAAAGACAGATGCATATCACACAAGAGAACTTATCATGAGGGATAGAAGAGATTTAATAGTACATAAAATAAAGGACACTCATTTATTGTTTACATGAAACAATCATGGAATTCAGAGAGAGAGAGAAAAGAGAAAGAAAAGAGAAAGAAAAAGAAAGAAAAGAGGAAAAAAAAGAAAAAAAAGAGAAAGACTTGTATTTATATAGCGTCTTTCATGACCACCGGACGTCTCAAAGCGCTTTACAGCCAATGAAGTACTTTTGGTATCCAAGAACACCATTCAATCAACCTGAAATGTATTTTAATCAGTGTTCTGGATATTACCTCTTACATAACATCCCTATTGTTCTGTTAGTATAATAAAAGATTGTAGGTTGGTGCACTGCTGATATATCGGCATTAACACTAATAAATACCAGTGATGCATGCTGAGGAAATCCAGGTGCACATTAATACAGCTCCTGTTTGACTCCCTGAATCAAGTTAGACAAGCAAGTCTGTACAGGATGCCAGAAGATCAGGCACAAAGTTCAAAGTACATTTTCCAAGTAAAGGGGTCAAGTTTCGGCCTGAGTTGCTCCTATTTTTTTTGAGAAACTGGTTTCGAACGGAGTATCTTAGAAATTGCAATTCTCGGCATTTAGTTTGCTCCAGTTCTAGTCAGTTAGAACAGTTTCATTTTGGAACAGATTTTTATTTTCAAAAAGGGGGCATGTCCAGCCACTTACGCCTGTTTTGAAAGTTTAGGCAGTGAAAACTTACTCCAAACTAACTTAGAATGGAGTAAGTGCAGATTTTTGTACGCTCAGAAAAACCTTGCCTTCACTTTACAAATCAGGCGTAGGTTACAAATCAGGCGTATGGAAAGAGGGGGGGGGGAGGAAGGAAGTAATTAAATTCTACAAGCATTCAACAGTCTTACTTATATAAATGAAGAGCCATCCTGACTAAAAAATTATAAACAAAGCAAAGACAAAATATTGAATAATCCTACCTGTGTGAAGCAGCAGCAGCCTTCGAGCTGCAGTGTTTCAGGCAGGCCTTCCTTCCATGTAGGAGACAGGGGCAGCAACGGTGACTCGACAGCAGCCGAAGACACAGCAAGCAGCCTTCGAGCTGCGAGGGAAGCTGAGGCCATTTGGCCACGGGACAGGCGCGGTGACAGTGGCTGATGGCAGCCGAAGACACAGCAAGCAGCCATCGAGCTGTGAGCGAGACTGAGGCCATTAGGCCAGGGACAGGGAGAGGCAGCCAGGTAGCCAGTTTGAAACTTAAATTGCAGAATGAGTGCTGCATTGTCAACACCAGGTGATTTATTCAACAGTGCTGCTAAAAGCACTCCTTCAGACACAAAAAAAATCACCAAAATTCAATCCCATGCCTTTCCAGGGGTCCACGAGACAAATCAACACTTTTCTTTAAGTCCCTTTAAAAATGGCCGAGTACCAATGTTTCTGGGCTACTGCGTGTGCGCGCGCGCGCTCCAAAGCACACGCGCAGGGCTGCCGGCAGGACGTTGCATCATTTAACTTAGCCCCGCCCCCTCCACTTGCAGAATCGGCGCGCCTCTGTGGCTCCGCCCCCCGCTGCTGTGTGCGCGCCGCGCTGAGCTCCCAGGGACCAGCAAGGAGCCGGAGAATTAAGAGGTATTTTTCTGTTGCACTTTTAGGGGCGAAAAACGGGTGTCCAGGTCAGGGCTGCGCCGTTCTAGGCGCGGCCCGAAACTTGACCCCATAGTATGGACCTTCAACAGAGTTAATAGCAAAAAAAACATTGCTCATAATTTATGCTTTAAAATATTTACTGACAAATAGTATTTTCTATCATTTGTACAAACACATTATAGTAGGAAATAGCTGTCACACTAGAGACAACAAATTTGTCAGTACATCAGAACATAAGAAATAGGAGCAGGAGTAAGCCATTTGGCCCCTCAAGCTTGTTTCGCCATTCAATAAGATCAGGGTTGATCTGATCCTGGCCTCAACTCCACTTCCCTGCCCGCTCCCCATAACCCTCGACTCCCTTATCACTCAAAAATCTGTCTACACTTTAAATATATTCAAAGACCCAGCCTCCACAGATCTCTGGGGTAGAGAATTCCAAAGATTCACAACCCTCTGAAGAAATTCCTCCTCATTTCTGTTTTAAATGGGCGACCCCTTATTCTGAAACTATGCCCCCTAGTTCTAGATTCCCCCAAGTACAAAATCTTTTACTAGCAAATAGGAAAGGACTTTATTGCAATGTAACAGTCATGAACAATCATTTTTAATCAAAATCAGTTAATACTACAAGCCATCTGTATCTGTCCATAATGGATTGTATTCATTTAGTAAAATACCATTTAGTAAAAAAATGCCATTAATAATGCTTCAAGAGTCACTGAAGTGTGCCCTTGTTATCCATTGTTTATGAGATACACATTGCAGGTTTGATATGGAAGCCATCAGACCTCAATGAAGACAAATGATTTTCCAGGGACTTTACTGCTTAATATGAGCTGGTCCATGGCAGGACCTTGACCTTTACTACTCATTTTCACAAATCATAGATCAGAGTAAGCCAATAAAAAAAGACAAATCAAAATATAGGTTGTGCTCCTATTCAAAGTGTACTGCATAAGCTGGTCTAAGTAAGGGAGGCCTGCCATTGTTTTCAAAATATGGATAGGTGGCTAGAAGCAAGCATTATAAAATAACTTATTCTTGTATATATAGATACATAGGACTAGATTTAATCTCATGACTAAAGTTTTTATTTTATTTTTACTTATTGCGAGTAGATTTGTACTATAGCTAGAAATAATTAAGTAGTTAAAGTTGTTCATTCCCAAATGCTTTAGGACTTAATGTGTCAGGGTGTAATTTAGCTGACAGTGCTGTTTAGCTTCTGCTGAGGTGCAGGATGTAGATTGAAGGATGTGTGATCCGTGCCTGTTGACTTATTTTTGTTGCCACATTGTGAAATGAGATAGCCAAACAGTCTTGAGATAGGAAGTGGGACAATAGTTCAGGAAGGTAAACAAGTTGGCATGTGGTGTTTTGTAGGAACTCTCTCATTTCTGTGGGTCTTGATCACAACAACACTGGTCATGACAATGAATCAGCAAGGACCATGTGCGTGACTAGGGTCCTATAAAGATCTTGAGCTTTCCGTAACAATTTGTAGAGTCGGGATCGAAAGGATCGACGAGGTTACGTTTCTTCCCAGGGGAAAAATGGGGAAGTACTGTTTATTTCTCTGTACGTCTGCTGCTTAGAGACATGACGTGCTTCAAAGACTTGGTCAAACACAATAAAAGGATTACGTGCAACCATATTTAGTTTGTCATAGTCGAATTGTTTGCACATCCAAAAAGATATTCATAAGCTTTACCCTTTGATCTGTAATTTCCTCCCACCTTTCCCAAGTCCACAAAAGGTGGCAAAATTGAAGCTTTTAATCATCATGCTTCATTGAAGTAGAGCATACGAGTAAAAGGTTACAATTTTTGACCTGAAGTTTGACAAATATATGAACACTTTTTACAGATTTGCAACAGCTTGCATTTATATAGCACCTTTAACATAGTAAACATCCCCAGGCATTTTACAGGCGCTTAATCAGACAGCTAAATCTCCACCCACCATCTCATACCCCAACATCTTCCAAAAGATTGAAGAGTTTGGCCAATTCTCAAGGTACCTGCTTAACTTCTCCAAAACAGAGAGTATGCCCCCTCATATAGGGGTCAAGTTTCGGGCACATGCCTAAAAGTGCGACAGAAAAATACCTCTTAATTCTCCGGCTCCTTGCTGGGCCCTGGGAGCTCGGCGCGGTGCGCACACAGCAGCAGGGGGGTGGAGCCACAGAGTCGCGCCGATTCTGCAAGTGGAGGGGGGCGGGGCCAAGTTAAATTCGGCAACGTCTTGCCGGCAGCATTGCGTGTACGCGTTGTAGCGCACGCGCAATAGCCCAGAAACATTACCACTCGGCCATTTTTAAAGGAACTTAAAGAAAAGTGTTGATTTGTCTCATGGACCCCTGGAAACCCTTGGGATTAAATTTTGGTGATTTTTTTGTGTCTGAAGGAGGGCTTTTAGCAGCACTGTTGAATAAATCACCTGGTGTTGACAATGCAGCACCCATTCTGCAAATTTAAGTTTCAAACTGGCTATCTGGCTGCCTCTCCGTCCCTGGCCGAATGGCCTCAGTCTCCCTCGCAGTTCGAAGGCTGCTTGGTTGCTGCGTCTTCGGCTGCCGTCGAGTCACTGAGGCCGCCCCTGTCTCCAACATGGAAGGCCTGCCTGAAACACTGCAGCTCGAAGGCTGCTGCTGCTTCACACAGGTGGGAATATTCAATATTTTGTCTTTGCTTTGTTTATAATTTTTTTAGTCAGGATGGCTCTTCATTTGTATAAGTAAGACTGTTGAATGCTTGTAGAATTTAATTACTTCCCTTCCCTCCCCTCGTTCCCTATGCCTGATTTGTAAAGTGTAGGCAAGGTTTTTCTGAGCGTGCACAAATCTACACTTACTCCATTCTAAGTTAGTTTGGAGTAAGTTTTCACTGCCTAAACTTTCAAAACAGGCGTAAGTGGCCGGACACGCCCCCTTTTGAAAAAAAAAATCTGTTCCAAAATGAAAAGGTTCTAACTGACTCGAACTGAAGCAAACTAAATGCTGGGAATTGCAATTTCTAAGATACTCCATTCTAAACCAGTTGCTCCAAAAAAATAGGAGCAACTCAGGCCGAAACTTGACCCCATAGAATATCCCCAAAGATAATCACAAGACCATTGGGGCAGGACAGGCAAATTCAATCCTGCCTTGTCCTCACCTGACATTCATACCCACAGACTTCCTGCTGGAGTAACAAGAATCCTGGCCAATTTCCTATTCTTAACCCAGGGGTACTGAGGACAATTGTACATCCCTTTTCAGCACAGACCAAGAACTGAACTAGCTGAGTTACCAGGAGAATCTTCCATCTTTATGCTTTTGAGCATTTAGTGAGCTCCACAAGATATCCTTCATATAATTTGTAGAGCACATTTCCTGAGAAAGGTGGAAGGTATGACACCAATATGTGATGCCATGTAGGTGTTAAATCATCTGATCAATCACTCTGATCTTTAAAAATTTAATAATGAAGTTATTCAACAATGTGGTTTATGATGTTTACAAGAGCAATTAAACATAAAAATAACACTCAAACCACTTAAGCTATTGAGAATATTTCCTACATTGCAACAGTGACTATGGCCTCAAGTTTCCACACGCGGTGAAAAAGGCGCCCCTCAGAGCTGGGCGCGTTTTTCACGCCGAAAACGGCGCCTGAAAAAAAATGCGGTATTCTCGAGCTCTTTGCAGCTCGATGTCTGCTTGGCGCGGCGCACATGGGGCGGAGCCTACCACTCGAGCCGATTTTGTAAGTAGGAGGGGGCGGGTACAATTTAAATGAGTTTTTTTGGTGCTGGCAACCCTGCGCATTCGCGTTGGAGCGTTCGCGCAGTCTGAAGTAAACATTGGCACTCGGCCATTTTTAAAAGTGCTGCAGAAAAAGTGAAAATTTGTTTATTGAGCCCTTGCAAAGGCTTGCATTTTAATTTTCTTGATATTTGTGTGTGAGGGAGTGCTTTTAGCAGTCAGTCCCCCTCACAGCTCGAAGGCTGCTGCTGCTCCCGACCAGCCACTGACGCCGCTGCAATCCCATGGCCGAATGGCCTCAAGTCCATCCGGGTGCTGCATCTTTGCAGGGAATGAAGGCCTGCCTCAAGCACCAAGGCTGCTTGCTGCCTGCCCCTGCCCCCGAGACCGACACCACACTGCTGCCTGAAGCGCTGCTTGCTGCCTGGCCCCGAGACCGACGCCACACCGCTGCCTGAAAGGCCTGCCTGAAGCACTTTCACACAGGTAGGAACATGGTTTATTTAATCTTTTCTTTGCTTATAAATTTTTATTCAGGTTGGATTTATTTGTATAATATTTGTAGAAGTATAACTAAGGATTGATTGTAGAATTTAATGACTTCCCTTCCCCCCCCCACCTCGTCCCCGATGCCTAATTTGTAACCTGCACCTGATTTTTTAAAGTGTAGACAAGGTTTTTTCAAGCGTACAAAAATCTTCACATGCTCCATTCTAAGTTAGTTTGGAGTACGTTTTCACTGTGGAAACTTTCAAATCAGGCATCAGTGGCCGGACACGCCCCCTATTGAAAAAAAAAATTCAGTTCCAAAGTGGAACTGTTCTACCTGACTAGAACTGCAGAAAACTAAATGTGGAGAATTCCGATTTCTAAGATACTGCGTTCTACACCAGTTGCTCCTAAAAATCAGGAGCAAATCATGTGGAAACTTGGGGCCTATATTTCAAAAGTACTTCATTGGCTATAAAGTGCTTTGGGGTGTCCAGAGATCGTGAAAGACACTGTATAAATGAACGTCTTTATAAATAAAAGTCTTATTTTTTTTTTAAATTGTATCCAGCTATGCAAACTGCATCTCAGAATTCAACCACTTTTGAAAAAAAAAACAAGTGCAGCATTATTCAGTTCCAATAAAATTTGAGCCTGCAGCAGTCGGATTCACCAGTTGCCTATTCCATGCTGAGCTTACAGCATCATATTACTTGCTTTTCCCCCACAGCTGTTCCTCTCTTTCCATCTAATCCAACTTCTTTCCTTCTACTTCTGAAGGTGTCAACCCATGCTGGGATACAGTTCAACAGTCGCTAACTACCAGATGGTAGCGCAACCAAGTGATCATTCTTCATGTGAATATTGCTACTTGATTGTGCGGCTTTGTAGCCAATCCTGATCCTGGCCTCACCAAGATATACATATTCACAGAACACAGCAAGAATTATTGAGTAAATTAACAAAGATTCCCTAACAGATGTTTTCCCCTCCACTGGTTCAAGGAGACAGGGTACAATTCCACCACAATCAGCCAGCTCAGTCGATTAAGAATTGGTTCAACCTAATTAACCTAAAACATTAACCCCATCATCTTCTCTCGAGATGCCACACTACCTGCTGAATGTTTCAAGTATTTTTTGTTTCTATTCCAGACCAGGAACCTGGGGACTTTGTAATCTGTACAGTTTGCTATTACTAGTTGACATACAGGTACAGCAGGTGGTGAAGAAGGCATGTGGTATGTTGGCCTTCATAGCTAGGGGATTTGAGTACAGGAGCAGGGAGGTCTTACTGCAGTTGTACAGGGCCTTGGTGAGGCCTCACCTGGAATAGTGTGTTCAGTTTTGGTCTCCTAATCTGAGGAAGGACGTTCTTGCTATTGAGGGAGTGCAGCAAAGGTTCACCAGACTGATTCCTGGGATGGCAGGACCAACATATGAGGAGAGACTGGATCAATTGGGCCTTTATACACTGGAGTTTAGAAGGATGAGAGGGGATCTCATAGAAACATATAAGATTCTGACGGGACGGGACAGGTTAGATGCAGGTAGAATGTTCTTGATGTTGGGGAAGTCCAGAACCAGGGGACACAGTGCTAGGATAAGGGGTAGGCCATTTTAGGACTGAGATGAGGAGAAACTTCTTCACTCAGAATTGTTAACCTGTGGAATTCCCTGCCGCAGAGAGTTGTTGATGCCAGTTCATTGGATATATTCAAAAGAGAGTTAGATATGGCCCTTACGGCTAAGTGGATCAAGGGGTATGGAGAGAAAGCAGGAAAGGGATACTGAGGGAATGATCAGCCATGATCTATTGAATGGTGGTGCAGGCTCGAAGGGCTGTAGGGCCTACTCCTGCACCTATTTTCTATGTTTCTATGTTTCTACTCCAGGCGGAGCTCGATCAATGATGGAGTTGGTCAATATATTAAATTTAATGAGGATAAAATCATGCAAACATTTATGGGCCTATAACTATCTAATTTAAGAGTGCCAGCACACCCAGTATAGAAGTTGAAAACAAATTATGTGAGATGAATTCGAGGATGTGTACACCACCTTACTGGCATCACACATTATTGTGCTACAATTTCTATCTGAATGTTATATATGGTTTCTTAAATTACACACCAGAATATCAAAGGGCATTTGAAATGACTATTATTCTCCTATATTACAACAGTGATTACACTTCCAAAAAATACTTAATTGGCTGTAAAGCGGACTGGGACATCCGGTGGTCATGAAAGGCCATATAAATGAAAATCTTCTTTCTTTCTAATAATGTCTTCCCAGTTTGAAAATTAACTTTTAAATTCACATGTTTTTTTTGGGTGGAAAGAGAATGGCAAATAGAAAAACATGACTTGAACACGTATTTAAGCAGTTTTAGCTAAAAAGATATTTTAAATACTTTGCAACCCTTTAAAAAGGCATGTTTTCTGTTTTAACACTGGCAACCTGATTTTCAAAGCAGAATTACAAAGAAATATACCTTTACAACTATTTCCTGCTTAAAAAGGAACAAAACAATACTTCCTGCTCCAAATCAATTAAAATAGTCACCATCAAGCAGCAGAACAGTATATAAAGCCTGGCTACAAATCCAATTGGTTTTTCATTGTAATTTTCTGCATTGCATGGCTCAGTAACTTGTTTCTGTGAACAGTGGCCTAGTTTCTGACTTCCAAGACAATGAATAAAATTCATTAGCTGCATGGTCATACATCATTGCATTTGGAAAGCTCAATGAAGGTTGAAGGCAAGCTATTTCTCTGTCCTCCACTAGGATGCTACTAAACTAAAAACATAGTATAAGTCATATTTTTGCTGGTGCCAATATTGTACTGTATAAATCTCAACCTTGTACGTTATATTGTGAAATATGTAGGAATTCTTATGTCAGCAGCATTTGCAAATTCATTCTACTAAATGGTGAATGGAGAAGGGCAAAAGTATGGCGGGGGAGGCAGTGTTTTCAGTCTTGATTGCTATCCACTGATGGTTATTGGAAGCATGGGTATAAGGTGTGGAGATGGTAGATTCGGGCATGGTGGTGATGGCCTTACTAACATACAAGTGGAAACTTCGGCAATGAAGATACCCTCGGTCTGCTACTATTCATGGAACTATAAACCAGTACAGGAAAATGGGTAAGTGGACAAAATGAAAGGTTGAGGAGCAGAGGGAAGGTTACCAAACTATGGGTGAAGTAGCAAGTTTTTATACATAACTCAAATTCAATGTTTTCTTTTTTTTAAAAAAGTTGTTCAGTGATATTAAGGGGCATGCTTTTGAGCTACTGTCTGTATTCAGTAGAATTCATTTAGCTAGAAATATGATCAACTGACCCTTCTGACAACTCAAATGGCCAACAACCTTGTATTAATCACTCAGAAGGACCAGACTGTAGAACTGTTAGATTATCAGCTTCTTCGCTGTAATGAATGGCATCAGTCACTGAGGAGCACTCTGTCCAAATCAGCTGTGGAGGGGCGATCTAATTCACAAATTTACTTCAATATCTTTTCACCTGTTCCATTGGGTGTCAAATTACAGCATTAAAGATCTCACAGCTTAATTGTTATGAATGGATCTTGGTTCGCTACAAAAAATAAAATAGTGGCAAAAATTGCTTCACTGAAAATTATACCTTCAAGTCTAAACTTACAGAAGCTGCTAAAAATGGAGCCTATAAACACTTACCAGTAGATTGTCGTCAGATGTGCTTTCCCTCACCCATCGCAATCACACATTCATTGCATTGTTAACTTCTTAGTCACCACCATTTTAAATTTTAGTGGTGTTATAGGTGTATTAAATGCTCCCAATAGGGAAAAAAAAATTACAATTGAGACAAGATCTTTGGTGCAAACATAGTAATAATGACAATCAATAATGATCAAGCAAATCCAACAGAACAATCAATGATACTTCATATTTAGTTGAACCTATTTTATTTGGACCAGCAGAGGTGGGACTGGGAACCCCAATGTCACTGGATAGCAATCAGTAACACCAGCCTGCCGCTCGAAGGGCACCACAAATAAAATAATCAAACTGAAGGTCCAATCATGCTGAAAGAAGGGTAACTTAAATTCAATCAATATTTTGTTATTGTGGCAGCTTCTTGACTTTTTGTGGCACCTTATTTTTTAATGAGTATGCTTGCTTTTGTGAGAGCATTGTAATGAGGGTATACCAACTTGTTATTTTTGGAGGCTAAAGTATAAAGGAGGATAGAGCAATGTGTAATATCTTGTCCTTGTCAATATAGATATGCACTCATCTACCTCATATGTTTAAGCCATTTGGGTCATTAACCCTTCTCATGTGTATAATGCAGTCATATGGAATCCTCATTACTAATACAAACTATGCTTAATCCTCACACATTTCATAATTTCACAGCAACATTTTCCCCATTGTGAATTTAGAAGCATTATTAATGCAGATTGATGAGTAATCCCATTCCTCTATTAAATGGATAATTATAAATGGTTTGTGGTGCAAAAACTGATCTATTCCAATCCATTACTCAAACCTAGCATCTGATAAATGACTTGCATCACATCCTTGACCATATTGCCCTTCCTTCTATATCACCGTTTCTTTGGAAGACATGGCTCACATTTAATATTCTTTCGGATGAAACTGCATAGTGCTCCATGAACTCTCATGCGCTTTTAATTTGTTATGTATTAATGAAGGGGAAGAATTATGATAAAGAAAAATGACAACATAACATTCATTGTCTCGTACATGACAAGGCTTACGTTTTGAACCTGAACAAACCATATCTTCCTTTGTGAGATCCAGAAGGACATTGGGTCCTGGCTCCAAAACCAAAAGATCTATAATGATAAAATCACGGTGATCTGAGCAATCATCTTCTGTGACAGTGACTATAGACAAGAACTATTTTTAATCATATATCAGTGATTCATTGAGACTTTAGCCTAAAAACTACTGTTGGTGGTAATAATAGTGAACACTTATCTGCATGACATTCTTTTACCTAATATTTTGAGAGAGATGTTAACCAGTTTAAAGTAATTGGGTTAATGCAAGTGTTAAAATAGTGAACAAAAGAATACCATGCAGTCACTCGGTGTCTGCTTGCTAACATTGCCAATGGTCATTTCTAGGCTCAAAAAGGTTTAGTGGTATAGCATGAAACAACCTGAAACAGGGATGTTAATTTGATAATATTAAAATATGACAAAATACATGATTCACGGTTAGTCATTTTCTGTCCACTTCAGTGGTATATATACTCAATGTAGTAAACAATGTAGTTAACATCCATAAGATAAAAGTCCTCCACCAGCCTGTCATCACCACACAGCACTGCCCTCCAATCATCAAGATCCACGGCGCAGCCCTGGACAACGTGGACCATCTCCCATATCTCGGGAGCCTCTTGTCAACAGGGGCAGACATTGATGCGGAGATTCAGCATCGCCTCCAGTGCACCAGCACAGCTTTCGGCTGTCTGAGGAAAAGTGTGTTTGAAGACCAGGCTCTCAAATCTACCACCAAACTCATGGTCCACAGGGCTGTAGTCATACCCGCCCTCCTGTATGGATCTGAGGCATGGACGATGTATAGAAGGCACCAAGTCGCTGGAGATATATCACCACCGATGTCACCGCAAGATCCTACAAATCCCCTGGGAGGACAGGCGCAGCAACATCAGTGTCCTCGACCAGGCTAACATCCCCAGTATTGAAGCACTGACCACACTCGATCAGCTTCGCTGGGCAGGCCACATAATATGCATGCCAGATATGAGACTCCCTAAGCAAATGCTTTATGCGGAGCTCCTTCATGATAAACGAGCCAAAGGAGAACAGCGGAAACGTTATAAGGACACCCTCAAAGCCTCCCTGGTAAAGTGCGACATCACCACTGACATCTGGGAGACCCTGGCCGCAGACCACCCGAGGTGCAGAAAGTCTATCCGGGAGGGCATTGAGCTCTTCGAGTTTCAACGCAAAGAGCATGAAGAGGCCAAGTGCAGGCAGCGGAAGGAGCGCGCGGCAAACCAGCCCCACCGACCTCTTCCCTCGACAAATGTCTGTCCCACCTGTAACAGGGTCTGTGGCTCTTGTATCGGACTGTTCAGCCATCAAAGAACTCACTTTGGGAGTGGAAACAAGTCCTCCTCGATTCCGAGGGACTGCCTATGATGATGAATAAACATGTTAAAATATTTACACTGGATTAAAATATTAAATGAATGCTGGATTACTCCATGAAAGAGCTGGCGCACATTCGAAGGGCCAAATAGCCTTCTTCGAAGAACCTCAAGTCTGCTCCACCATTCAATAAGATCATGGCTGATCTGATCTTGGCTCAGCTCCACTTCCCTGCCTGCTCCCTATAACCCTGGATTTCTTTATCATTCAAAAATCTGTCCCTCTTCACTTAAATATATTCAATGACCCAGCCTCCACAGCTCTCTGGAGCAGAGAATTCCACAGATTTACGACCCTAAGAAATTCCTCCTCATCTCAGTTCTAAATGGGCGGCCCCTTATTAAACTATGTCCCCTAGTTCTAGATTCCTCCACAAGTGGAAACATCCTGTCTGCATCTATCTTGTCAGGATCCCTCAGTATCTTATATGTTTCAATAAGATCACCTCTCATTCTTCTAAACTCCAATGAGTATCGGACCAACCTGCTCAACCCTTTCTTCATAAGTCAATCCTTTCATCTCAGGAATCAATCTAGTGAACCTTCTCTGAACTGTCTCCAATGTAAGTATATCCCTTCTTAAATAAGGAGACCAAAACTGTACGCAGTACTCTAGGTGTGGTCTCACCAATACCTGTATAGTTGTAGCAGGACTTCCTTGCTTTTATAATCCACTCCCCTTGCAATAAAGACCAACATTCCATTTGCCTTCCTGATTACTTGCTGTACCCGCATACTAATTTTGTGTTTCATGCACAAGGACCCCTCGATCCCTCTGCACGGCAGCATTTTGTAATCTCTCTTCATTTAAATAATTTTAAAAAAAATTATTTTTCCTGCCAAAGTGGATAACCTCACACTTTCCCAAATTATACTCCATCTGCCAAATGTTTTCCCATTCACTTAGCTTGTCAATATCCCTTTGCAGATTCTTTGTGTCCTTCTCACAACTTGCTTTCCCACCTATCTTTGTGTCAGCAAACTTGGCTACATTACACTCGGGCCCGTAATCCAAGTCATTAATATAGATTGTACTGTATTAATATAGATCCATGCTGATTCTATGACAAAGTGAGGAATCAAAATATTCTGGGTTAGCAGTCCCCCAGAGCCTCTCAGAAAATAAATCCCATGCACATTATACACACTTCCAAAATTAGCACTACATCACTGTTGATATTGAAAAATGTCTCGAAGATCACAAAACACATTTTAATGGTCCCAGATCTCTTCAACAGATTGAATAGGTAAGCAAGAAAAATATAATTATATTAACGGTACTGCTGCTGAAACCCTCCACCATGCCTTTGCTACCTCTAGAGTCGACATATCCAATGATATCTTCACTGGCCTCACATCTTGCACCCTCCGGAAACTTGAGCTCATCCAAAACTCTGCCGTAACTCGTACAAGTCCTGTTCGTCTATTACACCAGTGCTCGCTGACCTACCTTGGTCCAGCTCCAGCAACATCTCAATTTAAAAATTCTTACAGAAGAACATAAGATATAGGAGCAGGAGTAGGCCATACGGCTCCTCGAGCCTGCTCCGCCATTTGATACGATCATGGCTGATCTAATCATGGACTCAGGTCCACTTCCCTGCCCGCTCCCCATAACCTCTTATTCCCTTATCGGTCAAGAAACTGTCGAGCTCTGTCTTAAACTTATTCAATGACTCAGCTTCTACAGCTCTCTGAGGCAGCAAATTACACAGATTTACAACCCTCAGAAGAAATTCCTCCTCATCTCAGTTTTAAATGGGTGGCCCCTTATTCTCAGATTATGCCCGCTCGTTCTAGTCTCCCCATCAGTGGAAATATCCTCTCTGCAGCCACCTTGTCAAGCCCCCTCATAGGCCCCAAGTTTCGCCATGATTTGCTCCTGATTTTTTAAGGAGCAACTGGTGTAGAACGGAGTATCTTAGAAATCGGAATTCTCGTAGAAACATAGAAAATAGGTGCAGGAGCAGGCCATTCAGCCCTTCTAGCCTGCACCGCCATTCAATGAGTTCATGGCTGAACATGAAACTTCAGTACCCCCTTCCTGCTTTCTCGCCATAACCCTTGATCCCCCGAGTAGTAATAGAAACATAGTTTGCTCCAGTTCTAGTCAGTTAGAACAGTTTCACTTTGGAACAGAATTTTTTTTTCAAAAGGGGGCATGTCCGACCACTTACGCCTGATTTCAAAGTTTCGTCAGTGAAAACTTACTCCAAACTAACTTAGAATGGAGTAAGTGAAGATTTTTGTACGCTCGAAAAAACCTCGTCTACACTTAGAAAATCAGGCGCAGGTTACAAATTAGGTGTAGGGAACGAGGTGGGGGGGGGAGGGGGGAGGAGGGGAAGGGAAGTCATTAAATTCTACAATCAATCCTTAGTTATACTTATACAAATATTATACGAAGAAATCCAACCTGAATAAAAATTTATAAGCAAAGAAAAGATTAAATAAACCATGTTCCGACCTGTGTGAAATAGCAGCAGCCTTCAAGCTGCTGTGCTTCAGGCAGGCCTTTCATTGGAGACAGGCAGGGGTGTGGCGTCAGTGTCTCGACGGCAGCGGCAGCAAGCTTCGAGCTGAGCTGCGGTGCTTGAGGCAGGCCTTCATTCTCTTCGTGGCTGGCCGCGAAGAAGCAACACCCGGATGGACTTGAGGCCATTCGGCCATGAGATAGCAGCGGCGTCAGTGGCTGGCCGGCAGCCAGCCGAAGAATCAGCAGCGGACCGACGTGAGGCCATTCGGCCACGCTTTAGGGGCGGCGTCAGTGGCTCGACGGCAGCCGAAGATACAGCAGCAGCCTTCGAGCTGTGAGGGGGACTGTGGCCATTTGGACAGGGAGAGGCAGCCACATCGACAGTTTTATATTTAAATTTGCAGAATGGGTGCTGCATTGTCAACACCACGTATTATGCAATGGTTTGCCATCAATTCACTGCATAGGAGAACTGATTAAATTAAAAATGGGAAATATTACTTACACTAACTACTTGACCAAGGTCGTGCCATTTCTTTTTACACTGGCTTCCAGATCTCCTGGTATGCACCACTGCGCAGTAATCTTCTGCAATTTGGTTCCAGCGTTTCTTCATTTCTTTTGGTGGCACTTTTATGCGACCTCTGTTGCTGGTATCTAGCTCCTGCCATCTCTGCTCAATTACATTGACTAATATCTCCACTTCCTCATGCAAGAAATTCTTTGTTCTTGGTGGACGTTGATCCATTGCAAAGTTGAATTGGCACTCTTATTTCTCCAAACACACAGTCCTTAATTTGCATGCACCAATGCAGCACCGGTTCTGCAAGTTTAGCAGTGATTTCAGCAGGTGATTTATTCAGCAGTGCTGCTAAAAGCACTCCCTCACACACAGAAATATCAAAAAAAATTAAATTACAAGCCTTTGCAGGGTCCAAGAAATAAATCTTCACTTTTTCTGCAGTCCTTTTAAAAATGGCCGAGTGCCAATGTTTGTTTGAGACTGCGCATGCGCGCACGCTCCAACGCACATGCGCAGGGTTGCCGGTACCACGAAGGCTAATTTAAATTGTACCCGCCCCCTGCTACTTAGAAAATCGGCGCGAATGTTAGGCCCTGTCCCCTGCTGCGAAGAGCGCGCCGCGCTAAGCAGACATCGAGCTCCAAGGAGCTCGAGAATATCGGACTTTTTTTTTTTTTAAAGCGCAGTTTTCGGCGCGAAAAATTGGCACCCAGCTTTGGGGTGCGCCGTTTTCACCGCGGGACGAAACTTGGGGCCATAATCTTATACGTTTCGATAAGATCATCTCTCATTCTTCTGAATTCCAATGAGTAGAGGCCCAACCTACTCAACCTTTCCTCATAAGTCAACTCCCTCATCTCCGGAATCAACCTAGTGAACCTTCTCTGAACTGCCTCCAAAGCAAGTATATCCTTTCGTAAATATGGAAATCAAAACTGTACACAGTATTCCAGGTGTAACCTCACCAATACCTTGTATAACTGTAGCAAGCCTTCCTTGCTTTTATACTCCATCCCCTTTGCAATAAAGGCCAAGATTCCATTGGCCTTCCTGATTCCATTGGCCTTGCTGTACCTGCAGCATACTAACCTTTTGTGTTTCATACACACATACTCCAGATCCCGTTGTATTGCAGCACTTTGCAATTTTTCTCCATTTAAATAATAACTTGCTCTTTGATTCTTTCTGCCAAAGTGCATAACCTCACATTTTCCAACATTATACTCCATCTGCCAAATTTTTGCCCACTCACTTAGCTTGTCTATGTCCTTTTGCAGATTTTTTGTGTCCTCTTCACACATTGCTTTTCCTCCCAGCTTTGTATAGTCAGCAAACTTGGCAACGTTATATTCGGTCCCTTCTTCCAAGTCATTAATATAGATTGTAATTAATTGGGGTTCCAATACTGATCTCTACTGCACCCCACTAGTTACTGATTGCCAACCTGAGAATGAACCATTTATCCCTTGTAAATTCTTATCCTTGTTTTCAAATCGCTCCAAGACCTCGCCCCTCATGTTGAAGAATTACTGTGCATCAGTATTTACAGTGGATGAAAGCATGCCAGACATCCCACAGAAACTAATAGTGAATCAGGGACTCACCAAAATGAACACAAGCAAAATAACCGTAAAAATAATGGCACGAAAGAGTGACCAATACCCAGGACCAAATGGCTTGCATCCCATGGTTTAAAGGAAGGTGGTGAAAACATTGGAAGATTATAGTTATTGCAGCTGCAAAGTTCTCTCAATTCATGAACCGTTCCTTTAGATTGGCAAACTGTGCATGTCACTCTGCTATTTAAGAAAGGAGAGAGGGAGAAACCAGGGAATTATAGACCAGTTAGCCTAACATCTGCTGTCAGGAATTTCTAGAGCCTATAATTAAGGATAGTGTGACTAAACACACTGAAAATTTTCAGCTGATCAGAGTCAGCACGGGTAGGCCATGCCCGACAAAACTGATTGCCCACTTCAAAAAGTTAATTGACTAAAGTAGTGGACATGAGAATGTGGGAAAATGTATTGAGACACTGAAGTTGAGAATGTGGGAAAATGTATAGAGATAGTGAATTGAACAAAGGATTCATGGAAGAATAGCCTTAAGAATGTCAGACTGCAAATGTTACAACATTGGCACAAATAACAGACTGGCTCAAGGTCTTGCTATTCACACCAGTAAACTTGAAACATTAACAAGGGTAAGAAAGGCTCTTTGTGTAAAAACAGTTGAACAGTTGCTGCTACACATAACTACAGCCCATACCTAATTGGGCCAGGAAGGCCAGATGTCAGCTCATGAGTGGACAAAGGGAAGGAGGGATCATAAGGGGATAGGGTGAACTGAATGTCACTCAAATTATATCATGTACTGAAAATGTATAACCGTTGCGCCCCTACATTGTAACAGGACTTGTCCGTGGGGAGTGAGTGCACTCTAAAGGGAGAGCATTCCTTCATTCTGATAAGTCCCGGCCAGTGAAACAATTAATAAAGTCTGCTTTGTTATAAGTGGCTACGGTGTTCGACTCAGTGAATTCGCTGAACCAGATTGAGGGAAAAGAATCCGTATGTTATTTATATGGACTTCCAGAAGGTATTTCATAAAGTCCCTCATAAGAGACTATCAGCTAAAGCTGAAGCTCATGAAATTGAAGGCAAATTATTGACCTGGTTAGGAAATTGGCTGAGTGGCAGGAGAGAGAGTAGGGATAATGGGCAGATACTGTAATTGGCAGGATATGACTAGTGGGGCCCCACAGGGATCCATCGGTTTTGGGGCCTCAAGTATTCACTATTTTAATTAACAACTTAAATGAAGGGATAGAAAGCCACATATCCAAGTTTACCAATGATACAAAGATAGGTGGCATTGTAGGCAGTGTTGATGGAAACGTAAAATTAGAGATATTAATAGATTAAGCGAATGGACAAAACTGTGGCAACTGGATTTCAATGTAGGCAAATGTGAGGTTATCAACACTGAAGCTGTAAAAGATAGAACTTTCTAAATGGTGAAAAGTTAGAAATAGTGGATGTCCAAAGAGACTTGGGAGTCCATGTTCATAGATCCTAAAAATGTCATGGACAGGTACAGAGAATAATCAAACAGGCTAATGAAATGCTGGCCTTTATATCTAGAGGACAAGAATACAAGGGGGTAGAAGTTATGCTACAGCTATACAAAGCCTTGGTTAAACTACACCTGGAATACTGAGAGCAGTTCTGGGCACCACACCTTCGGAAGGATATATTGGCCTTGGAAGGAGTGCAGTGTAGGTTTACCAGATTGATACCTGGACTCGAAGGGTTTAATTACAAAATGAGATTACACAAACTAGGGTTGTAAGATTAATAGGTGGTTTGATTGAAGTGTTCAAAATAGTAAGGGGAATTGATAGTGGAGAGAGAGAGAGAGAGAGAGAGAGAGAGAGAGAGAGAGAGAGAGAGAGAGAGAGAGAGAGGGAGAGAGAGAGAGAAAAACTATTTCCGCTGGTTGGGGAGTCTAGGACCAGGGGACATAATCTAAAAGTTCGTCTCAAACCTTTCAGAAGTCAAGTTAGGAAACCCCTCTACACGCAAAGGGTGGTAGAAGTTTAGTATTCGGTTCCACAAATGGTAATTGATGCCAAATCAATTGTTAATTTTAAATCCGAGATTGCTAGATTGTTATTAATGAAGGGTATTAAGGGATATGGGACAAAGGTGGGTATATAGAGCCTAATTTTGGTCATGACTTGCATCAATTTTTTTGGAGTAAGTTGGTTTTTCTAACAAGTTAAAAAAAAACATTTTCCCCAATAAACTTGCTCCAGAGTAACTGAGGTACAATTTTTTTAAAGTTCAGTTTTTTTTCCCCAAAGGGGTGGGAGGAGGGGGCGGCGTTCCCAGACACTTACGCGAGTTGTGGCCAGTTATGCCACTTTGGCCAGCTAACACTTACACCAAATCGATTTAGGTCAGCGTATGTGACCAGCTCTGAAAAACACTGCGGGCAGTTAAGAAATTGGTGCAGGTAAGTAAGTAAGGACCTGCACCCAAGCAGCAAACATTCCAAATAAAAGTTAAAATAATGAAATAAAAATTAAAAAATCAGGTGAACAATTGATTAACAATTAAATATTTGAAGTAAATCTTACTTTGGGCCGGGGCAGGCAGCGGGCTGGCCTGTACGGGAGGCCATTCGGCGTGGGTTAGGGGTGAAAGAGAAATTTGGCATTAGGGGTACCAGCGGGACAAGGGTTAAAGTGCTGGTTCCTGCACCGACCCATAAGGAGGTAAAAGGCCTCTCTTTGGCCTTGTACATTCCAGTACCACAAAAAAACCCGAAATGTTGGAATGTATACAGCTTGTGTGAAAATTGGATTTCACTAAACAAAATAGCTATAATGAGGAGAAAAGATCTAAGCTATGCGAACTCAGCACAGAAAGGAAAAAAACTGGGAATTAGAGACCTTACTGAATTTTAACATTCTTATTGAAAATGAAACTGGCACGGAAGTTTAGATTTTGTGCTGAGAAATAAAACAGAAGATTTGCCCAGTGAACGGGACCGTAAAAAAATTGGAGTTTAATCTAAAATGTCGTCTTTCCTGATGAGAAGACTTTTATTAGGACGGCTTTACTAATGATTTCTTCTGTATTAAAGGATTCCTAAGTTCTAAGCAAGTTTTGAAGGCACAAAGACTTAAAAAAAAAAAATTTCCGGATGATTACGCAAAGTCACGTAATGACAGCAGGCCTTCTTACAAACCTGTAAAGGAGTTAACCCTTTCCATTGACGGCTGTTTTAGACTGGACATTATTAATTTGGATTTCTTAATAGAATAAAAAAAGACTCACCTGACAGATAGAGGAAATGGTGGGATAGTCAGAATAAAAATAAAACAGAACTAGCCTATGTAATAATACTCGCCTGATACAAATAAAAGAAAGATACTCAAACAAAACAAATTCAAGAGTTAAAAGCTAAGATAAATAAGCTGGAAGAGATTTTTTTTTTAAAATGGGACCAGACGGATAGTGCAGTGCGCAGCCATAGCACCATCACCGATGGCAATAGAGCCAATGTACCCCACGGTGGGTAAGTGTAGTCTACAAACCCAACCTAACCCTTACCTCCAATTTCACAGAGTGACCTCGACATGCATGGATAAAAGATGAGTAGACCAGAACCTAACACCTGGTGACGACCAGGCTATCTGTTTAAAATTTGCAGATAAAACACTCACCGAGATGGGACCGCAGCGGCTACTTCGACACTGGAGACTCAGGATACTGGGGACCTTGAGGCCCACGCAAGCACTGGATAATACAGATGGACTACGAGAGATATAGCACACGCAGGAAAGACACAAGTACATGAACTAGCTTTGTTTAATTTGACTGCCGAAATATGCATCTCAGCAGCCAAGGACTGGAGCAAGGACAGAACTTATTTTAACGCATGGCTATGTATAGTGTATTAAGTAAGGTTGTAATGCAGCAGGCTGCCGATGCCATGGGCGCCAGTAGATTCCGAGGACAGGAGCAAGTTCATAGGACCAAAGGGGGAAGGGCGCAGAAATCCAACTGGATGGAATTTCAGTTCTAGAAGCTCATGCCTGGGCGGACGAAGCTGCAAAACAAGCCGCCAAATCCACCCGCAAGAGAAACAGAAGGGTGGGAAGAGAACGGAGCAAAATGGGGGTGGGACCCTGGGATGTTTAGGAAAACTGGCCAGTGAGATAAAATGAAGACCAAGGGAGGTCTCTGGAAAATAATGGTCTGGCTGGGACACCAAACACGCCCAAAGGAAGCCCTACCGCTGCCCGACAACCACCCCGGGGACAACAATTCTTCCCAGCACAACCACGCAAGTCCCCCCATAAGCCCGTCCATAAAGACTGGAGCCAAAGGGGGCTAGTAATAAAAGAATCTAAAGAAAGGATATAATTTGGGATGGGTCAGCGGCTACTTAACCTAAACCTAACGGATATCATTCTTCCTAGCTTCTGTGGGAATGAAACTATAAGTCTATACCAGAACCTGACACAACGGATCCTCGAAGGCCCAGAATCCACTACCCTGAGATTTAATGTCAGAAAGGGAACAGGACAAGGTCGAACAAAAAGGGGAATACTGGAAACACTAGGCACGGGTTATGCAGCAGGGGTTGCGACGATGAATTACATAGACCTGTATGCAATAGACGACCGGATTTACAACTTAACGCAAATCTTAAGGGATTTACTGGGGAGGGACATGGATAACCAAGCCCTACAAGCACGATTGGGAGATGGCGCAGAAGGGGAACTGTTACAGGTGGCCCATACATTACAGAAGCATGCCAAGACAATAAATTTGATCCACGCAATGGGGAACGACATAAGTAAACGATTACAAGCTGAGATAGTTTACTCCGGGTATGGGGCCTGGATATTAAGTACAACATAACTTGGAGCAAATCCAGAATGGGGATATACCAGATTGGATCCCGAACAGCATACTTAACAATGAATAACACGTGCAAGGTACGCATGGGTGCCAAAATTCAGATGTATTACTGGGCGGGTGAATATGATCGGATTTGTGTTGTCCATACTACAGTATGATGCAACACAGGGAGACCCCTTTTACCAGATTGATAATATTGGTGAAGTGAGAAACCAAACTCAGTTACGTTACCATCAGCCTGCCAGACGGGTGATTAAAATTAAATTAGTACGAAAGGCATTGACATAACCGATTGCTATAAAAATAATCAAGTGATTTTATGTCGAGGTACGCCATGAATGACGAATGATGATTGTAGATTCCATCAAACGGATGCATGCTGAGCATCACTCCTCTCGAACACGATTCCGAAACAATCGCTGCTCCACAAGGGAATGGAGATTTGCTGCGTGAGCACAGGAGCAGCCAACCCAACGATTAAGACCAGGGGAGGCTACACTCAGATGCGGGCGTCCCTTCGGCTAGTGATGGAGGCTGCGAATATTGGGTCCGACTGACATGCTGGGAGGTCATGGAGTACGCGCGCAGACTCCACTGCGCATGCGGACAGCTGCCGGCAGTGTTTTCAGCGCAGGGCTGTAGCTCCACCACCACCACCTCCACCTCCCCCATCATGGATGCCATGCCAGGACCCGGGACACTCGGCAGAGGGGCCAGGATACCAAGAACGCTTTTTGGTGCCCTTTCCAGTGCACAAAGTCGCCGCATAAAGAGTCAGTGCGCCAAAAAAGCGGGTTGGCCAAAATTGGGCCCATAGAGTTAGGTCACAGATTAACCATGATCTTATTGAATTGTGGAACAGGCTTGAGGAGCTTAATGGCCTACTCCTGTTGCTATATTCCTATCTCTGAAATTCTCCAATTCTTGCCTCTTTTGCAGCCCTCATTTTCTTTGCTCTACCTTTGGCAGCTGCTTAGGTACTAAGTTCTGGAATTCACTACCCACATCCCTACAAACCTCTCCTTCCTCCTTTAAGACGCTCCATTAAAAAATAAAAGTGGGGTGGACGGGTTGACTGCGCAGATGGCGGTTGGTGTATGTGGTGTGGTTGGCGTCGCGGGGGCGTGGCTCCGGGGTGGCCGGTGCTGGGGGCTCGACATCCGGGGGTGTTCGGCATTTGGGAAGGATTCTGACGGGACGGGGCGAGTTGGGTGCGGGAGGAGTGTTCCCGGTGTTGGGTGGGTCTGGAGCCGGGGAGGTGGCACGCTCTTGGGATGGGGGGTGGGCTGTTTGGGGCTGGGATTGGGATTGGGAGAGACTTCTTCAATCGAGGAGTTGTTGGCCTGTGGGGTTCCCTGCCGCGGAGAGTTGTTGATGCCAGTTCATTGAATGTGTTCGGGAGGGAGTTGGATGTGGTCCTTGCGGCTGGGGGGGTCGGGGGAAGGTGCTGGGGTGGGTGATCAGCCATGATTTTGTTGAATGGCGGTGCAGGCTCGAAGGGCCTACTCTTGCACCTATTTTCTATGTTTCTATGTTTTTTCCTCTTTGACCAAGCTTTTGGTCTCTTGCCCATCTTATGTAGCTTGATGTTAAATTTTCTTTGATAATCGTTCCTGTGAAGCACCTTGGGACGTTTTACTATGTTAACGACAGTATATAAATGAAAGTTGCATTTAGACCAGAACCTACTAAGAGCAATAGACAGCTGATAGACCAAAGTCATACTGTTGGCTCTTCAATGTTCTCGGATAAGCTGAGATCTGCTCTCTATACTAGAATATTAGAAAATTCAAAAGTTGCTGGACAGTTATCACTCTCTCACTGTTGGGTAGAGTTCAATCAATCTGATTTTACTGCAGACTTTATACTATACAGTTTATGTTCATTACAAAGCCAAATTTGCTTCACATTGCATCGTATTCACATCAACATAAAAGTGTTACAATACTGACAAAGCAAATGTAGCTCAGCAGACATCCTTGCATTTGAGTCTATAAACTCTTGTATCCATCAAGTCACATACAGTATATTGAGTTTGAGACAAATCTTATAATTTTAGTTAGGGGAGGATGAAAACCCCCTCATTTTATCCAGAAAGAAAAGGGCTGTGGGATCTGTCTGTGCTGCAATGTGAAATTGAAACCGAGACGGTTTGACCTTGGCAGAGCAGTGATTGGACGGGGGAGGATACCGGAGGGCCAATGGTGGGACAGAGTCAGCCCGAAGCATGGGGCTTTCAAGCCAATGGGAGAGCACTTGCTCGAAAACTGTGGGACTGACTCATCGCCATTATTGGGCTATTGTCTTCCCCATGTTTACACTATGGAAGGAAATTATGCAGACCTTCAGAAAACTAGGGAACCCAAAACAAATCAAGGGCCTACACAATGGCTACAGGAGGCTGTGGAAATGTATTTTTATCTAAGCTGATACCATACGGTATTTGTGTGCCCTTTGCAATATATATATATATCAAAATGGAGTCCTGGTCCTTCCAGAACTTTCTGCATAAAATCAGTCAGCTTGCATAAACAGCTAAACCTGGTTTGAGATGGCAGATGGCCATCAGACAGCTAAGAGACAAGTCATGCTGAGACAAGTACCCCCCATGGTGCTCTCCTATTGTCTACACGACAAGAGTTCCATGTCACCCCACCCTTTTCGAAGTACTCAAACCACCAGCCATTATCTCTTGTAGAGACCTCATCCATTTGATGCAAACAGATAAACTGACCAGGAAACTGAACAATTTTGACACAATGCAAGACAGGTAATAGCTCATTATCACACTCTCATCGAGTAATGGCCGACTGGCCAACTAATAACCCTGACAAAAGGAAATATCTGGAAACCATGTCAGGACAAGGATGTAGTAATTAACTCTTTATCTGTATTCACTGACTGCGAGACAGAGCCAATACACAGGGAGAGGCCATAACTTGGGTTTTACTGTATAAATATCTTGTGAAACTGTACCATTTCGGAGGTGTTCACTTAACCATTGACTGAGTGTAACCTGCCCCTTGCTAGCAAGTAAATTAAAGAAACTTCTGCCGGAGCTGTAAGTGTCGGAGTCATTCTTTTCGGAGGTCGAGATTTCGACAGTTACTTCTTGGAGGTTCCACCGAGATTGCATACTCTCTTGTCCTGCGAGTAAAACGGATACAGGCATAGTGCCTCTCCAGTGAAAGGCTTCAGTGGCCAAAACAAGGTGAGCCTTTTGCTCACAAGAGGTTTCTTCACTGTTGAATCGCATATGTAATCTGTTGTCCACAGGGGAAGACTCGACATTTAAAAGCTAGTTATGTTTTTATAACCACTTCTTTCTCAGCTCGCAAGCAGAAGAGAACGGGTTCTGAAAAAAATCTCGAAACAGCCCGGGGAAGGTTTCAGTAGGTAAGGTAGAAACAGCGCTAGTCGATCGAAAAAGGTTCCTGAAGGTTCTTATGTGATAAGATTAGGAAAAAAAAGCGCTAATCGATCGAAGGTTCTTATGTGATAAAGAGTTTTATTGTTTTTAATTAGGAAAAGGTTCTTATGTGATAAGAGTAGGAAAAAAAAAGAGAAGCGCAATCGATCAAAGGTTCTTATGTGATAAGAGTTAGGGTATAGAACCATAAGTTTTATCAGTTTGATAAGTTTTATTAGGATAAGTTAAGGACTCGGTCTGTAGTGGCGTACAACGCAGACTGAGAATTGATTATTTGTTTAGATAGAGTGTAAGATTATGATTTGTGTACTCGCGTGAATATTGTTTGTCCTAGTTGTCCTTGTTATACCGTTGTGTGCAATACCTTTGTGCGACATTGCCATTAGAGAAACGGGAAGAGTCACTAGGGAAAATTGTGATTCGGGAAAGAAAAAACAAGGATTGATTAAGAAAAGAAACAGTAACTGATTGATCAACTACGGTTGGTTCGTGCCAACATATCTCACACACCCAGACTGAGCCCGAATTAAGAGCCTTTTCAGGCCATGTAACGGCCAGGAGAAGTGGGCGTAGAGAACTCGGTTGGCCGAAAGGATTGTGAGATCAGAAACTGTGGAAAATCTTAATCATTCAGAATGGGGGCTGGAACAAGTAAACCACCACCAAAAGGGACCCCAGCCCATTTTATGCTCCAGAATTGTGGTCAGTCTTCAATTGACCACCTAAGAGAATGGGTAAAATGGACTAAGGGTGAAAACAGGCGATTTCCACCCGATGGTTCATTTAATTTAGAGAGAATAACCTGTCTAGAAGAATGCCTTATAGACAGAGACCCAGGTAGAAGAGGGGAAAAAAAATGAATTGGTCGGCGTTTGGAGATTGGAAAAGGGAAGCTGAGGAACGACACGAGAAGAGCCTAAGAGTTAGCAAGCAGTGTACTAGAGGGAGAAAGAAGGGGGATGAACGGGTAGAGCAGGTGAATCGCCCTCGACATAGCAAACATCCATCTGTTATGGTTGCTAAAGAGACAAAGGCACACTCACCAAGTGTCCCTAAGGGTTGGGAAAAAGATGAGGATGAGGAATGGGACGATGATTGGACTCCCTACAGCCATCGACCACCGCCGTATGTTCTACCCCCAGGGGGTGCTCCAAGCCAGGAGACGATCCTCGGGCCGGAGCACAGGGAAATGGGGTAACACCCGCTCCCAACAATGCAGGTGTGGCTGCAGGAAAAATAGATCAGTCACAAGGGAATCAATACCATGACGGCCCTGCAGGTGGCACACGAAGTCTTACCTGTGGACAAGGGCCCAGTGCCCTGGAGCCATCATCATCTGCATTCGCAGCAAGACTTTTTCCCAGTCCACTCTCTGGGGGGGCTCCGGTCCCTATTTATCGACCATGGTCACCAAGTGAATTAAGAATAATTGTGGAAGGATTGGCAGACCCTAAAACCAATATTGAAAAGGCCATAGACCAGTTAAAAGTGATCATCTTGTGCCACGAACCCAGTATATTAGATGGTCAAATCTTACTGAAAGCATGGTTAAAGTACACGAAATTTGACGAACTTGAGATAAAATTCAAAGATTTAAAAACCCATCGAGAGGCTCCGGATGCAGATCCCAGCACGAAGCCAGGAGAGGGGTTCTGGGAAAGATGTTGGGAAGCCTTGCATTCGGGTGTTCCCAAGGAAAACGAATTGGTCCAAAATTATGGAAACTACACAAAGAAAGGAGGAGGATGTTGAGGATTATGTAGAAAGAGTGCGAGAGATCATGAACCAATGTTCAGGCATGAAAATAGAGGAGGTAGAAGCTCCTATGATCAGCGCCGTGGTAAACGGGCTACGACCCGAACTCAGAGATCCATTTAAACTAGTTTGTCTCGGATGGCGACAGGAATCGCTATCCAAGATTGTATCTATGTTAAAGGACATACAAGAGCGAAATAGAGAATCTAAAAGCAAGGTCACCGTGTTTGTGGAACAAGCTGCTCCAACAACACCCACCATGGTGACACCGTCCTACGGCCCCCCCCCAGGGTAGAGGAAGAGGGCGAGGCAGAGGAGGAAATTTCAGGGGAAGAGGGAGAGAAGGTGCAGGGCGGGAACAATATGATACCTGTTACAATTGTGGCCAGATTGGACACTGGGCTAGAAAATGCCGGGCAAAACAGCAACAACCAAATTATGATTGGACTCAACAGGCAGGTAATAGAGTACCCCCTCCCCCTCCAGGACCCAACCCGTATGCGACCCAAGTCCAGGTACATGCTAGACCTCAGACTAATTTCTCTGTTCAAGATCCATTTGGATCACAGAATCAAAAGCAATTCGGCCAACAACCAAATTGCCCGTATAATGATCAATGACACCCAATCCCAGACCCGAGTGCTGCGAACAAACAGCTACCCGTCGTTTCGTTAAATGCCATAAGAGAACCTGATAGTGACTTATGGATTAAAAAAAAAGGAGCAGCTTTATTGAATGGAGAGAGACTTTTGTGAATGTCTTGTCTTTGAATGAGAGTGCATGAATGTCTTGTCTTTGAATGAGTGCTTCTGTGTTTTTTCTCTTGTGTCTGGAAACCTGTTTGGAAAGGTTGTGGAGCTGCCTATTTGTTTTAGCTCCACCCACTTTTTCAAACAAAGTGAAGTTTTTTTAACCCTTCATAGTGTTTCCTGTATGTGGGAAGTTTAAGACATTTTAAGTTAGAAGCGCAGGTGTGGATTTATTCGGATGAGAAGTTATGGAGCTAGGAAATGCACAAAGGATAGGTTTGTTGAGACATGGTCCCGGTGGTTAAAAGTTGTAATGCCTTGGGAAGTTGTAATGCCTTTTTTTTTTAAAAAGCCTTTGTGGGTCTCTCGAGGTGCAGGCTGGGGGAGTACACACTCATTGTCCTTGGTGTAAAATCTTGGTACAAAAGCTTCGAGCTCAATAAGAGGATTTGTTTTTTTTTGATAAAGAGTGGTAGTACAATAGTTGAATTGGGATTCTGAGATTATTTCAGGTGATCTCCTTGATCAACATTTTGGGTGTATTGGAAAAATCTTGGATTTGGAAGCCTTTTAATAAGATTAGAAAACAAGTACTTTACATTCTGTGATCTGTGAATCACTATAAGCATAAATGAGAAGTCCGTGTAACACACCGATTCTTCCAGTTCAGAAGCCCACACAAATGGAGGTTTGTCCAAGACCTACGAGCTGTGAATAATCTACTATATTCTCACAATGCTTAAAGAAGGATTTCGAATGAAGTATCCCGGAATGCTTTCCAGAGTCTTAAGCAGTCCCTCACTTCAGCACCAGCCTTGGGATTGCCAGATTACACGAAGCTATTCAACTTATTTGTGCATCACAAAATCGGGTTTTGCACAATCTGTTTTGACTCAGTTACATGGGGACAGGCAGCGACCGGTAGCGTATTTCAGTACCCAACTAGACCCAGTGACACGCGGACTACCAGGATGTCTTCCTTCGCTGGCAGCAGCTTATTATGCTATGCAACAGGCTCAGACAATAACTCTAAATCATCAGACCATTTTGTACATCCCACACTCTGTCGAGATTTTACTGACTAAATGTGCCACCCAACACCTAACCTCCGCAAGAACCACTAAATATGAAGTTGAACTGTTATCAAATCCGAACCTTATAATTGCTCAGACCCGCCACCTACTATTAATGACGTGCTGACTTTTCAGACACAGGCCAGTACGGAGGTGGTGGTGACCTGGACGAAGGATCAATGTTATAAAAATCCAGAAGGAATATGGGTTCACCACGATGGCCGTGTGGTGGCGCCCAGATCCTTACTTCCATGGATAGCCCGATGTGTTCATACATTCACACATGCAGGCAAAGGGGGATTGGCAGATTATATTTTGGCAACTTGGTATGCACCAGGTATTTCGGCAATTGCAAAACAAATCTGTGAAAATTGTGTTACCTGTCAGACAATGAATCCGGGTAAGACGGAAAAAGTAGAATCTGCCTCCCACCCAAATCCAGTCGGGTCTTTTGTACATTTACAAATGGATTTTATTGAACTACCTATGTGTATGGGATTCAAGTATGTATTAGGTATTGTAGATGTGTTCTCTAGATGGATTGAAGCCTTTCCATGTAAAAAGGCCGATGCCACTACTGTTGCTAAATGTTTGTTAAAGGAAATCGTACCGCGCTTCGGAATCCCTGCTAAGCTTTCTAGTGATAACGGGTCACATTTCACAGGAACTGTTATAAGAGAAATGTGTAAAGCTTTGCAGATTAATCAATGTTTTCATTGCAGTTCTCATCCACAATCAGCTGGACTTGTTGAAAGATATAATGGAATGCTTAAAAATAAGCTGGCAAAACTATGCAATGACACTGGACTGAAATGGACAGAACTGCTGCCCTTAGCTTTGATGGTAATGCGATCTGCAACCAACAGAACAACAGGCCTGTCACTGCATGAGATAGTTATGGGACGTTCCCAACGACTACCTTTTACAGCACCATTTACTGCAAAACAAATGGACATCCACAAAATGGAGGAAAATATGTTGAACTATTGGGCCCAAGTTTCTACACGCGCCGAGAACGGCGCAGTCCCGACCTGGATGCCCGTTTTTCGCGCCCCAAAAAATCCTCGGTATTCTCCACCTAATTGCAGGTCCTCTGGCCCACGGCGCAGCCAGCACGAGCTGTGGGGGGGCGCAGCCAGGTCCCTGCGCTGAAAACAGTGCCGGGACCTCTGCACATGCGCGCTACAGTGGGCACGCAAGTGCAGTAGCTCCAGGCGCCGAACTGTGTGGGAGGGGCCCGAAGCACGCAGCCCCTCGCCCTGGCTTAATGGCCTCACTGGGGCTGCGTGAATAAGGCTCCTCCCACGGCCAGCTCCTGCTCCCCCCCACCACCCCCCCCCGACCAGACCCGACACTCGCTCCCCGCCCGCCCACTCCTGCCTCCGGACCAGACCCGACACCCGTTCCACCCCCACTCCGCCTCCGGACCAGACCAGACCCAACACCCACTCCCCGCCCCGCCCACCCGCCTCCGGACCAGACCTGACACCCGCGCCCCCCCCCCCCCCCCCGACTGACCCGCGCTCCTGTTCCCGCTCCCCGCCTCCCCGACTGGACCCGACCCGCGCTCCTGCTCCCGCTCCCCGCCTCCCCGACTGGACCCGACCCGCGCTCCTGTTCCCGCTCCCCGCCTCGCGCTCCTGTTCCCACTCCCCGCCTCGACCAGACCTCCTGTTCCCGCTCCCCGCCCGGACCCGCGCTCCTGTTCACGCCCCCCGCCTGGACCCAACCCGACCCGCGCTCACGCCCCCCGGCCCGACCCGACCCCCGGACTGGATCCGACCTGACCTCCCCCCCTCCCCCACTCCCCTCCCCTCCCCCCCTCCCCTCCCCTCCCCCCTCCTCCCTCCCCTCCCCCCTCCTCCCTCCCCTCTCTTCCCCCTCCCCCTCTCCTTCCCCCCCTCCCCTCCCCTCTCCTTCCTCCCCCCCTCCCCTCTCCTTCCTCCCCCCCCTCCCTCCCCCCCCTCCCCTCTCCTTCCTCCCCCCCTCCCTCCCCCCCCCCCCCTCTCCTTCCTCCCCCCCCCCCTCCCCTCTCCTTCCTCCCCCCCCCTCCCCTCTCCTTCCTCCCCTCTCCTTCCTCCCACCCCCTCCCTCCCCCTCCCTCCCCTCTCCTCCCCCCTCCCCTCCCTCCCCCTCTCCTCCCCCCCTTCCTCCCCCTCCCTTTCTCCCCTTCCTCCCCCCTCCCTTTCTCCCCTTCCTCCCCCCTCCCTTTCTCCCCCCCCTCCCCTTCCTCCCCCCTCCCTTTCTCCCCCCCTCCCCTTTCTCCCCCCCCTCCCCTTTCTCCCCCCCCTCCCCTTCCTCCCCCCTCCCTTTCTCCCCCCCTCCCCCCTCCCCTTCCTCCCCCCCTCCCCTTCCTCCCCCCTCCCCCCCTCCCTTTCTCCCCCCCTCTCTTTCTCCCCCCTCTCTCTCTCTTTCTCCCCCCCCTCTCTTTCTCCTCCCCCCCTCTCTCTCTCTCTCTCTCTCTCTCTCTTCCCCCCCTCTCTCTCTCTCTTTCTCCTACCCCTCTCTCTCTCTCTCTCTCTCTTTCTCCTCCCCCCCCTCTCTCTCTCTCTTTCTCCTCCCCCCTCTCTCTCTCTCTCTCTTTCTCCTCCCCCCTCTCTCTCTCTCTCTCTTTCTCCTCCCCCCTCTCTCTCTCTCTCTCTTTCTCCTCCCCCCTCTCTCTCTCTCTTTCTCCTCCCCCCTCTCTCTCTCTCTCTCTTTCTCCTCCCCCTCTCTCTCTCTCTCTCTTTCTCCTCCCCCCTCTCTCTCTCTCTCTCTCTCTTTCTTTCTCCTCCCCACTCTCTCTCTCTCTCTCTCTTTCTCCTCCCCCCTCTCTCTCTCTCTCTCTCCCCCGACCCAAACCGAATCGACCCAACCCAACACCGGCCCGCTCAGCCTTCGGTCCCGAAAGGCCTGCCTGAAGCACTTTCACACAGGTAGGAAGATGGTTTATTTAATCTTTTCTTTGCTTATAAATGTTTATTCAGGTTGGATTTATTTGTATAATATTTGTAGAAGTATAAATAAGGATTTATTATAGAATTTAATGACTTCCCTTCCCCCCCACCTCGTTCTGGACGCCTAATTTGTAACCTATGCCTGATTTTTTAATGTGTAGAACAGGATTTTTCAGTTCTACAAAAATCTTCACTTGCTCCATTCTACTTTAGTTTGGAGTACGTTTTCACTGTGGAAACTTTCAAATCAGGCGTCAGTGGCCGGACACGCCCCCTTTTGAAGAAAAAATTATGTTCCAAAGTAGAACTGTTCTACCTGACTCGAACTGCAGAAAAAAAAATGTGGAGAATTGCAATTTCTAAGATAGTCCGTTCTCCACCAGTTGCTCCTAAAAATCAGGTACAAATCATGTGGAAACTTGGGCCCATTGTATTGCACTAACCAAATGTATTTCCAGCTTTCATTCACAGGTAAAGGAAGCTCAAGTCAAGCCAGCGGAAGGGAAGTGTCATAACCTGGAGCCAGGGGAATTCGTTCACATCAAGATTTTTTAAAAGAAAAAGCAGTCTACAGCAAGATTCAAAGGACCATACCAGGTTTTGCTGACGACCAATACTGCAATCAAGGTAAAGGAAAGACCAACATGGATCCATGCATCCCATTGCAAACGGGCACCCGACCAGGAGGAAGGGAAGAAGGAACCAGAGGAACAGAAAAAGGAAGACTGAATAAGGAACTGTATGGACTATGGGGACTGATGCTGCTGGGCTTGACAGGGTTTTACTTTGCATTATTGATTACACCAGGGGTACAGACCCGCCACCGAAGGGAATTGCAAGTAAACGTATTGATGGCACTGAGTCATAGGTATGCTCAAGAAAGAAACTTGTCGAGTGTTGGATATGTTCCCATGTACCTGTCCACTCCGAAGGGGGTATTCCCCTGAGATCTGTCCCCTTTAACGAATCAGAAATGGTAGAATTGTTGACAGTGCAAAATAGGACAAACCTAACTCAGGGGCCAGAAACAAAGGAGCAAACAGAATGGAGGTCGGCAGGGTATAAACTTACAGCCTTCCAGGGATGGTACCAGCCCAATTATGATAATAACCATCAGCCTCCCTTCCTAAGCATTACTCCCAGAATAGGAAATCCTGAAGGTATAATATGCCTAGTGAGTAATGAGACTAAAGGACCAGAAATGGGACGCAGCAAGTGTTCCCAAATGACTAAATGGCAAGCCACAACTAATCCCACTGATGGGAGAAAGATAGCAACCGTTGGCTGGACAACGGTCCATAACAAAGCCCCAGGTGAAAGGTGGGAGAAACTATGTTACCTACCGAGACCACGGCTGGAGTTATGGAGAGCGACAACTGCTGAAGGCTCTTGTGTGGAAATGGAAATGGAGAGACTGTACAAGATCAGAATGGATTAAGTTGTCCTTGTGAAGGACAAAATGGGGGAATGTGGAAATGTATTTTTATCTAAGCTGATACCATACGGTATTTGTGTGCCCTTTGCAATATATATATATCAAAATGGAGTCCTGGTCCTTCCAGAACTTTCTGCATAAAATCAGTCAGCTTGCATAAACAGCTAAACCTGGTTTGAGATGGCTGATGGCCATCAGACAGCTAGGAGACAAGTCATGCTGAGACAAGTACCCCCCCCATGGTGCTCTCCTATTGTCTACACAAGAGTTCCATGTTACTCCACCCTTTTCTTTGTACTCAAACCACCAGCCATTATCTCTTGTAGAGACCTCAGCCATTTGATGCAAACAGATAAACTGACTAGGAAACTGAACAATCCTGACACAATGCAAGACAGGTAATAGCTCATTACCACACTCTCATGGAGTAATGGCCGGCTGGCCAACTAATAACCCTGACAAAAGGAAATATCTGGAAACCATGTCAGGACAAGGATGTAGTAATTAACTCTTTATCTGTATTCACTGACTGCGAGACAGAGCCAATACACAGGGAGAGGCCATAACTTGGCTTTTACTGAATAAATATCTTGTGAAACTGTACCATTTTGGAGGTGTTCACTTAGCCCTTGACTGAGTGTGACCTGTCCCTTGCTAGCAAGTAAATTAAAGAAACTTCTGCCGGAGCTGTAAGTGTCGGAGTCATTCTTTTCGGAGGTCAAGATTTCGACAAGGCCAACCCAATCAACCCCTACTCAAACCATGAGTAGTTTAGAGAAAACTGAATTGGAGGGAAATTATGCAGACCTTCAGAAAACTAGGAAACTCAAAACAACCCAAGGGCCTACACAATGGCTACAGGAGGCCAACGCAATCAATACCCACTCAAACCTTGAGTAGGTTAACATCAGTGGAAAAAAACCCCGCAATAATCTAAAACTGCTGCATTTCTCAAAATCACAAAGCCCATCAATGGGAAGGATCGATTTCAGCAGGAGGCGTGGACTGGATAATCTGGCTATAAAAAGGGGTTTCTGACGCAGTGTGTGTGGTTCCCTGCCCTCGTGATCCAACAACCAGCAAGCCTCTCGACACTGAAGGAAAACCAGTGTCCGAAGACACCGAAGATAGAAGAAACAAACCACCAGATTGCAGAAGGCACAGTAGTGAGTATAACCTCTGGTCCCCGGAACTCCCAGCTCAGTTAGGCCAGGAAAGGTGGGAGGTTGGGCATTGTACTGCTAAACTTGTGTAAAGATTTTCGTTGTGTCCGTTTAGTGGGATTTAGGGAGATTGTTTTGTTGGTGTATTGCTGTTTGTTGAGATACACCTTGTCAAATAAATTGGAAGCCTAAGTTCCTCTTGGAATCACCTCGTCTCAGTTCTATTGTGTTACATCTCCTGATCGCGAGTCTCATGTCAGAACAGTGTAAGGGAAGCTAGGAGCGCCTCGAAAACTGTGTGTCACAGGCGAGGGAAGAAGGGGTTAGGAGTGTTTGATACTCACAGGTGCCTCACAGGCTAGGCATAAGCTGTGGGGACGCACGAGTCTCAAAACCCCCTTCATAAGCTGTGGTCACAGTCTCTCCAGGGGTGCTCTTGCAGCACTCAGGGTACCTCACAGGCCAGGCACAAGCTGTGAGGGCAGAAGCCCAGAGAGAGACACCCAAGGCACAACAACACTCCCCGAGAACCCCTTACATCGGGCTAGACTTTTCACTTCACATCGCCCATCTATGGCCCAAAACAGACCTCTATCATCTATTTTGAGCAAAAAGTGGAAACTAGGCCCAAAATATTGCCGGGAAAATAGGCCCCCAAGTTTTCACTTTGATCGCTGAGATGATCGCCCAAATGATTGCCCACACAAGGCCCATCCCAAGTTTCAGCAATTAGCATGCACTTCACTGGGCCGATGCAAGGCCCAAAAGAGTGCTCAAAAATAGTAGCTTTTTCAGGGCCTTAGACAGGGAAATGGGCACTATGGAAGCCATTTTTAGCCTCTGAGGAAAGGTGGAGAATTGTTCTGAGTTATTTAGGGAGTAAAATTGAAGCCAATTGTACTCAAAGTTGGGACAGGGAATATAAATAGGTATTATCACCTTATTTATGCTAAACAGATCTCATATAGTGGAATTATTTAGTAAATAGCTTTTACATAGTGAAGTTATTTAATGATATTCCGTGGGGAAACAGAATAAACAGAATATCAAAAAATGGCTGAGACATTGGCTGTGCAGGAATGCTCTGACGGGTAAGGCCCTCCTCACCACCAATCAAGCTACGTCTTGGTGCTTGTGTGAAAGCTCTGGCGATGAGATGTTCTGCCAAACGAGTTCGACAGTCCGCTCAGGGAACCACCCGACAGGGTCCACCCCTCTCCTTCTTTCGTAGGGTGTCCAGGATGTTACGTGCTGACCACTGTTTTATGGCTGTGCACACTGGATACAGCAAAGTACTGAAGACTCCAGAACCAGCCACACCTCTAGCCCATCTGTTCCAGGAATTTTACTAGGGCTCTTTGATGCCACATTTGGTCAAATGCTGCCTTGATGTCAAGGGCAGTCGCTCTCCTCTCACCTCTGGAATTCAGCTCTGGCAGTAAATGACCAGATTGGATTTATCCTGCTTTTTGTGGACAGGACATACCTGGGCAATTTTCCACATTGTTGGATAGATGCCAGTGTTGTAGCTGCACTGGAACAGCTTGGCTAGAGGCATGGCTAGTTCTGGAGCACAAGTCTTCAGCACAACAGTCCATGATTATTGCTGTTCCTTTCTTACAAGCCTCCATTATTTCTAGGTTTGTACTTCGTGCAACAGTCTAGCTACTGTTAAGGGGCCTATAGACTATGCCCACCAGTGACTTTTTCCTCTTATTAATTCTTATCTCCACCCAAACTGATTCTACATCTTAGTCTTCTGTGCCAATATAATTTCTCACTACTGCACTGATCTCATCCTTTATTAACAAAGCTACCCCACCTCCTTTTCCTTTCTGTCGATCCTTCAGAATTGTCTCATACCCCTGAATATTCAGTTCCCAGCTTTGGTCACCCTGCAACCACGTCTCTGTAATGGCTATCAGATCATACCCATTTATATCTATTTGTGCTGTCAACTCATCGATCTTATGAATGCTGCATGCATTCAGATAAAGAACTTTTAATTTTGTGTTTTTACCAGGTTTCCCTGCTTTGACCCCACTTTCTGATGCCCTCTTATTTTTATACATTCTGTCCATGCCTGTCACACTCTGGTTATCATTTCCCCCAGTGCTATCCTGCTCTATTGCCTTCTCATTATTCTTTGACTTTTTAAATTTTCCGCTCATCTGAACCCTCTTCCCCACCCCGCCACCTCCCCACTACAGCCATAAGTTATTTGATTCGCCAGGACACTAGTCTCAGCATAGTTGAAGTGAAGAAGCCCATCCCAAAGGAACAGCTCCCTCTTACCCAAATACCGGTACCAGTGCCCCATGATACAAAAGCCATTTCTTCCACACCAGTCTTTGAGCCACGTGTTCATCTTTCTGATCTTATTTACCTTATGCAAATTTGCTCGTGGCTCAGGTAGTAATCCAGAGATTATTACCTTTGTTGTTTTTAATTTAGCACCTAGCTGCTCATATTCCCTCAGCAGAACCTCTTTCTTTGTTCTACCTATGTCATTGGTATCTATGTGGACAACAATTGAATCTTCCCCCTCCAATTGAATCTTCCCACTCCAAGTTCCTCTCCATCAAAACCATTTATGGCTGGAATGATGCTCGTTCAGTATCTGTCATACAATTTTGCCTTATAAATTCATTTTTTGCATTACTGTAAAAATTGCATACCACCGCAATCTGTAACGTCGTGCGCCAGCATATCCCTCACTGTACCATTACCATCAAGTCAGACAACCAACACTGGTTCAAAGAAGAGTGCAGAAGAGCTTATCAGGAGCAGCACCAAGCATACCTGAAAATAAGGAACCAATCTGGTGAAGCTACAATATGCATGCTAAACAGAAGCAGCATGCTATGGACAGAGCTAAGCAATCCCACAACCATTGGAGTAGATCTGCAGTCCTGCCACATCCAGTCATGAATGGTGGTGGACAATTAAACAACTAACGAGAGGAGGATTCTCCATGAAATCCCCATCCTCAATGATGGCAGAGCCCAGCATGTGAGTGCCAAGACAAAGCTGAAGCGTTCGCAGCCAACTTCAGCCAGAGGTGCTGAGTAGATGATCCATCTTGTCCACCTCCTGAAGTCCCCATCACAGATGCAGTCTTCAGCCAATTCGATTCACTCCATGTGATATCAAAAAATGGCTGAGCACACTGGATACAGCAAAGTACTGAATACTCCAGAACCAGCCACGCCTCTAGCCCATCTGTTCCAGGAAAGCTACAACACTTCCATCTATCTATCCGATAAAGTGGAAAATTGCCCAGATATGTCCTGTCCATAAAACACAAGGCAAATCCAATCCAGCCAATTCCCATCCCATCAGTCTACTCTCAATCACCAGCAAAGTGATGGACGGTGTCGTCGACAGTGCTATCAAACACCACTTAATCTGCTCACTGACTGCCAGTTTGGGTTTTGCCAGGACCACTCGGCTCCAGACCTCATTACAGTCTTGGTCCAAACATGGACAGGAAAGCTGAATTTCAGAGATGAGGTGAGAGTGACTGCCTCGACATTGAGGCAGTATTTGAAAATAAAAATTTTCCGACCAATTCAAGATTGTGACCAGTGGAGAAAAGGCCGTGTGCTACTATTATGCATGAAAGAGAGAACCATTGTAATGTGTAAGCTATTGGTGTGCATTAGTATGCGTGTTTGTCGAACTTTTTTTTTTTAAAAAAGGTAACACTCTGTACAAGCAGAAAGCAACACCTTGTCTAGAGTGAAACAATTATTTTGAGCATTGTAAAATTTAAAGTTTCGAATTGGAGTGGATGTTTCCCTCAGTATCAGAAAGGGGATCAGGATTGATGAATTATCCCATGGCTGGCACGAAAAAGCCACAATGGAGTTTTCTGGGTGTTTTTTCATGGTGCAAGATTACCAAGAGGGGTTGTTTAACATGGAAGTGACTTCAAGGTGTTAACGAACTTGAACTTTTGCTGGAACAAAGGAGAAAAGCTCCAGCAATGTTCAAGAAGTTTGAACTTCTTATCCTGCAATGATGGATCTCAAATGTAGCAGCATGGTGACAAAAATTGAACTTAAGACTTTGCTTTAAAAAAAATGCTTGGAATTAAGCTGATAACATAGGCCTCTCGGGGGTACTGTTACAGCACCAGCATGACAAACTCCAATCCGTAGCTTATGCCTCATGCGTCATACCACCAGAAGCAACTTTCCAGCCCTGTGAGAAGAATCTTCTCAGTGTCTTTTGGGCGGTACATAAATTCTCCCCCATAATTGGACTTAGCCCCTTATTATCTTAACGCCACACACCCCCATCAAAATGCTGATGGACGGAAAGACCACTAATCTAGCTCACTAATGTACCCTGGCGACCCACATCAGTGCGCGATTCTGACTTCAACTACCTTAGATGTCCCTTTCAGTCAGAAAGGGAGGGAGAAAGAGGCAACAGTCACGAAGCCGATCTAAAACTCACATTTACGTGGACGGCTCTTCCGCAATTATAAACGGGCAGCAGCGCACAGGATTCCCAGTAATAAAAATGACCCTGGATGGCAAACAGGTTTTAGAACAGACGCCAATTAAATTAGAAGGCAGTAAGAGAGCTCAAATTTCAGAACTAAGCGCGATCGCCTACGTAGTCATGCACCCAGAAGACTACCCGACGCCTGTCCAAATTTATTCCGACAGCAGTTACACATGTAACAGTCTGACTGACTTCCTGCCCATCTGGCATGCTGGAGATTTCACCTCCACAGATGGAAGGCCGCTAGCTACAACCCCCCCCACTTTTAAAATTGATTTTTGATAGCCACCTCAAACAAAGGTCCGTACTTCATAACCAAAGTCAAAGCGCATGCTAAGAATACCCCCTTAGGGAACCGAATGGCGGACAAACTAGCAAAAGCAGCAGCCCGTACAGGTTTCCTATGGGACCCCTTGGAAAACGTAAAAATTGCACCAATGGCATCAGTTGCTGTTACCTGCCTTATTCTGGACTTGGCAGCCAGTCAGGCTATAAAAACATACAATTAGGAAACCCAGGTCGCAAACCATACCTCGGACAAAATTTACAGCTCTACGATGGAGTAATACTTAGAGATGGCAAATATGTAGTCCCGGTGTCAGAAAGGGGAGAATTGATTTACCAATGCCACGATATCAATGGGCATCAAGCAATAGATAAGACCACAGCCAAATTGAAGGAGCTATACTGGTGTCCTGGAAATAAGCAAGAAGTGGAAGGGTATGTCAAAAACTGTCTGATATGTGCTCAGAACAATCCAGGTCATGCAATTGACAGGGGTAAAACAGAAATTCCATATCGCATACCACCCGGAATCAAGCGGAGTAGTAGAGCGCATGAATCGGACATTAAAAACAATGTTACAAAAATTAGTATAGCAGAACCACACATCCTGGAACAAGGTCCTCCCTTCTGTATTAATGGCCATCCAAAACACAATGGCAGCCTCTTCAGGCAATTCACCCCACGAGCTAATGACCGGGAGAGTCACGAGAGGTGGTCGAGCCTTCATGGGATTAGATTTGAATGAGATCCAGAAACTTCCCTGTCCTCAAAGAAATACATGTCAAACTTGATCAAGTATTTGGAAGTGGCTAGAATAGCTGCGGCGGTGAAATTGGGAAACAAATATCAACAAAGTAAGGCCTACTTTGTTGGGAAGGTACACCCATGGGAACTAAAAATCGGGGACCAAGTAATGCAAAAAATCCAGAAGGAAGGAACTTTCCTTGCACCTAAATATGCCGGACCATTTAGTATAATGGAAAAGGCTAGTGCCTCAAGTGTTCACGGCCATGGATGGCCAAGGAAAGTATAAGTGGCATCACTTTAACCAGCTAAAACACTTCGGGAAAATAACCAGTCACATGTGCCACGTCATGTTAGATTCAGGGGAGACCGGGCTCGCCCCACCTGACCCAGTAGCTAACCCGATCCCAGCCAAGGTATAATACCCATCTGGCCGCCTACCCAAAATTTAGAGGCCACAAGTAGTTCAGAAGAAGCCATCACAGGAGGTAGTAATTCAGAAGATGACCAGGTACCAGCCCCAGGACACCTGGCGAAACCCGCACCTCCCACAATGAAACGGCACCAAGTCCAACGGACGGCTTGTCACAGAGTTTCGAAGCTATGAGTCTCACACCTCGAGCCACCCCACCCTCCCCCGACCAGGAAAAGGAAACAAGGACGATGGTTCCCAGAGAAAAAGGAACGCAGTCGCTTGGACTAGAAACCATCCAATACCGTTGCCTGACTCGGCCCTGGGTTCGAGGAGATTGAGAAGACCTACTCCGTAAGGAGAGCAATTGATAATATGTTTTATTATCCTACAGGGTGGACCTATATGCCAAAAGTAATCCCATACCACGAATCAGAACATTTTCGGGACCTACCCAATGAATGGAGTAATCAGCTGAAATATTCACTAATGATTTTGTGTTTTGTGTATTTGTTTCTTACTGTAATTTGCATTGTAATATATCATTGTGTAAGTGGGTGTCAGGAGTCAGAGGGAGGAGACGGAGAACCCCTTACGAAATAGTAGAAATAGTAACAAGGGGGAATCATGGAGAGACTAATTCTGGTAATCATCCTCGCCGTAGCAGCAAAGACCCAAGGTAACACTTCTAGTCCTCCGGTACAAGTATTTTATTATGCCAATGGTACTGGGGAGACACAGACCACAAACTGTACTAATGCGGCAAGCAGATGGGAGGCCCCGACTAACGGGAATAATGTATGTGTCTGTAATGGTACAGCAAAAATGTGCCATGAGACCAGCCTGGATGGTAACCTAACCAAGGTATGCATTTAGATGCAACCATGTGACCAGCCAATGACGCTACCCCATTTAGCAAGCCATGGTTAGTAGCCATTTCGCAGGCCAAGAATGGTACCATATGGTCTCCTCAATGAGGGACAAGTCCCCACTTGGATTAATAACACCCAAATTCAGACTCTGACCTCGAACAAGGAACACCATCCTCTAGATGGATGCCAACTGTGAGAACACTGCAAGGTGTGGTTCAACGAGGAATGCACTGGGCCAACAGGAACACCAGCGATTGGAATATTATTGGGGATACCAGTATTCAATAACCAGACCGGCATGACTGTTCGACGTAAGGAATGTCGGAACCATACAAGACGGAGTATGGATAGGCCTGACCAATATGAAACCACATGCGGTAAATCTACCTACGGGAATGACTGGGACCAGTCTGCACCAATGCAGCTGAACTACCCGGACTGTGCTCTGCCCGTACAAGATCGATCCTACCAATGAGGTCCAGTGTGGTTTCAAGAGCAGCACTGCTAAGAACGATACTCTGACCATGCTGAATATGAAGGCCCAAACATTCGTCAGGAGTACTTATTTGGGAAGAGAGATTTATTGTTTCACCGCCACCGAAAAGACATACCAATTCAGAACACAAATTTGCCCGATACCCAAACCAAGCTTCTGCACTCACCCATTGATACCTACGAGTCAGGAACAAAGAAGTTAGTATTATCGAAAGAAGAGGACAAGTTAATATCACGGTACAGGAAATCTTGAAAACCCAGTTGGAAACTTACTTTGCCCAAAGTGACAACATCCAGTTACAAAAGGAACACTTAATGGAAATCAGGCATAAATTAGATTTGGTCGACAGAATTTACGAAAAAGTGGAAATAAATACCAGAGGCATTGAAGTCAAAATTACTCGAATTAAGATCGACACTTGGTGGGACGAGATTTGGAATTGGGGAGAGAATGTGAATATCCACCCCTGGATCAGACTTTTTCTCTCATCTTACGGTCATCTTGATAGCAATAATTTTCCTAGCATTGATAATAATGGTAGCATATGTGAGAAAGTTGGTACGTAGATTGGAGTTACAGCTGGGATGAGTACAAGTAGGGACAGCGTTACAAAATAGACAAAGAGGACCCCGTATCGAAGCTGAACCTCTATTGTGATCAAATCATTAATATATATGTATGATTGATCAAAGGGAGGAATGTGGAAATATGCAGGCTATGGCAACATAAAGTGAAAGACCCCCGAGAGCAAGGTTAAGGTGCCTTGAACATAAAATGAATCACCAATTGAATTTTGATTAGCCATGCTTCCTTAGCATCGCCAGTAACTAGAATATACTAATCAACAGGGTACAGACAAAAATGTAATCAAGGAAATGGGACAGATTGTAACTAGAATAACCCAATCACCAGGGCACAGACAAATGTGTAGTCAAACGAGATGGGCCAGATTATAGAATAGTAGAAACCAGGAGGGGAAACCCCACTGAGGCAGCGAGAACCTGGGAACAACACTCGACAGAAGCAGGGACCAGGAGAGAGACCCTTGAAGGAGCAGTGTCAGGACCGGATTGATCACCTGGGGACGTATTGGGTAACTATGAGTGTATTTTGAGCGGAAAGGAACATCTTTTTGCAGAGTTAAATAGAGTATAAGTAGTGAGTCTTCTACTTCTTCTGTATTAAATGAACATTAACGGTACTGTCATTGTCCAGTGTGTAATTTGATATTTAACTCAGGAATCGTCGCAGACAACTACTAGGCACATGACTAGCAAAATTGCTGTTTGTGCAACAAAGGAATCCGAGTAAAATTGAAGTCAATGGGAATCAGAGGGAAAACTCTCCACTGGCTGGAGTCATACCTAGCACAAAGCAAGATGGATGTGGTTGTTGGAAGCCAATTATCTCAGCCCCAGGACATCATGAGTATATCAGGGTAGTGCCCCATCTTCAGCTGTTTCATCAATGACCTTCCCTCCATCATAAGGTTAGAAGTGGGTTGTTTACTGATGATTGCAGTGTGTTCATTTCCATTTGCAATTGCTCAAATAATGGAGCAGTCCATGCCCGTATGTAGCCAGAACATCCAGTCTTGGGCAAATAAGTGGCAAGTAACATTCACGCCACACAAGTGCCAGGCAATGACCATCTCCAACAAGAGAGTGTCTAACCACATCCCCTTGACATTCAACGGCATTACCATTATCGAATCCCCCACCATCAACATCCTGGGAGTCACCACTGACCAGAAACTCAACTCGAACAGCCACATAAATACTGTGGCTACAAGCTCAGGTCAGAGGCTGGGTACTCTGTGGTGAATGACACCTGCTGACTCCCCAAAGCCTTTCCACCATCTCGAAGGCTCAAAGTCAGGAGTGTGATGGAATACTCTCCACTTGCCTGGATGAGTGCAGCTCCGACAGCACTCAAGAAGTTTAACACCTGAGCAAACCAGGCCCATTTGATCTGCACCCCATCCACCACCTTAAACATTCACTCCCTCCATCATTGGAGCACCGTGGCTGCAGTGTGTACCATCTACTGGATGCACTGCAGCAACTCGGCAAGAATTCTTCAACAGCACGTCCTAAACCTGCGACCTTTACCACCTAACAGGACATGAGCTACAGGTGCTTGGGAACATCAACACCTGCAAGTTGGAAATATATCACCATTCCTTCACTGTCGCCGAATCAAAATCCTGGAACTCCCCAACAGCGTCATGGAACTATCTTCACCACACAGACGGCAGTGGCTCAAGGTGGCACCTCACCACCACCTTCTCAAGAGCAATTAGGGATGGGCAATAAATGCTGACCTTGCTGATACATCCCATGAATACATTTTCAAAAAAACTTTATGTATGTACTCTGCTGTGGAACTAGAGTACTTCAGGTAACCTTATTATCTTTTAACTTGGTTGCTTTAGGATTCAACATTATTTGCATAATTAAACTTTTCATTTCTAATAACACAACTTACCAGTTGCCAACTTGAGGGAAGGGGACTATAGTTGCATAATTTTATATATGATTCAGTATCATGTTCAGTATGACTTCAGAAAATGCATTTTATTGGGATACTGAAACTGTAAAATCAGAATGCTCCTATTGTTTCAATTTTTTTTTAGTGAAGCATGCATGAAAACATTTCCATATAATTTATTATTTTGTTGCCATTCTTTCTGCGAATAATGTTTTTTTTACTACCTGTAACTGCATTTGTATGAATTAATAAAATATACAAAAATTCTAACACCAAGAGTCTTATGCTAATACCGGCTTTGCATCAGTTTAATTAAAACCCAATTTCATTCGGCCTTTTAGTGATATAAAATCTTCAGCTTTTACACAAGAAACACTGGGAACATTTCCAGTTCTGAAGATTTAGAAAAATAAATAGAATCACAGAACATATTTCTTGATTTACAAGGACTAGGCTACAAACAAAGATTGCATACATTCATTATACTTCACTGAAATCTTAGTACACCAAGGGGTAGATTTTCAACATTACTGCCTGGGTGAAGTGTAGAATGGAAAACATGGTAGAGAGGTTTGCACGCCACTAATAAAACCTACGGGATTTTGTAATTAATGGGGGGTTTAATTTGTAAAGTGCAAGAGAAAGATTTGTGGCTTTGTCACTTGAAGACAGAGATTGGATTATTGCCTGGATCATTTGATAGGCAGTTTTAAAAAAATATATATGAAAAAGGATTTCCTTTTTGATATCATGGATTAGTGCTAAAATCAAATAAGGCGTGAAAGAATACCAAGCTGTGAGGGACTCACACTGTACCAAGCCATTTTCAATCATGAAATAAACAATTCACAGTTCACATAATAAAAGGATGCTTTTGGTGATCACATTACAAATTACATACGAGGCTGCCTTAAGAGAAACTCAAAATCCGAGTTCACTGAAGATTCCCTTCTGAAAGATGCCGATACAGAAGGCTGTATAAATTATTCAAAAGCAGTCAATGTCAGAAGAGCACAGATGCTACAGAAAACTAAAAGAGGCAAATGCTTCATTACAGGTGACAGCAGATGAATATGCCACAATGACAAAACATAAGCAATTTGCTCTGGGAGAGTCTGCATTACAAGACTATCTTAGACCCCTTATGATCTAGGCAATAAATGTTGATTCCTGGATCAGGTAGCCAGGGACCACAATACTGTGCAAGCTCCACTACCTTATTCAACAACAAACGTACTTGCATCAATTATCACTGTAGCAAGGCATCAGAAACTGCAGTGTGCTCCAGTTAAATCAAATCCATTTAAGGTTTGGAGCTCAGTGTCAAGATTGACCCAGGACTAGATTAATCTGTGCTGGAAGATCATGACTTCAGAATCGTAGAATTTTACATCACAGTGAGAGACTGTATATGGCCCAACACACCTGTGCCTGTCCTTTCAAAGAGCTATCCAGAGACCAATTCCCCACACCTTAAAATTTTTCTTTAAAATATTTAACCCACTTCCCAGTTAAAATCTATAATGGATTCTGCTTCCAGCATTGTTCGGGTAGGGAATTTCATGTCCTCTGAGTAAAATAATTTCTCCCAATCTCTTCCTTTGATGCAATATGGTGCTTCCCCTGCAGTCAACCACATTTGATCCTGCCTGAAACATTAATACAGGTTACTGGTGCATGCGTGCATGTGCACATGATTATATATATTTAGTTCACGAAGGATCAAGAATTTTCAACATAAATGACGTTTTGTTCATTAACAAAAGAAATCTCTGATGCTCTTTTATAGTGTAGTAAGATCATGTGGTTCCAGCTCAAAAGATTTGAAAAGGCCAAAGCCAATCTTGTGCCTTCAACCATGTCCACCCTTCCCTGATTGAATCTACTGACACTATGAATCGACCTATACCAAATAAATTAAAATAAATTGGAAAATTCTGTATTTAACAAAAAAAATTCGACAATTTAAAAACTCTACTTGACCTTAAAAAAAAATACTAACTGGTACATATTTTATTTGCTGACATGCTAAAAACATGCAATTACGTCTATTTGACAGCACTGGAGTCTGCTGTCACTAGCTATCCTTATTAAACGCAGAAACCAGGATAGCACATAATAAAATTCTAAAATTGAATCTCCCGAAAGATTGACCACGTTAAGAGAATCTTACAGCACAGAAGGAGGCCATTCGTCCCATCATGCTCTTTTGAAAGAGATAGTCAATTAAAATGGTCTTTGAATCAAAGAGCAAAGACAGCCATCTCTCTTGATTCCTGGTAGATCAATAAAGAATTAATACAAGACTGTATTGTTAAAGTACCCTTTGCTGTTGTAAACAATAAAAGAATGAATCCAGGGTATCAAGTCTAGAAACAGATTACACCAGCCAAAGCAACAGCCATACAGAAGTGATTTTTTTTAAACAACTACCAGAAGGTAAAAATTGCAGCACTGTCACGCAAAACAAATTTCTTAGATAAGGAAAAGACATGCAAGTGGATGTATAAATATAAAAATACACCATTTCAATTAAACTGACTGGCCTTCAACAAATCAATCAGTGGATGTGGTGGTGTAGTTGGACTTCCAGAAGGCATTTGACAAGGTATCACATAAAAGGTTACTGCCCAAGATAAAAGTTCACAGGGTTGGTGGTAATATATTAGTATGGATAGAGGTTAGCTAACCAACAAAGAACAGAGAGTCGGGATAAATGGTTTATTCTCGGGTTGGCAATCAGTAACTAGTGGGGTCCCAGCACTGATCCCTGCAGCACCCCAACTATTTACAATCTATAATAACGACTTGGAAGGGACCGAGTGTAGCGTGGCCAAGTTTTATGACAGAATGATAAGAGGAAAAGCAATGTGTAAGGAGGACACAAACAATCTGCAAAAGGGCAGAGACAGGCTAAGTGAGTGGGCCAGCAGTGGGGTAGGGCCTTGGATGCCTGGGCCGTAGGTCATCTTGACTGTGCTGAAGAATCCTCGCACGTCTTGGTTATCTGCTAGCTGCTGGATTTCTTCTGCTTTCTCCATCCATCTGTTCTTCAGGTCGCGGGTTTTCGGTTCAACCTCTGTCTTCAGACGTCTGTGGAGCTGCTTTCTTGCCCACGAGTTGTGTTGCTGCTTCCAGTCCAAGAATGGCTTTCGCTTGCGGCATGTTAGCTCCTGGGTCTCCTGGTCCTTCTCGTCGAACCAGTCTTGGTGTTTCCTGATCGAGTAACCAAGCGTGACTTCGCAAGTGCTATTTATGGAAGCCTTGAGGGCAGACCAGGCACTGAGGACACTCTGCTTCTCTGGGTCACTGGGAGTCATCAGGTTGGTAGCGAGGCACTGGCAGAATGAAGGCTTTCTTAGCAGGATCATTGAGTGCTCCGGCATTGATTTTCCTGTGGCATTGTTTCTGCTGCCATCACTGTTTTGGGGCAATGTTGATGGCGATGACGGAGCGAATTAGGTGGTGGTCGTCCAGCAGTCGTCAGCTTCCGTCATGGCACGGGTGAGGCGCAAGTCTTTGCGGTCCCTCGCTCGGACAATGACGTAGACTAGCAGATGCCAATGCTTGGAGAGCAAGGGTGTTGCCACGAGGCTTCATATTTGTCCTTCTGACGGAACAGGGTATTGGTTATGACGAGGCTGTGTTCTTAGCATTTCGTCAGGAGGGTGCCATTAGAGTTGGTTTTCCCGAACCCCTCTCTGCCAATCACACCTCCCCAGAGGTCAGTGTCCTTTCCAACTCGTGTGTGGAAGTCGCCAAGGAGGATCAGCTGTCGCTCGTTGGGACTCGGGACAGGGATTGTTCGAGGTTGGAGTAGAATTCCTCTTTGGTCTCGTCTCTAGCTTCCAGTGTTGGGGTGTAAGCGCTGAAGACCGTAGCGCATTGATTCCAGGCTAGGGTGAGCTGAAGAGTCATGAGGCATTTGTTTATCCTGCAGGGGGAGTCTCTTAGACAGCCCACTAGCTCTTTTTTATGGCAAAACCTACCCCATGGAGGCGGCGTTCTGCTTCTGATTTGCCTTTCCAGAAGGTGGTTTAGCCATCACCTTGTTCTTTGAGCTGGCCTTCCCCTGCCCGCCGGGTCTCGCTTAGGGCGGCGATGTCTATGTCGAAGTGCCAGAGTTCCCGGGCAACGATTGTGGTGCAGCGTTCCGGTCTGTTACTGTTGTCCATGAGGGTCTCAGGTCTCAAACTTCATCTTAAAAAGTGTGGAAGATGCCTGTGCGTGAATTCTTTTAATCATTGCACACCAGCTACCACACGGGCTTGACAGAGCAAGGTCTTCGTCCAGTGGCAAAGGGATCCAAGACAACTGGAGACCAGGCTCTGCTTTATGGGCCTAGTGCATACACACACGCATACTCCTACTGTCCTCCTTCCTGCAGGACCTCTTTCCCTGGGATCCATAGGGTGCAATGGCGGCCTCACGAACTCACTGTTGGCCCATGCTGCGCTGCTCCTGGGTCATGACACCACTGCTGTAAAACGCTCCTTAAAACCTACCTCTTTGACCAAGCTTTTGGTCATCTGCCCCAATAGCTCCTTGTGGTTTGGTGTCAAATTTTGTTTTATATCACTCCTATGAAGCACCTTGGGATGTCTTAGTACGTTCAAAACACTATATAAATACAAGTTACTGTTTGCTTCCCAATCGCAATATTTTACCAACATTTTCAGTTGTTCTTTATCTGCTGGGATAAATAATTCATTCTTAGTGGTACGGGACATCACTACCAGTGATCTAAGAGCCTCCACACTTCTAAAAGGATTAATTCAGGACAGTTCTTTAATTTAGGCAAGATGGATCATGACAAAGGAGCACAAGCAACTGCAAATAAAAGGGAGAAAAAAAATAGATTTGATGTTTGAAACTTACAAGCTTCACACTTTGCAAAAACTGCATAAATGTATATTTTAAATGATATTTTATTGAAAATGTTATTAGTAAATCAAATAGAAGCAAAGCCTGCTTATCGTGGTTATGGTTTGAAAAAAATTCCATCTTGGGAACTGGAGATCTTCACCACACAATAGGCACTTCATTTAGGACATAAGGAAATAGGGTCAAGTAAAATACTAATAGAAAAAAAGCTATCATTTTGCAAAGGAATCTGAATTTTATCCAATCAGATTGTTCCTTGATCAAAAAAGGTTCATCAATTACTATACACTAATATTCTAGCTGTTGATAACATATAGCACAGAACATGATGAATGGGAAGGATACAAAGAACAGCAAAGGGGGACAAAATAGATAGTAAGAGCTGCAAAAAAGGAGCATGAAAAGAAACTTATAAGAGTTATCAAAATCAACACAAAAAATGTTTACAATTAAATATGGAAAAAGGTGGTCAGGAGCAATGTTGGCTCTGAAAACTGATCATAAGGAAATGGCAGACATGTTGAATAATTACTTGCATCAGTATTCACGGTAGAAGAGGAAAACATGCCAGACATCCCAAGGAAACTATATTGAATCAGGGACAGGGACTCAACAAAATCAAAATAACAGTAATGAAGAAAATAATGGCACTAAAGCGTGCCAAAACACCTGGACGAGATGGTTTCCATCCCAGGGTTTTAAAGCAAGTAAGTGAGAACTTTGCAGATGGTCCCAACTATAATCTTCCAACGTGCTTTCCATTCAGGAACCGTTCCTTTACAGTGACTTGTGCAATTTTCCATTCTGCTATTTAAGAATGGTGGGAGAGGGAAACCATGGAATTATATACCAGTTAGCCTAACATCTGTTGTTGGGACATTACGAGAGTCCCATTCCAGAGATTTCAGCATAAAAATCTGAGCTGACCCTTAATACTACACTGGAGTAAGTGCTGCACTGTCAGAGGTGCCGTATTTCAGATGAGACGTGGTACCGAGGCCCCCTCTGCCCTCTCAGGTGGACGTAAAAGAACCCAAGGCACTATTTAAAAGAGCAGGGGAGCTATCCCTGGTGTCCTGGCCAATATTTATCCCTCATTCAACGTAACAAAAACAGATTTTCTGGTCATTATCACATTGCTGTTTGTGGGAGCTTGCAGTGTGCAAATTGGCTGCTGCGTTTCCTACATTACAAGTGACTATATTTCAAAATTAATTCATTGGTTGTAAAGTGCTTTGAGACATCTGGCGGTCGCGAAATGCACTATATAAATGCAAGTCTTTCTTTTTTTCTGCATTTGAGGATAGGGTGACTGTGTTGGGATCCTGCAGAGATCTGTGTTGGGGCCTAAATATTCACCGTATTTATTAACGACTTAGATGATGGCATAGAAAACCACATACCTATATTTGCCAATTACACAAAAATAGGCAGTGTAGATGAAAGCATAAAATTACAAAGAAATATTGACAGATTAAGTGAATGGGCAAAACTGTGGCAAATGGATTTCAAGATAGGCAAATGCTAAGGAAATGAATGCACAGGCAAATAGATGGGTTTAATGGCAGATAAAAAAAGATAGCAACTTATACTGCCATAGAAACAAGTTTTAACGTTAAAAACAGAAAAGGGACTATTTATTTACAAACAGACTGTTGGAAATCCATCGAGAAGTACTACCATGAGAGCAATTCGATAATAAATCAGAACATAAGAACATAATAAATGGGAGCAGGAGTAGGCCATACGGCCCCTCGCGCTTGCTCCGTCATTCAGCAAGATCATGACTGATCCCATCATGGCCTCAACGCCACTTCCCTGCCCGCTCCCCATAACCCTTGGCTTCCTTATTTTTCAAAACCTGTCTATCACCAACTTAAATATATTCAATGACCCAGCCTCCACTGCTCTCTGGGGTAGAGAATTCCAAAGATTCATGATCCTCAGAGAAGAAATTGTTCCACATTTCTATTTTAAATGGGCAACCCCTTATTGAGAATAGGCCCCCTAGTTCTAGACTCCCCCACGAGAGGAAACGTCCTCTCTGCATCAACCCTGTCAAATCTCCTTAGAATCTTATACGTTTCAATAAGATCACCTCTCGGTCTTCTAAACTCCAATGAGCATAGGCCCAACCCACTCAACATTTCTTCATAAGTCAACCCCTTCATCTCAGGAATCAACCTCGTGAGCCTTCTCCGAACTGCCTCCAATGCAATTATATCCCTCTTTAAATAAGGAGACCAATATTGTACGCAGTACTCCAGGTATGGTCTCACCAACACCCTATACAGTTGTAGCAGGACTTCCTTACTTTTATACTCCATCCCCTTTGCAATAAAGGCCAACATTCCATTTGCTTTCCTGATTACTTGCTATACCTGCATACTAACTTTGAGTTTCATGCACAAGGACCACCAAATCCCTCTATACCACAGCATTTTGTAATCTTTCCCCATTTAAATTTGCTTTTTTATTTTTCCTACCAAGTGGATAACTTCACACTTTCCCACATTATACTCCATCTGCCAAATTTTTGCCCACTCACTTAGCCTGACTATATCCCGTTGTAGATTATTTGCATCCTCCTCACAACTAGTTTTCCCACCTATCTTTGTATCATCAGCAAATTTGGCTACACTCAGATCCTTCATCCAAGTCATTAATGTAGATGGTAAATAGATCAGAAACCTGATCTTCAAAAGACTTACTTAAACTGAAACATCAAAATCTATTCAGAAGAGGTAAAAATGAACAGGCAAAAAGGCAAAAGGAAAACAAGATATATTTCTGTCAATTGCTAAGTTATGTTAAAAATGAGTATTTTCATACTACAGGTTGAACCTCCCTTATCTGGAACCCTCAGGACCTGGCCTGTTCTGGATAAGGGATTTTTCCGGACAAGGGGTGGTCATGTTAAATTGGATGGTACAGGTACTGAGCAAGAGGATATCAGGGCTGGCTGTCTTGGGGCTGGGAGTAAAGCAGAGAGATCATGGGCAGGGGGAGGGGGGGGGGGGGTCAGGCCAACGATTGCAAGAGTCGACAGCGAGGAAGGACTTCAAGTTGTCCATGTCAGAATTCTGTGCATGTGCCACCCGGTGGCTGGGAATGGTTCTGGTCGAGGGGTGGTTTTGGATAAGGGAGCTCTGGAAAAGGGAGGTTCTACCTGTACAAGCTTCACGCAAAGCTTTAACTAAACGACAAAGCTTCATCTTGGTTTTGGAATAATGCAACAGGATCGGAGGTAAGCCCAAGTCATTAGCAAAAGTATTATATGACCTATTATTGTGGTGTATATTTTTTATGTTGGTGTATGTTAGAAACCACAGTCAATATGGCAATAAAAACATTTTCAATAAAATATTTCAAGCTATTTCATTGGTTCACCTTTTCCTTGTTGATTGATCATTTTCCCAATTGACCACTTAGAATTGGTTGTTTATATGAATATCCAGTAGGTTTTTCAGCTGTTTCCCATTGCTTTGGTATATTCATTCTATGTTCTCAGTTTTGATTTGTCAGAGTTTTATTTCGATTCAATGAACAAATATAATGCAGAGTAATAGACAGCAAATGCATGCTGTGTTTAATAACAGAAATTGTGGTGGTGGGAGAGTGGAGAAGATGAGATAGAAAAAAAATGTACCAGACCACTCTGTCAAGAGAAAGAGACAAAGGGCAAATTGCTCATCAGAATTTCAGTAAAAATCCTTGACAGAATTATAAAAATTGTATAGCTACACTACAAGTTTTTTCACTAAGATTTTAAAGTGTAATGTTGAGAGGTAATCAATTTCAAAAACTAACTAATTCAACTTTGGGGGAAAAAAAACTCCCCACAGTACAAATATGATTTTGAGCTGTCCAACATTGGGGTCAAGTGCTGGTAGGTATAGGTTTCTCTTTTTTTGAGATTATGAATGAAGAACATCACACGTAAGGTTCAAGAAGGCAGCTCACCACCACCAATAAATGCTGGCCTTGCCAGCGACGGACACATCACAGGAATTAATTTTTTTTTAACTAATATTTTTAAAGTATAAAATTGTTGACGCAAAATTTAACTTTACACCATGGTCTATGAATAGTATATTGCAAGCTAGGTTATTAATAAAATGGCTACACTGTATACAATGTATGAAGAAATGGCTGAGCGCACTGGGTACAGCAAAGACTATGGCCCCGAAGCATCCCAGCTGTTGTGCTGAAGACTTGTGCTCCAGAACTAGCCACGCCTCTAGCCAAGTTATTCCAGTACAGCTACAACATCCGACAATGAGGAAAATTTCCCAGTTATGTCCTGTCCACAAAAAGCAGGACAAATCCAATCCGACCAATTACCGCCCCATCAGTCTACTCTCAATCATCAGCAAAGTGATGGAATGTATTGCCAACAGTGCTATCAAGCAACACTTACTTACCAATAACCTGCTCACCGGTGTCCAGTTTGGGTTCCGCCAGGACTACTCGGATCCAGAACTCATTACAGCCTTGGTCCAAACATGGATAAGAGAGCTAAATTCCAGAGGTGAGGTGAGAATGACTGTCCTTGACATCAAGGCAGCATTTGACTGAGTTTGGCATCAAGGAAACCTAGTAAAACTGAAGTCAATGGGAATTGGGGGGAAAACTCTCCACTGGCTGGAGTCATACCTAACACATAGGAAGATGGTTGTGGTGGTTGGAGGTCAATCATCACAGCCCCAGGACATGGTGCAAGAGTTCCTCAGGGCAGAGTTCTAGGCCCAACCATCTTCAGCTGCTTCATCAATGACCTTCCCTCCATCATAATGACTGCAGAATGTTCAGTGCCATTCGCAACTCCTCAAATAATGGAGCAGTCCATGCCCACTTGCAGCAAGACTTGGACTGATAAGTGGCAAGTAACATTCGTGCTGAGAATGGATACAGAAGGATTGTAAATGTGGCAGAGGAACGGAAATAGGGAATCATGGGAAAACAGCTAAAGAAATGTCAAGATGCAGACAACTGCAGAATCGACAGAAAAAAAAGGGGTTACCAAGAGTTGAGGTTGAGGTTAAACACGGGTCATGAGAAAGACGCAAGGCGGCACAAAGAAAGAAAGCAATCCTAGATAGGAGGAGAAAAGTAATGGCTTTTACTGATGAGAAAGGGAAACTAATTGGGTTCTTTACTGATAAGGGAAGACAGTATAGCGAAGCTATAACGAACCTGACCCTGACACCAACCCTAATTGGGAGACTTTCTTGCCTGCCATTGGACGTACTCGGGGGGTGGGTGGGGGGGGGGGGGGGGGGGGGGGGGGGAGGCAGGCAGAAAGGGATTGGATAAACCAAGTGCTAATCAAATGTGTTCTGTTTTGAAAATGTATAACGACTGTGCTTTTCGCACTGTAAAGGGGCTTGTCCAGAGAAAGGTAAACAGGCTCTGATTGAGAGTGTTCCTTTGTCTTGACAAGTCCTGGCCGGTGAATCTTCAATAAAGGTCTTTTACAGAAAAGGCAGCAAGGTGTTCGTGTGTCAGTGTATTCGCTGAAACAGATTGAATGAAAAAGAATCCGTATTAACAGCGCCACCCAAGTGCCATGCAATGACTATCTCCAACAGGCGAGAGTCTAAGCACCGCTCCTTGACATTCAACAGCATTACCATCGCTGAATCTTCTACCACCAACATCCTGGGGGTCACCACTTACCAGAAACTTAATTGGACCAGCCACAAATATAGTGGCAACAGAGGCTGGGTATTGTGCAGCAAGTATCTCACCTCCTGACTCCCCAAAGCCTTTCCACCATCTACAAGGCACAAGTCAGGAGTGTTATGGAATACTCTCTACTTGCCTGGATGAGTGCAGCTCCAACAACACTCAAGAAGCTCGACACCATCCAGGACAAATCAGCCCGCTTGAGTGGCACCCCATTCACAACCTTAATCATTCATTCCCTCCATCACTGAAGCACCGTGGCTGCAGTGTGAACCATCTACAAGATGCACTGTAGCAACTCGCCAAGGCTTCTTGGGCAGCACCTCTCAAATACACTACCTCTACCACCAAGAAGGACAAGGGCAGCAGGCGCATGGGAACACCACATGTTCCCCTCCAAGTCACACACCATCCTGACTTGGAAGTATATGCCATTCCTTCATCATCGCTAGGTCAAAATTCTGGAACTCCCTCCCACAGCACTGTGGAAGTACCATCACCACACGGACTGCATCGGTTCAAGAAGGTGGCTCATCACCACCTTCTCATGGAAAATTAGGATAGGCAATAAATGCTGGCATTGCCAGCGACGCCCACATCCCATGAATGAAATCTCCTGCAGCGATGTCCTGAAGCTGTGATGATTGGTCGCCAACAACCACAACCACCTTCCTTTGCGCTAGGTATGACTCCAGCCAGGAGAGCTTTTCCCGATTCCAATTTGACTTCAATTTTACTAGGGCTCCTTAATGCCACACTCTGTCAAATACTGTCTTGATGTCAAAGGCAGTCACTCAACTCACCTCTGGATATCAGCTCTTTTGTCCATGTTTGGACCAAGGCTGTAATGAGGTCTGGATCCGAGTGGTCCTGGCGGAACCCTAACTGATCATTGGAGAACGCTTTATTGGTGAGTAAGTAGTGCTTGATAGCATTGTCAACAAAACCTTCCATCACTTTTCTGATGATTGAGAGTAGACCGATTGGACGGTTATTGGCTGGATTAGATTTGTCCTGCTTTTTGTGGACAGGACATCATATGGCAGTTTTCCACATTGTCGGATAGATGCCAGCGTTGTAGCTGTACTGGGACAGCTTGGCTAGAGGCGCGGCTAGTTCTGGAGCACAAATTTTCAGCACTACAGCCGGGATGCTGTCGGCGCCCATAGCCTTTGCTGTATCCAGTGCACTCAGCTGTTTCTTGATATCACGTGAAGTGAATCGAATTGGCTGAAGACTGGCTTCTGTGATGGTGGGAACCTTAGGAGGAAGCATCATACCATGTCGATGGCTATATAAACTTTAATTTTAAATATGAAGTTGGTACAGCAGTCTTGGCATTTGATTGCTTAAGCACACTAACGATTTTTTTTAAATAACATTTTAAAAAGCAACAATATAGGTTACAAAGTAAATAAAAACATCACTGAAAAAATGATTGCAGATTCACCATCTTCTAAGAATGCAGCAATCCACTGGTTAGTAAATAATCTTGAGAGATCTTCTTCACATTGAAACACAACAGTCCCGTTTATGTTGGAAACTTGATACACTTCATTTTCTGTACCTAGTTCCTAAACTTTCTCAAGGAATGTAGCAACTTGGCCTCATTATACAGCTCCTACCGTTCAAGCATTACTTTAGGGTTTGTTCAACAGTGGCAACATCTGCTATTGGAGCTGAAAGCAACACCAGTCACCAAATATGGTGCACCAAATATAAAAATAGAACTGCACAGATAGCAAAAGCTGCAAGCAGTGTCCAAATTTGATGCTCTTAACAATAAACTTGCATTATACAAGGAGCTCATTTTGAAAAATAACCCAAAGCAACTTCAGAAAGGAGAAAGGTGAACACTAAGCACAGGTGGGGAACTGGGAAAGTGACAGCATAATCAAATAGATAGATTTTAAGAACATGTTAAAGGCAAGGAGAAAGGAGGAACCAAGCAAAAAAAAAAGTCCATCGAAGAATTTTTACAGCTTAACAGACTCTGACACGGATGATGGAACAGAAGGAAAGGGAATGCACAGAAGGCCAGAACTGGAGGAACTTAAGGATCAAGTTTCTGGCCGTGCCTGGAACGGCGCAGCCCCGACATGGACGCCTGTTTTTCGTGCCTAAAAGCACGACAAAAATCTACCTCGTAATTCTCGGGCTCCTTGCTGGTCTCTGGGAGCTCGGCGCGGCACGCAGACAGCAGCAGGGGGGGGCGGAGCCACAGAGGCGCGCCGATTCTGCAAGTGGAGGGGGCGGGGCCAAGTCAAATGAGGGAACGTCGTGCCAGCAGCCCTGCGCGTGCGCGTTGGCGCACGTGCGCACGCGCAGTAGCCGAGAAACATTGGCACTCGGCCATTTTTAAAGGAACTTAAAGAAAAGTGCTGATTTGTCTCGTGGACCGATGGAAAGGCTCGAGATTCAATTTTGGTGATTTTTTGGTGTCTGAAGGAGTGCTTTTAGCAGCACTGTTGAATAAATCACCTGCTGAAATCAGTGAGTGCTACTTTTCACTGCTAAACTTCCAGAACAGGTGCTGCATAGGTGCATGCAAAATAAGGACTGTGTGTTTTGAAAAATAAGAGTGTCAATTCAATACAGCAATGGAACAACGTCCACCAAGAACAAAGAATTTCCTGCATGAGGAAGTGGAGATATTAGTCAACATCATTGAGCAGAGATGGCAGGAGCTAGGATACCAGCAACAGAGGTCACATAAAAATACCACCTAAAGAAAAGAAACAACATTGGAACCAAGTTGCAGAAGATTTCTGCGCAGTGGTGCATACCATGAGATCTGGAAGCCAGTGTAAAAAGAAATAGCACGACCTTGGTCAAGCAGTTAATGTAAGTAATATTTTCATTTTTTAATGTAATCATAATTGTAACGTGATTGTATGTCCCCCCCTGCAGAAAGACGCACTCTGTAAAAAGTTATATTTTACTCTTTGCAGAAGAAATTGGCCCACAACAAAAGGGAAGCAACTCGAACAGGAGGAAGCACGCCCAATCTGCATCCACTGACACCCTTGGAACAGAGGGTAGCTGCTATGATGAGTTGTACATGGAGAAAAGCAATCAGTACAGCACAAGCTGGGCCCGCACACGAGGAAGAGGGTAAGTCCTGAATATGCATCGTGGCCCTTCAAATCAACCTGCTATGTGTGAGAGTACTCATGCCACCCATCCTGCCCCCTCCCTTGCTATTAAATATTTGACTGTTCTGATGTATTTTGCAGAACATGGTGATGATGCTGCTGCTGCCAACCCTGAGGATCCTGAAGAGCGAGAAGAAGAACCAGAAAAGCCAGATGCGGACAATCCAGACCAGATGATGGCGGCGATGACTGAAATGTCGACAGGGGAGTGCTTCCAAATTAATGTTTATGAGCCCCCATTAAGGGGCATCAGAGTTTCAACCCGTTGCATAGGTTCTGGTTCCACCTTCCACGGTTTTAATTCCGATGTTGCGGGTCCCAGTGATGCTGCTGGTGTAATGCAGCAGTTTACAGCCAGTGCACCACCGTCCGAGTCTGCGCTTCCCACTCGCATAGGTTCTGGTTCCACTTCCATGGTTTTGATTGACGTTGCAGGTCCCAGTGGTGCTGGTAATATAATGGAGCAATTTACACCCATTCACCCACCATCCCAGCCCACGGCTCGCACTCGAGTGCTGTTGTCTGGAACACCGAGCGCCCCACCGTCCCATCCCGCACCTCTCTCTAGTACTGCCGTCTGGAACACAGAGCGTCCCACCGTCCCAGCCCGTGCCTCCTTGTGTAGTGATGCAATTTGGAACACCGAGCGTCCCACCGTCCCTGCCTGCACCTCCCAATGTAGTGGTGCCGCGAGGCAGACCCAGGCAGAGGAGAAGGAGATTGGAGACACGCTCTCCTGAGATGCAGCGTGCAACAGATGTGGCTCAGGTTGTGGCATTGGATATGGAGACCAATGAGCTTACCCGATCACTCATCGGTAGTGTCAGTGCAGTGGATGAAGAGGTGATGGTCCTGACGGCAGAAATAGCAGTAATGACACGGGAACTTAGGGAGGGAATGTCCGAGAGAGTGCAATCAACAGCACAGGCCCTCATGGAGGTAGCTGCTGCAATAAGGGCACACAGCCCCGCCAATCAAATGACACCCCCCATGAAGAAGTGAACATTCACTAAGATGTGGATGAGAGATGGTTGCAGCCTTTCTTTGCTGCTTTTGTTCTTGTTCTTGATGTAGCTGTAGTAGCGTTTTTCAAATGGAAATTGTTCTGTAAGTTTTGTAACTTTACAACTTATAAGTGATCTTAGGGTTTTTAAGTGATCTTATAGTATAAATGCTCTCAAATTTTGTTTCTTATTTAATTTTGCACCTAAAAAGTGATCCTGAAGTCTAAGTGATCTTGAGAGTGTAAGATTTCTCACATTGAAATTGTTCTGTAACTTTACAAGTTTTTAAGTGATCTTCAAGAGTCATATTAAAGTGAAGTTTGATACAAATATTTTATTACAGTGACGTTAACTTTTCAATAAAATATTTTTTCATTAAAACTGAATGATCTTCCATTAACAATACATCGTAGGAACAACTCCAAAGAATAAACATGTCCATGCGCAACATGGTCGCAGAGCCCCCAGGCATCAGTAATTGAAGTGTTCACGGATGAGCTGCTGGCGCAGGGCTCGAGCAATCGTTAAAGGACCACGATGGACGACCCTCCTCCGAACTCATGCTCCGGCATCAGGCACTCGCATGCTTTCCTGATCGTCGTCATCATCCTCATCCTGCTCTTCCAAAATACTATCAGGCACTGGACCCTCACGTGGATCTTCTGGTTCCACTACCAGCTCCTGCTGCCTCATGATGGCTAAGTTATGGAGCATGCAGCACACACCAGTGAAGTGACCGACAATCTGAGGAGAGTATTGCAAGTGGCCTCTGGAATGGTCCCAGGCATCGGAAACGCTGTTTCAATATGCCAATGGTCCTCTCAATGATGCTGCGCGTCGCAATGTGTGCCATGTTGTATTGACGGTCAGCTTCTGTCCGTGTCACACGTAGGGGCATCATGAGCCAGGTGGTCAGGCTGTACCCTTTGTCTCCCAGTAGCCAGCTCTGCCCTTCTGGCTGCTGCTCAAACATGTCATATATAACCCTGTCGTGTAGGTTGAACGCATCATAGGTGCTGCCAGGGTATCTTGCATCGACTGACATGATGCGCTGCTTGTCATCACACACGAGCTGCACATTGGAGTGGAAACCTTTTCTATTCCTGTACTGTGCGGAATTCTCCACAGGTGCTCGCAAGGCTATGTGGGTACAATCAATGCAGCCCTGTACCTTTGGGAAGCCAGCAATCCTGAAGAAGCCCACAGCCCTCTCATGGATCGCTGTGCGGTCATTGGGAAATTGATGAAGTCATTCCTCCACGCATACAGTGCAGCCGTGACCTGGTAAACGTAGGCATGTATTGCACGTTGAGAGATGGCGCACACATCTCCAGTTGTAGCCTGAAACGATCCCAAGGCATAGAAGGCAAGTGCAGCTGTTACCTTCACTTCAACAGACAAGGCAGTCGGCGTTCTGCTTCTGGGCTGCAAATCTGCTCTCAGCATATCACAGATCACGACGACAACTTCTCTGCAGAAACGCAGCCCTTTGACACAATCAGCCTCGCTCATGTCCAGGTACGAGCGCCTGGCTCGATATTGCCGACATGGGTAAAGTCTCCTGCCCATCAGCCTACTGGCTATGATGTTCCTGGTGCGGTGAGCTCTAATCAATTCTCTCCTATGCAGTGAATTGCTGGGAAACCATTGCATAAATCCGTGGTGTCGACAATTCAGCACCCATTCTGCAATTACAAATTTAACTTTCAAACTGGCTATCTGGCTGCCTCTCCCGGTCCCTGGCCGAATGGCCTCAACCTCCTTTGCAGCTTGAAGGCTGCTTGCTGTGTCTTCGGCCGCAGTCAGCCACTGCTGCCACCCCTATCCCGTGGCCGAATGGCCTCAGTTACCCTCGCAGCTCGAAGGCTGCTTCCTGCGTCTTCGACTGCCGTCAGCCACTGGCGCTGCCCCTGTCTCCTACATGGAAAGCCGAAGCTCGAAGGCTGCTTGCTGCCGTTGTTGTTGGGCTGCCGTCGAGTCACTGGCACCGCCCGTCTCCTACATGGAAGGTCTGCCTGAAGCACCGCAGCTCGAAGGCTGCTGCTGCTTCACACAAGTAGGAATATTCAATATTTTGTATTTGCTTTGATTATAATTTTTTATTCAGGATGGCTCTTTATTTGTATAAGTAAGACTGTTGAATGCTTGTAAAATTTAATTACTTCCCTTCCACCACCACCCCGCTCCCATTCCCTATGCCTGATTTGTAACCGACGCCTGATTTCTAAAGTGTAGACAGGGTTTTTTTTTCCTGAGTGTACAAAAATCTAGACTTACTCCATTCTAAGTTAGTTTGGAGTAAGTTTTCACTGTCTAAACTTTCAAAACAGGCGTAAGTGGCCGGACACGCCCCCTTTTGGAAAAAAAAATCTGTTCCAAAATGAAACTGTTCTAACTGACTAGAACTGGAGCAAACTAAATGCCGAGAATTGCAATTTCTAAGATGCTCCGTTCTAAACCAGTTGCTCCAAAAAAAATTGTAGTAACTCAGGCTGAAACTTGACCCCTTCGAGTATGGAATTAGAATGTAGATGGTTATAGAGCATGGGCAAGCAGAGTGATTTGTAGGCAAGAATTTTGAGGTGCATTTCTTGGAGGACAGAAAGTTAGTGCAGGTTGGTAAAGGTTGGAGTGATGAGCAAGCAGGACTAAATATGGGGCAGGATGTGTGTTAGAATTTTGGCAAATTGCAATTTGTTAAGGGATATGGTTAAAAGACTGGTGAAAAGAACACAAGAAATAAGAACATAAGAATTAGGAACAGGAGTAGGCCATCTAGCCCCTTGAGCCTGCTCCGCCATTCAACAAGATCATGGCTGATCTGGCCGTGGACTCAGCTCCACTTACCCGCCCGCTCCCCATAACCCTTAATTCCCTTATTGGTTAAAAATCTATTTATCTGTGATTTGAATACATTCAATGAGCTAGCCTCAACTGCTTCCTTGGGCAGAGAATTCCACAGATTCACAACCCTCTGGGAGAAGAAATTCCTTCTCAACTCGGTTTTAAATTGGCTCCCCCGTATTTTGAGGCTGTGGCCCCGAGTTCGAGTCTCCCCGACCAGTGGAAACAACCTCTCTGCCTCTATCTTGTCTATCCCTTTCATTATTTTAAATGTTTCGATAAGATCACCCCTCATCCTTCTGAACTCCGAGTAAATACCCAGTCTACTCAATCTATCATCATAAGGTAACCCACTCATCTCCGGCATAGGAACAGGAGTAGGCCTGCTCCGCCATTTAATAAGATCATGGCTGATCTGATCATGGACTCAGCTCCACTTAACCCTCGACTCCCTTTTCACTCAAAAATCTGTCTATCTCCGTCTTAAATATATTCAATGACCCAGCCTCTACAGCTCTTTGGGGCAGGGAATTCCCATAGATTTACAACCATGAGAGAAGAAATTCCTCCTCGTCTCAGTTTTAAATGGCCGGCCCTTTATTCTGAGACTATGTTCCCTCATTTCAGTTTCCCCCATGAGTGGAAATATCCTCTCTGCATCCACCTTGTTGAGCCCCCCTCATTATCTTGTATGTTTTGATAAGATCACCTCTCATTCTTCTGAACTCCAATAAGTATAGGCCCAACCTACCCTCATAAGTCAACCCCCTCATCTCCGGAATCAACCTAGTGAACCTTCTCTCAACAGCCTCCAAAGCAAGTATATCCTTCCTTAAATATACAAACCAAAACTGTACGCAGTACTCGAGGTGTGGCCTCAGTAATATCCTGTACAGTTGTAGCAGGACTTCTCTGCTTTTATACTCTATCCCCCTTGCAATAAAGGCCAATATTCCATTTGCCTTCCTGATTACTTGTTGTATCTGCACACTAACTTTTTGCGTTTCATGCACAAGGACCTCCAGGGTCCCTCTTTACTGCAGCATTTTGCAATTTTTCTCCATTTAAATTATAATTTGCTTTTCTATTTTTTCTGCCAAAGTGGATAACCTCACATTTTCCCACATTATAAACCATGTGCCAGATTTTCGCCCACTCACTTAGCCTGTCTATATCTCTGCAGATTTTGTGTCCCCCTCACAATTTGCTTTCCCACCCATCTTTGTATCATCAGCAAACTTGATTATATTACATTCAGGCCCTTCATTCAAGTCATTAATAGAGATTGTAAATAGTTGAGGACCCAGCACCAATCCCTGCGGCACCCCACTAGTCACTGTTTGTCAACTGGAAAATGACCCATTTATCCCGATTCTCTGTTTTCTATTAGTTAACCAATACTCTATCCATGCTAATATATTACCCCCAATCCTGTGAACTTATATCTTGTGCAGTAACCTTTTTATGTGGCACCTTATCGAATGCCTTCTGGAAATCCAAATACACCACATTCACTGGTTCCCTCTTATCCACCCTGCTCGTTACATCCTCAAAGAACTCCAGCAAATTTGTCAAACATGATTTCCCTTTCATAAAACTATGTAGAGTCTGCTCGATTTGGAAAAGCATAATTCAATGTCCCGCTACTGCTTCCTTAATAATGGACTCCAGCATTTTCCCAATGACAGATGTTAGGCTAACGGATCTATAGTTTCCCGCTTTTTGTCAGTAGGTGGCAACACATGGGTATGGGTTTTGTCCGCAGTGGGAGTGAGATGGAGGCAGTAGCAGGCAATGTGGAGGTGAAAATAGGTAGTCTTCAATTGGAAGATACTCTAGCTTATACACATCATTGTATAGCAAACAGTCCAACAGCAGAAATAAGGGAATTAAGGGAGGTGGTGGAGAGTTAGAGCCTAGTATCCTCGGAGTCTGTAAATGTAGATATTACTCAAGAGCAACTTTCTCTTAGAAGGCAAATCCTTCTTGCAATTAGTCAGAATGAATTAAGCTACAAGCCAGGGCAACACCAACTAAAGCATCAACAGTGTACAGCACTTATTCCTAGGGAAGGTGTAGCATAGGCTAATCACAGAATAAAACTCCTTCCCTCCGCACCCCCTCCCCCGCCCTCCAAATCATTAGACAAGCATTCCCTACTTCCCACATATTCCATTTCCCACATCAGCCAACCATTCTTGTAACTTCTCCGAGTAAGGCTAACAATGAAATACTGCTTCTCCCGCTAAACTGTCAAATCCTTTATGACCCTCAATTTCTGTTAATCTCCTACTACCTCCCTCCCATCCTCTGCTCTGATGCGAAGGAGAACTGATAGGGTAAAAGGAGGGGAACTATTTCCGCTGGTTGAGTCGTCGAAGACGAGGCGACAGTCTAAAAATTAGAGCCAGGCCTTTCAGGGATGAAGTTAGAAAACACGTCTACATGCAAAGGGTGGTAGAAGTTTGGAGCTCTCTTCCAGAAAGGGCAATTGATGCGAAGTCAATTGTTAATTTTAAATCTGAGATTAATAGATTTTTGTTAACCAAAGGTACTAAGGAATATGGGGCAGTCAGGTAAATGGAGTTAGGTCACAGATCAGCCATGATCTCAATGAATGACACAACAGGCTCGAGGGGCGACATGGCCGACTCCTATCCCTGTGTTCCTAAGTGCAGGGGCATAATTATCTCCAATAGAAAATATCCATTCAGTTGCTCCAACTTGATCTCAAAATACACTACCTCTCTCAGCCTTCATCAGATTTGCATTCTCCCTCAACTACCCCGCCTCAGCCGAATGCTTGCCAACATTGCCATCCTTTTCCTCTGTCCCTTCAGCACCTGTTCCTGTTTGAAAGAAAGATGCTGCAGCGGATTGACCTGATTTTCCCCGTTTGCATGTGGAGAAGCACCTGGTTTCTACTTTCACTTCCTTGCAGTGAGATCTCTGGCGCAACAAGCTGACACGACAATACATCTGCCACTCGTAGGGCCCAAGTTTCCACACGATAAAAAACGGGCGCCCCTCTGAGCTGGGCGCCCGTTTTTCGCGCCTAAAACGGCGCCAGAAAAAAAACTCGCAATTCTGGAGCATTCTGCAGCTCCTTGTCTGTTTGGCATGGCGCCCAGGGGGGGCGGAGCCTACACTCGCGCCGATTTTGTAAGTGGGAGGGTACTATTTAAATTAGTTTTTTTCCTGCCGGCAACGCTGCGCGTGCGCGTTGGAGCGTTCACGCACGCGCAGTGTGAAGGAAACAGTGGCACTCGGCCATTTTTGTAGTTCTTTGTAGCTGTTTAATTTTGAACATTTTTTAATAAAAGCACATTGCCATCAGCACTTGCATCCTTACTCCCTCCCCCGCGGGAAGAACGGGCGCCTCCTCCCCCCCCGCGGGAAAGAATGGGCGCCTCCCCCCCGCGGGAAGAACGGGCGCCTCCTCCCCCCCCGCGGGAAAGAATGGGCGCCTCCCCCCCACGGGAAGAACGGGCGCCTCAGGCTGACTGCAGCATTCTCAGTGTCTGAAGCACTTTCACACAGGTAGGAAGATGGTTTATTTAATCTTTTCTTTGCTTATAAATGTTTATTCAGGTTGGATTTATTTGTATAATATTTGTAGAAGTATAAATAAGGATTTATTGTAGAATTTAATGACTTCCTTTCCCCCCCCCACCTCATTCTGGACGCCTAATTTGTAACCTGCGCCTGATTTTTTAATGTGTAGAACAGGTTTTTTCAGTTCTACAAAAATCTTCACTTGCTCCATTCTAAGTTAGTTTGGAGTACGTTTTCACTGTGGAAACTTTGAAATCAGGCGTCAGTGGCCGGACACGCCCCCTTTTGAAGAAAAAATTCTGTTCCAAAGTAGAACTGTTCCACCGGACTAGAACTGCAGAAAAGAAAATGTGGAGAATTGCGATTTCTAAGATAGTCCGTTCTCCACCAGTTGCTCATAAAAATCAGGCGCAAATCATGTGGAAGCTTGGGCCCATAGTAAAGGACTTAAAATTAAGTGCAAGTCCACAAACACAGGAGTGAAACATAGCTTCAATCAGTTAACAATTTTATCTCAAAAAGAACCTTAAAATTCCATTGAAGAAACTCACTTGACCCTGGACTATAAAATTCATACACCATAGTTAATGATTTGAGACCAATATTAGTAATTATACATCCTCAGGCTGCTGAACTTGGCTGGCATCTGAAAGCAACAGCAAGCAAGATTCTCAATCAGTAGATGGACATATTTGCAGATTTTACAAAACCATCAATGCATGAATCGCAATTAGGGATATGAAAATATGCATCTTCATGTAATTCAGTAATATATATTTTAGTGTGTAACTTGTAACTTTGCCAAGGACAAAGTGGTCTCCGACTTCTACCACCCTTTGCGTGTAGATGTAATTTTTTTAAATTACCCTGAGATTTTGAAAGTGTTTAAGAAACTATAAACCTGACATTATCATATTCGTGTGTTTCCAAATCATTCAAATCAGTTCACCAAGAAAAACTGCCCCAATTTGCAATATTTTCAAGTTATTAAAAAAAACTTTTTTCCTGACACCATCTCCCAGAAACAGCTCAAAGCATATTCACACAAAACAATAACTGAAGTAGAGCTTGTATCAGCAAATGTTGCTGCCACTTTAGGCACAGTAAAATCCAAACAGAAGCAAGTGACTGACTGACCACTGAAATTACGATGCTTCCAACAGAGTACACGCAGCATACGCTGTCAGAAGCCTTCAGAATAGGCCCGCAAGTCCCGGGTTTCCGCATACACGAAAACCTGAAACTCACGCGCTGCCAAGTTTCCCATGGACAGATCCACCGCATCCGCTACAAATTCATTTTTGCTGACGCAGAGTTGGGCTATCTGCAATGAATCCCCACGAAAACCTTACGCCTGGTAAAAGCAGGTATTCTTTTACTAGCACAAGGGTTAAAATGAAGGTTAAAATAATTTTTTATTAAATGATTTAAACATACACAAAATTAGTTTAGGTAAATTTTGTCACGTTTTAAAATGTTTAAATTTATTTTTCAAAAAATAAAATTTTAATTAAATGTTTAAGTACAGAGAATTTGGTGGACGTACTGCTGGCTGCCGCCGAGAAAGCGGTCTCTCTGTTTTTTTGGGTGCTCTCCCTGAGAATGTGTAAAGAAGGGTTGCAAATGTGGTAGATGGATAGAGAATGTGGCAAAAGGATGGAGATAGGGAATCATGGGAAAATAGCTAAAGAAATGTCAAGATGCAGACAACTGCAGAATCAACAGAAAAAAAAGGGGTTACTTGAGAAAGTGAATAGAGGGGTTGTGAATGTGTCAAGTGGTGAAGAGAATCATGGGAAGATAGCTGAAAGAAATGTCAATCTGCAATACTTGCAGTGTCGACACAAAAAGAGGTTACTCAGAGTGTGGTCAAACACGAGTTACGGGAAAAGTGAAGTCAGGTATGAGTCAGACGGAAAAAGGCTGCTATAACAAGCCATAAAATAGGGAACGATGAAGCAAAACCGTAAACAGACTAACATTAGCGCCCGCCCTGTCTGGGGGACTTGTCGGCCTGCCATTGGACGTAATCGGGGTGGGGGAGGCAGAAAGGGATAGGATGAACCAAGTGCTAATCAAATGTGTTGGTGAGAGGGGAGCGACCTATAAAAGGCCAGCGGGAGATTGAGAGCCAGCGGCAGTTGGTGAGAGGGGAGCGACCTATCAAAAGCCCAGCGGGAGATCGAGAGCCAGCAGCAGTTGGTGAGAGGGGAGCGACCTATCAAAAGCCCAGCGGGAGATTGAGAGCCAGCGGCAGTTGGTGAGAGGGGAGCGACCTATCAAAAGCCCAGCGGGAGATCGAGAGCCAGCAGCAGTTGGTGAGAGGGGAGCGACCTATCAAAAGCCCAGCGGGAGATCGAGAGCCAGCAGCAGTTGGTGAGAGGGGAGCGACCTATCAAAAGCCCAGCGGGAGATTGAGAGCCAGCGGCAGTTGGTGAGAGGGGAGCGACCTATCAAAAGCCCAGCGGGAGATCGAGAGCCAGCAGCAGTTGGTGAGAGGGGAGCGACCTATCAAAAGCCCAGCGGGAGATCGAGAGCCAGCAGCAGTTGGTGAGAGGGGAGCGACCTATCAAAAGCCCAGCGGGAGATTGAGAGCCAGCGGCAGTTGGTGAGAGGGGAGCGACCTATCAAAAGCTCAGCGGGAGATCGAGAGCCAGCGGCAGTTGGTGAGAGGGGAGCAGCCTATCAAAAGCGTACCGGTGCAGCTATAGCGGGAGAGAAAGCAAAATAGAAGTAGAAACTAATCAAAAAGTGACGTCACAGCCAATGGGGTAAGTGATTAGCTGGTGATTGGTGAGTAGCTTTTCTTTTATTTTTTATATCAGTAAGTGAACTGTAACATTGTTATTACCAATTTAAGGGTATCTAAGGTTAAGACATGGCAGGAGAGCTCGGTCACGTGATATGCTCCTCCTGTACCATGTGGGAACTCGGGGACACTTCCGGTGTCCCTGGGCGCTACGTGTGTGGGAAGTGTATCCGCCGCCAGCTCCTGACGGTCCGCGTTGCGGAATTGGAGCCGAGGGTGGATTCACTCTGGAGCATCCACGATGCTGAGAATGACGTGAGTATCACGTGTAGTGAGTTGGTCTTACCGCAGGAGAAGGGTCCACAGCCAGATAGGGAATGGAAGACCAGCAGGAAGAGCAGTGCAAGAAAGATAGTGCAGGGGTCCCCTGTGGTCATCCCCCTGCAAAGCAGATACACTGCTTTGAGTACTGTTGGGGAGGATGACTCATCAGGGGAGGGCAGCAGCAGCCAAGTTCATGGCACCGTAGGTGGCTCTGCTGCAAAGGAGGGCAGGAAAAAGATTGGGAGCGCGATAGTGATAGGGGATTCGACGGTGAGGGGAATAGATAGGCGTTTCTGCGGACGCAACCAAGACTCCAGGATGGTATGTTGCCTCCCTGGTGCAAGGGTCAAGGATGTCTCTGAGCGGGTGCAGGACATTCTGAAATGGGAGGGAAAACAGCCAGTTGTCGTGGTGCACATTGGTACCAACGACATAGGTAAAAAAAAAAAAGGGATGAGGTCCTACGAAAAGAATTTAAGGAGCTAGGAGCTAAATTAAAAAGTAGGACCTCAAAAGTAGTAATCTCGGGATTGCTACCAGTGCCACGTGCTAGTCAGAGTAGGAATCGCAGGATAGCGCAGATGAATACATGGCTTGAGCAGTGGTGCAGCAGGGAGGGATTCAAATTCTTGGGGCATTGGAACCAGTTCTGGGGGAGGTGGGACCAGTACAAACCGGACGGTCTGCACCTGGGCAGGACCGGAACCAATGTCCTAGGGGGAGTGTTTGCTAGTGCTGTTGGGGAGGAGTTAAACTAATATTGCAGGGGGATGGGAACCTATGCAGGGAGACAGAGGGAGACAAAAATGAGGCAAAAGCAAAAACAGAAAGGAGATGAGGAAAAGTGGAGGGCAGAGAAACCCAAGGCAAAGAACAAAAAGGGCCACTGTACAGCAAAATTCTAAAAGGACAAAGGGTGTTAAAAAAGCAAGCCTGAAGGCTTTGTGTCTTAATGCAAGGAGTATCCGCAATAAGGTGGATGAATTAACTGTGCAGATAGATGTTAACAAATATGATGTGATTGGGATTACAGAGACGTGGCTCCAGGATGATCAGGGCTGGGAACTCAACATCCAGGGGTATTCAACATTCAGGAAGGATAGAATAAAAGGAAAAGGAGGTGGGGTAGCATTGCTGGTTAAAGAGAAGATTAATGCAATAGTTAGGAAAGACATTAGCTTGGATGATGTGGAATCTATATGGGTAGAGCTGCAGAACACTAAAGGGCAAAAATCGTTAGTGGGAGTTGTGTACAGACCTCCAAACAGTAGTAGTGATGTTGGGGAGGGCATCAAACAGGAAATTAGGAGTGCATGCAATAAAGGTGCAGCAGTTATAATGGGTGACTTTAATATGCACATAGATTGGGCTAGCCAAACTGGAAGCAATACGGTGGAGGAGGATTTCCTGGAGTGCATAAGGGATGGTTTTCTAGACCAATATGTCGAGGAACCAACTAGGGGGGAGGCCATCTTAGACTGGGTGTTGTGTAATGAGAGGGGATTAATTAGCAATCTCATTGTGCGAGGCCCCTTGGGGAAGAGTGACCATAATATGGTGGAATTCTGCATTAGGATGGAGAATGAAACAGTTAATTCAGAGACCATGGTCCAGAACTTAAAGAAGGGTAACTTTGAAGGTATGAGGCATGAATTGGCTAAGATAGATTGGTTAATGATACTTAAGGGGTTGACTGTGGATGGGCAATGGCAGACATTTAGAGACCGCATGGATGAACTACAACAATTGTACATTCCTGTCTGGCGTAAAAATAAAAAAGGGAAGGTGGCTCAACCGTGGCTATCTAGGGAAATCAGGGATAGTATTAAAGCCAAGGAAATGGCATACAAATTGGCCAGAAATAGCAGCGAACCCGGGGACTGGGAGAAATTTAGAATTCAGCAGAGGAGGACAAAGGGTTTGATTAGGGCAGGGAAAATGGAGTATGAGAAGAAACTTGCAGGGAACATTAAGGCGGACTGCAAAAGTTTCTATAGGTATGTAAAGAGAAAAAGGTTAGTAAAGACAAACGTAGGTCCCCTGCAGTCAGAATCAGGGGAAGTCATAACGGGGAACAAAGAAATGGCAGACCAATTGAACAAGTACTTTGGTTCAGTGTTCACTAAGGAGGACACAAACAACCTTCCGGATATAAAAGGGGTCAGAGGGTCTAGTAAGGAGGAGGAACTGAGGGAAATCTTTATTAGTCGGGAAATTGTGTTGGGGAAATTGATGGGATTGAAGGCCGATAAATCCCCAGGGCCTGATGGACTGCATCCCAGAGTACTTAAGGAGGTGGCCTTGGAAATAGCGGATGCATTGACAGTCATTTTCCAACATTCCATTGACTCTGGATCAGTTCCTATCGAGTGGAGGGTAGCCAATGTAACCCCACTTTTTAAAAAAAGGAGGGAGAGAAAGCAGGGAATTATAGACTGGTCAGCCTGACCTCAGTAGTGGGTAAAATGATGGAATCAATTATTAAGGATGTCATAGCAGCGCATTTGGAAAATGGTGACATGATAGGTCCAAGTCAGCATGGATTTGTGAAAGGGAGATCATGCTTGACAAATCTTCTGGAATTTTTTGAGGATGTTTCCAATAAAGTGGACAAAGGAGTACCAGTTGATGTGGTATATTTGGACTTTCAGAAGGCTTTCGACAAGGTCCCACACAGGAGATTAATGTGCAAAGTTAAAGCACATGGGATTGGGGGTAGTGTGCTGACGTGGATTGAGAACTGGTTGTCAGACAGGAAGCAAAGAGTAGGAGTAAATGGGTACTTTTCGGAATGGCAGGCAGTGACTAGTGGGGTACCGCAGGGTTCTGTGCTGGGGCCCCAGCTGTTTACATTGTACATTAATGATTTAGACGAGGGGATTAAATGTAGTATCTCCAAATTTGCGGATGACACTAAGTTGGATGGCAGTGTGAGCTGCGAGGAGGATGCTATGAGGCTGCAGAGTGACTTGGATAGGTTAGGTGAGTGGGCAAATGCGTGGCAGATTAAGTATAATGTGGATAAATATGAGGTTATCCACTTTGGTGGTAAAAACAGAGAGACAGACTATTATCTGAATGGTGACAGATTAGGAAAAGGGAAGGTGCAACGAGACCTGGGTGTCATGGTACATCAGTCATTGAAGGTTGGCATGCAGGTACAGCAAGCGGTTAAGAAAGCAAATGGCATGTTGGCCTTCATAGCGAGGGGATTTGAGTACAGGGGCAGGGAGGTGTTGCTACAGTTGTACAGGGCCTTGGTGAGGCCACACCTGGAGTATTGTGTACAGTTTTGGTCTCCTAACTTGAGGAAGGACATTCTTGCTATTGAGGGAGTGCAGCGAAGATTCACCAGACTGATTCCCGGGATGGTGGGACTGACCTATCAAGAAAGACTGGATCAACTGGGCTTGTATTCACTGGAGTTCAGAAGAGTGAGAGGGGACCTCATAGAAACGTTTAAAATTCTGACGGGTTTGGACAGGTTGGATGCAGGAAGAATGTTCCCAATGTGCGGGAAGTCCAGAACCAGGGGTCACAGTCTAAGGATAAGGGGCAAGCCATTTAGGACCGAGATAAGGAGAAACTTCTTCACCCAGAGAGTGGTGAACCTGTGGAATTCTCTACCACAGAAAGTAGTTGAGGCCAATTCACTAAATATATTCGAAAGGGAGTTAGATGAAGTCCTTACTACTCGGGGGATCAAGGGGTATGGCGTGAAAGCAGGAAGGGGGTACTGAAGTTTCATGTTCAGCCATGAACTCATTGAATGGCGGTGCAGGCTAGAAGGGCTGAATGGCCTGCTCCTGCACCTATTTTCTATGTTTCTATGTTTCTATGTGTTCTGTTATGAAAATGTATAACCATTGAGCTTTTGCATTGTTACGAGACTTGTCCTGAGGGAGTTGAACAAGCTCTAATAGAGTGTGTTCCTTTATCTTGACAAGTCCCGGCCGGAGAATCTTCAATAAAGGTCTTTTACAGAAAAGGCAACAAAGGTGTTCGTGTCAGTGTATTCGCTGAAACAGATTGAGGGAAAAAGAATCCGTATTGTCATACCAAGAGTTGAAGTTGAGGTTCGACACGGGTCATGAGAAAGACGCAAGGCAGCACAAAGAAAGAAAGCAATCCTAGATAGGAGGGGAAAAGTAATAGCTTTTACTGATAAGGAGGAAGGGAAACTAATTGGGTTCTTTACTGATAAGGAAAGACAGTGTAGCAAAGCTATAACTAACCTGACCCTGACACCAGCCCTAATTGGGAGATTTTCTTGCCTGCCATTGGACGTACACCGGGGGGGGGGGGGGGGGGGGGAGGCAGAAAGGGATTGGATAGACCAAGTGCTAATCAAATGTGTTCTGTTTTGAAAATGTATAACTACTGTGCTTTTCACGCTGTAAAGGGGCTTGTCTAGGGGAAGGTAAACAGGCTCTGATTGAGAGTGTCCCTTTGTCTTGACAAGTCCCGGCCGGAGAATCTTCAATAAAGGTCCTTTACAGAAAAGGCAAGGTGTTCGTGTCAGTGTATTCGCTGAAACAGATTGAGGGAAAAATAATCCGCATCAACATCCCCTCCGAACAAGTTTGGTGAGGCCCTCACGCCGGTGGGGAGAGAAGATGCTGGGGAGCATCTGCTGGTGTGCAACGCCAACAAAAGTCCTCCCGCCCGCTCCCTCCCGAGATTGGTCTGGGCGGTCCTCCGCTCCAGCAGCAGCAAAGACAGCCGCCCGCGTGGAGGGAGGTCTAACCTGAATGGTAAGTATGAAGACCTGCAAGAAAAGGTTAGTGCATTGTTTTCTTCATTTCTTTTGCAGCGATTTTGTTGGATGTCCTCTGAAGGATGTAATTTTTTTTTCATTTGTTGAAAAAAAAACATTTCCCGTTCCCTCCTCCCTGGGCCAGACTCTATCCTTGGCATTACTTTGCCGAGGATCGCATTTGCCGCCCAGAATCCGACCTACGGCCCCCTGCCGCCCAGAATCAGCGTGTAAGCCCCATTTCTTTCTGCCGGGCGTTTCCCCTCCCTCCATTTTTCAACCAAACTTTGCCCAAAGTATCGTCAGGATCTTAGCGGTCCTTTCGACAGTACATGGGCGAAACTTAGGTTTGACCAAACTCTGGCCCAGAATCTTTGTTAATTTTGAGCAAGGGATTGTTTATTTTTATTTTAAGTGGTGTGAAATTTTATTTATTAGATGATTTCTATTCTGCTCATGCGGATTCCATACGTATATGGAGTCCTCATAAGCATCATAGGAAGTCCCCTTTTTGTTTGGTTGGCCTGGTCCACGTGATCCCAGGGACACTTGCGAACTGCATGCGTCCCTGGGATCCACGGGCCTTTACGCTGGCGTCACCTGTAGGCCCAGAACCAGAACAGTCCGAAGCTCCGGAGACACCAGGCAAGTTTGTATTTTTCTTTCGGTTCGGAGGTGCATGCCAACGACAAGCCTCCGACCGCAATTTCTAGACCAATCTATTTTTGGTAGTATTGGTTGCAGCGGCCATGTTGGCAAGAGCACACTGTTCTTCTTAGAATAGTGACATTAACATCGTTAACATGAGATCAGAACTGCTGGAAAAGGCAGCCTAGGCCTCAGTTTAATATCTCGTCCCAAGATCTTCAATACTGCACTAGATTGTCAGCATAGGTTCTGCGCTAAACTTCTGAACTGCAGCTTGACCCCAGAACCCTCCGACTCGGGTGAGAAACCTGCCAACTGAGCCAAACTGACACAATAATTGTATGTTAATATATTCAGCACAACTGAAACTTCCACTGGCTGTCAATAACTTATCAGTTAAGTAAAAAAAAACACTCTTTAAAATGCAATATCCTTGTGTGTGTTATTTTTTTATAGATCTGGATGGAGTATGCAAAAATGAATCTGATGATACCATGGAATAAGCCAGCTGCTTTTCAGGATTGTGGGATATTTCCTTCCCAATATCCCTCAAGATTAACTTTACTTAAAAAAAGTAAACATCGAGTAGTAACTTAAATCAACTTGAATAGGAATAAAGATCTATGGAATAAGGGGAGTGAGTCACTTTGCTTAATCCAGTCAATATGATATGCTATGGCATTTGTGAAAGCCAAGCAATTTATCTGAGAGACTGGTTGCTTGTAGCATTAGAATAATATCTGAAAAGGCTTAATCCCCCACCCACCCCCCTAATCTTACATTGAGAAAAAGACCAATGCTTGCACCAAATAGTGAACGGAGAAAGGAGATTTCACATAAAAAGTACTGGAAAGCAAACAAACATCTATTTCACTATTCTTTGCTATAATCAACACCAAGTTCTGGAAGCGACAGTTCCTGTTATAATCCCCAAAAATATTTTCTCCTTCAAATCGTGCACTGGAATGGTCTACTGAGTGCTGTAAAGTCTATTGGCATCATCTCCAGTTTCAATCAACATTTGGAAATGGATACGATAGAGTGTGTTACATAGCTGTAATTCAATCAGAGTGTTCTGATGAGGTCAAACTCAGAGTGCACAACAATTTAAGAATGCCAGGAGAACGGAGATTGGATTTCAGGCTTGTAACTCAGCATAGCAGCTTTTATATAAAAACAAACCTACAATTTTGAACTTCAAGGATTCAAATATATAGCACTATTATAATCCCACTGCAGAAGTGATCTACTTCTGAGAGGAGAAAGTTAAGAGCTGTTAGGAATAATAACAGGAGATTGTTAATACCTGTAGACCCTAAAAATGACATTGGCGTAACCCTTTTGAGTTGCACAGTGATTTACTTGCAGTCAACGAGTACAATGTATAATAGCTATATTGAGCTCTCCTCAATGAAAATGTACCTTGTGCTGCCATCAAACTACAATACGAATTAGCTGCCCTACGTGATACACCCATTAATTGATATTGAGTTGTGCGGCACGACCACCGTGCTAAATGGGATAGATTCAAAACAGATCTAGCAGCTCAAAACTGGGCATTCATGAGGCACTGGGCAGAATTGTATTCCACCACAATCTGGAACCTCAAAGCACAGCATATCCCTCACTCTACCATGACGATCAAACCAGGGGACCAGCCTAGTTCAATGAAAAGTGTAGAAGAGCATGCTAGGAGCAGCAACAGACATTCCTAGAAATGAGGTGCCAATCTGGAGAAGCTGCAACACAGGATTACATGCATGCTAAAAAAAGGAAGCAGCATTCTACAGTATAGACAAGGCTAAGCGATCCCATATCCAACGATCAGATTAAAGCTCTCTAGTCCTGCCACATCGTTGTGAATGGTGGTGGACCATTAAACAACTGAGAGGAGGAGGCTCCATGAATATCCCCATCCTCAATGATGGCGGAGCCCAGCATGCGAGTGCGAAGACAAGGCTGAAGCGTTTAAAACCACCTTCTGTCAGTCGTGTCAATGTGGATGATCCATATCGGTCTCCCCGAGGTCCCCACCAACACAGAAGCCAGTCTTCAGCCAATTTGAATCACGCCACGTGATATCAAGAAACGGTTGAGCGTACTGGATACAGCAAAGACTATGAGCCCCGACAACATCCCGGCTGTTGTGCTGAAAAATTGTGCTACAGAACTAGCCATGCCTCTAGCCAAACTGTTCCAGTACAACTACAACACTGGCATCTACCTGACAATATGGAAAATTGCCAGGGTATGTCCTGTCCACAAAAAGCAGGACAAATCCAATCCGGCCAAATACCGCCCCATCAGTCTACTTTCAATCATCAGCAAAGTGATGAATGTATTGTCAACAGTGCTATTAAGCAACACTTACTTACCAACAACCTGCTCACCGATGTCCAGTTTGGGTTCCGCCAGGACTACTCGGATCCAGAACTCATTACAGCCTTGGTCCAAACATGGACAAAAGAGCTGAATTCCAGGGGTGAGGGAAGAGTGATTGCCCTCGACATCAAGGCAGCATTTGACTGAGTGTATCATCAAGGAGCCCTAGTAATACTGAAGTCAATGGGAATCAGAGGGAAAACTCTCCAGTGGCTGGAGTCATATCTAACACAAAGTAAGATGGTTGTGGTGGTTGGAGGTCAATCAACACAGCCCAAGGACATCACTGCAGGAGTTCCTCAGGGCAATGTACTCAGCCCAACTATCTTCAGCTGTTTCATCAATGGCCTTCCATCCATCATAAGATCAGAAGTGGGGATGTTTGCTGATGACTGCAGTGTTCAGCGCCATTCGCAACTCCTCAGGTAATGGAGCAGTCCATGTCCGCATGCAGCAAGACCTGGTCGGCATTCAGGCTTGGGTGAAAAGTGGCAAGTAATATTCATGCCACACAAGTGGCAGGCAATGTCTATCTCCAACAAGCGAGAGTCTAAGCACTGCTCCTTGACATTCAATAGCATTACCATCGCTGAACCCCCCCCACCATCAACATCTTGAGCGTCACCATCGACCAGAAACTTAACTGGATCAGCTACATAAATACTGTGGCGACAAGAACAGGTCAGAGGCTGGGTATTCTGCGGCAAGTATCTCACCTCCCCAAAGCCTTTCCACCATTTACAAGGCACAAGTCAGGAGTGTGATGGAATACTCTCCACTTGCCTTGATGAGTGCAGCTCCCAACAACTCAAAAAGCTTGACACCATCCAGGACAAATCAGCCCGATTGATTGGCACCCCATCCAACACTTTAAATATTCATGCCTCCATCACCGACGCACCTTGTCTGCAATGTGTATCATTTACAAGATGCAGTGTAGCAACTTGCCAATGCTTCTTGGGCAGCACCTCCGAAACACACGATCCCTACCTCCTCAAAGTCAAGGGCAGCAAGTGCATGGGAGCACCACCACCTCCACGTTCCCTTCCAAGTAACACACCATCCTGACTTGGAAGTATATCGCCATTCCTTCATCGTCGCTGGTTCAAAATCCTGAAACTCCCTCCCAAACAGCACTGTGGGAGTACCTTCACCACACGCAGCAGTTCAAGAAGGCGGCTCACCACCATCTTCGAAGGCTATTCGGGATGGACAATAAATGCTGGTCTTACCAGTGACACCCACATCCCATGAACTAATAAAAAAAAAGTCATACATTAAAAGTCTCCAATCTAGTGTGCATTTCCTGTTTATCACACACAAGACTTCACTTTTGATATTTTTCTGTTTGTAACAATAGGAAGAGGTAAGGAATGTATTAATCAACAGCAAGAAAAACTCAATACGATACTCCGAAGAACTAATGAAAATAACCAATCCCAAGACAAGTCGCCTACAATAATAAAAGTGTACTAATCAAATCAATCAAATGCTTTTTTTTAATAAATTCTTCAACTTTTCTTCAGTAACTAAATTTCTACATGTTCAAAATAAGGTTTTGAACAAAATAAAAATATCAATTTCACTACCGCATAATTAATTTTGCATAGCTTAATGTCTCCATTAAATTTCTTACTTGAAGGACTAAGTCCACTAAGTCTGGGATTTAACTTGATAGTTTTGCCCAGAGCTGCAATTCTGCTAGCTAACAAAAGATTGTTTGGTCTAAGCGTGTAAGTATGCATAATTTCCCAGGATACATCAACAGTATTAGCCTAACCAATGCAGCCTTTCTATAAATGGTTAAAATTATTTGAAGAAAAATTGAACGGCAAATTTGAAAAGTTTTATTCCAGTCAGGTTTATATCGAGTGTTTGTTTTATGTACAACATGGAATGCATTTGAAAATATGGAGACTCATTTTAAATCCATTAGACTGGACTGATTAAACATCTATTATGGATTTTGTTTAATTTTGAATTAAATACAATTTACTTGGTTGCAAATATTAAATGATATCTCCATGTATAGCAATATTTCAGTTTGCATCTTAAAAATCATCTCAATGTAAACTGGATGAGTTTGACTAAGTTTGTTTCTACTTCAAGTTGTGTTTCTACTTCAGGAAGCACATCAAGCTGGCAGAGAAGGAACAGGAGTGAAGAATGAAAGGGAGGAGAAGAGAGAGAAAGGGAGAAAAAGGAGAAAGATAAAGACAAAAAGAGAAAAAAGTGCTGTCAGACACTTCAGAGACATGCAAAAAACCAGAAAAGTACAGAATTTTTAATTATTGTGCAACATATAGTCCATTCATATAAAGACCATAGCATATTTTAGTCTAATATTTTAAAAGGAACACACGTGTATTGGTGAGCATGCAGAGAAAAGCAATGATGAGTTATTAAGAACAATTCTACAATCTAGAGAGGAGATAGTTAGGGGTAGGTATGCAAAGTATTTCACTGAACAGATAAGAGTGGCCCACAATATTATTTCACTGAATAGGACAAGACGCCACAAATTTAAATGAATGAAAAGGAGATTTAAAACAGACTGTAGAAAATCAAGTGATTAATTCACCAGATAAGGCAGTGGGGCCTGTGATGGTGCAGTTCGCTATTAAGCTGAATTAATCAAGATAGGAGCGGAGGCGGGGGGAACAAGCTAGATAGGCCAAATGGCAGGATTGGGTATTAAATATTCCTGGTTAGAAGGGGTTCAGGAACAATAGGGAAGGAAAGATAGGAAGTGGTGTGGCAGTATTGGTTAAGGAGAATATTACAATGCTGGAGAGGGAGGATGTCCTGGAGGGGTCAAGAAAAGAATCTATATGGCTAAAGAAATAATAGAGGTGCCATTACACTACTGGGTGTATTCTATAGACCACCAAATAGTGGGAAAGATATGGAGGAGCAAGTTTGCAGAGAAATGAGAGAGGTGCAACAACTACAGAGTAGTAACTATAGACTTCAACTATCCTAATATAGGGCAAGAGTTTGGTGCCCTCACCCGGGGTGCACCGCTTTTGTCCGCCTCCAAGCATGCTGAAAAAAAGATGTCGTATTCTGGCCGCTCCCCAGCCTCTCCACGGTGATGGCGCAGCGTGGCCCAATGGATTGGGGGCGGAGCCAAGTCCTGGCACTGCACATGCGCGCTAGAGTCTGCGCACATGTGAAGTAGCTCCTGGCAGGCCGTTGCTGCAAACGCGCGCTGCAGGCTGTATGGGAGAGGCCCAAAGCACACCGTCCCTAGCCCTGGCCGAATGGGCTCCCTCATCAGCGGCCCGCTGCGTTCCCTAAGGTAGGACTTCTATTTTTAATTTGTTATTTACAGATTGATTTTGGTGCTTTAGGTGCAGGGTTCCTTCTATTTTTTTTATTTTTTATTTATTAATTGCTTATTACTTTTTGTGCTTTGTTTGGTACTTGGCGGTGCTTTAAATGTAGTTACTTGCGCCGATTCCTTAACTCTAGGTACGGTTTTTCTGTGCGGACAGAAGTGGCAACATACGCTGGCCTAAATTAGATTGGAGCAACTATTTGCTGGACAAACGCCTAAAACAGGGGTAAGTGTTTGGGAACAGCCCCTTTTGAAAAAAAAACGGAACTAAAAAAAAAACCTAATTAACTCACTTACACTGGCGCAAATTAAATGGCCAGAATTGCAACTAAAAAGTTGGTCCAGAAAAATCAAGTTGCTCCAAAAAAAAAACTTGGGCCAATAGACTGGGATCATAATACCTGTAATGTAAAGGGCAGAGAAAGGGAAGAATTTCTGAAGTGTGTTCAGGAGAACTTTCTTGATCAATATGTTTCCAGCCCAATAAGAGAGGAGGTATTGCTGGATCTGGTTCTGGGGAATGAGGTAGGTCAAGTGGAGCAAGTACCAGTAGGTAGACATTTATGGAACAGTGATCATAGCATCATAAGGTTTAGATTAGCTATGGAAAAGGACAGGGAGCAATCTAGAGTAAAAATGTTTAACTGGAGGAAGGCCAATTTTAGTAGGATGAGAATGGATTTGGCCCGGGTAAATAGGAATCAAAGATTGGCAAGCAAAACTGTAGTGGAACAATAGGCTGCCTTTAAAGAGGAAATAGTTCAGCTCCAGTCAAGGTGCATATATACACACACACACGAAAGATCAGAGAAGAAGTGAAAAGGAAAGTAAGAGGGGCAAAGAGAGGGTATGAGAATAGAATTGCAACCAACATAAAAGGTAATCCAAAAGTCTTATATAGGCATATGAATAGTAAAAGGGTTGTAAGAGGAGGGATGGGGCCAATTAGGGAGGTAAATGCAAGCCTATGCATGGAGGCAGAGGGTATGGTTGAGGTACTAAATGAGTACTTTGCATCTGTCTTCACCAAGGAAGAGGACACTGCCATAGACATAGTGAAGGAGGAGGTAGTGGGGTCACTTGACAGGATACAAATTGATAAACACAAATTGCTAGAGGTATTAGAAAGGCTAGCTGTATTTCAGAGTAGATAAATCACCAGGGGTGGCTGGGATGCATTCTAGGATGCTGAGGGAATTGAGGACGGAAATCACCGAAGTACTGGTCAGAATATTCCAATCCTCCATAGGAGAAGGGGTGGTGCCAGAGGACTGGAGAATTGCAAATGTTACACCATTGTTCAAAAAAGGGAGTAAAGATAAACTCAGCAACTACAGGCGAGTCAGTTTAACCTCAGGTAGTGGGGAAGCTTTTAGAAACAGTAATCAAGGACAAAATTGTCATTTGGATAGTGTAGATTAATTAAGGAAAGCCAGCAGCGATTCATTAAAGGCAAATCACGTTTAACCAATTTCGAGTTTTTTCATGAGGTAACAAGAGGGTTGATGAGGGTAATGCGGTTGACATAGTGTACATAGATTTCCAAAAGATGTTCAACAAAGTGCCACATAATAGGCTTGCCAGCAAAATTGAAGCCCATGGAATAAGCACAAAACTGAAGCCCAGGGAGTCAACAGTTATGGGGAGTGTTATGTTGTTAATACGGATTCTTTTTCCCTCAATCTGTTTCAGCGAACACCAAAGCAGCTTACAACAAAGCAGTCTTTATTAATTGTTTCACCAGCCGGGACTTATCAGAACGAAGGAACGCTCTCCCTCAGAGTGCGCCCACTTCCCTCGGACAAGTCCCGTTACAATGTAGGGTCGCAATGGTTATACACTTTCAGTACGTGATACAATTGAGACATTCAGTTCACCCTATCCTTTGTGATCCCTCCTTCCCTTTGTCCACTCATTAGCCGATACCTGGCCTTCCTTGCCCAATTAAATACGGGCAAGTGGTTACAGCAACTGTTTTTCACAAAGAGCTTTCTCACACATTGCACAAAGAGCTTTCTCACACATTGCTTGTAAATGTTACAATTTTACTGGCGTGACTAGTAACTTAGACCTTGAGCAAGTCTGTTAATTGTGCTGATGTTGTAATATTTGCAGTCTGACATTCTTTTAGTTATTTTCCATTATTCCTTTGTTCACTTCACTGTCTCTATTGCTTATACATTTTCACACATTCACAATGTCTTGAAATTAGCAATGTAACTGAGTACTGTAGACGTGAGTAAGTGTGACCTTAGTCTCTTTATTCTACTTCGAGTGTTGGTACAGCATGGGAGGCCTGCTTATACACAGTGCTCCCAAGGGATGCTGGGATCCCTTGGGACTCCAAGAGATATGCCCTCTGGTGGCAGTAGAATACTGGTTACCTAGAGTTGCATACATAACAGGGAGCGTGCAGGGAAGTGGAGTTGAGGCCAACATCAAATCAGCCATGATCTTATTGAATAGCGGAGCAGGCTCGAGGGGGAAAATGGCCTACTCGTGCTCCTATTGCTTATATTCTTATGTAAAAGGGACAGTGGCAGCCTGGATACGAAATTGGCTAAGTGACAGGAAACAGAGTCGCGGTCTGGCGGATGGTATGACTTGGATGTGGGTGTACAGGGCACAATTTCAAAATTTGCAGATGACACAAAACTTGAAAGTATAATGAATAATGAGGAGGAGAATGACAGACTTCAGGACATAGACAGGCTGGTGAAATGGACGAACATGTGGCAGATGAAGTTTAACACAGAAAAGTGTGAAGTGATGCATTTTGGTAGAAAGAATGAGGAGAGGACATATAAACTAAATGGTACAATCCTAAAGGGGGTGCACAAACAGAGACCTGGGGGTATATGTGCACAAATTGTTGAAGGTGGCAGGGCAAGTTGAGAAAGCAGTTAAAAAGGCTTACGGGATCCTGGGCTTCATAAATATTGGTAGAGAGTACAAAAGTGTGGAAATTATGAAGAACCTGTATAAAACACTGGTTCGGCCACAACTGGAATAGTGTGTCCAATTCTGGGCACCACACCTTAGGAAGGATGTGCAGGCCTACGAGGACGGTGCAGAAAAGATTTAAGAGAATGATTCCAGGGATGAGGGACTTCACTACATGGATAGACTGGAGAAGCTGGGGTTGATCTTGGAGTAGAGAAGATAGAGAGGAGATTTGATAGAGGTGTTCAAAGCCATGAAGGGTCTGGGCAGGGAGAGAGAGAGAGAGAGAGAGAGAGAGAGAGAGAGAGAGAGAGAGAGAGAGAGAGAGAGAGAGAAACTGTTCCCTTTGGCAGAATGTCGAGAACCAGAGAACATAGATTTAAAGTGATTGGCAAAAGAACCAAAAGGCGACGCAAGAAAAAAAAATTTACGCAGCGAGTGGTTAAGATCTGGAATGCACTGCCCAAAAGGTCGGTGGAGGCAGACTCAATTTTATCTTTCAAAAGGGAGTTGGATAAGTATCTGAAGGAAAAAGATTTGCAGGGCAATGGGTAAAGGGAGGGAGAGTGGGACGAGCGAAGAGCCAGCACGAGCTCAATGAGCTGAATGGCTTTCTGTGAGAGCGCAAGCCTGCATTTCTGAAACTCTTTGCTTTGGCGCTGTCTGGAGTAATCAAAAGGGTTAAAAGTTGGAAGATTGAAGTTTGGATCGAAAGAGGCTGCTAGACGACATGGTGCCTTTTAGCCATTGAAATGTTGAGTATTTGAATGTAACTTGTTACTATGTGAATAATAACCCCAACTATTTACAATCTATATTAACGACTTGGAAGAAGGGACCGAGTGTAACGTAGCCAAGTTTGCTGACGATACAAAGATGGGAGGAAAAGCAATATGTGAGGAGGACACAAAAAATCTGCAAATGGACATAGACAGGCTAAGTGAGTGGGCAAAAATTTGGCAGGTGGAGTATGATGTTGGAAAGTGTGAGGTCATGCACTTTAGCAGAAAAAAATCAAAGAGAAAGTTATTATTTAAATGGAGAAAGATTGCAAAGTGCTGCAGTACAACAGGACCTGGGGGTACTTGTGCATGAAACACAAAAGGATAGTATGCAGGTACAGCAAGTGATAAGGGAGGCCAATGGTAACTTGGCCTTTATTGCAAAGGGGATGGAGTATAAAAGCAGGGAAGTCTTGCGATAGCTATACAAAGTATTGGTGAGGCCACACCTGGAATACTGCGTGCAGTTTTGGTTTCCATATTTACGAAAGGATATACTTGCTTTGGAGGCAGTTCAGAGAAGGTTCACTAGGTTGATTCTGGAGATGAGGGGGTTGACTTATGAGGAAAGGTTGAGTAGGTTGGGCCTCTACTCATTGGAATTCAGAAGAATGAGAGGTGATTTTATCGAAACGTATAAGATTATGAGGGGGCTTGACAAGGTGGATGCAGAGAGGATGTTTCCACTGATGGGGGAGACTAGAACTAGAGGGCATGATCTTAAAATAAGGGGCTGCAAATTTTAAACAGAGATGAGGAGGAATGTCTTCTCTGAGGGTTGTAAAGCTGTGGAATTCGCTGCCTCAGTGAGCTGTGGAAGCTGGGACATTGAATAAGTTTAAGACAGAAATAGACAGTTTCTTAAACGATAGGGGGATAAGGGGTTATGGGGAGCAGACAGGGAAGTGGACCCGAGTCCATGATCAGATCAGCCATTGAATGGCGGAATAGGCTCATGGGGCCGTATGGCCTACTCCTGCTCCTATTTCTTATGCTTTTATGTTCTTATAATCTTTGCAGGGAATCAAATAAACTCCTCTGCTGATCATGAGTAATTCATGACATGTGTCTGTATTTGAGTGTACCCTGTTACTTTGCAAATAATGATTTGATGACATCATCTGTATGTTAAACGATTCAGTTCGCCTTGATTTCAGGACAATGCATTTTTGACTCTACATCATCTGCATGTTAATTGTCTAAATGCAAAGAAATAAGAGTTCAAAGGCTCTTTAGGTATAAGAGATGGAACTGGTTTTTGTTAGACACACACACGGACATCAGACACTGGAATCTCAGAAGGTGTGCCTCACAAGCAGCCACGGAAATCGGAGCAAACAGAGAGCTGTCTTTGTGAAGTGTTTGTGTCAGTAACTTTCATACTTGGCTTGTACAGTATGAATGTCTGAATAAAAGACCTGATCCTGCATTTACTACAACTGAGTGTGTGTGTAATTCCATGTTTAAAGCAACGAAGCAAAGAGAGCAAAACAGCCATTACAACACCTTCTTTCGTACTGACATCATCATAGGCAGTCCCTCGGAATCAAGGAAGACTTGCTTCCATTCTTAAAATGAGTCCTTAGGTGGCTGAACAGTCCAATACAAGAGCCATAGTCCCAGTCACAGGTGGGACAGATAGTGGTTGAGGGAAGGGGTGGGTGGGACTGGTTTGCTGCACCATCTTTCCGCTGCTTGCCAGATGCACTTCCTCTACTTAGGGTGATCTTTGGCCAGGAACTCCCAGCTGTCAGTGGGGATGTTGCACTTTTTCAGGGAGGCTTCGAGGGTGTCCTTGGAACGTTTCCTCTACCCACCTTTGGCTCGTTTGCAGTGAAGGAGTTCAGAGTAGAGTGCTTGCTTTGCAACTCTCGTGTCTGGCATGCGAACAATGTGGCATGGTCAGCAAAGCTGATCAAGTGTGGTCAGTGCTTAAATGCTGGGGATGTTGGCCTGGTCGAGGACGCTAATGTTGGTGCATCTGTCCACCCAGGGGATTTGTAAGATCTTGTGGAGGCATTGTTGATGGTATTTCTCCAGTGACTTGAGATGTCTACTGTACGTGGTCCATGTCTCTGAGCCATACAGGAGGGCGAGTATTACTACAGCCCTGTCGACCATGAGCTTGGTAGCAGTTTTGAGGGCCTGATCTTCAAACACTCTTTTCCTCAGATGGCCAAAGGCTGCACTGGAGGTGGTGTTGAATCTCGTCGTCAATACCTGCTCTTGTTGATAAGAGGCTCCCGAGGTTTGGGAAATGGTCCACGTTGTCCAGGGCCGCAAAGTGGATCTTGATGACTGGGGGGCTGGGGGGGGCAGTGCTGTGCGGCGAGGACAGGCTAGTGGAGGACCTTTGTCTTAGCGTAAGGCCCATGCTTTCGTACGCCTCAATAAATACGTCTATGTCCTGGAGTTCAGCCTCTATATGTGCGCAGACACAGGCGTCATCCGCGTACTGTAGCTCGACGACAGAGGTTGTGGAATGGTTTCGTGCTATAATCATTCTCTGATTCATGCTCCAAGTAGCAAGTTATATAGCAGCATTGGTGAACCCTTGGAGCAGAATCCTGCACCCTCTTTGCTGGGAAAAGGTACAGGGGTGAGTGACGTAGGAGAAATAAGAAAGCCACTTCAAAGTTTAAACTTCAAATTACAAGTTTTTAGACTGGTCTCGCTTTTTGGTGAAATTAATTATTTCTTCGATTGATGAATTTCTGAATTAATATTTCAATAGGTTGCAGTATTGGTTATTTTCATCTCCCATTAATAGAAATTTTCAAATCTACTTAACATCTTAATAAAAAGAGCTGATCACTTCAAATACGAGGGCAGCGTACTGGCACAGCATTTTTGCGTTGAACTGTGCTCAAAGTCATGCAACAGAAGAATGTAAACAAGCAATGTTTCATCAGCTCGGGCCATCAGTATTTTCATTAGGAGAGTGTGGACAATTCCAGTAGCTTCAGGGTACTTTGAATAAATCTATAGATACAGTGTCACTGCTACAGTAGCTTCAGGGTACTTTGAATAAATCTATAGATACAGTGTCACTGCTAATATTTTTTTTACAGGAAAGCACCTGAATGCAACTAAAATGGCCCCCCAAGGGCCTCTAGTGCCCTATTTAATCGTTTCCCTCCATTAGAAATGCTACTGAACTACTCAAAATGTTCAGCAATCAAACTTTTGCTTGATTAGACTTTCAAAGAAAACATGAAGGAAAGATGTAGGCTTGTCATTTTTACGTCAATTGATATAAAGTGTAAGTGACACTGTTGACAAATATAGCTTTTGTCATTGCTGGTTGGGTCAAATTTACCAATGGTTTTTAGGCAAACCTTTCAAAGTACATTTAAGTCTCAGGAAGGCAACGGCACTGGAATAATCCATTACTGTATGTTTATGTGACAATAGTTGAAAAGCTCAAAATGCATGTGACCTTATCAAGCAGTCCATCCAATAATCTTTAAGACAAACATAATTGTTTGCTTACAGCCTCAACTGAAATCCTGTTACAATCATGGTCAACTGCCACTAGCAAGACAAATGCTACTTTCCAAGATCATACACTGTTCGAATCAGATCGACAAATGCATACGGAAAAAATTCAGAAAATATTTTGCAAAAATTCAGAAAATATTTTGCAAAAATATTTTTTTTCTGGCTCAATTTTCAGATATGCTTCGAATACTATATTAATATTAATAGCACAACTGAATTTGGACAAACATGGAACTAGATTCCAATAAATGTTTTACTTCGTCAAATTTTTTATAAAGTTGAAATCCTAAGTTACTAATTTAGGTAATGAACAAAAAGAAAACGGCACTGCAAGGATTAAACCTCAAACATCCCGTTTTCCAGGTGAAATTCAATGCTGGATTGATTATATTTACATCATTTATTCTTAGACGCTGTGCATTAATTTAGGCTCAGTATATCAAATCCACTTAGACCAATTTGGGGGTTTCTCCATTTTTACTGGATGATTTCAGAAAGGCAGCTTGGTGGTTAACTGTTATGGTTACACTTCTTGTCTAATGGCAGCTGCAAAGCCATCAACATGACACATGATCAGCAGGAGGAAGCCATCCTCAGATAGCAACGCAATCATTACTGAAAGAGTTACGCAAAAATGGTCTGTGGAAAATGGTTTTCCTTGGGAATCTGTTCCACATACTCATTAGGCTGTAGGGAAATCATTTTTAATCTCTGGTCATACTTGAGGCTTGTTAATTTGAAAATGTGTCGTGCAGTTCTGTGCTCACAGTGCAGGTCAAGTAGCCTCCTTATAATTATATTATTTACAGCTCTCAGCATTTTAAGGTCTGGATTACGTCTTCCCGCAACTTTCAATTCTTTTCCTCTAATGAAAAGTAGAACTAAAAGTAGACTCTTCAGGAGGGGCTAATCTATTGCAAGATAATGCTGGTGTCGGAAGTTGCTTTATTTAATGCTGCTTTCAATTCAACAAGATTTTGCCTAAATTTGTAATTGTTCCTCAATTCCAATGTGGTACTGTATATTACTTTCAGGGTACATAGCATATATGAAAAAGATGGTGTACAAATCATTACAAATGGATGTGATTTGGTGGCCATTACAGAAACGTGGTTGCAGGGGGGCCAAGACTGGGAATTAAACATACAGGGGTATCTGACAATTCGGAAAGATAGACAAGAAGGGAAAGGAGGTGGGGTAACTCTGTTAATACAGGATGATATTAGGGCAGTTGTGAGAGACGATATTGGCTCTAATTAACAAAATGTTGAATCATTGTGGGTGGAGATTAGAGATAGTAAGGGGAAAAAGTCACTGATGGGCGTAGTTTATGGGCCCCTAAATAATAACTTCACGGTGGGGCGGGCAATAATCAAGGGAATAACGGAGGCATGTGAAAAAGGAACGGCAGTAATCATGGGGGATTTTAACCTACTTATCGATTGGTCAAATCAAATCGCACGGGGTAGCCTTGAGGTGGAATTCATAGAATGCATACGGGATTGCTTCTTAGAACAGTATGTTACAGAACCTACAAGGGAGCAAGCTATCTTAGATCTGGTCCTGTGTAATGAGACAGGAATAATAAATGATCTCCGAGTAAAAGATCCTCTCAGAATGAGTGATCACAGTATGGTTGAATTTGTAATACAGATTGAGGGCGAGGAAGTAGTGTCTCAAACGAGCGTACTATGCTTAAACAAAGGGGACTACAGTGGGATGAGGGCAAAGTTGGCTAAAGTAGACTGGAAACACAGACTAAACGGTGGCACAATTGAGGAACAGTGGAAGACTTTTAAGGAGCTCTTTCATAGTGCTCAACAAAAATATATTCCAGTGAAAAAGAAGGGCGGTAAGAGAAGGGATAACCAGCCGTGGATAATCAAGGAAATAAGGGAGAGTATCAAATTAAAAACCAATGCGTATAAGGTGGCCAAGGTTAGTGGGAAAATAGAAGATTGGGAAAATTTTAAACGACAGCAAAGAATGACTAAGAAAGCAATAAAGAAAGGAAAGATAGAGTACGAAAGTAAATTTGCGCAAAACATAAAAAGATAGTAAAAGCTTTTACCGATATATAAAACGGAAAAGAGTGACTAAAGTAAATGTTAGTCCCTTAGAAGATGAGAAGGGGGATTTAATAATGGGAAATGTGGAAATGGCTGAGACCTTAAACAATTATTTTGCTTCGGTCTTCACAGTGGAAGACACAAAAACCATGCCAAAATTGCTGGTCACGGGAATGTGGGAAGGGAGGACCTTGAGACAATCACTATCACTAGGGGGGTAGTGCTGGACAGGCTAATGGGACTCAAGGTAGACAAGTCCCCTGGTCCGGATGAAATGCATCCCAGAGTATTAAAAGAGATGGTGGAAATTATAGCAGATGCATTCGTTATAATCTACCAAAATTCTCTGGACTCTGGGGAGGTACCAGTGCATTGATTGGAAAGCAGCTAATGTAACGCCTCTGTTTAAAAAAAGAGGGCAGACAAAAGGCAGGTAACTATAGGCCAGTTAGTTTAACATCTGTAGTGGGGAAAATGCTTGAAGCTATCATTAAGGAAGAAATAGCGGGACATCTCGATAGGAATAGTGCAATCAAGCAGACGCAACATGGATTCATGAAGGGGAAATCATGTTTAACTAATTTACTGGAATTCTTTGAGGATATAACGAGCATGGTGGATAGAGGTGTACCAATGGATGTGGTGTATTTAGATTTCCAAAAGGCATTCGATAAGGTGCCACACTGCAGAAGATAAAGGTACGCGGAGTCAGAGGAAATGTATTAGCATGGATAGAGAATTGGCTGGCTAACAGAAAGCAGAGAGTCGGGATAAATGGGTCCTTTTCGGCTTGGAAATCGGTGGTTAGTGCTGTGCCACAGGGATCGGTGCTGGGACCACAACTGTTTACAATATACATAGATGACTTGGAAGAGGGGACAGAGTGTAGTATAACAACATTTGCAGATGACACAAAGATTAGTGGGTAAGCAGGTTGTGCAGAGGATACAGAGAGGCTGCAAAGAGATTTAGATAGGTTAAGCGATTGGGCTAAGATTTGGCAGATGGAATATAATGTCGGAAAATGTGAGGTCATCCACCTTGGGAAAAAAAACAGTAAAAGGGAATATTTTTTGAATGGGGAGAAATTGCAACATGCTGCGGTGCAGAGGGACCTGGGGGTCCTTGTGCATGAATCCCAAAAAGTTAGTTTGCAGGTAATCAGGAAGGCGAATGGAATCTTGGCCTTCATTGCGCGAGGGATGGAGTACAAAAGCAGGGAGGTCCTGCTGCAACTGTATAGGGTATTGGTGAGGCCGCACCTGGAGTACTGCGTGCAGTTTTGGTCACCTTACTTAAGGAAGGATATACTAGCTTTGGAGGGGGTGCAGAGACGATTCATTAGGCTGATTCCGGAGATGAGGGGGTTATCTTTTGATGATAGATTGAGTAGACTGGGTCTTTACTCATTGGAGTTCAGAAGGATGAGGGGTGATCTTATAGAAACATTTAAAATAATGAAAGGGATAGCCAAATAGAGGCAGAGAGGTTGTTTCCACTGGTCGGGGAGACTAGAACTAGGGGCCACAGCCTCAAAATACGGGGGAGCCAATTTAAAACCGAGTTGAGAAGGAATTTCTTCTCCCAGAGGGTTGTGAATCTGTGGAATTCTCTGCCCAAGGAAGCAGTTGAGGCTAGCTCATTGAATGTATTCAAATCACAGATAGATAGATTTTTAACCAATAAGGGAATTAAGGGTTACGGGGAGAGGGCGGGTAAGTGGAGCTGAGTCCATGGCCAGATCAGCCATGAACTTGTTGAATGGCGGAGCAGGCTCGAGGGGCAAGATGGCCTACTCCTGCTCCTATTTCTTATGTTCTTATGACATCAAGATTCCTATATGAATATGAATAATGGCTACTTGATGGAGCAACAAAAGAAATTCCAACTTCCATGGAATGGTAAAACATCAAGGAGGGGACTAGTGGGGACCAAGAACAGAGTAGCGTTAACTTTCAACACAAATATTCTTCGGTACCAAACCTGCAATTTTTTTTAGTTTTAGAGCTGATTTTACATTGTAAATTAGGCTTGAAGATTATACTGTCCAAGACACATTGGAATAAACTCCACCACGCGACTCTCAAGTGAATTGCGCTTATTAAGAACAAAGATGACTGAAGAACAGAACATTTTTTTTTAATTCAGAACCAATGACTTGAAGACTTAGGGAGAAATTTATTTCTCACGATGACAGCCAAAGTGAATTATTCATTAAATTTTGTAGCCCAAATCACATTTTCGTAACTAGACAAGATATTCAGGTCCATCTGCTCCCAGGATGCACTGCTGTAACCAATGATCCAGGCATGACAAATTCAACGTATTCCAACATATGAAAATCAATGAACACTGCCCGCAAAATGGGTGATAAGCTTTGGTTTATGATTGTATTAACCAACTTCATCCCATCAGGGTTCAAAATATTTAATTGCATTTGAAAATATTTACATAAAGACTGAATAGAAAGTCAATTTTTTAAGTAAAAGCAACATCTGACCCGGGTAAACTGGAATCAAAGATTGGCAGGCAAAACTATAATCGAACAATCGGCTGCCTTTAAAGAGGAGATGGTTCGGGCATAATCAAGGTACATTCCCAAGAGGGGAAAAGAAAGGGCAACCAAAGTCAGAGCTCCCTGGATGATGAGAGATAGAGAGTAAGATGAAACAGAAAAAAGGGGCATATGACAAATGGCAGGCTGAGAATACAAGTGAGAATCAGGCTGAATATAGAAAGTTCAGAGGGGAAGTGAAAAAGGAAATCAGATGGGCAAAGCAAGGGTATGAGAATAGATGGTCAGCTAAAATAAAAGGAAATCCATAAATCTTCCATAGGCATATAAATAGTAAACGAATAGTAAGAGACGGGGTGGGGCCAATTCGGGACCAAAATGGAGAACTACGCATGGAAGCAGAGGACATCGCTGAGGTACTAAATGAGTACTTTGCATCTATCTTTAACAAGGAAGATGATGCTGCCAAACTCAGTGACTGAGGAGGTAGTTGAGATGCTGGATGGGATAAAAATTAATAATGAGGAGGTACTAGAAAGTAGTTAAATAGATAAGTCACCAGGACTGGATGGGATGCATCCTAGGATGCTGAGGGAAGTAAAGGTGGAAACTGTAGAGGTACTGGCCAGAAACTTCCAATCCTCCTTGAATATGGGGCTGGTGTCAGAGGGCTGGAGAATTGCAAAAGTTACACCCTTGTTCAAAAAAGGTTGTAAGGATAAACCCAGCAATTACAGGCTGGATAGTTTAACCTCGGTAGTGGGGAAACTTTTGGAAACGATAATCCGGCACAAAATTATTACTTGGACAATTATGGATTAATTAAGGAAAGCAAGCACAGAAATGCTCCAGGCAAATCATGTTTAACTAACTTGATTGTGTTTTTGGATGAGGTAACAGAGGGTTGATGAGGGCAATGCAGTTAATGTGCTGTACGTGGTCTTCCAAAAGGCATTTGATAAAGTGCCACACAATAGGCTTGCCAACAAAGTTGAAGCCCATGGAATAAAAGGGACAGTGGCAGCTTGGATACAAAATTAGCTAAGTGACAGGAAATAGAGTTGTGGGGAATGGTTGTTTTTCAGACTGAAGGAAGATATACAGTGGTATTCCCCAGGAGTTGGTGTGAGGACCACTGCTTTTGTTGATATATATTAATGACTTAGACTTGGGTGCACAGGGCGAATTTAAAAATTTGCAGATGACACAAAACTTGGAAGTACAGGTAGTACCTCTCCAGTCTGGCACCCTTGGGACCTAACCGGTGCCGGGCCAGAGAATTTTACGAGACACGGGAGTCAACTGGTGACAATGCTGCCAACAACGACCTGGACATGTTCTGCATATGCGCTGCGCAGAAGCCCACTGCGCAGCATTTAGTTGTCCAGAAGTCAAGAGGCGGTGCGGGTAGAGAGAGCCGAGTCGCAAACCCCCGCTGACCCCCGACCGGGGAGAGGGGTGGCAGCCTGGGGGGGGGGGGGGGGGGGGGGGAAAGAGAAAGAGCAAGAGAGTCTTGGCGGGGGGGGGGGGGGGGCGGAGGAGAGAAAGAGAGCTCGGGGCCTAGCCCAGTTTCAGCACCTCAGTCAGCTGCCTGCCCCATCCCTTCCCTTCCCTTCCCTTGGCCGGCCCGCTTACCTCAGCGAACAGCGTGGGACGCCACCCACGCTAGAACTAATGCTGGACCAGGAATGTTTCCGGACTAAAATGAGTCCCGGACTGGAGGTGTACAACCTGTATAAGCAAGTGAGGGGGATAATGATAGACTTCAAGAAGACCTAGATAGGCTGGTAAAATGGGCAGACACACAGCAAATGATATTTAACGCAGAAGAGTGCAAAGTGATACATTTGGGAGGAACTAAATGGTACAATTCCAAAGGTGGTGCAGGAACAGAGATACCCTGGGGGTATACAGGCACAAAAAATCATGAAGGTGCCAGGCCAGGTTGAAAAAGCAGTTAAAAAAGCTTACAGGATCCTGGGCTTCATAAAATAGAGGCATAGAGTACAAAAGCAAGGAAGTTATGATGAAGCTTCATAAAGCATTGGTTCGGCCTCAACTGGATTATTGTGTCCAATTCTAAGCGCCAAACTTTGTGAAGGATGTAAAGGCCTTAGAGAGGATGTAGAAAAGATTTACAAGAATGGTTGCAGGAATGAGGGACTTCTGTTACGTGGATAGACTGGAGAAGCTGGGGCTGTTCTCCTTAAAGCAAAGAAGTTTGAGAGGTCATTTGATAGGTGTTCAAAGTCTTGAGGGGTTTATACAGTAAATAGAGAGAAACTATTCCCATTGGCAGAATGGTCGAGAACAGATTTAAGGTAATTGGCAGAAGAACCAATGGTGACACGAGAAAAAAAACGTTCTTTACGCAGCGATTCGTTGAGCTCTGGAGTTCACTGCCTGAAAGGGTGGTGGAGACAGATTCAATCGTTGCTTTCAAAAGGAAATTGGATAAGCACCGGAAGGAAAAAAAATTGCAGGGCTACGGAGAAAGGGTGGGAGCGTGGGACTCGTTGAAGCGCTCTTGCAGAGAGCTGGCACAGGCTCAACGGGCCAAACAGCCTCCTCCGTGCTGTAATCATTCTATGATTCTAACATTCTAACCGTCCGTCCCCCCAGTAATTGGAGACAAGAATGGGACGAATGGCCTCCTTCTGTGTCTTAAACTTCTGTCATTCTATTACAACAGCGACTACACTTCAGAAAGTACTTCATTGGCTGTAAAGCGCTTTGGGACGTCCGGTGTTCATGAAAGGCACGATATAAATGCAAGTCTTTCTTTCTTTGACGAGTTCTGGTCTTTGAATACTGGTTTGATATCCAGCGGGGTGCTTGCGACCAGTAGGAGTGCAGTGGTGACACCCTGTCCGCCGCTCACATCGTCAATTCCCCTTGATCAGGCTAATGACCCATTTACATAAAATGAGGTCTTGGTTACAGAAACAACCCAGAGCATGATGTGCTGGATGTAAAGCAGTGGGTTGAATCCTGTGCTGCTCTCGGCACAGAAATGAAGACGACTCTAAACTTATCTAGCTCGTCTTATAAATTATACCAATTTTCAACCTATGTTTAATGGGGAAATACTGCACACACACTGCAAAGAATCAAATTTTTGACCTCCCCAAATTTGTGACTTGTACTGGAGTATTCACTTTGTGCACAGAAAATATTGCTCAGTTAAAACCGGCGTTTCATTTGAAAGAGTGTTATTGACAGTGAGGGCTGTTAATATTGATTGACAGCATGTATTTAGAGCGAAGCAGTTGTGGAGTCAGCATGACAGGTGTGAAAACCACAATAATGAAAACTGAAGAAATTAAAGAACAGTCCTTACAAATTATCACAAGGCAGGCAAAGCCAAGAAAAAGCAATTTAGTACTATATCGGGATTGTGACTGGTTTGCTATTCATGTTTTGAACAGCACCACTCAATCAACAAAATTGAATTGATCCTAAAACCTCATTTTTGTGCACATTCATGTTATGGCACACCATTGGTTTAATATCCAAACCAGATCTTGTTTGCCAGACATACAGGGGTCAAGTTTCGGGCTGCGTTTAGAACGGCGCAGCCCCGCGAGCCACGCCCAATTTCCGTGCTCAAAACCGCGCCGAAAACTTACCTCGGTATTCTCCACTCTCGGCGCGGCACAGCACAAGCTGTGGGGCCTCTGCACAGGCGCACGCAGCCCCTAGCCCTTTCCGAATGGGCTGTTTGAGGCGGCGAAGATTCGTCGCCTCCTCCTCCTCCTCCTCCTCCCCCCGCCCCACCCCCCAGAAACACAGTGTCAGAGAAAGAGAGAGACACTTGACACTGAAAGAGAGAGAGAGAGAGAGAGAGAGAGAGAGAGAGAGAGAGAGAGAGAGAGAGAGAGAGAGAGACAGAGACACACTGGGTGGGGGATGGGGGGCCGTCCCAGCACGCTGTTGGAGGGCTCCCAGTGCTACAGTCGGTGAGTAGAAACATAGGGCCCAAGTTTCCACATGATTTGCGCCTGATTTTTAGGAGCAACTGGTGGAGAACGGACTATCTTAGAAATCGCAATTCTCCACATTTTTTTTTCTGCAGTTCTCGTCAGGTAGAACAGTTCTACTTTGGAACAGAATTTTTTCTTCAAAAGGGGGCGTGTCCGGCCACTGACGCCTGATTTCAAAGTTTCCACAGTAAAAACGTACTCCAAACTAACTTAGAATGGAGCAAGTGGAGATTTTTGTAGAACTGAAAAAACCTGTTCTCCACATTAAAAAATCAGGCGCAGGTTACAAATTAGGCGTCCAGAATGAGGTGGGGGGGGGGGGAAAGGAAGTCATTAAATTCTACAATAAATCCTTATTTATACTTATACAAATAAATCCAACCTGAATAAACATTTATAAGCAAAGAAGACGTTCCAGACGGCAGGGGGAGGGGGGGGGGGGGGGGGGAAGTGCGGGCCCGCCCGCCCGAACGCAGCGGGGGGGGGGGGGGGGGGGGGGGGGAGGGGCGGCGGGGGCAGGAAGACGTTCCAGACGGCGGGAGGGAGGGAGTGCGTGTCCGCCCGAACGCAGCAGGGGTGGGGGTGGGGCGGGGGGAAGGAAGCCATTCCACACGGCGGGCGGGAAGGAGACAGTGAGAAGGCTGCAAGAAGCCTCAGTGCTGATGGCAATATGCTTTTATTAAAAAATGTTCAAAAATTAAACAGCTACAAAGAACTACAAAAATGGCCGAGTGCCAATGTTTCCTTCACACTGCGTGCGCGCGAACGCTCCGACGCGCACGCGCAGGGTTGCCGGCAGGAAAAAAAATAATTTAAATAGTACCCACCCACTCCCACTTACAAAATCGGCGCGAGTGTAGGCTCCGCCCCCCCTGGGCGCCGCGCCAAACAGACAAGGAGCTGCAGGGCGCTCCAGAATCTCGAGGTTTTTTTTCCGGCGCCGTTTTAGGCTCGAAAAACGGGCGCCCAGCTCGGAGGGGTGCCCGTTTTTTATCATGTGGAAACTTGGGCCCTTAATTTTTTATTTATTGATTTTTTTAAAAAAATTTTATTTCTTTTTTTGATTGATTTATTGGTTGATTTATTGATGTATTTATCATTTATTTTTGATGATGGCTCTTTCTTTGTAAAACTGAAGTGTTTAATGTTTGTAAACTTCCCTTTAGAAAATCAGGCGTAGAGAATGCGGGGGGGCGGGGTTTAAAGGGAAGTTTACAAACATTAAACACTTCAGTTTTACAAAGAAAGAGCCATCATCAAAAATAAATGATAAATATATCAATAAATCATCGACCTCAACACTTTCCTGTCTGATCTACATATCCCTCAATTCCCCTAGACTCAAAAAATCTATCTCAGCCTTGACTATATTCAGCATCCTCAGCTCTCTGGGGCAGAGAATTCCAAAGATTCACAACCCTCCGAGTGAAGAAATTCCTCCTCATCTCGGTCTTAAATGGCTTTCCCCTTATCCTGAGACTGTGCCTCCTAGTTCTAGACACTCCAGCCAGGGGAAACAACCTCTCAGTAGCTACCCTGTCAATTGGTCTACAGGACTGTACCTGCCCTCCTTGTATGGCTCAGAGAGATGGACCATGTACAATAGACACTTCAAGTTGCTGGAGAAATACCACCAACGATGTCTCCGCAAGCTCCTACAAATCCTCTGGGAGGACAGACGCGCGAACATTAGAGTCCTCGTCCAGGCCAACATCCCCAGCATTGAAGCACTGACCACACTTGATCAGCTCCGCTGGGCAGGTCACATTATTCACATGCCAGACATGAGACTCCCAAAGCAAGCGCTCTATTCGGAACTCCTTCACAGCAAACGAGCCAAAAGTGGGCAGCGGAAACGTTACAAGAACACCCTCAAAGCCTCCCTGATAAAGTGCAACATCCCCACTGACACCTGGGAGTCCCTGGCCAAAGACCGCCAGTGGAGGAAGTGCATCCGCGAGGGCGCTGAGCACCTTGAGTCTCATCGCCGAGAGCTTGCAGAAATCAAGCGCAGGCAGCGGAAAGAGCGTGCGGCAAACCTGTTCCAACTTCCCTTACCCTCAACAACTATCTGTCCCACCTGTGACAGGGACTGTGGCTCTCGTATTGGACTGTTCAGCCACCGAAGGACTCATTTTAAGGTTGGAAGCAAGTCTTGCTCGATTCCAAGGGACTGCCTATGATAATGTCAATCCGTTTCAGAATCTTGTATGTTTCAATGAGATCACCTCTCATTCTTCTAAACTCCAGAGAGAACAGGCCCATTCTACACAATCTTTCACCATAAGACAGCCCTCTCATCCCAGGAATCAATCTAGTGAACCTCCGGTGTACCGCCTCCAAGGCAAGTATATCCTTCCTTAGATAAGGAGACCAAAACTGTGCACGGTACTCCAGGTGTGGTCTCACCATGGCCCTGTAAAATTGTAGCGAGACTTCCTTACTCTTATACTCCAACCCCTTTGCAATACCATGGCATACAACATTTGCCTTCCTGATTGTTTGCTGTACCCTCATGCTAGGTTTCTGTGTTTCTTGCACAAGGACACTGTGGAAATGTATTTTTATCTAAGCTGATACCATACGGTATTTGTGTGCCCTTTGCAATATATATATAACAAAATGGAGTCCTGGCCCTTCCAGAACTTTCTGCATTTTAGCAGTCAGCTTGCATAAACAGCTAAACCTGGTTTGAGATGATAAACAGCTAAACCTGGTTTGAGATGGCTGATGGCCATCAGACAGCTAGGAGACAAGTCATGCTGAGACAAGTACCCTGCCCATGGTGCTCTCCTATTGTCTACATGACAAGAGTTCCATGTCACCCCACCCTTATCTTCTAGACTCAAACCACCAGCCATTATCTCTTGTAGAGACCTCATCCATTTGATGCAAACAGATAAACTGACTAGGAAACTGAACAATGCAAGACAGGTAATAACTCATTACCTCACTCTCATGGACTAATGGCCAGCTGGCCAACTAATAACCCTGACAAAAAGAAATATCTGGAAACCATTTCAGGACAAGGATGTAGTAATTAACTCTTTATCTGTATTCACTGACTACGAGACAGAGCCAATTTTTTTTTTTTTAATTCGTTGCCAATCTTTCCAATTCTTTGTCAGATCACAAACGCCAGAGGTCACCTTGCACACATCAAGGATCACCCTGCGCCAATGCTCTTAGCCTGGAAGTACTGCAATACCAGGTTCGTGCCATGGAGGTGGATGGGTCAGGCCCCCCACACACCTCAGTGGAGGTGGATGGGTCAAGCCACCCCACCCACCTCCAAAGCCAATACACAGGGAGAGGCCATAACTTGGGTTTTACTGTATAAATATCTTGTGAAACTGTGCCATTTTGGAGGTGTTCACTTAGCCATTGACTGAGTGTGACCTTCCCCTTGCTAGCAAGTAAATTAAATAAACTTCTGCCGGAGCTGTAAATGTCGGAGTCATTCTTTTTGGAGGTCGAGATTTCGACAACACAACACCAACATTTAAAAGTTCAATATTTTAAAATTATTTTCTATTCTTACCAAAGTGAATAACCTCACATTTCCCTACATTATACTTAATCTGACACCTTACTGTCCACTCACTTATGTCTATCTATATTCCTTTGCAGACGCTTTGTGTTCTCCTCACAGCTTACTTTCCCACCTAGCTTTGTATCGTCAGAAAACTTGGCTAGATTACACTCGGTCCCTTCATCTAGGTCATTAATATGGATTGTAAATAGCTGAGGCCTCAGCACTGATCCTTGCAGCACCCCGCTAGTTACAGCCTGCCAACCTGAAAAAGACCCGTTGATCCCTGTTTTCTGTCCGTTAACCAATTCTCTATCCATGCTAATATATTACCTCCAATCCCAAAAGCCCTTATCTTGTGTAATAACCTTTTATGTGGTATCTTATCAAATGCCTTTTGGAAATCCAAATATACTACATCCACTGTTCCCCTTTATCGACCCTGTTAGTTACATCCTCAAAAACTTTAAGAAATTTGTCAAACAATATTTCCCTTTCATAAAACCATGTTGACTCTGCCTAATGTTTAAACTGATATGGCAAGGGGACGGGAGTGTTTAAACTAATATGGCAAGGGGATGGGAACCTATGCAGCGAGATAGGGCGAAGTAATATGGAGTCAGAAACAGATGGTAGAAAGGTAAAAAGCAATAGTGGAAGGCCGGGTTAACAAAGGCAAGAAACAAAAAGAGCCACACTACATCATAATTCTAAAAGGACAAAGGGTGTTAAAAAAAACAAGCCTGAAGGCTTTGTGTCTTAATGCAAGGAGTATCCGTAATAAGTTGGATGAATTAACTGTGCAAATAGATATTAACGGATATGATGTGATTGGGATTACAGAGACGTGGCTCCAGGATGATCAGGGCTGGGAACTCAACATCCATGGGTATTCAACATTCAGGAAGGATTGAATAAAAGGAAAAGGAGGTGGGGTAGCATTGCTGGTTAAGGAGGAGATTAATGCAATAGTTAGGAAGGACATTAGCTTGGATGATGTGGAATCTAAATGGGTAGAGCTGCAGAACACCAAAGGGCAAAAAACGTTAGTGGGAGTTGTGTACAGACCTCCAAACAGTAGTAGTGATGTTGGGGAGGGCATCAAACAGGAAATTAGGGGTGCATGCTGATACGTCCTTACTATACAGTATAAATGCACACGAGGCCCATGCTTGAGAGGTCAGTCTGTGACCTGTCCTTTATTTCATCGTACTCAAGTGATGGAAGTGGTCGAGGTTAGGAGTGTCTCCCATAAGTTCACCACCTAGTGGTCAGTGTTCTCACAGTGTACAACTTAGGTCAGATTATACATGGGTTACAATGCTGGTTGAATACATGACACATGCAATAAAGGTGCAGCAGTTATCATGGGTGACTTTAATATGCATATAGATTGGACTAACCAAACTGGAAGCAATACAGTGGAGGAGGATTTCCTGGAGTGCATAAGGGATGGTTTTCTAGACTAATATGTCGAGGAACCAACTAGGGGGGAGGCCATCTTAGACTGGGTGGTGTGTAATGAGAGAGGATTAATTAGCAATCTTGTTGTGCGAGGCCCCTTGGGGAAGAGTGACCATAATATGGTGGAATTCTACATTAGGATGGAGAATGAAACAGTTAATTCAGAGACCATGGTCCAGAACTTAAAGAAGGGTAACTTTGAAGGTATGAGGCGTGAATTGGCTAGGATAGATTGGCGAATGATACTTAAGGGGTTGACAGTGGATGGGCAATGGCAGACATTTAGCAACCGCATGGATGAACTACAACAATTGTACATCCCTGTCTGGCGTAAAAATAAAAAAGGAAAGGTGGCTCAACCGTGGCTATCAAGGGAAATCAGGGATAGTATTAAAGCCAAGGAAGTGGCATACAAATTGGCCAAAAAAGCAGTGAACCTGGGGACTGGGAGAAATTTCGAACTCAGCAGAGGAGGACAAAGGGTTTGATTAGGGCAGGGAAAATGGAGTACGAGAAGAAGCTTGCAGGGAACATTAAGGCGGACTGCAAAAGTTTCTATAGGTATGTAAAGAGAAAAAGGTTAGTAAAGACAAACGTAGGTCCCCTGCAGTCAGAATCACGGGAAGTCATAACGGGGAACAAAGAAATGGCAGACCAATTGAACAAGTACTTTGGTTCGGTATTCACTAAGGAGGACACAAACAACCTTCCAGATATAAAAGGGGTCAGAGGGTCTAGTAAGAAGGAGGAACTGAGGGAAATCCTTATTAGTCAGGAAATTGTGTTGGGGAAATTGATGGGATTGAAGGCCGATAAATCCCCAGGGCATGATGGACTGCATCCCAGAGTACTTAAGGAGGTGGCCTTGGAAACAGCGGATGCATTGACAGTCATTTTCCAACATTTCATTGACTCTGGATCAGTTCCTATCGAGTGGAGGGTAGCCAATGTAACCCCACTTGACATCAGTAGTGGGTAAAATGATGGAATCAATTATTAAGGATGTCATAGCAGCGCATTTGGAAAGAGGTGACATGATAGGTCCAAGTCAGCATGGATTTGTGAAAGGGAAATCATGCTTGACAAAACTTCTGGAATTTTTTGAGGATGTTTCCAGTAGAGTAGACAAGGGATAACCAGTTGATGTGGCATATTTGGACTTTCAGAAGGCTTTCGACAAGGTCCCACACAAGAGATTAATGTGCAAAGTTAAAGCACATGGGATTGGGGGCAGTGTGCTGACATGGATTAAGAACTGGTTGTCAGACAGGAAGCAAAGAGTAGGAGTAAATGGGTACTTTTCAGAATGGCAGGCAGTGACCAGTGGGGTACCGCAAGGTTCTGTGCTGGGGCCCCAGCTGTTTACATTGTACATTAAGGATTTAGACGAGGGGATTAAATGTAGTATCTCCAAATTTGCAGATAACACTAAGTTGGGTGGCAGTGAGAGCTGCGAGGAGGATGCTATGAGGCTGCAGAGTGACTTGGATAGGTTAGGTGAGTGGGCAAATGCATGGCAGATGAAGTATAATGTGGATAAATGTAAGGTTATCCACTTTGGTGGTAAAAACAGAGAGACAGACAATTATCTGAAAGGTGACAGATTAGGAAAAGGGGAGGTGCAACGAGACCTGGGTGTCATGGTACATCAGTCATTGAAGGTTGGCATGCAGGTACAGCAGGCGGTTAAGAAAGCAAATGGCATGTTGACCTTCATAGCAAGGGGATTTGAGTTCAGGGGCAGGGAGGTGTTGCTACACTTGTACAGGGCCTTGGTGAGGCCACACCTGGAGTATTGTGTACAGTTTTGGTCTCCTAACTTGAGGAAGGACATTCTTGCTATTGAGGGAGTGCAGCGAAGGTTCAACAGACTGATTCCCGGGATGGCGGGACTGACATATCAAGAAAGACTGGATCAACTGGGTTCCTATTTTCTATGTTTCTATGTATTCACTGGAGTTCAGAAGAATGAGAGGGGATCTCATAGAAACGTTTCAAATTCTGACGGGGTTAGACAGGTTAGATGCAGGAAGAATGTTCCCAATGTTGGGGAAGTCCAGAACCAAGGGTCACAGTCTAAGGATAAGGGGTAAGCCATTTAGGACCGAGATGAGGAGAAACTTCTTCACCCAGAGAGTGGTGAACCTGTGGAATTCTCTACCACAGAAAGTTGTTGAGGCCAATTCACTAAATATATTTTTTAAAAAAGAGTTAAGCGTAGTCCTTAACTCGGGGGATCAAGGGGTATGGCGAGAAAGCAGGAATGGGGTACTGAAGTTGCATGTTCAGTCATGAACTCACTGAATGGCAGTGCAGACTCTAAGGGCCGAATGGCCTACTCCTGCACCTATTTTCTATGTTTCTATGTTTTCTAAATGCCCTAATACCACTTCCTTAACAATGGATTCTGACATTTTCCTGATGACTTAGGTCAGGCTAACTGGCCTGTAATTCCCTGTTTTCTCTCTCCCTCTTTTCTTGAATTTCTTGAATATCAGTGTTACATTTGCTATCTTCCAATCCGATGGCACCATTCTAGAATCTAAGGAATTTTGAAAGATCAAAACCAATGCATCCATTAGCTCTGCAGCCACCTCTTTTAGAATCTTAGGATGTAGACCGTCCACATGCCCGACACTAGACCCCCGAAACAAACGCTCTACTCCGAGCTCCAACACTGCAGACGAATCCCAGGAAGGCAAAGAAAATGTTTTTAGGACACCCTCAAATCCTCCTTGAAAAAGTCCAACAACCCCACTGACACTTGGGAATCCTTAGCCCAAGACCACTCAAAGTGGAGGAGAAGCATCCAAGAAGGCGCCAAACATTTCAAGTCTCTTCGCCGGGAGCAAGCGGAAGTCAAGCACAAACAGCAGGCGCGCGCATGACAATGCAAGCATCCCACCCACCCGTCCTTTCAACCACCACCTGCCCTGCCTGGGACAGACGGTAGATCCTGCATTGGTCTCATCAGTCACCTTAGAACTTATATTAATTAATGTGGAAGCAAGTCATCCTTGACTCCGGGGTACTGCTCAAGAAGCAGCTGTTTGTGGGAGCTTACCGTGTGCAAATTGGTTGCCGCGTTTCCTACATTACAACAGTGACTGCACTTCAAAAGTACTTCATTGGCTGTAAAGCACTTTGGGACGTCCTAAGTCTGTCTTTCTTTCTGCCGTCAAGGGCTTGACAAAAAACCTTTTCTTCAATCTTGCATTCACCACTTCCTAATCCCCATCTTCCCTTCTCCTGCTTGGTGACCACTTTCTCATGAAATACTTCAGATATTGCTCTGTAAAGAGATGTGCTGGACAAATATAATATGATGGATTGTGATGATGATGAATGATGATAGAATTAATGTATACCCCTCTCCAGGCTAGGATCGGGACGTCATGTTATATCCTTACCCATCTGGGATCAGCTAACTCAGCACACTGCAGCGATGAAAAGCTGCTATTATGATTGCTGCTATTATGGTGAGGAGTCATAGTGTCCCATGACTCCTCACCATGTAACATGTACACACGCAGCTAGCTTTATAAAAAAGTATATCCTGCAGCGAGTCCAGCAAGTTTAATTTTGGAATGCCACAGGCAGAGCAAGAAGCCCCAACATGCCCCTCAACCAAATATTAAAGCAGCTAAACCTGGGTTTGTCCTGAACACTGTGGGGCCAAAATTGGTGAAACACATTGGCCACCCATTTTTCACCGCCCAGAACTGCGAGGGCCAATTTGGCAGGAATTTCATCCCATTTTTCTCGCCGGTAAGCCGAGCGGAGTACAGCAGGTGGTGTGCGGCAGAGGCGGCCTTTTGACTCGGGAATCTTCAGTTCCCAAGTTGTGTGCGCGCGCGGCTCTCAAGCTCCGTCCCCCGCATCTCGAGAGGCACCGATGAGAGGCCAGAGACTGCCAGCGCCTGGTGGGGGTGGGGGGGAAAGAGAGAGAGAGAGATAGATTAGTGTGTGTGTGTGTGTGTGTGTGTGTGTGTGGTGGGTGGGGGGCGGGGGGAAAGAGAGTGAGAACGATCACTGTGGGGTGGGGAGATGGGAGAGACTAATAATTTTTAAATTATAGTTCATTAATAAAAGAGTAAATAAGGCTTAATTAGACCATTTATATTATTGCCTAACACTAGAAAATACTACATTCCATTTAAAAATACATCAAACTGTGGAGAACTATAAAAATCTGTGTAATATCAAACAAACCAGTCAGCTGTGTGTACATACCACCCACTTAAGATCCACTCAAAAGCACCTTCTCCAGGACGGTATGCATTTCCGGCAGTATGTCAGTGGTGTGTTATGAATTTTGCACTTTCTGGGAGATATGTTGGTGGTGTGCATGGGCAGGCAGTGTGCATAACATCTGGCGGTATGTCACTGATGAATTTTCCGCTGGGCGGTATGTCGGTGTTTTTTCAGCATTTCTGGACTGTATACCGATGAATTTTGGGCCCGATAGGTATTATGCAACAGGTTCCCATAAAAATCATCAGAGCAACTCGCACTCCCCCAATTTTTATTTACTGCTCAATTAGAAATTCACCAGATCCCCTTTTGGAATGGCAAAACTTCCAATTTCACATTCCCCAAACATAAATCAACCATTCACTCATCTCTCATCAGATAGATTTCAGTTGAGATAGTCCACTACTGAATGTATTCCCTTATAACATGGACAGTCACATTTTAATTTACTTAAAGGGAACAATTAGAATAATGCTTGCATTTACATAGCACTTCACCTCAATACATATTAAGGTATGTAATATGAAGAGTTGCAGTGATTGTTATGTAGCCAGTTATCTTACTTTAATGGAAGGAAACAATGCTTTTTTTTCCAAAAAAAGCACTTTTTTGCCCTTAGAGAATTGCATCACTCAGCAATTTCACAAAGTTTTCATTTTGAAGAAGAGACCTGGCAGTTCTGTGACGCAGCATGGCGATTTACTGCTGAGCAACAATGCAAGGGGAAAAAAACCAAAATCATGAATCAAGCAAAGTGAAGAGAGTCGAGGTGAACAGTGAAAAAAAACAGCTCATTGTTTAGGAGGACACCAAGCAGATGCAGATTTCAAGAAAGAATACTGCACCATATGGCCAAGGAAGGTCATATTTTCTATCCACATCTATACTCCCATACAATATTTTAATAAGTTAAGTCCATTCACCACTGTACTGCTGGATTAATAAGATTTATTCCTCTAGTAATGATTAATAGAGATACACTAAAGCAGGACAATTAAACAGTTGAGCATAAATCATGGCAGGATATAAAATTTACATGATCTAGATAATCGATATGTAAAAAATAATTAGACCTCATAGTTTTGGCAAACTATAATAAAACTATAAGAAAAGGGGTAGTTGGAGAGCTTTAACCATAAAACAGAATAATAAGTTTGCATACAGCAACAAGGTGCTTTACTATCTGCCATTTCCCTGTCACATTAAACGGCTGCAGAAATAAATTGCTCCAATTATCTAGGAATACTGTTGAATACACATTCTCCAGTTCTTTGGCATATATTCAAACAGGGTACATTTTGCATTTGGAGCTGTTCAATCATATACATTGCTACAAATAGAATTTTCAAAAATCATCCTTTCAGTAAGCCAAGTTACCCATTCCCTTCTTTCGAAGCCACGTCACTATCGAACTGAAAGGGTACGCGGGCGGTTCAGTCCCTGGGATTTTAAAATGCCATCTTTCATCCAGCATGCAAGAGGTAAAAATGGTTTTGCACTGTCAAGACGACTTCTCTCAGATCTTATCGGAGCAGTGCGGTTTCAACTCAATTGTTTTTTTTTTTGTTTGAAAGGTTAAATTAACACATTTAACTTTTAATAATTTGAACCCTGAAGAAGCAAATTGATGGTAAAGTGGGACAGAACATGATGCTCCTTTCATGGCAGGAATACAAGTTGAATTAACAACCCATACTAAGAGGAGTCGTTGTCTCAGTTCTCATGAAACTATATGGCTCCCAATAGAGAATTTGGGCCAGTCTTAACTCAGTTCCTAGCAGGCACCAGCATAGCCAAGAGAAGGAAATGGAAATATCATACTGGAATAATAGGCATACTCTGCTGGAGTTAACGTTGGGTCAGAGAAGAGCTGATTTAATTATCTCTTAATCTGGTTATATTTTCCCTGGCTTGCTGTTGAACTTATCTACAAAAGTCCAAAAATATTCCATTTAAATGTGCAGAAAAACAGAAGTTTCAAATAAACTGGTGTTTTCACTGTTTTTGTTCTAATATTACCTACAAAAATGCTGGGGCATACTGAATATAATATAGTTGATATTTCCCATATCTAACTTTTCCAATTGCTTACGATCCTGACCTCTTTTCCTTTCTGCCAAAAAGTGTTTACATTCATCAAATTGAAATTGAAGGATCAGTGTAAACAATGGAACTTTTTGGCACCAAGCATCAAAATCGGGTACCCTCAAAACAAGTGGGATATGTGGGTTAGATGTTAAGCAGAGGACTTTCTCTTCTGCCTTTACTTCAATCTCACAAGAGCATCTGTTTTATGTTGAATTTGCTATTCTCCACACCAGTCCTCCTGGCAACACTGCCAAAAGATGAACAATTGTACACTTCACACAACTGCACTAAGAACATTTTCACTGTCGTGTAAAACTACATATTTCACCTGGAACACTTAAAACAACAGGAGGATTCATTTCTTTACTCTGGTTGCATTGAAATATAGGTAACAGAGGCAAAAATCAGTATTCTAACTCATTTTGTGGATTAAGTTACTTTGTTAAGTTACTGTGAAGTATGGATATACATGCATCTGCTGGCCAGGTTTATGCATTGTTTGAAGTCAATCTTATGGAAACAGAATCGATTGTGCCTCCTTACTTTGAAGGTACAATGTTTTTTGACATAAATTAGAAAATTAACTTCTAGCAGCCTAAATAGCCCAAAGCACAGAATCAAAGAATTATCATTCTTTTAGACAGCATCCAGTTGAAGAATTTGGAAATTACACTTCAGTTCTCAAGGAGCTGACATTTAGGGTGTGCTGGTGGAGCTCATATTGACATTTCCCAAATGATGATTATTGCAATTTATTGAAATTCTTAGATAAACCACAAGTGTTGAGATACACAAACATATCCTAATGAGCCTCATTTTCAGATGAAGAAGAAATGTGTTTCCTATCCAGCAAGAGTTCAATATACTGCTATGCAGGGATTTCATTTGCTCGTATTTCAACCACAATAACTGATCTGTGTACTTCGAAACTATAAAGACCAGAACAACCAGCGCTACTGAAGAGACCAGAATTTGATGAATGGATGATGATTGTTATCTTTGGAAAGGACAGAACCTAAATAAAAATTGCAAAGACCTGAACAGATTTTTTTTCTAAAAGTGGATGCTATGTAAAATATACATAGAACAAAAGAATGTACAGCACAGAAACAGGCCATTTGGCTCAACTGGTCCATGCTAGCATTATTGCTCCACAATAGCCTCACCCCATTCTTCTTCATCTAACCCCATAAGCATAACCTCCATCAGCATTCCCTTATACCCCCTGTCTTTATCTAGCTACCTATTACAATACATCTATAGTATTCAGCTCAACTACTCCTTGTGGTAGCGAGTTCCACATTCTAACCATTCTCTGGGTAAAGGAGTTTCTCCTGAATTCCCTATTGGATTTATTAATGATGATTAACTTGTATTTATGGCCACCCCGACAAATGGAAATATCTTCTCCAAGTCAACCCTATCAAATCCTTCCATAATCTTAAAAGATCTCTATTAGGTCACCCCCTCAGTCTTCTGTTTTCTAGTTGCTGCTGTGCATCTAGTAGCACGTCGTGGGAGGGAATGAATGTTTAAAGTGGTGGATGGGGAGCCAATCAAGTGGGTTGCTTCGTCCTCGATGGTGTCGAGCTTCTTGAGTGTTGTTGGAGCTGCACTCATCCAGGTAAGTGGAGAGTATTCCATCACACTCCCGACTTGTGCCTTCTAACTTGTAGAAAGGATTTGGGGAGCCACGTGGTGAGTCACTCGCCATAGACTCTGACCTGTTCTTGTAGCCACAGTATGTGTGTGGCTGGTCCAGTTAAGTTGCTGGTCAATGGTGACCTCCAGGATGTTGATGGTGGGGAATTCAGCGATGGTTATGCCATTGAATATCAATGGGAGGTGATTCGACTTTCTCTTGTTCGAGATGATTATTTGCCTGGCACTTGTGGTGTGAATGCTTCATGCCACTTATCAGCCCAAACCCAAATGCTGTCCAGGTCTGGCTGCACGGACTGCTTCATTTTCTGAGAAGATGCAAATGGAACTAAATGCTGTGCAATCATCAGAGAACATCCTCACTTCTGACCTCATGATTGATGAAGCAGGTGAAAATGGTTGGGACTAGGACACAGCCCTGAAGAACTCCTGCAGCGATATCCTGAGACTGAGATGATTGGCCTCCAGCAACCACCTTTCTTTGTGCTAGGTATGACTCGAGTCAGTGGAGAGTTTACCCGATTCCCATTGACTACAGTTTTACTCGGGCTCCTTGATGCCACACTCTGTCAAATATTGCCTTGATATCAAAGGCAGTCACTCTCACCTCACCTCTTTTGTCCATGTTTGGACCAAGGCTGTAACGAGGTTTGGAGCCAAGTGGTGCTGGCGGAACCCAATCTGAGCATTGGTGAGCAGGTTATTGGTGAATAAGTGCCGGTTAATGACACCTTCCATCATTTTGCTGATGATGGGGTGCTAATTGTCTGGATTGGAGTTTTGTTCTACTTTTTGTGGATAGGATATACCTGGGCAATTTCCCACATTGTTGGATAGATGCCAGTGTTGTAGCTGTATTGGACACCTTGGCTAGAGGCGCAGCTAATTCTGGAGCACAAGTCTGCAGCTCGACAGCTGGGTTGTTGTCGGAGCCCATAGCCTTTGCTATATCCAGTGCACTCAGCCATTTCTTGATATCAGGTGGAGTGAATCTAATTATATTACCCTCAATCCCATGAGCCCTAATTTTGTTTAATAACCTCTTGGTCGACTGGCTTCTGAAAAATCTAAATACACCACATCCACTGGTTCCCCCTTATCTATTAAAAATCAGATGTTTTAAATGTCCCTGTGAATGCTCAATGTTATACTGTACTATACTGCAAATTCTGAAGTCAGTCTGCAATACAAGACAATTGAACTGACAACAGTCAATGTCCTTTACGTGGAATTTGTTTAATCATTTTAACCATTCAGTTATTTTGATACAGCGACTTATGATATTACTTAATTTTTGGTTCTGTTGAGCCCAAATCAATGATATAGCTATCATGCAAATAAAGGAAGTTACCTGAATAAACCAATTAACCAATACATCAGGTTTTTTTAAATATCTGCTGTTGAAACCCTCATCTACTCTTTCGTTACTTCCAGACTTGACTATTCCAATGCTCTCCTGGCCGGCCTCCCATCTGCCACCTTCCATACACTTTAGCTCATCCAAAACTCTGCTGCCCACATCTTAACTCACACCAAGTCCCATTCACCCATCAACCCCGGTGCTTGCTGATCTAAACTGGCACTCAGTCCACCAAAACCTCAACTTTAAAATTCTTATCTTTATGTTCAAATCCCTCCATGGCCTCGCCCCTCCCTATCTCCAACTTCCTCCAGCCCTACAACCCTCCGAGAACTATTCGTTCATCCAACTCTACACTCTTGTGCTTCCCCAAATTCTTCCATCCCACCATTGCAGGCTATGCCTTCAACAGTCTAGGCACTAAGCTCTGGAATTCCCTCATTAAACCTCTCCGCCTTGCCCTCCTCCATTAAGACGCTCCTTTAAACCTCCTCTTTTGACCAAACTTTTAGTCACCTGGCTGAATGACTCGGCTTTGAATCAGCATCAATTTTTGTCTTGGCATGTGTTACTATATTAAAGGCGTTATATGAATGCAAATTGCAGTTCTCAGTATGTGAGTAATGCTGGTAAAGTCATATTTATTGACTGTCCCTAGTTGACGAGAAGGTGATGGCAACTTCCTCTTTGAACTGCTGCAGTACTTGTGCTAATTGGGTATTCCTTGATATTCGCCATGAACAATGAAGGAACGGTATTAAAATGACCAAGTCAGGATCGTTGGTGTGAGACTCGCGGGAAACTTGGAGGTGATGGCATTCCCATGACATTTCTTCTCTTGTCCTTCATGGTGATAGTCACAGTGGACAGAGGTGCAGTTGAAATATCCTTGGTAAGCTCCTGCAGTTCAACCTGCAGATTGTGCACATTGGTACAAAATGGGTTAGATATGGAGTCCAGTGGCAGGGTCCCAACCAAGTGATCATTTCTGTTCTGGGCAGTGTTGAGTTCCCCAAAGTATTATTGTGGCTGCACCCATCAAGGTAAGTGGCAAGTAACCTGCCACACTCCTGAGACTTGAACCTTTAGATTGTAGATAAGCTTTGAGTGGTCAGGAGAGCCACATGTCAGAGTACGCAGTCTCTGCCCTGCTCTTGTAACCGGAGTATTGATATGGCCAGTCAATGTGATCAATATTGTTTTGAAAATCACAAAGTTCAGCAAGGTTGTAAGTATTATTAATGTTGGCTATTAACCTGATCCAGGGTGCGACCCATATCCTAGCAGAAATGGTAAATAGGGAGGTGGCAAAGGCTTTAAACTAATAAGACAGGGGGAGGAATCTACAAGGAAGGAAACCTGACTAAATATAAACAAAACAGGAGAGCATAGGAAAGAAGAATAAAAAATAAAAGGGGGCATTGATGGCCAGGGAATAAATAGTTATACAACAGGAGTGTAAAAAGATGGTTAAAAATAGAGCGAGAGGAACTGCTATTAAAAATGAGTTGACTGTCTGTATAGCACTGCACACAATGTCTGTAATAAAACAGGGGAGCTGGAGGCAATAATACGTTGAGAGAAACTAGACACAGTAGGGATTACGGAGACATGATTACAGAAAAATCAGGACTGAGAATCAAACATTGCAGGATATAACATATTTAGAAAAGATGGGGGGGGGGGGGGAGGTAGAGTAGCTGTACTTATTAGGAATAGCATAATGGCAGTAGAGAAAAAAGTGATAGCTATCAGCAAAACAAAAATAGAATTCATGTCGATAGAGATAAAAGATAATAAATGATCAATCACACCAATAGGGCCAGTCTATAGACCACCCAATAGTGGAAGGGAGGTCGAGGAATTAGGGAAATATGTAAAAACCATAGTTGAATAAAGACAAGAGAAAAATTGAGAGCAAGGAAAGAAGCATATATAAGTACATGGACAGCAGGGGAGTGCATGACAAGTGAGAATGTGAACTGAGAGAAGTTTAAAAAAAAAAATTAGAAAGGCAAAAAGGAACTTTGAAATTAAATTATAAAGGAACCTAAAACAAAATAGTAAAATATTTTACAGGCATATCAATAAAAAAAAAGGAAAGTCGGGATGGGAATAGGACCACTAAGGGATGGACAGGATAATATCACAGGCAGGCATAGAGAGATGGCAGAAATATTAATTACTTTGCTTCAGTATTTACCAGGATGACAGAACAGGTGGACATGACATTGGATGATGAGATAACTGTATGTAAAATTTAAAAAAGGAGAGAAATATTAAATAAACCAACCAAACTCAGGATAAAACCCCTGGTCCGGACAGATTATTTCTGCACATTTTAAAAGAATCTGGGAGGAGATAAGAACATAAGAAATAGGAGCAGGAGGAAGCCATATGGCCCCTCGAGCTTGCTCCGCCATTTAATACGATCATGGCTGATCCGATCATGGACTCAGGTCCACTTCCCTGCCCGCTCTCCATAACTAGGTATTCCCTTATTGTTTAATAAACTGTCTATTTCTGTCTTAAATTTATTCAATATCCCAGCTTCCACAGCTCTCTGAGGCAGCGAATTCCACAGATTTACAACCTCAGAAGAAATTCCTCCTCATCTCAGTTTTAAATGTGCGGCTCCTTATTCTAAGATCATGCCCTCTCGTACTAGTGTCTCCCATCAGTGTAAACATCCTCTCTGTATCCACCTTGTCAAGCCCCCTCATAATCTTATACGTTACAATAAGATCACCTCTCATTCTTCTGAATTCCAATGAGTAGAGGCCCAACCTATTCAACCTTTCCTCATAAGTCAATCCCCTCATCTCCGGAATCAACCTAGTGAACCTTCTCTGAACTGCCTCCAAAGCAAATATATCCTTTCGTAAATATGGAAACCAAAACTGCACGCAGCATTCCAGGTGTGGCCTCACCAATACCCTGTACAACTGTAGCAAGACTTCCCTGCTTTTATACTCCAACCCCTTTGCAATAAAGGCCAAGATTCCATTGGCCTTCCTGATCACTTGCTGTACCTGCATACTAACCTTGTGTGTTTCATGCACAAGTGCCCCCAGGTCCCGCTGTACAACAGCACTTTGCAATCTTTCTCCATTTAAATACTAACTTGCTCTTTGATTTTTTTTCTGCCAAAGTGCATGACCTCACACTTTCCAATATTATACTCCATCTGCCAATTTTTTGCCCACTCACTTAGCCTGTATGTCCTTTTGCAGATTTTGTATGTCCTCCTCTCACACGTTGTTTTTCCTCCCATCTTTGTATCGTTTGCAAACTTGGCTACGTTACACTCAGTCCCTTCCTCCAAGTCGTTAATATAGATTGTAAATAGTTGGGGTCCCAGCACTGATCCCTGCAGCACCCCACTGATTGCCAACCCAAGAATGAACCATTTATCCCTACTCTGTTTTCTATTTGTTAGCCAATCCTCTATCCATGCTAATATGTTACCTCCAACCCCATGAAATTTTATCTTGTGCAGTGACCTTTTATGTGGCACCTTGTCAAATGCCTTCTGGAAGTCCAAATACACACATCCACTGGTTCCCCTTTATCCACCCTTTCATTACATCCTCAAAGAATTATAGCAAATTTGTCAGAGATGCAAATCTAGCAAAGATAGCAAAGGCATTACTACACAAATTTAATAATTTGTTAAATATAGGTATTATGTTAGCTATTCTAAGAAAGGAGATAGAACATGTACAAGGAACTGTAGACCATTCCGCTTAACAGCGGTAGTAGGAAAAATAATGGAATTCCTACTCAAGGAAAAAATAGAACATTTAGAAATCAGAAATACAATAATGAATCGTCAGCATGGATTTCAAAAGGGAAAGTCTTGCTTCCCCAATCCTACATTTTTTGAAGAGGTAACAGGGAGAGTAGACAAGGGTAATGTAGTAGATGTAATTTATCTAGTTTTTCCAAAAGGTACCACATAACAGACAAAAAAATGTCAGAGCATGCGGAATCGGGGACAAGTAGCAGAATGGATAACTTGCTGGCTTCAAGACAGAAAGCAGAGAGTGATGTGAAGGGTAGCTATTCAGAGTGGCAGTAGGGAGGAAGTGGTGTTCCACAGGGATCAGTGCTGGGACCACTGTTGTTCACAATTTATATTAACGATATAGGCTTTGAAATCAAATACACAATTTCTAAATTTGCAGATGACACCAAATTTTGCGGGGGGGGGGGGGGCGGGGGGTGGTGGCTAGTCAATATTGAGGAGGACTTCAAAAAAATTATAAGACATTAATAAAATTGAAGAATAAGCATATAATTGGCAAATAAAATTCAACACAGATAATAATGTGAGGTATTACATTTTGGTCGGTAAAAAATAGGGAAGTCACATATTACTTGGAAAAACCTAATCTAAGAGGGGTAGAAGAGCAGAGGGATCTAGGAATACAAATACACATACACAAATCACTTAAAGTAACAGGTTAACAAGGCCATGAAAAAGCAAACCAGGCACTAGGAATTATTTCTAGAGGGATTGAATTGAAAAGTAGAGAAAAGTTATGCTAAACTTGTATCGAACCTGGGTACAATTCTGGTCGCCATATCATAAAAAGGATAAAGAGGCACTGGAGGGTGCATAGAAGATTTACAAGGATGATGCCAGAAATGCGCAGGTATACATATCAGGAAAGGATGAACAGGCTTGGTCTTCTTTCTCTTGCAAAGAGGATGTTGAGGGTGACCAAATAGAGGTCTTCAAAATTATGAAAGATTTTGATAGAGTAGAAACAGAGTGTTTCCACTTGTGGGGAAGAGCAAATCTAGAATCCATCAATATAAGATAATCACCAAGAAATCAAATAGGAAATTCAGAAGGAATTTCTTTACCGAGAGTGGTGAGAATGTGGAAATCACTACCACACGGTGTGGTTGAAGCAATAGTATAGATGCATTTAAGGAGAGGCTAGATAAGGGTATGAGGGAGAAGAGAAAAGAGGTTTATGGTAATAGATTTCGATGAGGAAAGACGGGAAGAGGCTCGAGTGGCGCATAAACGCCAGAATGGACTGGGTTGGGCCGAATGGCCATTGTCTATGCTGTATATCCTATGTATATAAAACAAATTCATTCACTGCTACTCATTAACAATTCATTAAAAAATGAAATATCTACAGGTTTTAACTCAAAACATGGTTGAAATGAAGGATACATTGGTAATTTTGCTTTCATAGAACATGCAAGCTGTGAATTTAATGCAATAGAATTTAGAACTCCTGAGGCTTTCCTTCTTCCAAAGAAATTGAGTGAAAAAAAAGCAATACAAGATCAAAGGATTTCCTGGAGGCACTGTGTGCCACTTCTCAATCTGCCAGTGTTAGCTCTTGTCTGCCACCAGAACCAGTGTATCATGATTGATAATGAAGGATGGTGAAATGATATAACAATCAATGGCAAGCTATTTCAATAGGTGCTTTTGTAAATTAAAGGGCAAATGAATCCTATTAATTGCCTGGAATTTGAGGGAGAATTGATTTAATACTGGGACAATGTATTTACCAATGATAGAAGGTCTGTGAGTGTTTGAGACTGGGAAACTAATGCAACTTAGCCAGAGTGAATTTGTTCATGCTGGCCAAACAGGAACTTGCAACAGCTTAAACACAAACTGAAATTACCGCTAAAGGATTTGTGCAAAACTGCAATTAGTATATAAACCACTGATGTTGTGGAGTACAACTGACCAGAAATATAAAATGAGTCTATCATAAATCTAATGCACCAAAATAATGCATCAGTTTAAAGTCACTGGGGGAGAAATTGCCACGCCTTGCACTCGTTTTTTCGGCGATATTTTGCCTTTTTTGCCGGTAAAAGGTACTCACCTAAATTGGCCAAAGTTAACAAATGGTGGTTTTGAAATATCGTCGAAAAGCAGATAGACAACGCGCAACACCAAAAAAAAACTGCACCGCTTAAAATTGGCCGTTCGACGAACCCGTACTCGGTGAAATAAAAACGCTTGATAAAAGCCTGCGTTGAAGATCCAGAAATAGCGGTAGGTATGAAGACCTGCAAAAAAAGGTAAGTTGAAGTTTCTCAATTTAAAATTATTTTTCAGCGACATTCAGTGTATAGTGAATGTTTTTTGACTTTTTATTTTTGCAAATTTTGTGTGTGTTTTCTCCCCTCCCAGGGCCTGTATTTTTGGCAGTGATAAGCCTAGGGCTAAAGTTGGCAAGGACTGTGGTTTCCACCGCGACTTCTCGTGCAATGCCGATTTTTACCGTCGGGTGCATTTTTTTGCCAATTTTACCCCCTTAAAAAATGGCGAAGTTTTTAGTGCTATTTGTTTCCGTAAAATAACGAGAGAAAAACGATATTGCCAAAAACTGCATTTCTAGCCCTCTAGATCATAAATAGGCATACCCAACTACCTAAATAGCCTGTCACATATACACTAGTATATGTAACACAGATCATTTTGACAAAGTTTAATCCCCTATTCAGCATGAAAGCTGACATTGTGTTAGCATGTAAATCTGACACTATTATTTTACCAGTTTTGTAAATTACTCCAGTATAAAAATGGAATGGAAGGGAAAGATGTCAGGCAATGCCATCAATCTCAAGTGGCTTTCCCCCTCTGAACCTTCTTCCTCAATTTATCTTGCCTGCCGAGTGGAAATCTTTTGTAGATATTTGGAACTGTGTGGATATTTTATTTCATTCTTGCCCCCTTCACTCCAGATATCTTCAACCGGACATCATGTAGCTTCAGCATCTGCGGGCTTGGACTAAGACAGTTAATGATGGAAAGTGTAAATGAGCCCACATTCACCAAGAATGGAATTGACATTCATTGGGGCCTTTTCAGCAAACACCAGCTAAAATCACCCAACATTAAAATCTATCCAGGACCCAGAAGTGAAAGGATAATCTTCTATGTTACAGTAAAGCATCTAGTCTATTAGATATTTGTGAAAAAACAAGGCAATCACAAATCCTATGTACACAATTCAAACGCCCCAATGACTGGCTTATCTTCAAAGATTTATTTTCTAAAAATTTGAATATATTTAGGATGTCATTCTTAATGTGGAATTATTTTGACGAGGAATGAAATGGTACCTCAACATCAAGCACTCTGCTGCTCTTCTGAAAAAGTTAGTATGGTCCCTCATATACTGCATTGTCCCCTTCCGCTCAGAGCCACACCTTACCCCATCAATCGTTCTTTGTTGCTCATCTGTCCATTGGCAATTCCCCAAATCTCTCACTCTCTTCCCATCTACTTTCTCTTGTTACCTCCTCAATGTTTCCCCATCCACAATACACTCACTCTCCCCCATTCACTATCTTCACTCCCCGTTGTCCTTTAACCTGAAGTGTGTGCCCCAAATAATTTTGCAAACCTACTCCTACTCTCCCACCTTGCTCTCAGGCCTGCTTCATCATCTTCACCAGTTTCCCAGCAGTGGGAAACCAGCACTGTTAGAAGTCCCCATAATGCATGTGCCATCAAATATATTACAAATGTTATAAGTGGAGAAACTGGTAAATATGACAAAATAGGCTAAGCAGGGTCTAGGTTGGAGGGAATGGAGGACGTAGCCATAGGCCAGATGGCTGAGGCCCGTGATGCTGGGAGCATGATGGGACATGAGGAGCAGCAGAAGCGAGACTAGGTACAAGTGGGGGCTCCCTTACTCAGTTAGGACCTGCCTCGGGAAATGACAATACTACAATTTGAAAAGCACAAATATAAATGCAAGTTCTTTCTCTGATTACCGTAGAGCCTGACTGAAGGAGGAAGACACAAGTGCTGCTAGAAAGGCAAGTTGCATGTTAATCCATTGCATTCCTGCTGACAGAGCCAGAGATGCTGCCCGTCATTTTTTTCTTTATTTCCACAAACTCATTAACAGACCAGCTGTTTCTACCATCAGCGCTCACTTTACATCACTTATGCTGCAAGAAATAACTCAATTACTTGTTCAAACAAAATTCACAAAAGTTGTGTGTGTGGGGGCGGGGGGGACTAGCTGCAAACAGATGTGGCAACAGTTTCATATTTCTTTGCTCATTGTCCACCCTTTTTATACATCAGTGTCCATTCCTCTTTCACACAACATGCACCATGAGAATTAGACGGTCACAGATCAGACATTCCTTGATTAATGACCCAGCTTATAACCTTACATTGCAACAGCATTAGCAATGAAACCCCAATGAGATCTGCAAAGCAAAGATTTAAAGACAGAATTTCATTAGTTTTACGACAGCTATCCCAAAATCCTTGACAAAAACTTATTATGACAGTTTATACTATAATTTTCATATTTTAGTAGAATGACCTCCTTCCAAATCATTTGATTTTATGTACATATTGATCACGGTAAAGTCTACTGGTATTAAATGCCGAGTGCAAGGTGTGCTAACCATGCCTGTAAGAGTACAGTATGTAGATTTAATGGGCCCAAGTTTCGAGCCGCGCCTAGAACGGCGCAGCCCCAACCTGGACGCCCGTTTTTCATGCCACAAAGTGCGGCTAAAAAAAACTTCCAGATTCTCCGGCTCCCTGCAGGTCATTTGCAGCTCGGTGCAGCGCAGCACGAGCTGTAGGGGGCGGAGCCAGGTCTCTGCGCTGAAAACAGTGCCGGGACCTCTGCACATGCGCGCTACAGTGGGGCCGAAGCACACAGTCCCTAGCCCTGGCCCAATGGCCTCACTGGGGCTGCGTGAATAAGGCTCCTCCCATGGCCAGCTCCTGCTTCCTCCCGACCTGACTCCCGCTTCCCGCCCCCGACACCGACCCGCGCTCCCCGGGACTGGACCTGACCCAGCTCCCGCGCCGGACCCAACACCGACACGACTCCCGCTTCCCGACTGGACCCGACCTGACCTCCCTCTCCCTCCCTCCCCCACGACCCGAACAGAACCGACCTCCCTCCCACCACCCTCCCCGACCCAAAGCCACCTACCTGTAAATCTGGTGCTGGGGACGGGCCTGGCCCGTTCAGCCACCACCCCCCCTATCTCCTTCTTCCCCCCCCCACCCCCCAAATCTCCTTTTCCCCCCCTTTCCTCCTCCCCCCTTTTCCTCCTCCCCATCTCCTCCTCCTCCTCCTCCCCCACTCCCCCTTCCCTTCCCTCCCTCTGCTCCCTCCCTCCTCCCACTCCCCTCACTGTCAGAAACACAGACACTGACAGAGAATGAGAGATACACACAGACAGAGATAGAGACACTGACAGAGACACACTGGGGGGCATCCTAGCACACTGTTGCAGGGCTCCCAGTGCTGCAGTCAGTAAGCAGAAAATGTTTTATTTATTGATTTTTTCAAAAATTATTTATTTTTTTTTGATTGATTTATTGGTTGATTTGTTGATGTTTTTATCATTTATTATTGATGGCTCTTTATTTGTAAAACTGAAGTGTTTAATGTTTGTAAACTTCCCTTTAAACCCCGCACTCCCGCATTCTCTACGCGTGATTTTCTAAAGTGTAGACAAGGTTTTTTCGAGCGTACAAAAATCTTCACTTACTCCATTCTAAGTTAGTTTGGAGTAAGTTTTCACTGACGAAACTTTGAAAACAGGCGTAAGTGGCCGGACACGCCTCCTTTTGAAAAAAAAATTCTGTTCCAAAGCGAAACTGTTCTAACTGACTAGAACTGGAGCAAACGAAATGGCGAGAATTTCGATTTCTAAGATACTCCGTTCTACACCAGTTGCTCCTAAAAATCAGGAGCAAATCATGGCGAAACTTGGGGCCAATGAGTCTCATTCGTTACATTCCAAAGAAATTCTGGGATGCAGTTTTTGTTTTGTCTTCACTTACTTTCTTAAGGAGAAACAGCTTATTTTATAATCCAAAGTGACTATTTGCACTCGGTATTTTAGCGTACTTCTGTGCCTGCGAGCTCTAGACTCTGCCCCCTGCGCAGGCGCAGACTCCGCAAACCTCAAACTGGAACCGGAAGTGGGGCAACGCAACAACCACGTTACGAGCTGTGCTGCTAAACTTCCAACCCCTCCGCCAACCCACATCGGCCCCCTCCCCCACCCCCCCGCCAACCCGCATCGACCCACCCGCTCCCCTCCGACCGCGTCGACCCAACCCCTCCGCCAACCCGCATCGACCCGACCCCTCCATGTTAATCATGTAATTTGTACAATGTCACTTGATAGTACTGTGTCAATAAATGTCATTACATTTTTTACATTATTCCCGTGTCATTTGGGTTAGTGACTATTGGCAGCTACTAGAGCTTTTGGGTTAGCTTTTGAAAAGCAACAAACTTGGACTGGCAGCGGGGGTGGGGGGGAAGGGGCTTGGGCTGGATTTCGGAGGGTGGGGGGCGGAGGTAAGGAATTTGAGCTTTGGGGGGGGGGGGGTGGTGGCTTAAGGAACTTAGCTCTATACTGTCTGAGGTCTGAAGTCAGAATGGCTCAAACTACACTTTGCAAAGTCACAGAACTTGGGCTGGACGGTTCCAATTGCACATTCCAGAGAAACTTCTGGGTGTGGCTTATCTCCCAAGGGGACCAATCAGCAATCAGGTCATGTGCTCATTGGGAGCCTATCAGAGCATTTTTCTAGTGCAAATAGCTACATCTTTATGGTGCAACAATTCTTAATTGTATCACCCTTCTCCAAAAAGGGACTGTATAGCTTATTATAAAATCTATTTCAGACTAGAAACAATTCAACTTCTCGCTACATCATCAATACGTTGGCTACAATGACAGAAAACAGTGGGAGTCTGTCGCAATCATTGAGAATTCCTTGTTTTCAAATCACACCACGGCCTCAGCCCCTTCCAATCTCCTCCAGCATTACAACCCTCAAGATCTCTGCACTCCTTCACTGCTAGCCTGTTGCGCGTCCCTGATTTTCATAGCTCCACTATCGGCACCCATGCCTTCAGCTGCTTAGATCCGAAGCTCTGGATTTCCCATTCCTAAACCTCTCCGTCTCGCTCTCCTCTTTTAAAATGCTACTTAAAAGGTACTTCTTTGACCTCTATGTGGCTCAGTGTCACATTTTACAAAGTGTGTCAAGGTATTTACAGCACAGAAACAGGCCATTCGGCTCATCGAGTGCATGACGGGGTTTATGCTCCACATGAACCTCCCAACCTTCTTCATCCCATCAACATATCCCCCAATTCCTTGCTCCCTCGTGTTTATCTAGCATGTCAAAAGGTTGTGGGTTCTAGTCCCACTCCAGAGACTTGAGCACAAAAATCTAGGCTGACACTCCAGTGCAGTACTGAAGGAGTGCTGCACTGTTGGAGGTGCAGTCTTTCAGATGAGACGTTAAACCGAAGCCCCGTCTGCTCTGTCAGGTGAACACAAAAGATCCCATGACTCTATTTGAAGAGGAGCAGGGGAGTTATCTCTGATGTCCTGGCCAATATTTATCCCTCAACCAATATACAAAACAGATTGTCTGGTCATTATCACATTGCTGTTTGTGGGAGCTTGCTGTGCGCAAATTGGCTGCTGCGTTTCCTACATTGCAACAGTGACTATACTTCAAAAGTTCTTCATTGGCTGTAAAGTGCTTTGGGACGTCCAGTGAATGTGAAAGGCGCTACATAAATGCAAGTCTTTCTTTCCTCTAGCTTCCCCTTAAATGCATCTATGCTAGTTGCCTCAACTACTCCTTGTGGTAGCAAGTTCCACGTTCTAACCACTATGGGTAAACAGTTTCTCCTGAATTCATTATTGGATTTATTCGTGACTATCTTATTATTATGGCCCCTAGTTCTGGTCTCGCCCACAAGTGGAAACATCTTCTCTACGTCTACCATGTCAAACTCTTTCATAAACTTAAAGACCTCTCTCAGGTCACTCCTCAGTCTTCCCTTTGAGAGAAAAGAGCCCCAGCCTGTTCACTCGTTCTGGATAGGCGGACAACAGATGGTGGTGCCCAGAATGATGAGTCAGATTAAAAATCCTGCAAAGGATAAGTCGGCCTCAGAAAAACCAATGCCAACCATCCAAGATGTCATTAAAGCACAGGAGGACGCTCCTGAAAAAGATAAACTGTTGTGGAAAGATTATGGATGTACTTATGACAATGTTTCTAAACTCTGGACCACTCCCGCGGAACAGACTTGCATGTCTGACGAGTTGGCCCTATGGGTTATTGAATATAAGCACTTTGCTCCTCATTGTGGAGCAAGGACAACAAGTGACACGCTTTTGGCCACTTGGTAGCACCCTAGACTCCAGGCGCTGGCCCAGAACATCAGTAGTCGCTGCCTTGTTTGCCAACAGCATAATCCGGGGAAAGGAGTCCCCTGTGATTGGGGTAAGACACCCCTACCAGAAGGTCCCTTTGAAACCTTGCAGTTGGACTACATTGAGTTGCAAAGAGTTCAGTGTTACAAATATGTGTTAGTAATAGTAGATGTGTTTAGCAAATGGATCGAGGCTTACCCTACCTTGGACAATAAGACTCAAACTGTTGTTGCGGTGTTAATGAGGTAAATCATTCCTAGATATGGTATCCCAGCTCGACTGAGTTCCGATAATGGCCCTCACTTTATTGGCCAAGTTCACAAGGAATTCTGTTCCCAGATGCGCATTAACCAGCAGCTGCATTGTGCCTACCGACCCCAAGCTGCGGGACTAGTTGAGCGTGCTAATCAAACTCTTAAAACCAAGCTTGCAAAACTGGTAGCATCGACCGGACTCAATTGGCTCAAACTCCTTCCCATATCCTTATTCCAGATCCAACTACCCCCGCCGGTAAGGCTAGACTGACCCCAACTGAGGTCATTTATGGTAGGCCCCTTAGGACCCCATGGAATCAGAATGTCTCCTCCACTGTCCAATTCCACCACATGACTGAGGAAATGACTACCTATGTTCTTGCCCTGACTCAGGCTCTGAATAGCCCACAACCAGGTTCGAGATGCTCACCTCGACCTCCCAGTCTTACCTGAATCGTCTCTCGTGGCACCAGGAAAGTATGTGTTGATTAAGAAATGGATTCGAAAGGGATTAGAGCCACGATGGGAGGGGCCTTTTCAGGTGTTACTCACTCCGCCCACTGCAGTTAAGGTTGAGGGGAGAAGCGCCTGGATTCATCTGCATCATTGCAAGCTCATCAACGTGTAATAAATCCATTGCCGCCCGTACTAATCTTTATCTCTATTCCAGCTGCTTCTGCTCCCTAGCTGAATAAAGACCTTCGCTGAGGAACGACAGGAGTGGTGCAACACGGGCCAAGAGAGAGAGAGTCAGTCAAGTCTTGTCTTGGCCTGCCATTGGACGTACCTGGTGGGGGGAGGCAGAAAGGGGATTGGATGAACCAAGTGTTACTCAACTGTGTTATGTTCTGAAATTGTATAAATATTGAGCTTTTGCATTGAAGCGGGGCTTGTCCTGAGGAAGGTGAACAGGCTCCTTGGGAGGGTATTCCTTTGTCACGACAAGTCTATATCGATGAATTCTTAATAAAAGTCTTTTACGTAAAAGCAATAAAGTGTTCGCTTCAGTGTATTCGCTGAGACAGATTGAGGGAAAAGAATCCGTATCAACATTGTTGCCGGATCAGGAGCCAATGTAGATCAGAGACCACGGGGTGATGGGTGAATGGGACTTGATGCGAGTTAGGATATGGGCAGAGTTTCGGATGAGCTCAAGTTTACGGAGAGTGCAAGGTGGGAGGTCGGCCACAACAGTATTGGAATAGTCCAGTCTAGAGATAACAAAGGCACGGATGAGGGTTTCTGCAGATGAGCTGAGGAAGTGCCGGAGACGAGCAATGTTACAGAGGTGGAAGTAGGCATTCTTGGGAGATGGAGAGGATGTGGGGCCGGAATCTCCGCTCAAGGTCAAGGTCAAACAGGACACCAAGGTCACAAACAGTCAGGTTTATGTTCAGTAACTGTTTTTCTTCAAGATTATGGTTGGACACATCAGTATTAAAAGTTAAAATTTCAATTCTTAGATACAAATTATTAAAAGGAACAGCATTCATTTTTTTTTTTAAATCAAAGTATATTTATACCCAGTTGCTGGCAGAAGATTCAAGTCTTTGCAATACCAACAATCCAAATCAATGAGAATAATGTACTCCTTATTCAGCTGAAATCATCCTGAATATGTGCATGGAAACCACCAGGTAAAATTACATGTGCAGCAAATTCTTCATTCATTTGTTGAAGTTGCTGGAAATACTTCAATAAATTAATATACATCATTATTCCTTCCAAGTGTAAACTCTCAGTTTCTTTAAGGGCCAGATTTTCGCCGCGATTTGACCCTCCGTGGCTTAAATCCGGTCGGTAGAATCCTCGGGTACCTCTTTGCAGCGGCGCTTCCAAGTACCGCCAGGGAGAGGTGCGCCGACGTGCAACAGATTGCATTTGCATCGTACTTTCAGCACTCTCCTGACCCGTATGGCGCGCCCAGAATACAGACAGGTCAAACCTGTCGGTGAGGCCCTGCCAGCAGCGCTAAATATGAAAACCTGAAAAAAAGATAAGTTAAAAGTTTTTATTTTTTAATTATTTTTCAGTGATTTAATAGCCATGGGTTTTGTGAATGTTTTTTAGAATTTTATTTTTTTGTTTTTCCCCCCCCTACCAAGACCTCTCTCGCAGCACTCCTGGCTCCGGACTAAAGTTGCCGAAACTGACGGCGTACTGTCATGTAGCGCCTCCTTTACCAATCGTAAAGGCCGAAAGTTCGGCCTAACAACAGTAGCGCAGCGAAAACAGTAATTGTGGCATAAAAGTACCGTTTTTAACCGAAAATCTAGCCCATCTATCCATTGTGTACAAATTGACAGAACGTTGCTATAGATTGCAAAAAGAGTCTAATGACAAATATATAACCTCATCAGTCCTGTTATTAATCCAGGCTTATTAATATAAAAGTATTGATACACTTTTAGGAAAAATCACACTTCAGTAAACATCTTTAGCTGTACCCTTAATTCAGCACCTCACGTTACTTGCACCACTACTGCGGTCAATAGTACATAAGAACATAAGAAATAGGAGCAGGAGTAGGCCCCTCAAGCCTGCTCCGCCATTTAATAAGCTCATGGCTGATTTTATTAAATATATAATATACATAATATACCATGACGACCGGTATTTTACCATAGAATCTTGCAGCACAGGAGGCCAGTCAGCCCATTCTACCTGCTCTTTGAAAGAGCTATCCAATTAATCCGGCACCCACACTTCCCCATAACCCTGCAATGTGTTTCCTTTTCAAGTATATATCCAATTCTCTTTTAAAAGTTATTATTGAATCTGCTTCCCTCAGTCTTTCAGGTAGTGTATTATAGTTCCAGTCCTAACCAGTGATTTATAAAGTTTTAGCATAGCTTCCTTGCTTGTGTACTCTATTTATAAAGCCAAGGATTCCATCTGTTTTTTAACAGCTTTATTCATTTGTCCTGCCACCTTCAACTCAAAATGTTATCGCCAGAAACAACCGAAGTTTGCATGGGCAAAATTTATATTTATAATGCTCTGTTTCTGCCATTCAAGTAGACATGGAATGAAAATTTCACAATTAGACTTTGCTGAAATCCTAGCAACAGTACCTTTTACTGTAAAACTGCTAGAATTTATTGAATTCTGTACACAAATTTAACCATCTCACATTGAAGATGTAAAGCCATTCAGAAGATAACTGGCAAGTACTAGGTAACATGCACATATCTATACTGGATATCCGAATTGATTTAGATACAAAATACAAATCGAACAATTTACATGCAGAGAAAAGAAAACTGAGAAACATGTTTCTTTAGAATGGAAAAGCTGGCATAAATAAAGCCACTTAGTCCATTAAGTCTACACTACCCAATTTTCCTTGTCATGGATAGACCCCAATTTATTTAGCTAAATGTTAAATTTTGCATGATAGCTGGGCAGCACAGCTGGCCTTGGTGAGATTTTTTTATATCTGCCTGCTTCAAGGAGGCCTTGGGAAAAGATTTGCAAAAGAATATAAAATTAACCAAGACTCATTTGTAATAATGAACAAGGATATACATATTTTATGATCTGCCTGGTAACTGGGGGAATTAAAATTGCAACTAAAATATAATTGAGCAGAAAAAGATAGCAGTTTTATATAGACTGGGTAAATACCCGCATTAGAAATAGTCTAATCCTCTTCCAGCAGAAACCCAGATGCAAGTTCAAACAAAATCCACTCCAGATAACATCAACCTAGATTCCTGTTCATATTGTTGGATTCATATTTGTGAATTTTCTGAATTAAATGTCTTTTTAAAAAATCAAAATGTCCAGTAATTGAGAGAGACAAAATTTATGTCATTAGAAAAGCAACAGGATCAATAGTTAAGGCTACGAGATACTACCTATAAAAATAGATTTAAACAAAAATATATTTAGCTTACTTAGCTATAATCAAATGTTATCCTCTAGATAAACAGAAGTGGCTAAAATTTTTATTGTTGGAAAGTATGAAAATAATTAGCAATTAAACTATAGCAATATTCAAAGCAAATGCTACCTGAAGTATTGGAGGACTGCATTTTGAAGGTGGTGCATCCCTTATTAATAATGGAAATGATTTATCATTTGCTCTATTTTATAGAATTTTAATTAATGCCACTTGAAAAGGAAACAGTAGAGTGTAGCAGCAAACAAGCATGCACAACATTGTTTCGTCCATCCTTCAACATCAAAGAAGACAGCCAAAATATCAAAAAACTGACTGCAGAAAATTAGATGACTGGTGAGACTATTTTTTGCTAGGAATGAGAGTTCACAGAGTAAACAGTGGATCCAGCTCACATCAGTAGATACTTTATGCGCAACGTAAAAGATTACACAACGACCATATTGAAAACTAAAAATGCCACTTACTTGAAACAAGCATCATTTGCATTGCTGTTTACATCACAAAAAAATATTTTACAAAATGCAACTCCTGGGAGGGGCAAAGATTATGAAAGGTAATTTAGTGCATTTTGGTCAATTGCTCTAGCCACTAAACCATAAAAAGGATGCAGAAAGCAAAACATAGAAACATAGAAAATAGGTGCAGAAGTAGGCCATTCGGCCCTTCTATCCTGCACTGCCATTCAATGAGTTCATGGCTGAACATGCAACCTCAGTACCCCACAACTGCTTTCTCACCATACACCTTGATCCCCCTAATAGTAAGGACTACATCTAACTCCTTTTTGAATATATTTAGTGAATTGGCCTCAACAACTTTCTGTGGTAGAGAATTCCACAGGTTCACCACTCTCTGGGTGAAGAAGTTCCTCCTCATCTCGGTCCTAAATGACTTACCCCTTATCCTTAGACTGTGACCCCTGGTTCTGGACTTCCCCAACATTGGGAACATTCTTCCTGCATCTAACCTGTCTAAACCCATCAGAATTTTAAACGTTTCTATTAAGTCCCCTCTCATTCTTTTGAACTCCAGTGAATACAAGCCCAGTTGACCCAGTCTTTCTTGATGGGTCAATCTTGCCATCCCAGGAATCAGTCTAGTGAACCTTCGCTGCACTCCCTCAATAGCAAGAATGTCCTTCCTCAGGTTAGGAGACCAAAACTGTACACAATACTCCAGGTGTGGCCTCACCAATGCCCTGTACAACTGTAGCAACACCTCCCTGCCCCTGTACTCAAATCCCCTCGCTATGAAGGCCAACATGCCATTTGCTTTCTTAACCGCCTGCTGCACCTGCATGCCAACCTTCAATGACTGATGTACCATGACACCCAGGTCTCTTTGCACCTCCCTTTTTCCTAATCTGTCACCATTCAGATAATAGTCTGTCTCTCTGTTTTTACCACCAAAGTAGATAACCTCACATTTATCCACATTATACTTCATCTGCCATGCATTTGCCCACTCACCTAACCTATCCAAGTCGCTCTACAGCCTCATAGCATCCTCCTCACAGCTCACACTGCCACATGTCATCCGCAAATTTGGAGATACTACATTTAATCCCCTCGTCTAAATCATTAATGTACAGTGTAAACAGCTGGGGCCCCAGCACAGAACCTTGTGGTAACCCACTAGTCACCGCCTGCCATTATGAAAAGTACCCATTTACTCCTACTCTTTGCTTCCTGTCTGACAACCAGTTCTCAATCCATGTCAGCACACTACCCCCAATTCCATGTGCTTTAACTTTGCACATTAATCTCTTGTGTGGGACCTTGTCGAAAGCCTTCTGAAAGTCCAAATATACCACATCAACTGGTTCTCCCTTGTCCACTCTACTGGAAACATCCTCAAAAAATTCTAGAAGATTTGTCAAGCATGATTTCCCTTTCACAAATCCATGCTGACTTGGACCTAATATGTCACCTCTTTACAAATGCGCTGCTATGACATCCTTAATAATTGATTCCATCATCTTACCCACTACCGATGTCAGGCTGACCGGTCTATAATTCCCTGTTTTCTCTCTCCCTCCTTTTTTAAAAAGTGGGGTTACATTGGCTACCCTCCACTCGATAGGAACTGATCCAGAGTCAAAGGGCTGAACTGCAGCAAAAAATGACAAGCCATTTACTGTAGCAGTTCAGTATCATTTATTAAACTGAACCTTTCATGTCACAATTCTTTGAAAACAAAAATGAAACACTTTAAAAGCCAGTAGCAAGAAATGGCAAATTCATAGTAATGAATGTGTAGCATATGTGACTAGGAGTGAGATACCAGGCAGTAATTTAGCCTAATTCAAAGGTTCAGATTAAGAACAAAGCTCAGGCAACATACAATGTCATATGAACCCAGTGATCTGGTTACAACAGTCCTAAACCCATTCCTTGATGCTCATTATTAGACGGTTCTACCACATAGTGCTTTGTGAAATTCGTTCCAACCAATTTTTGTTTTAAAAACTTAGGATTTCTTGCTTTCCCTGTCCCTCCCTCACCTCACCCCACAAGGTGATTCCTGCATCAGTATTTTGAGAGTGACATTCAAACAGGCACAATATTAGCTTGGGACTCTAGGGTTTATTGGAAAATCTGTTGATTATGCTGTATTTGGAATTTTCCTGCAGAGAATGGACAATAGCATATATCACCCTAAATTAGTTTTAGGGCTATTACCATTCTTCTGCATTCATAGAATCATAGAATGGTTACAGCACAGAAGGCCGCCGTTTGGCCAGTCGAGTCCGAGCCGTCTCTCTGCAAGAGCACCTCAGCCAGTCCCATTCCCCTATCCTTTCCCCGTAGCCCTACGATTTTTTTTCTCTCAGTTACAGGGTACTTATCCAACTCCCTTTTTAAAGTTGTGATTGAGTCTGCCTCCACCATCCCTTTCAGACAGTGTATTCCAGAGCCTAACCACTCGCAGCGTAAAAAAGTTTTGTTATGCCACCTTTGGTTCTTTTGACAATCACCTTAAATCTGTGTCCTCTGGTTCTCAGCCCTTGTGCCAATGGGAACAGTTTCTCAATATCAACTCTGTCCAGACCCCTCATGATTTTGAACACCTCTTTCAAATCTCCTCTCTGCTCCAAAGGAGAACAACCTCAGCTTCTCCAGTCTATCCACATAACTGAAGTCCCTCATCTCTGGAGTCATTCTTTAAAATCTTTCCTGTACCCTCTCTAAAGGCCTTGACATCCTTCCTAAAGTGCAGTGCCCATAATTGGATACAATACTCCAGTTGAGGCTGAACCAGTGTTTTATAAAGGTTCATCATAATATCCACACTTTTGTACTCTTGTATGTCTATTCATGAAGCCCAGGATCCTGTGTGTTTTTAACCGCTTGCCACCTTCAACGATTCGTGCATATACCCCTAGGTCTCTCTGTTCATGCACCCACTTTAGGATATATTTCCTCTCCTCATTCTTTCTAACAAAATGTATCGCGTCACACTTTTCTGCGTTAAATTTAATCTGCCACGTGTCCGCCCATTTCACTAGCCTGTCTATGTCCTCTTGAAGTCTAGCACTATCCTACTCACTGTTCACTATAATTCCAAGTTTTGTGTCATTCGCAAATTTTGAAATTGTGCCCTGTACACCAATATACAAGTTATTAATATATATCAAGAAAACCAGTGGTCCCAGAACCGATCCCTGGGGAACACCACTATATACCTTCAAGTCCAAAAATCAACCGTTCACCATTACTCTTTGCTTCCTGTCACTTAGCTAGTTTCGTATCTTTGTTTTATTCCATGGGTTTCAACTTTGCTGGCAAGCCTATTATGCGGCACTTTGTTGAGTGTCTTTTAGAAATCCACATCAACTACATTGCCCTCATCAACCATCTCTGTTACCCCATCAAAATACCAAACAGTAGTAGTGATGGGAGGGCATCAAACAAACAGAGGATGACAAAGGGTTTGATTAGGGTAGGGAAAATGGAGTACGAGAAGAAGCTTGCAGGGAACATTAAGGCGGATTGCAAAAGTTTCTATAGGTATGTAAAGAGAAAGAGGTTAGTAAAGACAAACGTAGGTCCCCTGCAGTCAGAATCAGGGGAAGTCATAACGGGGAACAAAGAAATGGCAGACCAACTGAACAAGTACTTTGGTTCAGTATTCACTAAGGAGGACACAAACAACCTTCCGGATATAAAAGTGGTCAGAGGGTCTATTAAGGAGGAGGAACTGAGGGAAATCTTTATTAGTCGGGAAATTGTGTTGGGGAAATTGATGGGATTGAAGGCCGATAAATCCCCAGGGCCTGATGGACTGCATCCCAGAGTACTTAAGGAGGTGGCCTTGGAAATAGCAGATGCATTGACAGTCATTTTCCAACATTCCATTGACTCTGGATCAGTTCCTATCGAGTGGAGGGTAGCCAATGTAACCCCACTTTTTAAAAAAGGAGGGAGAGAGAAAGCAGGGAATTATAGACCGGTCAGCCTGACCTCAGTAGTGGGTAAAATGATGGAATCAATTATTAAGGATGTCATAGCAGCGCATTTGGAAAATGGTGACATGATAGGTCCAAGTCAGCATGGATTTGTAAAAGGGAGATCATGCTTGACAAATCTTCTGGATTTTTTGAGGATGTTTCCAATAAATTGGACAAAGGAGTACCAGTTGATGTGTTATATTTGGACTTTCAGAAGGCTTTCGACAAGGTCCCACACAGGAGATTAATGTGCAAAGTTAAAGCACATGGGATTGGGGGTAGTGTGCTGACGTGGATTGAGAACTGGTTGTCAGACAGGAAGCAAAGAGTAGGAGTAAATGGGTACTTTTCGGAATGGCAGGCAGTGACTAGTGGGGTACCGCAGGGTTCTGTGCTGGGGCCCCAGCTGTTTACATTGTACATTAATGATTTAGACGAGGGGATTAAATGTAGTATCTCCAAATTTGCGGATGACACTAAGTTGGGTGGCAGTGTGAGCTGCGAGGAGGATGCTATGAGGCTACAGAGTGACTTGGATAGGTTAGGTGAGTGGGCAAATGCGTGGCAGATGAAGTATAATGTGGATAAATGTGAGGTTATCCACTTTGGTGGTAAAAACAGAGAGACAGACTATTATCTGAATGGTGACAGATTAGGAAAAGGGAAGGTGCAACGAGACCTGGGTGTCATGGTACATCAGTCATTGAAGGTTGGCATGCAGGTACAGCAGGCGGTTAAGAAAGCAAATGGCATGTTGGCCTTCATAGCGAGGGGATTTGAGTACAGGGGCAGGGAGGTGTTGCTACAGTTGTACAGGGCCTTGGTGAGGCCACACCTGGAGTATTGTGTACAGTTTTGGTCTCCTAACTTGAGGAAGGACATACTTGCTGTTGAGGGAGTGCAGCGAAGATTCACCAGACTGATTCCCGGGATGGTGGGACTGACCTATCAAGAAAGACTGAATCAACTGGGCTTGTATTCACTGGAGTTCAGAAGAGTGAGAGGGGACCTCATAGAAACGTTTAAAATTCTGACGGGTTTGGACAGGTTGGATGCAGGAAGAATGTTCCCAATGTTGGGGAAGTCCAGAACCAGGGGTCACAGTCTAAGGATAAGGGGTAAGCCATTTAGGACCGAGATAAGGAGAAACTTCTTCACCCAGAGAGTGGTGAACCTGTGGAATTCTCTACCACAGGAAGTAGTTGAGGCCAATTCACTAAATATATTCAAAAGGGAGTTAGATGAAGTCCTTACTACTCGGGGGATCAAGGGGTATGGCGTGAAAGCAGGAAGTGGGTACTGAAGTTTCATTTTCAGCCATGAACTCGTTGAATGGCGGTGCATGCTAGAAGGGCTGAATGGCCTGCTCCTGCACCTATTTTCTATGTTTCTATATGTTTCTATAAACACGATTTGCCTTTAACAAATCCATGCTGGATTTCCTTAATTAATCCACACTTCTCCAAGTGACTGTTAATTTTGTCCCTGATAATTGTTTCTAAAAGCTTTCCCACTACCGAGGTTAAACTGACTAGCTTGTAGTTTATCTTTACACCCTTTTTTGAACAAGGATGTACCATTTGCAATTCGCCAGTCCTCTGGCACCACCTGTCCTTTGCAGTGTTTAGATATCATAATTAAAGCTTTGAGTAGGAAGTCATTCTTCATTGTAAGGTGAGGGGTGCAGGATGTGCAGCTGATTACAATTCCCTCAAAATTTCCTCCTTTGAAGCACAGCTTCCAGTCTCTGCAACCTGCTTTCCCAAGATGGCCCAACTAGTACAGTACAGTATTGATTATCAATGTTGATGGCTGGTCTCGCAAGTTACGAAATATTTAAACTGTACAGATTTCCCATGATAATGATAACTCACATTTTAATGTATACTTCAGTAAACAGGTTTTACACTCAATCCAGAAGCTAAAATGATTCATATACAGTAGCGACAATAGCCCCTTCAACATTTGCCATGACAATACTACTACTTCTGATTGTTGAGTATTTCAAATACTACACCTAAAAATTAGTTACCTTTATTTACATTATAAACAATTTTCTATATCAGTTCTTCTTTTAAATAGTCACTACATCTTCCTTTTCCTCCCCTTCAGCCAAGCAACATTTTTCTAAACTTGATGGCTCCCCTCCAGTCTTTCCCCTTCTTCAAAGATCCTCCCTTTTCTCCACACTCCAACTGACCAGAGACATCTCACATAATCATCCAAGTTATTTGCACCTTAAGCAAGATTTGTTTTTAAATGTATATATTGTATAAATATGATACTGGACATAATTCCAATTCCCAATGGTACAGCAGACAGTAACTCAATTGCAACTTTCCCACTCTTGTAAGGTCACGCATGGAATTACAAAATCATAATATATATATACACACACACAATATTTGCATTAATGATTTCGTTTCATATAATTCAGTTGCACAGCAATTGTAACAAGCCCTGTCTTGACCAGTGTTTTTCCACTCAAATGGCATATGCATTCACGGATTCCAAAGACAATTAAAACACTTTTTCCAAATTTTGGGCTTTCGTGCGTTGGACGTAACCATCCAGCACAGGCCTAGCCCTTGCCAGCTGCTGCTTTACGTAAATACAGAAATTTCACCAACAAGGACAAGATGTGTTAAGTGCAGCTGCTTTATTGATAACGCACCACCAAGGGGCTGGTCTGAGATTAGGAAATTAGTTATTTTGAAATATAAATATATTTAAAAAATAGATGCATATAAAATTAAAATGTAGTCTGCATGACTACAAAGCTCTGGGTGCGGAATGGGGTTTTAATCCCACAAACGCTAACAATGCACTGACTTACCCAGCTTTCCCCGAGATTCCTCCAGTTTCTGGATTTGGTTTTCCAGGAACAACATCGCGATCACAAATGCCACAACCGCTAGAAGCTGCAATTTGGGCGGCATGATAATTCTTAGAAGCCCCATGAAATTATCAAGACATAACGCAAGTGAGGGGGAAAAAAATAAAATAAAATCTAAGAGCAGAAAAGGTGGGGGGGGGGGCGTGGAGAAAGAGTGAAATTACACTAAGGGGCAATCAGAAGCGCGAAGAAAACATGGACACACGGAGAATTTGACCAACTGATTTGACGCACAAAGTCATTTCAATGGGGAAGCGAGAAATGAAGCTTTAAAAATCACTGCCGCTCTCGCTTTGGCACCGATCCTCAGTGCAACTCGCCAGGCAAAGACTCCTTTCCTTGCCCTGCCTCCCTCCAGAGTCTCCCTCCGCGCGCTGCGTCCAAACACCAACCGCCAACCCCGCCTCGCGCACGGACCGGCTCCCTCCCACCCCCACCACAACCAACTCAAACCCGCCTATGCCGCGCTCTCATTGGACGGCCGTCCCTTGATTGACACGGCATCTCGGCGGCTGCTTGCTCGGACTCCGCTTCCGATTGGTCCATCATCACGTCAATCGTTCCCCGCCCCAAAGTCCCACCTCACCCCGCATGGACCGGCCCGACTCAGACCCCGCCTCTGCCTCACCTTCATTGGACGGCTATCCGTTGATTGACAAGGCAGCTCGGGCGCCGCTTGTCCGGACTCCGCTTCCGATTGGTTCATCAGCACGTCAATCCTCCCCCCCCCTCAAAAAAGTCCCACCTTGCCACTTTCGCAGCAAGATTTCGAGCAATTCCCAACACCATGCCGAAGAGAACAATCAATTTTAGTAGTCTATTTTATTTGCCTGTAAATATATATATATATAGATAACAATGATAAACAGCACTAAATGACTCAATTATTAAATCAACGAAATTAGACAAAATTATATTGTTACCCCAAGTTAAATACCGTGTGATAATTTATTTACAGGCGGTAAGATGTATAGTTTCCTGTATGGCCAGCGAGGGGACTTTGGCGATTGAAGATGGCCGCTGAGGTTTACATGTTCTGGCTGCTTCCTCTGTTAAATGCGGTAACTATTCAACAGTTTAATATTTAGGTTCCGTCTTCTTTACCCTGATTGTAGATTTATGTTAATTTAATGAATTATGGTTATTTCGATTTTGGCCAGGATTTCACAATACTAGAATGAACTAGGCCTCCGCAGCCCAATCTGGATATGGTTTGGTGACGTGGTCAGTAACCATGTCCTTCACTATTGTAGTAAGAGTTAGCCGATTAAAATTCCCATAAAAGTTGCTTTATTTCAGCTGCTGGCTGATAATGGTGAGATCCCAGTCAAAAATTGGCGATATGCTACGCGGTAAACTTTAAAACTAACAATGATTGATCCCAATCACAACTATATGCTGTAATAACTTCCAAATTCATTGCATTGTGAATGTATCAGTTAAATTTAAGTTTGTGCATTATAGAGAAGCTAAGTGAGGGGTCAAGACACAATGCAGGATATCACCAAAGCAGAAAAGAGTATCAAGAATTCGTGATTAGTGCATTGAGGTTGATTTTTGAAAGCCTCAAGGTTGTAGAAGAAATGAAAGATTGAGAAGTGAGGACATCTGCAGTTTAGCAATCTTGAGAGTAAGTGTTAGATTTGGAGAGTAAGTGTTAGATTTGGAGCATAAGTGATGAGTTTGATTTCAACACAATGAGAATACAGGGACCACTAAAAGCAGGTTGGTATATTTGGAGGAAATAAACCTGCATATTATTATGGACACAACTATTTGTACTAATAAAATGTCCACCATGTTGCTGGCTCTCCATTATCACATGACCTATTGCTGATTGGTCCCCTTAGAGGATAAGCCACAACCTGAAGTTTCTCTGGATTGTGTAAATGGAACCGCCCAACCCAAGTTCTAACTGACTTTGCAAATTTAATTTGATCCATTCTGACTTCTGAAGCCATAGAGGACAGATCTCGAACAGCCCAGCAAAAGCCTCCCAAGTTCCAGCCAAAGTCCCTTACCCCAGCGCAAGTGCATCCCTTCCCCCAGCCGATGTTCCTTACCCCAGCACAAGTGCATAACCTTTACCCCCGCAACTCTTGTGTGCTCTCTCTCTTCTCTTCTTCCCCCCCACCCCCGACTCTCGCTCTCTTCTCCCCCCCCAACTCTCGCGCTCTCTTCTTCTCCCCCCCCCCCCCGACTCTCTCTCTTCTCCCCCCCCCCCCCCCGACTCTCGCTCTCTCTTCTCCCCCCCCCGACTCTCGCTCTCTCTTCTCCCCCCCCCGACTCTCGCTCTCTCTTCTCCCCCCCCCGACTCTCGCTCTCTCTTCCTCCCCCCCCCCGACTCTCGCTCTCTCTTCCTCCCCCCCCCCGACTCTCGCTCTCTCTTCCTCCCCCCCCCCCGACTCTCGCTCTCTCTTCTCCCCCCCCCCGACTCTCGCTCTCTCTTCTCCTCCCCCCCCGACTCTCGCTCTCTCTTCTCCCCCCCCCCCCCCCGACTCTCGCTCTCTCTTCTCCCCCCTCCCCCCCCCGACTCTCGCTCTCTCTTCTCCCCCCTCCCCCCCCCCGACTCTCGCTCTCTCTTCTCCCCCCTCCCCCCCCGACTCTCGCTCTCTCTTTCCCCCCCCCCCCCGACTCTCGCTCTCTCTTCTCCCCCCCCCCGACTCCCGCTCTCTCTTCTCCCCCCCGACTCTCGCTCTCTCTTCCTCCCCCCCCCGACTCTCGCTCTCTCTTCTCCTCCCCCCCCCCCCCCCCCCCCCGATTCTCGCTCTCTCTTCTTCCCCCCCCCCCCGCCGACTCTCACTCTCTCTTCTCTTTTCCCCCCCCCCTGCCGACTCTCTCTCTCTCTTCTCTTTCCCCACCCCCCCCCCCGCCGACTCTCTCTCTCTCTCTCTCTCTCTCTCTCTTTCCCCCCGACTCTCGCGCTCTCTCTCTCTTTCTCCCCCCGACTCTCACTCTCTTTCTCCCCCCGACTCTCACTCTCTTTCTCCCCCCGACTCTCACTCTCTTTCTCCCCCCGACTCTCACTCTCTTTCTCCCCCCGACTCTCACTCTCTTTCTCCCCCCGACTCTCACTCTCTTTCTCCCCCCGACTCTCACTCTCTTTCTCCCCCCGACTCTCACTCTCTTTCTCCCCCCGACTCTCACTCTCTTTCTCCCCCCGACTCTCACTCTCTTTCTCCCCCCGACTCTCACTCTCTTTCTCCCCCCGACTCTCACTCTCTTTCTCCCCCCGACTCTCACTCTCTTTCTCCCCCCGACTCTCACTCTCTTTCTCCCCCCGACTCTCACTCTCTTTCTCCCCCCGACTCTCACTCTCTTTCTCCCCCCGACTCTCACTCTCTTTCTCCCCCCGACTCTCACTCTCTTTCTCCCCCCGACTCTCACTCTCTTTCTCCCCCCGACTCTCACTCTCTTTCTCCCCCCGACTCTCACTCTCTTTCTCCCCCCGACTCTCACTCTCTTTCTCCCCCCGACTCTCACTCTCTTTCTCCCCCCGACTCTCACTCTCTTTCTCCCCCCGACTCTCACTCTCTTTCTCCCCCCGACTCTCACTCTCTTTCTCCCCCCGACTCTCACTCTCTTTCTCCCCCCGACTCTCACTCTCTTTCTCCCCCCGACTCTCACTCTCTTTCTCCCCCCGACTCTCACTCTCTTTCTCCCCCCGACTCTCACTCTCTTTCTCCCCCCCCCCCCCCCGACTCTCGCGCTCTCTCTCTCCCCCCCCCCCCCCCCCCCCCGGCTCACGCGCTCTCACTTTCTCTTCCCCTCCCCCCCCCCAGGCTTGCTCTCTTTCTTTGTTGCCCCCCCCCCCCCCCCCCGGCGCTATCTTTCTCTCCCGCCGCCACCACCTGCAGGCTCAGAGAAACAGCGGGGTTGGATATTTGCGGGGCCACACTTCCAGTTCCAGTTTCGGGTGGGAGTCTAGCTGATGCAGGTGCAGAAGGACCAGAAAAGCATAGTCACTTAGTATTATTATAGAGTACTTTGTCAGCCGTGGCTCCACTGGTAGGATTCTCTCCTGAGTCAGATGGTTATGGCAACCCCAATTCAGAAACTTGAGCACAAAATTGAGGCTGAAGTTGTGCTGCACTGTCTGAGGGGCTGTCTTTCGCATGAGGTATTAAACCTCTCTCAGGTGGATGTAAAAGATCCCATGGCCCTATGTCATGATCACCTGGCAAGTATTTATCCCTCGATCAACATCACTAAAGAAAACAGATTATCTGGTCTTTATCACATTGCTGTTTGCTGTAAGTTAGGGGCCCAGGGGCAGCACGGGCCAGCCCACACTGCGATATGTGTGCGCACTAGGTCCGTGCAGCAGAGCAGGTCTCCAGTCGTCTTGGATAACCCTTGCCACTGGACCAAAACCGAGCTCTGTCAAGCCCGTGTAGTGGCTGGTGTGCAACGGTCACCACACGTTTAAAAAAAATCCACGCACAGGCATCTTCCACCCTTCAGGATGTAGTTCAGGACCTGAAATATTAGGTCCTTCATTGAAACACCTGTGAACTCATTCCTTTTTGGCGTGGAAGGAAGCAAGTCATCCTCGTTTCGAGGGACTGCCAATGATGATGATGTTTGCTGTGTGCAAATTGGCTGCACTGTTTTCTACATTACAACAGTGACTGCACTTTTTTTGTAAAATAAAATTGGTTATAAAGTGCTTTGGAATGTCTGAGGTTCTGAAATGTGCTGCATAAATGATTTCTTTTTATTACCACTTGTAACAAAGCCTCAGAACAAGATCTACAATAAGAAAAGAAAATGCAGTAGGTCAGGCAGCATCTGTGGAAAGTGGGATAAAAATTAACATCTCTGATCAAGGAGATCGAGGAGGAAATTTGCAGGCAAATTACAGAATGATGCAAGAACTACAGAGTCATCATCATCATAGGCAGTCCCTCGGAGTTGAGGATCACTTGCTTTCACACTAAAAATGAGTTCTCAGGTAATTGAGGAGTCCAATACGGGACCTACAGTCTCTGTCACAGGTGGGGCAGACGGTGGTTGAAGGAATGGGTGGGTGGGTTGCCGCGCGTTCCTTCCGCTGTCGCTGCTTGGCTTCAGCTTGCTCTCAGCGAAGAGACACGAGGTGTTCAACACCCTCCCGGATGCTTTTCCTCCACTTTGGGCGGTCTTGGACCAGGGAGGATCGGCTTGTCACCGGTTGGAACTCGGGACAAGGATTTTTGAGGCTGCAGTAGAATTCCTCTTTGGCCTCATCTATAGCTTCTAGTGTTGGGGCGTACGCGCTGAAGACTGTAGCGCTCTGGTTCTGGGCTAGAGTGAGCCAAAGAGTCATGAGGCGTTTGTTTATCCCGCAGGGGCAGTCTCTAAGACGGCCCACCAGCTCATTTTTTATGGCAAAGCCAATCCCATTCTGCTTCTGGTTTGCCTTTCCAGAATAAGGTGCAGCCACCACCTTATTCTTTGAGCTGGCCTTCCCCTGCCTGCCGGGTCTCGTTTCGGGCAGCGATGTCAATGTGTAAGCGCCCGAGTTCCCGAGTTCTGGTCTGTTGCTGTTAGGTCCAGGTCCCGAACTTCATCTTAAAGCGTGGAAGACGTCTACGTGAATTCTTTTAATGTGGGGTGGCCGTTGCACACCAGCTAACACAAGGGCTTGACAGAGCAAGACCTTGGTCCAGTGGCAAGGGGATGGGGATTTCAGTTATCCTAATTTAGACTGGGATAGTAATAATGAAAAGGACAGAGGGGAAGGAATTCCTGAACTGTGTACGAGAACCTTCTTGATCAGCGAGTTTCCAGCACGACGAGGAAGGAAGTGGATATAGTTCTCGGAAATGAAGTGGGCAAGTGATCATGCTATCATCGGGTTTAGAGTAGTCATGGAAAAAGACTAAGAGCAATTATTGGAGATGGACTAACTTCAGTGAGTTGAAAAGGAATCGGGTCCAGGTGGATTGGAATCAAAAGTTGATGGGCAAAACATTAATTGAACAATGGGAGGCCTTCAAAGAGGAGATGGTTCAGGTACAAAATACACACATTCCCTTGAGGGGGAACGGAAGGGCATCCAAAGCTAGAGCTGCTTGGATGAATACAGGTTAAAAGGAGACAGAAAAAGAAGGCTTATGACAATTGTATGGTTCATAATACAGGGTACAGCAGGAGCGGTGAGGTCAGGGTGATGGAGCGGCGAGAGATTGCAGAGCGATGTGATCGAGGCCCAAGTGAGGCATGAGTTCGGGGCCCGGATGAGGCATGGGCCCAGCCGCAGCATGGGCCAGCCCACACTGCGATATGTGTGCGCATTAGATCCGTGCAGCAGAGATGGTCTCCGGTCGTCTTGGTTAACCCTTGACACTGGACCAAGACCTAGCTCAGTCAAGACCATGTGGTGGCTGGTGTGCACCGGCCACCACACGTTAAAAGAAATCCATGCACAGGCATCTTCCACCTTCAATATGCAGTTTGGGACCTTCATTAAAACACCTGTGAACTCATCCCTTTTTGGCGTGGAAGCAAGTCATCCTCGATTCGAGGGACCGCTCAAGAAGGAGATGAATACAGTTGAGAACCAAGCTGAATATAGAAAGTACATAGATCTAAAAAAGAGAATAAGAGGGGCAAAGATAATATGAGAACAGATTACAAAAGCGAAATTCTGCAGATGCTGGAAATCTGAAATAAAAACAGAAAATGCTGGAAATACTCCGCAGATCAGACAGCATCTGTGGAGAGACACACAGTTAACGTTTCAGGTTGATGACGTATCATCAGAACTTTAAAAAGTTAGAGATGGAACAGATTTTAAGCAAGTGTAGGGGCAAGGAAAGGGGAGAAAAGAACAATAGGGAAGGCTTGTGATTGGGGGGGAAGGCAGGAGAGATTAAATTATAAAAGGTATGATTTCACAAAGCATAACTATATGGTAATAGGAACAAGTAAAAAAGCAAAAGATAAGTCTAGAGGAGGTATAAATGGGAATAGCAGAATCAACAGCTGCCATGCCAAAAATATAGGGGTTGAGGTTGTGATCTGAAATTGTTGAACTCTATGTTGAGTCGAGAAGGCTGTAAAATGCCAAATAAAATAATGAGGTGCTGTTCCTCGAGCTTACGTTGAGCTTAGTTGGAACAGTGCAAGAGGCCAAGAACGGAGAATAAAAGTCGCAGGCGACCGGAAGCTCGGAATCACGCAAAGCGGTCACTCAATCTGCGTTTGGTCTCCCCAATGTAGAGGAGACCGCATCGTGAGCAGTGGATACAGTATACTAAATTGCAAGCAGTACATGTAAATCACCTGGAAGGAGAGTTTGGGGTCCTGGACAATGGGAAGGGAGGAGGTAAAAGGGGCAGTCTTGCATCTCCTGCGCTTGCACAAGAAGTTGCTGTGGGAAGGGAAGGGGTGTTGGGGGTGATTGAGGTATGGACCAGGGTGTTGTGGAGGGAACGATCCCTTCAGAATGTTGAAAGGGAAGGGAAGATATGTTTGGTGGTGCGATCATGCTGAAAATGGCAGAGGATGATCCATTGAATGTGAAGAATAGATTCGCGGTTAACATAAAAGGGAACCCAAAAGTCTTTTATAAACGCAGTCAGCCTAACTGTGGTGGTGGGGAAACTTTCAGAGACAATAATCTGGGATGCAATTAATTGGTATTTACAAACTTATGGACTAATAAACGGAAGTCAGCACAGATTTGTTAAAGGTAAGTCGTATTTGACGAACTTGATTGAGTTCTTTTGGAGTAACGGTGAGGGTTCTGTGGTTGATTATGTATATATGGACTTTCAAAGGGCAGTTAACAAGTATCACATAATAGATTTGTTAGCAAAATTAAAGCCCAATTGATTAAGGTACAATGGCAGTAGGGATACAAAATTGGCTAAGGGACAGAAAGTGGAGAGTAATTGTGAACTGTTGTTTTTCAGACTGGAAGGAAGTATACAGTAGGACCACTGCTCTTCATATATATTAATGACCTGGACTTGGGTATACAGAGCATCATTTCAAAGTTACATAGTATTTACAGCACAGAAACGGACCATTCAGCCCAACAGGTCCATGTTGGTCTTTATGCTCCACACAAGCATCCTCGCAACTTCTTCATCTAATCCCATCAACATATCCTTCTATTCCTTTCTCCTTCGTGTTCATCTAGCTTCCCATTAAATGCATCTATGCTAATCGTTTCAACCAGTCCTTGTGGTAGCAAGTTCCAAATTCTCACCACACTCATGGATAAAGACATTTCTGCTTAAATCCATATTGGATTTATTAGTGACTATCTTGTATTTATGATCCCTAGTTCGGGTCTCCCCCGCAAGTGGAAACATCTTCTCTACGTCTACACTTTCAAATCCTTCCATAATTTTAAATACCTCAATCAGGTCACTCCACAGTCTTCTCTTTTTTAGAGAAAAGAGCTCCAGTAATAACCTCTCAGTCTAGTAAATCTTTTTTGCACCTTCTCCAGTGCCTCTCTATTGTTTTTATAATATGGAGTCCATAACTGTTCTCAGTACTCAGCAAGTGCCGTCTAACCAAGGTTCCATACAAGTTTAACATACTTTGCTTCTTTTCAATTATATCCCTCTAGAAATGATCCCCAGTGCTATGTTTGCTTTTTATGGACTTATTAACCTACTTTGTGATTTGTGTATCTGTACCCCCAGATCCCTCTGCTCCTCAACAACATTTCGACGCTTACTTTCCCAAGGAGTATGTGGACGATTTATTCTTCCTATGTACCACTTCACACTTGACGTTATTGAAGTTCATTTGTCATTTGCCAATTGCACACTCATTCTGCAAGTTTATTGATGTCTTCATGTATTTTCTCGCAGTCCTCTTTTTTTAAATTATACTTCCGATTCCCGAGTTCAAGTCGTTTATGCTCTGCTAGACACACATTGTACCAGAGATATTGGCCTGAGACTGCTATCTGTAGTATAATAGAAACTTTTCTCTTTTTTTTTTCTTCAGCTTTCTCTGGCGTTTAGTTTTTTTTTGTTCCCTTTTTATAGAAACATAGAAAATAGGTGCAGGAGCAGGCCATTCAGCCCCTCGAGCCTGCACTGCCATTCAATATGATCATGGCTGATCATGCATCTTCAGTACCCCACTCCCGCCTTCTCTCCATATCCCTGATCCCCTTAGCCGTAAGGGCCACATCTAACTCTCTCTTGACTATATCCAACAAACTGGACTCCACAACTTTCTGTGGTAGAGAATTCCACAGGTTCACCACTCTCTGGGTGAAAAAGTTTTTCCTCATCTCGGTCCTATATGGCTTACCCCTTATCCTTCGACTGTGACCCCTGGTTCTGGACTTCCCCAACATCAGGAACATTCTTCCTGCATCTAACCTGTCCAATCCCATCATAATTTTATATGTTTCTATGAGATCCCCTCTCATTCTTCTAAATTCCAGTGAGTATAAGCCTAGCCAAACCAGTCTTTCTTCATACTTCAGTCCTGCCATCCCGGGAATTAGTATGGTGAACCTTCGCTGCACTCCCTCAATAGCAAGCATGTCCTTCCTCAGATTAGGAGACCAAAACTGCACACAATACTCAAGGTGTGGTCTCACTAAGGCCCTGTACAACTGCAGTAAGACCTCCCTGCTTATATTACTCAAATCCTCTCGCTATCAAGGCCAGCATGCCATTTGCTTTCTTTACTGACTGCTGTACCTGCATGCCTACCTTCAGCGACTGATGTACCATGACACCCAGGTCTCGTTGCATCTCACCTTTCACTACTGTTACCATTCAGACAATAATCTGCCTTCCTGTTTTTGCCCCCAAAGTGGATAACCTCACATTTATCCACATTATACTGCATCTGCCATGCATTTGCCCATTCACCTAACCTGTCCAAGTTCCCCTGCAGCCTCTTAGCATCCTCTTCGCCGCTCACCCTGCCACCCAGCTTAGTGTCATCTGCAAACTTGGAGATATTACATTCAATTCCTTCGTCTAAATCATTAATGTATATAGTAAATAGCTGGGGTCCCAGCACTGAACCTTGCGACTAGTCACTGCCTACCATTCTAAAAAGGACCTGTTTATTCCCATTCTTTGCTTCCTTTCTGCTAACCAGTTCTCTATCCACGTCAATACATTACCCCCAATAACCATGTGCTTTAATTTTGCACACTAGTGTGGGACCTTGTCAAAAACCTTTTGAAAGTCCAAATACACCACATCCATTGGTTCTCCCTTATTCACTCTACTAGTTACATCCTAGAAGATTTGTCGAGCATGATTTCCCTCTCATAAATCCATGCTGACTTGGACCGATCCTGTCACTGCTTTCCAGATGTGCTGCTATTACATCTTTAATAATTGATTCCAGCATTTTATCCACCACCGATGTCAGGCTAACCGGTCTATAATTCCCTGTTTTCTTTCTCCCTCCTTTTTTTAAAAAGTGGAGTTACATTAGCAATATATTACATTGCATCAGCTACCCTCCAATACATAGGTACTGATCCAGAGTCCATGGAATTTTGGAAAATGACCACCAATGCATCTACTATTTCTAGGGCCACTTCCTTAAGTACTCTGGGATGCAGACTATCAGGCCCTGGGGATTTATCGGCCTTCAGTCTCATCAGTTTCCCTAACACCATTTCCTGACTAATAAGGATTTCCCTCAGTTCCTCCTTCTCACTAGACCCTTGCTCCCCTAGTATTTTCGGGAGGTTATTCATGTCTTCCTTCGTGAAGACAGAACCAAAGTATTTGTTCAATTGGTCTGCCATATCTTTGTTCCCTATTATGAATTCACCTGATTCTGACTGCAAGCTTCCTCTCATACTCTATTTCTACCCCCCCCCCCCCCCCCCCCCGCTAATTAAACCCTTCGTCCTCCTCTGCTGAATTCTAAATTTCTCCCAGTCCTCGGGTTTGCTGCTTTTTCTGGCCAATTTATACGCCTCTTGGCCACGTTTGAGCCACCTTTCCTGTTTTATTTTATGCCAGACAGGGATGTACAATAGTTGTAATTCATCCATGTCATCTTTAAATGTCTGCCATTGCCTATCCACCGTCAACCCTTTAAGTATCATTCGCCAGTCTATCTTAGCCAAATCACGTCTCATACCATCGAAGTTTCCTTTCTTTAAGTTCAGGACCCTAGTCTCTGAATTAACTGTCGCTCTCCATCTTAATGAAGAATTCTACCATATTATGGTCACTCTTCCCCAAGAGGCCACACATGACCAGATTGCTAATTAATCCTCTCGTTACACAAGACCCCAGTCTAGGATGGCCTGCTCTCGAGTTGGCTCCTCGACATATTGGTCTAGAAAACCATCCCTTATACACTCCAGGAAATCCCCCTCCACAGTATTGCTACTAGTTTGGTTAGCCCAATCAATATGTAGGTTAAAGTCACTGCTGTAACCTTATTGCAAGCGTCCCTAATTTCCTGTTTGATGCCATCCCCAACCTCCCTACTACTGTTTGGTGGTCTGTACACAACTCCCACTAACGTTTTCTGCCCTTTGGTGTTTCGCAGCTCTACCCATATAGATTCCACATCATCCATGCTAATGTCCTTCCTTACTATTGTGTTAACCTCCTCTTTAACCATTAACGCTACCCTACCTCCTTTTCCTTCCTGTCTATCCTTCCTGAATATTGAATACCCCTTGGTGTTGAGTTCTCAGCCTTGGTTACCCTGGAGCCATGTCTCCATATCCCAATTACATCATATCCGTTAACCGCAGTTAATTCGTCCACCTTATTACAAATGCTCCTCTCATTGAGACTCAGAGCCTTCAGGCTTGTTTTTTTTAACACTCTTTATCCTTTTAGAATTATGTTGTAATGTGACCCTTTTTGATTTTTACCCTTGATTTCTCTGCCCTCCACTTCGGCCCCTTTTTACTTCCCTCTGCCTCCCTGCATAGGTTACCATCCCCCTGCCATATTAGTTTAACCCCTCCCCAACAGCACTCGCAAACACTCCCCCTAGGACATAGATTCCGGTCCTGCCCAGGTGCAAACCGTCCGGTTTGTACTGGTCCCACTTCCCCCAGAACCGGTTCCAATGCCCCAGGAATTTGAATCCCTCCTTCTTACACCATTCCTCAAGCTATTCATCTGAACTATCCTGCAATTCCTACTCTGACTAGCATGTGGCACTGGTAGCAATCTACCTTTTGAGGTCCTACTTTTTAATTTAACTCCTAGCTCCCTAAATTCAGCTTTTTTGCCTATATCGTTGGTACCTATATGCACCATGACAGCTGGCTGTTCACCCTCCCCCTCCAGAATGTGCTGCAGCCGCTCCGAGACATCCTTGACTCTTGCACCAGGGAGGCATCGTACCATTCTGGAGTCTTGTTTGCGGCCGCAGAATCGCCTGTCTGTTTCCCTTACAATCGAATCCCCCATCACTATAGCTTTCCCACTCTTTTAACTTAATTTGGCAACAATGCCAAAGGTTTCCTACTGATAAGAAAAGAAGAAAAAGATCAAATACTCACCAATCCACCAGCCAATCACTTACTCGCTTGGCTGTGACATCACACTTTGATTTCTTTTTACTTCTTTGTTTACCTTCTGCCCCTGCACCAGCACCAGCTGGCCTCTCCGACTGCTGCTGGCTGCTCCTGTGGCCACTTCCCAACGGTTGCGCCCTTTTATGGGCTGTCCCTCCAAATCCTGGCTTATATTAAAAGAAGACTTCTTGTGATGGTGCATTATGTCTACAACAATGCTGTACCACAGTAATGGGGAGCACAAGTTCAATTTTTGTCTGCTCTGCTAATTGTTCTTTGGCAGGTATTGAAGAGCAGTCCCTATCTCACTGTGAGAAGAGGAAACATTGGAGGCAAAATTATTTTCTAGATCTCTAACCAACCGGTTCAAAACAGCAACAATGATGGGCTATATAACAGGAATTCCGAGTCATAAAACCAAACTGTTCGCTCCATTTTACCTACTTCCTATGTATTTCCTTACAGTAACGGTGACTGCATTTCAAAAATAATTAATTTGCTGTGATAACGTTCCTGTGAAGCACCTTGGGATGTTTTACTACGTTCATGATGCTATATAAATGCAAGTTTTTGTTGTTGGATAGCACTTTCAGACATGATGAAGTTATAAGTGCAAGTTTGTTGTATTTTTATATTGATTACTTAAGAACAGGTTGTCTGTCGGTTTGCGCAGGGTATGATATATGGGATTGGCTGTCATTTAAAAGTCTGTTGCCCCAATTGCTCGTTGGTTAAAGGACTAAGTATGGATGCATTCCTATTCCACAAGTTTCGTGTTTGTGCGAAGCTGAAGGTGAATTGGGTGCAAAATGACTGAAGCAGAGTGAGACTCCCTCCTTCAGAGGTCTGTTTTGTTCCATTGTTGGTGAAACCATTTTGCACCAACATCATACAGACCACAACATTCTCTGCTTCGCTTCCTGGTCTGTCTGAGTTAGCTAATCTCAGCCAGTGTACTATTGATCTTCAGCATCCCTGCCCCACCATTCTTGGCCAATTGGCCAGGATGCCCATTCCTGATAACTATCCACTAAATCCTGTTGGAACGTTTGCATATGTGGCTGCTGAGTGAGAGCATAATCCTTTGCCGTTTTGATGATATTTACAGACAAGTAAGTGGCCTTTTGGCATGACTGTCTGGACTCTCCTCAAATGTATAGAAGTTTAGGTGAGCTATTGGAGTTCTACTGGTGCTTATGGAACTGTATCCTGTTGTCTTCAGGAGACTGGCGAAAATATTGGAGTGAGGGAATCATTTTTGTTAAAAATAGAGCAGGTGGAAAAATAGAACATAAGAAATCAGAGCAAGCCATTCAGCCCCTTGAGCATGCTCCACCATTCAGTAAGATCATGGCTGATCTTCTACCTCAACTCCAATTTCCCACACTAGCCATTTATCCCTTGATTCCCTTAATATCCAAAAACCTGTCGATCTCTGTCTTGAATATACTCAACGACTGAGCCTCCACAGCCCTCTGGGGTAGAGAATTCCAAAGATTCACCACCCTCTGAGTGAAGACATTTCTCTTCATCTCAGTCCTAAATGGCCGACCACTTATTCTGAGATTGTGACTCCTGGTTCTAGACTCCCCAGCCAGAGGACACATCCTCCTTGCATCAACCCTATCAAGCCCTGTAAAAATGTTGTATGTTTCAATGCGGTCATCTCTCATTCTTCTAAACTCTAGAGATTATAGGCCTAGTCTACTCAATCTCTCCACATAGGACAATCCCCCCCCCCCATCCCAGGAACCAATCTGGGGAACTTTCGTTGCACTCCCTCTATGACAAGTATATCCTTCCTTTGGTAAGGAGACCAAAACTGTACACAGTACTCCAGGTGTGGGCTCACTGGGGCCCTATATAATTGCAGTAAGATGTCTTTACTTTTATACAGGTTGAACCCCTCTAATCCAGCACCCTCAGGACCTGACCTGTGCCGGACCAGAGAATTTGCCATACCGCGGGAGGTCACGCCGACCCCAGACTTAAAAATCCCACTGTCAGCAAAGTTTTAGAATTGCTTCCTACAAAAGCTATTTTTGCTGATCTGTAACTGTAGTAGCATGGGTTCCGTACCTTGTATATCGGCCACGTTGTGGCTATTTTGATGTAAATAGGACTGATCTAAGGAGTGTGCGAGCAGGTTGGAAGTGAGATTCGCCGACTGGTTGCACAGCGAGAGGGACTGTTGTTTGATGTAAGGAGCCCCGTTGTTCAGCGCGGAGGCCGAAGGAGCCCATGCTGAAGCCGCAGTCATGTGCATGGAGTGTCACCCCACTGCCGGTCAGCAAGGGATACGCGGGCAGTGAGCTGTCTGTGTCGTTGGGGTAGTGTCCGACCAAAGATCCTGTACAGCTTCCCATATAGTGACCATTGTTGGCCGACAGGTGAGAGACAGAATATCCCGGTAAACCCGTCCTGTCAACATTGCTGGGCAAATGTCCATTCATCATGCTGATGCTACTATCTATAAAAAGGCCTTTGGGGGCGCAGGAGATGGGTCCTCTTGACCCTTGGAAGTTATAGGTCTCTGGGATGAGGTTGAACCCCAATCCGTTCATCATGCTGTACTTGGGCTTAAGGGCTTGGCAGTTCATGCGAATGTTCCTCCCTCGGTCTGTGCCTGAAGGAGCCCTCCTCAAACATTGACCCGGCCAGCGAGTTCATGGTCCAGTAATGGCCTTTGCCAGGTCTGCCCAGGCTCTTAGGCAGTTTGATAAAGCACTCGTTCAAGGAGAGGTGGTGACGCACGGAGTTCTTCTAGCCTTGGTAGGAGCCTCGGAAAAAGGGGAAGCGGCTCTGGAGGGACTAGTAGATCATGCTGAGAGTCAGCCACTTGGTGGGAGAGCTCTCGATTGCCATCACAATCAGGGCTGTGTAGGAATATGGCGACTTCTCCAGGCACTGTATGCCAGCGTTTGCTTTCTTAGTTTTGGTAGTGGAGGTGGCTGATTCCATCACAAAGATCTGACAATGCTGCTGACAGCGACTCGGCCAGGTCACTGTCAGCAGCGTTGTCAGCAGTACCCGGTTTAAATAAACACTAAGATCCCCTCACCTGACACTTGGTCTAGCCCTCACCTCTTCTCTGACCCGGCAGTGCTCCCGCCTGCTCTGTAGTGCCTCGTTCCGTCCCTTTGGAAACCCGCGGCTCCTCCTGATCCCGACCCCATTTTCAGGCGTAACGGCTATGAAGCAGTTCCTGTCAACGTGGGGAAATCATTCGCCAATTTCATGTATACAAAGGATTTCCATCCGACCTCCCAAGTCCAACATCAAAAAGGTGATCAGTTGCTCAGGGCAGGTGTTGTTGGGAGGGGGCAGCAACGATGTCACCGGTCCTGAGGGCCGCCTGCCTGCTCACCGGCATTTGTGCCCCAGATCTGTGGCAGCTTTCAGCCTGTTTTGCTTTGGTTGATGTCTGTGCAGTTTGGAGGAATCTGCTTTCGTGGGCATCCAAGTGCTTTATCGCATATATGGATCTGTGTAAATACAGCAAATCAGCTATTCCTGTCTTTCTTACTATCTGTACTCTTTTTTAATTACTCAACTTGATGAACATAGGACACAGCGCGGGCCACGACCCCTCGCCGGGAATGATGCCAGACCAGGGAGGTTGCCGGACCAAACAGTGCCGCATTAGAGAGTTTCAACCTGTACTCAAATCCTCTTGTAATAAAGGCCTACAATATAATTTGCTGTGCTGAAGCTGACTGTTCCACCCCAATTTGATTCATGTTACTTTAAAGGAAAAATCATTTGGAGTTAAGTGTTGTGCTTTAAGCTGTGTGGATTATATTTGCAATGATTGCTGCTGGAATTTTGTGGAGATTTTCATTACATTGCCCATTTAGAGAGCGTGGTGAACACTTGTGTTTGACTGGATTGACAAGTCAATGAAGTGTGTGCAGGGCAGTTTGTGAAACGAGGGAGGAACTGAAAATGAGCTGGACTTGTGCCAATGCACTGAGAGGCCTGTCACTTAAATGCAGTTTCTGTTCTGGTCTCTGCCTATTGTTCTCCCAAAGCCCTTTAGTTCTCTCTCAAACCTACTGCCATTTCAATTGCAGTCCTGTGCCACTGTCTACATTGGCTACAGCCATGAGCATTAACTGACCTGCAGGTACTATTTTTAGATTAACAACTTTGGTTCTCCTATTCAAAGTGAAAGGAAAAGGCTTGCATTTATATAGTGCCTTTCATGGCCTCAGGATGTCCTGAAGTACTTTACAGCAATGAAACACTGATGTTAATAATATGTATGTTCACATGAAGTTGAAAAACTTCTTCCTTTTTAAATATGTTAATGATTACAGAACTGCTCAAATAAATATATTATTCAGATTATCTCAATGAAGAATTATTGTAGTATCCTAGTTTTAAAACCCAGTTGCGTAGAGGCAGACCGGGCAGCTCAATCCTTTTGAAACCATTTATCAATGGTGAGAAGAAATCGTGATCTGTTGATAAAAAGGAAACTAAAAATCACAATAGCTGAAACTCCCGCCATTATAATAAGCTGCCACCTATCACTCCTTTGGAACAGTACACACTTTTATATGGATTTTTTTAAAAATCAAACGTTCTCATACAGCAGTCTTAAAATAAAATGATCACTTATATTTTAACATGCTTCCAATCAGTGACACTCTTGTTGATCATCAATCTCTGCTTTCGCCAACAATGACAGTCTGAAAAATATATTTCTTATCCGGTGACCCAGTCACTTCTAATTGGATTTGCCACAGAACTGTCAGCTGAAGTGTAGCATGCAAACGGTAGGAATCGGTTTGCTCCTCTCTTGTTGCCAAATACCAATGTGCATCTTACATGGCTGGTTTTAAACTGTCTGCAAATATGGAATATTGGATGAACCATCTAGTTTTAATCCTTGCAAGCTTTTTTGCTTGTCCCGTAAAAATCTATTGCAAGTCAACTAATTCTGTACTATTGGGACAAAGAACAATATAAATTTGGAAAGCCACCAGTCTTGGTATCGAGGATAAAGCACCATCAGAATTTTGAAGGATGCTAGTTGTGTAAAAATGTCCTTGATCACTTGTGATCAGTTAAAGCTAATATTCCCACCTTCCAGCCTGTATGTTATGCCAGGTTTTTGAAAATACTTTATGGTTTTGAGCATACATACAATGTTCTTTTGATTGGAGGACTCCTTTTTGATATACTGAAGGACTTCATTCTAAGCTACGAGGAATAGCTTTATGCTTAACTCTGTTCTTTGACGTATGGTATTACCTGTGTAAAATAGCAGACATATTTCACAAAATACACAGCTTCCTTTCACTATCACAAGATAATTGTGAATGAAGGCGGCCATTTGGCCCTCCTGTTTCACCATCCAGAAACAATCTGGATCGATGTTTAAGATGGTGGATGAAATGGCAATGAAGCGACTGCTTTGTCCTGGATAGTATGGCACTTATTGAGTGTTGTTGGAGCTGTGCGCATCCAGGCAGGTGGAGAGCATTCACTCACATTATTGACGAGCCTTATAAGTAGTGGTGAGCCTTTGGGGAATCAGGAGGTGAGCCACTCACTGCAAAATATCCAACCTCTGACCTGCTCTAGTAGCCACAGTATTCATGTGGCTGGTTCAGTTGAGCTTTTGATCAATGGAGACCCCCAGGATGTTGATATGTTGATTGTGGGGGGCTTTGGCGATGATAATGCCTTGAATGTCGAGTCGAGATGGTTAGACACTCTTGGTTGGGATGTTCATTGCTTAGCCCAAGCCTGGATGTTAACCAGATTCACTTATGATGTAGTTTTGTAGATCAATAGGAGAAATGAGTTTCTCTGTGTGGCTCTTCAGTTTTGTCACTTTAATTCAGATGTGTAATCTAGTATGTATTTACCTCACTAACATATACAGTGCATTTTCCATTTCCAGTTGATTGACAAAATAGCCCTATGTCCTTGATTTCTGTTTTCAGATAGCGGTATGGGGTGCAGATCTCTCATCCGAAGCCTGTCGAGAACTTGGCTTTTCCAGTAACTTGCTCTGCAGTTCTTGTGACCTCCTTGGTCAGTTCAGCCTCAACCAGTTGGACCCATACTGCAGACAATGTTGCCAAGAGGAGGCCCAGCTAGAAACTAAAAAGGTACTGTTTTTTTTATCAAGTACTATTGTAGTTGTGTTGGGTGCAATCCGCATTTTCAACTTTTTAAATAAACCTTACGTACAGTGAATTTGAAAGTGATTTGTGATGTATTTTGCAAACCATTAGTGGTGAAAGTGCCCTGATGACACATTTAGATGCTTTGTTGAGATAAACTATTGAAAGATCCACAAAGTGCATTCTGAAATATTTATATTTGACACCAAGTACTATTTATGGTGATGGATACTTCAGTAGGATATGTTCTTCTGGGTTGGTGCATCATTTTGTGGTTTTACATTGTTAACCTCTAAGCTCATTGTAGCTACCAGCTCATTGATGAGAACTAATGACAAATCTGTTGTTTACACTGAGATCATTTACACTTTAAAAAAAAAATATCGCGGGCAGTGGGGGGGGTTAATATGAGCTATTAGCAATGTAGCTTTTGTTTTGGACATAACTTGAAGTCCAGTGAATAATTCCACCTTTTTGACATTTAGGTTTGAACCCGGTAAAAGGGTTTTATCTACAAAATGAAACTGAACATTTTTTTAAGGATCTTGATTTTAAAAATCTGGTGATTTGGTGTGTTGTCTGAGTGGTGGCGTTTCACATTCGATATTTTTGATCACAGTTACATCTCTGGGGTGGTGCCGGATGGAGTGGTAACTGCTGGCTTCTTTTCTCCAGCATCAAACGGCTGCTTAAACCCCTCGGTTTGCTTGTCCGATATCCAATCTTTAATGCACTGAAATTTCCTCCAATTTGGAAGACTACAGCCATTGTCTTCACAATGGCTTCACAAACACCGTTCCCTAACCACAGATTCTATCCCTCTCCTCGGCCACTGTCTCGGGTTGAATCAGAATGTTCACAATCTCAACATTCTATTTGACCCCGAGTTGAGCTTTTGACCCCATATCCTCTGCATCACAAAAACCACCTATCGCCACCTCCATAATATATATATTTTTTATTCATTCATGGGATGTGGGCTCATTGATGAGGTGAGCATTTATTGCCCATCACTAATTGCTCTTGAGAAGGTAATGGTGAGCCACCTTCTCGAACCGCTGCAGTCTGTCTGCTAAAGGTACTCTTGAGTGCTGTTTGGGAGGGAGTTCCAGGATTTTGACCACCGGCGATGGAGGAGCAAAGATGTATTTCCAAGTCAGGATGGTGTGTGACTTGGAGGGGAACTGGAGGTGGTGGTGTTCCCATGCCCTTGTCCTTCTAGGTGGTAGAGGTCATGGGTTTTGGAGTTGCTATCAAAGAAGCCTTGTGAAGTTGTTGCAGTGCATCTCGTCGATGCTACACACTGCAGACGTGATGCGTTGGTGGTGGAAGGAGTGAATGTTATTGCCCATCTCTGCACAGCCTCCCCCTATCTGCTGCTGAGAAGCCCTCATCCATGCTTTTGTTGTCTTCAGACTCAACTATTCCACTGCTCTCCTGGCCGGCCTCCCATCTTCCACCCTTCATAACTCTGCTGCTTGTATCCTAACTTGCACCAACTCCCATTCACCCGTCACCCCTGTGCTCACTGACCTACATTGGCTTGCGGTCCACCAACGCCTCGATTTTAAAATTCCCTTCCTTGTGTTCCAATCCCTCCATGGACACAACCCTCCGTATCTGTAAACTCCTCCAGCCCTGCAATCCTCCAACTCTGGCTATGGTGAAACCCAATATTGGCCTCCAGCTGCTTCGGCCCAAACCTCTGGAAATCCTTCCCTAACCCTCCGCCGTACCACCCCTCTTTAAAATGTTTTTTAAAACTTGCCTCCTCATCCATCCTAATGTCTCCTTCTTTGACTCGGTGTCAATTTTAGTTTGATAATGCTCCTTTGAAGCATCTTGGGACGTTTGACTGCAGTAATGGCATTATATAAATGTTAAACAGCATTCTTCTGTTCCTGTAGTTGGTTGAGGCTGAGAAGTTGGTGTGATCAGATTAAAAATGGAAAGGGGAATAGATTTTACTGATCTCCCTCCTCTTCCCCTTTCTCCTCCCCACCCCCATAAAAAAAAACTCTTCCCCCTTTTTATATTGTCCCTTCGGCAGTATTTTCTACGATCACCCTGGTTTATCCTTCCACACCACTACCTGCTAATGGGCAGGTGCCTGTTTTTTGCTTCTGACTCGTGTAGCCCTGTGCCCACTTACTTTGAGTGCTGTTGGCTGCAGACATGCTGTTCTCGTGCCATCGAAGTATTCACCAGTATAAACAACCTGGTCTCCACATTGGCAGAGGCAAGTACACCCACCTTTTTGTAGCTCTACGTGATCTCCCTCGCCATGAATCCTCTGGCCTATTAACGTGCTTAGCCGATTCATGATGGGTAGACCTGTTGGAATTTGATTTCCATTGTAGGAACCTGGGTGTTCATTTCTGAATTGGCTTCCAAAAGGCCTACTAGAGAGTGGAGGCAAACAATACAAACACAAGAGAATATTGCACGTGGGTAAATTTGAATTTGTCTTCCACAATCCATTGTAAAAGCAGCTTAACAGAAGCTCAATTGTTCATTTTTGTTCTGTCACTGTGAGAAGTAATTTTCTCTGTTCAGAGTCGGCCTATTGCAATGACAAGTCATTCTGATTCGGCACCTCCGACAGTGCAGCACTCCCTCAATAATGTGCAGGAGGGGCACCCTAGAGTATATACTCGAGTCTCTTGTGGGGCTCGAGCCCATGACTTCTGAGTCAGAGTTGAGAGTGCTTCCATTGAACCAAGCCTGGCAAGTTCCAGGCACCAAGCAACTTCCATTTAATAGATGTTGCCTCTGATATAGCTGTTTACATTGCTTCACCTGTCATTTCATCCACACCTCCTTTCAACTTTCCTTTCCACCTGCAAAAAGCAACCATTTGCTATCGAAGGATCATTACTCGCCTTTGGGACAATTTTTTGCACATTTTACTGGTTTAAATTATGTAATTATCTGGTAGTTCTATATTTCCTGCATTTACATTGCTGGTTTGCTGTCAATGGGGCTTCACTGTTGGATGGTGACATTAAACATGGAGTGTCTCGCTGTCGAATGCTGTCACATCTTTTTGTCGGCGAGCAAGCTAAGCAATTAAAGTTGAGATTTTTGTTATCACTGACTGCGCAGACTTTCACAGAGCTGTTGAGGGGGACGGAAGGGAGAGAATTCAGCTGCCAGATAAAACATTGAGAATAGCAACATGAAATAATTGTCTCGGCATAGCTTTTTCTTTTTAAAGAGAGCGAAAGAAACTACTTTGGAATATATAAACAACTGCATTACAACGCTGTTACTGTCAGCCAGTGAATTATTCAGGAAATGGTTCTGCCAACTAGATACTGAAAGAAATAATTGTTCTACAGCAAGTTACAGGGTAGCCATCTGTGTAATTAAAATTCTTTTAAATTTTTGTAAAGAATCATGGGGCTAGAATTTCCATTCTGGCCGCCGAGTTACCGCCCGTTTTAGCAAGAAATGCAAATTACCGCCCGTTGTAGACCCAAATATTGCCAGCAGTAATTTCGAGTCCCTCAGTACTGCGATTACCGCCGCCATTGCTGCAGATCATCCGTCCACGTTTCCTGCCCAAAAAGTCGAGCATTCCTCATCAGCGCTAAATTCGCTAATTATGCCGTTTTTACCGCCGCTGTCGCTGAGGAAATGTACTGCCCATTTTTTTAGGTACTTACCATGCCTTGTCCCAGCATTATGCCTCATTTTGGAATTTTTTTTTCTGTGGAGAGAAAAAAAGGCTGTGTAAAGTTGCCAGCGTTCTGCCATTTCTTTTTGAGTGATTTTCGGAGATTTTGAGTGATTTCTGGAGTAGTTAGTAAGGGATTTTGATTTTATTGTGGATAATTGACTTTGTGGACATCTGAACATATGTGTGCTTTAAAAGAAATGGGGCCTGTAGTTTCACAGCTAACTTTGCTGATTACTTACATGATGCAGAATCGAGCTGGAGTGAGACACTGTTGAATAATTTTTTTTAATAAAAGTTGTAATTTGAATTTAACTAACAATTTTAATAAAATAAAATAATTAATTGCTCGCAATGAAAATTTTACAAAATAAAACACCAACAACAACAACAACAACCAGCAACAACAATAACCGTAAAAACAACACTCAAACCACCCCTGCAACCACCTACGATTCTACCTGCGGTCATCTTTCCCAACTACTTTCCTCCCAATCCCCCCCTTGATCTTTGGCGCTGCGCCCCTCCTCCCGCTATTAATACCTCTGGCCCTGCTCATGTCGTGACCAGTACGTCGTGCAGCAGAGCACCTCGAGTGTGGCTGCTGAGGGAGGGGGAGGGGGAGGGGGGGGTCGACATGGCAGTGCAATGTGTGGGGTCTGGAGAAGCGGGGAATGTTGAGGACCCGTCTTCAAAGTCGGAAGAAAGTATATCCTCCCGACGATCAAGTGCTGTCACCATTGGTGGTATGGCACCTTGAGGGGCAGTGCCATATCCCAGGACTGTCAATTGTCGCATAGCATTGGCATTGACGGACTGGGTATTTTCCCTCGGCTCCGCCATGTCCTTCGATTGACGGGCTGCTAAAGCGGCGATGTTTGCGAACAACCCAGCAATGGCCTGGGGGAGCTTGTGACTCAAGTCGATGCTCATCCTAAACAATCCCATCATGTCCAGGTTCGCATCTGCCTGTCTCGCAGCGTTCCCATCTTGCCGGATCAGCTGCCGTGGATTCAGCATGGGGGGTCGGTGTGCACCACTGCATGCCGCTTGGTCCCGTTTCCTCGGACCAGAATCCAAGAAAGTTGGATTCCGACGAGGAACTGGTGGCCACAGGTAGAAAGGACCCTTCAAGTCCCACCACCCCTCCCTCCCTCCTCCACCACCACCACCATCACAAAGTTTTGAGGAGTGTTCTCCTGCTCCGCAACCATCTGTTCCACCACCGTCTCTTCCATCCTCATTTGCTCCAATAACTCCTCTCTGGGAGGGGCAGGTGGCCTCTCCTGTACAACTGTAAAAAGATAACAATGGTTGGCCACAGGGGAGGGAGCGGAGCGGTCAGAGGTAACGAGAGCAATTCATTTTGCGCAGGCTTATGTGGAGAACAAACATATATTACCGAGAATCATTACATGAAACTATCATAAGCAAAGTGGACAGAAACTACATGACATAACAATTCTTGAGTCCCAAACAGTACATTGCTTTCCAAGTGGCAGAGTGTGATCAACCAAAAATTCATGTCAGAGCTAACAACATTTCGTGCTCCCGGCATTACATTACATTCTACATTATATTGACATAACATTGAATTACATGAACGCAGTACAGCCCAGGGATTATGCAGACTTGCCCTCCGTGATAAACGGTTCAGCATCAACACACGTGGTGGTGCGATCGTGCGATCGTACGCTCCCGTCAGGGCTGCAGCGCGTTCTTCGAGGTCTGTCAATTCAACAGTCTTCAGTGAACCTCCGCCCTACTGCTGGCTAATTTTTTCTGCAAAGGTGACAAAAAATATGTGTAAACTAATTTCACAGCTACTATTACGAAACACACACACGCACATATATATATTATATATATATAGGTACACATCCCCAATTAACCATCCCCAGTCCTTTTGAAAATGAGTGCACCATTTAAGTTCCGTCAGAACACGAGTGCTGCATGATGAACACATGAAAATACAGAGGACTAACACAATGAGATTGATGATAGGAAATAAAAAATGACCAAGCTTTACAACATCATAAAACGTGGCACTACTTAAGAGGAATTAGTCAGTGCATGATAAAAGTTATTACTTGCTCTCGCCGACCCAACGATGTCATTTCAACGTTTGCAGCACTGGTTCGGCATCATAGGCACGACTGAGGATACCGCCTCAGTGATCTCTCGCCATAACCTCTGGTACGCATTTGGTGCAGGTTTTCCTCGCCCACTCCGTGTCAATTGCTACCAGCGAGCCTCCACTTGGTGCATCAACGATTCCTGGATTTCTTCACCGAAACGCACCGACCTCCCTCTCCACTTCGATATCTTGTTTTTGCATCTTAATTCTTTTATTTATATTGATATTTATATTTAAATAATTATTTCTTTTTTTATTGTTGAATTATATTATGAATGACAATAATGCTCCAAATCGTTTAGAAATACTTGTAAAATAACTCCTCTCTCTCTCTCTCTCTCTCTCTCTCTCTCTCTCTCCATACAACGATCTCCACCTCCACACTAAGCAACCCTCTCTCACTCTTCTCTGCACATGCGCAGGGTCAACTCTGATCCCAAAATCGCGGGAGAATGCGTATAGAGGGAAAAAAAGCATGTTTCTAGGGGCAAGCAGATTACCAACTTCGAGGGACGTCACTCCGGCCCGCTACCGCTCAATACCGCCACCGCTGAGAATCAACAATTTCGTAAGGCACAACCGCCGGAATACCGCTAAGATTCGGGCGGGTCCGATCAGAATGCAAATTCTAGACTATAGAAATTTATAGCACGGAGGTCATTTCGGCCCATCGTGTCCACGTCGGCCGACCGAGCTATCCAGCCGAATCCCACTTTCCAGCTCTTGGTCCGTAGCCCTGTAGGTTATGGCACTATCCCAGTACTTTTTAAATGTGGTGAGGGTTTCTGCCTCTACCACACTTTCAGGCAGTGAGTTCCAGACTCCCACCACCCTCTGGGTGAAGAAATTTCCCCTCAAATTCCCTCTAAACCTCCTACCAATTATTTTAAATCAATGCCCCCTGATTGTTGATCCCTCTGCTAAGGGAAATAGGCCCTTTCGATCCCCTCTATCCAGGCCCCTCATAATTTTATACACCTCAAAAAGGACTCCCCTCAGCCTCCTCTGTTCCAAAGAAGACAAACCCACCCTATCCAATCTTTCCTCATAGCTAAAATTCTCCAGTCCAGGCAACGTCCTTGTAAATCTCCTCTGTAACCTCTCTCGTGCAATCACATCTTTCCTGTAATGTGGTGACCAGAACTGCACGCAATACCCTAGCTTGTGGCCTAATTAGTGTTTTATACAGTTCAAGCCTAACCCCCCCCCGGCTATTGTATTCCATGTCTTGGCTAATAAAGGCAAGTATTCCGTATGCCGCCTTAACCACCTTATCTACCTGGCCTGATAGATTGAATAGACTGGGTCTTTACTCGTTGGAGTTCAGAAGGATGAGGGGGGATCTTATAGAAACATTTAAAATAATGAAAGGGATAGACAAGATAGAGGCAGAGAGGTTGTTTCCACTGGTCGGGGAGACTAGAACTAGGGGACACAGCCTCAAAATACGTGGAAGCCAATTTAAAACCGAATTGAGCAGGAATTTCTTCTCCCAGAGGGTTGTGAATCTGTGGAATTCTCTGCCCAAGGAAGCAGTTGACGCTAGCTCATTGAATGTATTCAAATCACAGATAGATAGATTTTTAACCAATAAGGGAATTAAGGGTTATGGGGAGCGGGTGGGTAAGTGGAGCTGAGTCCATGGCCAGATCAACCATGATCTTGTTGAATGGCGGAGCAGGCCCGAGGGGCTAGATGGCCTACTCCTGTTCCTAATTCTTATGTTCTTATGGCCTGCTACCTTCAGGGATCTGTGGACATGCATTACCTCACACTTCTCCGTGAATTCCATTTGCCACTGTTCTGCCGAACTGACCAGTTCATTGATATCTTCCTGCAATCTACAGCTTTCTTCTTCATTATCAACCACACAGCCAAGTTTAGTATCATCTGCAAACTTCTTAATCATACCCCCTTTATTCAAGTCTAAATCACTGATATATACCACAAAAAGCAAGGGACCTAGTACTGAGCCCTGCAGAACCCCACTGAAAACAGGCATCCAGGCACAAATACCTATTGCTTCTTGCCTCTGAGTCAATTTTGGATCCAATTGTCACTTTGCCCTGGATCCCATGGGCTTTTACTTATTGACCAGTCTGCCATGTGGGACCTTATCAAAAGATTTGCTAAAATCCATATACACTACATCCAAGGCACTGCCCTCATCAACCCTCCTTGTTACCTCCTCACAAAATTCAATCAAGTTTGTCAGACATGACCTTTCAAATTGTTAGAAATTTTCTAATTTTAGGAGGATACTTCCTATATCATAGTTTTCCCATCCATATCTTTTAAGAAGGTTATTTGGCAATGGGGTCAATTATCTCTTCGTGGTAGTTAATTGGAAATATTCACTTTGATGCTTGCTTTCATTTTAAAGATATTTTGAGTATTAATGGTAGAAATTTCCTTTTAAATGTTACTAAAGATTTATAATTAAATAGTACATTTATCTTGGAGGGAAAAAAGAAAATAATCTGCCGATTGCTTTATTGAGGAGTTGCCACACTGGACATTTTTTTAAAAATATATATATTTCATTAGTTGGGGAGTACATCATTTTTATTTGTAGCATTTTTATTTCTTCCCGTAATACTCCGCCATAATGAGAGAAATTCTTTACAATGACTAATCGTGTTGTCACCTAAACTTCTTCTCTTTTGCAAAGTAAAGGAGTAATTCTTAACAGTATCCATCACCAACCCCTTAATTTTTGTACCATAGAATCAATTGATTGCTGAAGTGATAACGTGCTAAAGTAATGAAACGCAGGCGAGCAGAGTTCATGTACATGCGGTTCTTTTTCCCAATTCCCTAACACCGTTCAAAGAGCGAGTAGACAATTTTAGAATTGCTAGTTACTTTGCAATTCATTTCTTTGCAATTTACGTCCGAGGTCAGTCAGGAAAAGTACAGAATAGCCAGGTGTTATGCTTGATAGTTTTAAAATATGGTAAGTGCTCCATTGATAAATTTCAGAATAATTACATTTTTCAGTTGTTGCCTTTTTGAGTCTCTTTCATATCCAGCATTTCACATTGAAGATTTGTTGAGTGCAACTTAGAAGGAAATTATCAAATTCTGGTTAATAACCTGTTCTTTAATTCTGTAAAATGCTGAGTGAATAATTCTGCCTTGCTATATTCATAGGCTGCTTTTACAAATATTTAGGGGTAGGGAAGTTCTTCCACAATGTCCCCAAATGTGGCACTTTTGATGGTTTTTCAAATGAATGTACCGTAAACCTCTAATGGATAAAGTGCAGTTAGACTTTTAAAACTTTAATAGTTTTCCAGCAATATTTAAATGAATGACTAAATACATATTGCAATTTATAAGTGTAATGCAGTAATAACTGCCAAACTACAACATTTTATTGCATTTTCTTTAATCTCATTTCTGTTAAGTGCAATGTATGGATTGTTCTGCAAACTGCAGCATAACATGTTCTAGATGGAAGAATAAATTGAGTAGATGAATTATCAACAATAATTGCATACGGTTTGATAGAAATCTTCTTTTTTTTTAAATAGTCTACATTACCATACTCCTTACTGGTATGTTTGCTTCATGAAAGTGGTAAGTTGGAAGAATTTAAGTATCCAACATTTAAAAATACTAAATCGCAGTTCCCCTAGAAAGAGGTGGGTGTAATTCTTTGCTCCTAGTCAGTGAACGGCTTGAATTGTAGATATTTGTCAGTCTGTCCATGAGGAAAATCCATTGCTGATTTTAATGGTCCTTGTGTCTTGGTAATGTCATTTCACTTTCAGAGAGCGAGGTTTTTAAAGTTGAGTTTAAAGAAACATCCAGCAGGCTATTTTAGATCTGGTAATGTGTAATGAGATAGGATTAATTAATGAGCTGAAAGTAAAGGATCCCCTAGGGAAGAGTGATCATAGCATGTTAGAATTTCAAATTCAATTTGAGGGTGAAAAACTTGAGTCTCAAACTAGTACCCTAACTTAAATAAAGGCAATTACAAAGGTATGAAGGCAGAGCTGGCTGCAGTGGACTGGGAAAATAGGTCAAAGGGTAAGACGGTAAAAAAGTAGTGGCAGACATTTAAGGAAATATTTCATAACTTTCAACAAAGATATATTCCAGTGAGAAAGAAGGACCATAAGAGAAGGATGAACCATCCATGACTAACTAAGGAAGTTAAGGATAGTTTCAATTTGATACCATGTTGTAAAGATAAGTGGTAGGCCAGAGGATTGCGAAATTTTTAGACCAGCAAAGGACGATTTTAAAAAAATAATAGAGAAAAGATAGATTGAGAGTGAACTAGCAAGAAATATAAAAACAGACACTAAGAGCTTCTACAAGAATATAAAAAGGAAGAGAGTAGCTAAAGCAAACGTTGGTCCCCTACGTTGGTTGTAATCTACCAAATTTCCCTGAATTCTGGAGAGATCCCGTGGATTGGAAAACCTCAAATGTAACACCCCTATTCAAGAAAGGAGCGAGACTGAAAGCAGGAAACCATAGACCAGTTAGCCTAACATCTGTCATTGGGAAAATGCTGGAATCCATTATTAATGCAATAGTAGCAGGACATTTAGAAAATCAAGCAGAGTCAGCATGGTTTTATGAAAAGGAAATAGTGTTTGACAAATTTTCTAGAGTTCTTTGAGGATGTAATGAGCAGGGTGGATAAAGGGGAACCAGTAGATGGAGTGTATTTGGATTTCCAGAAGGCATTCGATAAGGTGCCACATAAAAGGTTACTGCACAAGATAAGAGCTCATGGGATTGGGGGTAATATATTAATGTGGATAGAGGATTGGCTAACAGAGAACAGAGAGTGGGTCATTTTCAGGGTGGCAAACTGTAACTAGCGGGGGATGCCACAGGGATCAGTACTGGGGCCTCAGCTATTTACAATCTATATTCATGACTTGGATGAAGGGATCGAATGTAATTTTCTGATACAAAGAAAGGTGGGAATGCAAGTTGTGAAGAGGATACAAAGAATCTGCAAAGGGATATAGATAGGTTAGGTGAGTGGGCAAAATTTTGGCAGGTGGAGTATAATGTAGGAAAATGTGAAGTTATCCACTTTGGTAGGAAGAATTAAAAAGCAAATTATTATTTAAATGGAGAGAGCCTACAAAATGCTGCAGTACAGAGAGATCTGGGGGTCCTTGTACACGAAACAAAATTAGTATGCAGGTACAGCATGTAATTAGGAAGGCAAATGGAATGTTGACCTTTTTTGCAAAGGGGATGGAATATAAAAGTAGGGAAGTCTTGCTACAGCTGTACAGGGTATTGGTGAGGCCACACCTAGAGTACTGCGTACAGTTTTGGTCTTCTTTTAAGGAGGGATATACTTGCATTGGAGGCAGTTCAGACAAGGTTCACTAGGTTGATTCCTGATGAAGAGGTTGTTTTATGAAGAAAGGTTGAGCAGGTTGGACCTATACTCATTGGAGTTTAGAAGAATGAGAGGTAATCTTACTGAAATGTATGAGATTCTGAGAGGGCTGGACAGAGTAGATACAAAGAGGATGTTTCCCCTTGCAGGGGAATCTAAAACTAGGGGGCATAGGGGTCGCCCATTTAATACTGAGATGAGGAATTTCTTCTCTCAGCGGGTCGTGAATCTTTGGAATTCCCGACCCCAGAGAGCTGTTGAGGCTGGTTCATTGAATATATTTAAGTGGAGATAGACAGATTTTTGAGTGATAAGGGAGTCAAGGGTTATGGGGAGCGGGCAGGAAAGTGGAGTTGAGGCCAAGATCAGATCGGGCATAATGAATGGCAGAGCAAGCCTCAGGAACCAAATGGCTTACTCCTCCTAATTCTTATGTTAAAGAAGTCTAGAGAGGTTTTTGGAGGGAATTCCAGAGTGTGGGGCCTAGGCAGCTGAAGGAACAGCTGACAATGAAGGAGCGGTTTAAAATCAGGAATGTGCAAGAGGCCAGAATTGGAGGAGCGCACAGATTTTGAAGGTGGGGTGTAGGGCTGGAGGAGGTTAGAGATAGAATGGGCATTGAAAACCAGGATGAGAATTTTAAAAATCGAGATATTTCCAGATCAGAAGCCAGTGTAGGTCATTGACCACAGGAATGATGGATGAACAGGACTTGTGCAAGCTAGAATGTGGGTAGCAGAGGTTTTTTTTAATTAGCTGCAAGTTTATGGAGGGTGGAAGATGGAGGGTAGTTAGCAGAGCTTTGCAATAGTCGGGTTTGAAGGCAATAAAGGCAGCGACGAGGGCTTCCGCAACAAATAAGCTTAAGCGGGGCTGGAGACTGGCAATGTTAGTGGTGGAAGTCGGTGATCTTGGTGATGGAGCTGATATGGGATAGGAAGCTCATCTTACTGCTTTTTGTGGGACCTTGCTATGTGCAAAACGGATGATATATTTCCCTACAATACATCAGTGGCTACACTTGAAAAGTGCATCATTAGCTGTGAATCACTTTAGGAAGTCGTGTGGTTTGGAAAGGTGTCATATAAGTGCAAGTTTGTTTATTAATTCCTTTTGTCCTCTCATTAGCATGCAAATGAAACTTGGTCTTAATTTTTAATATCCATAAAAGTTTTAGTAAGCTAGGCAAAATTACATCTTATGGAAGAAATTGTTCTTATACATAGGCTTGTTTCTGTGCTGTATATTTCTTTCAGCCCAACAGGTCGATGCCAGTGTTTATGCTCCACAGGAGCTCCCCCCTCATGCTGAGGTAAGACTTGATTTGAGGTGTATAAAATTATGAGGGCCCTCGGTAGAGTGGATAGAAAGGACCTATTTCCCTCAGCAGAGAGGTCAATAACCAGGGGGCAAAGATTTCAAGTAATTGGTAGAAGGATTAGAGGAGAGTTGAGGAGGTGGGAGTCCGGGGCAGCGTCCGAGGCCTATAAAAGGCCCAGTCGGAGAGGCAGTCGAGGAGGTGGGAGTCCGGGGCAGCATCCGAGGCCTATAAAAGGCTCAGTCGGAGAGGCAGTCGAGGAGGCGGGAGTCCGGGGCAGCGTCCGAGGCCGATAAAAGGCCCAGCCTGTGAGCTGAAGAGGCGGGAGTCCGGGGCAGCGTCCGAGGCCTATAAAAGGCGCGGTCGAGGAGGCGGGACTCCGGGGCAGCGTCCGAGGCCTATAAAAGGCCCAGTCGGAGAGGCCGACCGGTGCAGCTGCAGCGGGGAGGCAAAAAAGAAGTAGAAAGAAATTGAAAGGTGACGTCACAGCCAAGGGGGTAAGTGATTGGCTGGTGATTGGTAGTCGTATTTCTTTTTCTTTTCTATATCAGTAAGTAACTTTTAGCATTGTTGTTGCCAAATTAAGTAATCTAAGGGTTAAGTCATGGCAGGAGAGCTCGGACATGTGTTATGCTCCTCCTGTACAATGTGGGAAGTCAGGGACGCTTCCGGTGTCCCTGATGACTACGTGTGCGGAAAGTGTATCCACCTCCAGCTCCTGACAGGCCGCATTGCGGCACTGGAGCTGCGGGTGGATGAACTCCGGAGCATCCACGCTGCTGAGAATGACGTGAATAGCACGTTTAGCGAGTTGGTCTCACCGCAGGAAAAGGGTACACAGCCAGATAGTAAATGGGTGACCAGCAGGAAGAGCAGTGCAAGGAAGGTAGTGCAGGGGTCCCCTGCGGTCATCCCCCTGCAAAACAGATACAGCGCTTTGGGTACTGTTGAGGGGGATGACTCATCAGGGGAGAGCAGCAGCAGCCAAGTTCATGGCACCATGGCTGGCTCTGCTGCACAGGAGGGCACAAAAAAGAGTGGGAGAGCTAGAGTGATGGGTGTTCGATTGTAAGGGGAATACATAGGCGTTTCTGTGGCCGCAACCGAGACTCCAGGATGGTATGTTGCCTCCCTGGTGCAAGGGTCAAGGATGTCTCGGAGCGGGTGCAGGACATTCTGAAAAGGGAGGGTGAACAGCCAGTTGTCGTGGTGCATATAGGTAAAAAACGGGATGAGGTCCTACAAGACGAATTTAGGGAGCTCGGAGCTAAATTTTAAAAAGTAGGAGCTCAAAATAGTAATCTCAGGATTGCTACCAGTGCCACGTGCCAGTCAGAGTAGGAATCGCAGGATAGCTCAGATGAATACGTGGCTTGAGGAGTGGTGCAGAAGGGAGGGATTCAAATTCCTGGGAGATTGGAATCTGTTCTGGGGGAGGTTGGACCAGTACAAACTGGACGGTCTGCACATGGGCAGGACCGGAACCAATGTCCTAGGGGGAGTGTTTGCTAGTGCTGTTGTGGAGGAGTTAAACTAACATGGCAGGGGGATGGGAACCTATGCAGGGAGACACCGGGAAATAAAATGGAGGCAGAAGCAAAAGATAGAAATAAGAATAGTAAAAGTGGAGGGCAGAGAAACCCAATGCAAAAAACAAAAAGGGCCACATTACAGCAAAATTCTAAAGGGGCAAAGTGTGTTAAAAAGACAAGCCTGAAGGCTCTGTGCCTCAATGCGAGGAGTATTCGTAATAAGGTGGACGAATTAAATGCGCAAATGGCAGTTAACGGATATGATGTAATTGGCATCACGGAGACATGGCTCCAGGGTGACCAAGGCTGGGAACTCAACATCCAGGGGTATTCAACATTTAGGAAGGATAGGCAGAGAGGAAAAGGAGTCGGGGCGACGTTGCTGGTTCAAGAGGAAGTTAATGCAGTAGTAAAGAGGAACATTAGCCTGGATGATGTGGAATCGGTATGGGTGGAGCTATGGCATTCCAAAGGGCAGAAAACGCGAGTGGGAGTTGTGTGCAGACCACCAAACAGTAGTAGTGAGGTTGGGGACAGCATCAAACAAGAAATAAGGGATGTGTGCAATAAAGGTACAGCAGTTATCATGGGCGTATTGATTGGGCTAACCTAACTGGTAGCAATGCAGTGGAGGAGGATTTCCTGGAGTGTATTAGGGATGGTTTTCTCGACCAATATGTCGAGGAACCAACTAGAGGGCAGGCCATCCTAGACTGGGTGGTGTGTAATGAGAAGGGACTAATTAGCAATCTTGGGGAAGAGTGACCATAATATGGTAGAATTCTTCATTGAAATGGAGAGTGACACAGTTAATTCGGAAACTAGGGTCCTGAACTTAAGGAAAGGTAACTTCGATGGTATGAGGCGTGAATTGGCTTGAATAGACTGGCAAAGGATATTTAAAGGGTTGACAGTGGATAAGCAATGGCAAACATTTAAAAATCACATGAATGAACTTCAGCAATTGTACATCCCTGTCAGGAGTGAAAATAAAACTGGGAAGGTGGCTCAACCATGGCTAACAAGGGAAATTAAGGTATCGTGTTAAAGCCAAGGAAGAGGCATATAAATTGGCTAGCAAAAGCAATAAACCGGAGGACTGAGAGAAATTTAGAATTCAACAGAGGAGGACTAAGGGTTTAATTAAGAGGGGGAAAATAGAGTACGAGAGGAAGCTAGCAGGGAACATAAAAACTGACTGCAAAAGCTTCTATAAATATGTGAAGAGAAAAAGATTAGTGAAGACAAACGTAGGTCCCTTGCAGTCAGATTCAGGTCAATTTATAATGGGGAACAAAGAAATGGCAGACCAATTGAACCAATACTTCGGTTCTGTCTTCACGAAGGAAGACACAAATAAACTTCCGAATGTACTAGGGGACAGTGGGTCTAGTGAGAAGGAGGAACTGAAGGATATCCTTATTAGGCAGGAAATTGTGTTCGGGAAATTGATGGGATTGAAGGCCGATAAATCCCCGAGGCCTGATAGTCTGCATCCCAAAGTACTTAAGGAAGTGGCCCTAGAAATAGTGGATGCATTGGTGATCATTTTCCAACAGTCTATCGACTCTGGATCAGTCCCTATGGATTGGAGGATAGCAAATGTAACATCACTTTTTAAAAAAGGAGGGAGAGAGAAAACGGGTAATTATAGACCGGTTAGCCTGACATCAGTAGTGGGGAAAGTTTTGGACTATCAAAGGGCTTTTGACAAGGTCCCGCACAAGAGATTGGTGTGCAAAATCAAAGCGCATGGTATTGGGGGTAATGTACTGACATGGATAGAGAACTGGTTGGCAGACAGGAAGCAGAGAGTCAGGATAAATGCGTCCTTTTCAGAATGGCAGGCAGTGACTAGTGGAGTGCCGCAGGGCTCAGTGCTGGGACCCCAGCTCTTTACAATATATATTAACAATTTAGATGAAGGAATTGAGTGTAATATCTCCCAAGTTTGCGGATGACACTAAACTGGGTGGCGGTGTGAGCTGTGAGGGGGACGCTAAGAGGCTGCAGGGTGACTTGGACAGGTTAGGTGAGTGGGCAAATGCATGGCAGATGCAGTATAATGTGGATAAATGTGAGGTTATCCATTTTGGGGGCAAAAACACGAAGGCAGAATATTATCTGAATGGCGGCAGATTAGGAAAAGGGGAGGTGCAACGAGACCTGGGTGTCATGGTTTATCAGTCACTGAAAGTTGGCATGCAGGTACAGCAGACGGTGAAGAAGGCAAATGGTATGTTGGCCTTCATAGCTAGGGGATTTGAGTATTGGAACAGAGAGGTCTTGCTGCAGTTGTACAGGGCCTTAGTGAGGCCTCACTTGGAATATTGTGTTCAGTTTTGGTCTCCTAATCTGAGGAAGGACGTTCTTGCTATTAAGGGACTGCAGTGAAGGTTCACCAGACTGATTCCAGGGATGGCTGGACTTTCATATGAGGAGAGACTGGATCAACTGGGCCTTTATTCACTGGAGTTTGGAAGGATAAGAGGGGATCTCAGAAACTTATAAGATTCTGACGGGACTGGACAGGTTAGATCCGGGAAGAATGTTCCTGATGATGGGGAAGTCCAGAAGCAGGGGACATAGTCTTAGCATAAGGGGTAGGCCATTTAGGACTGAGATGAGGAGAAACTTCTTCAGAGTTGTTAACTTATGGAATTCCCTGCCGCAGAGAGTTGTTGATGCCAGTTCATTGGATATATTCAAGAGGGAGTTAGATATGGCCCTTTTGGCTAAGGGGATCAAAGGGTATGGAGAGAAAGCAGGAAAAGGGTATTGAGGGAATGATCAGCCATGATCTTATTGAATGGTGGTGCAGGCTCGAAGGGCCGAATGGCCTACTCCTGCATCTATTATCTATGTTTCACTCAGAGGGTGGTGGGGGGCTGGAACTCACTGGCTGAAAGGGTGGTTGAGACAGAAGCTCTCATCGCATTTAAAAAGTACTTGGATATGCACTTGAAGTGCCATAACATACAAGGCTATGGAACAAGAGCTGGAAAGTGGGATTAGCCATGGTTAGCTCTTTTTCGGCCGGTACAGACACAATGGGCTGAATGGCCTCCTGCTGTGCCATCTGATTTTAACACTTTCATCATAGCCTATTCCTTTTTCCATTGTGTGTTTACCTAGCTTCCCCTTAAATGCATCTATAGCCCCAAGTTTTGACATGATTTGCTCCTGATTTTTAGGAGCAACTGGTGTAGAACGGAGTATCTTAGAAATCGGAATTCTCGCCATTTAGTTTGCTCCAGTTCTAGTCAGTTAGAACAGTTTCACTTTGGAACAGAATTTTTTTTTCAAAAGGAGGCGTGTCCGGCCACTTACGCCTGTTTTCAAAGTTTCGTCAGTGAAAACTTACTCCAAACTAACTTAGAATGGAGTAAGTGAAGATTTTTGTACGCTCGAAAAAAACCTTGTCTACACTTTAGAAAATCAGGAGTAGGTTACAAATCAGGCGTAGGGAATGGGGGGGGGCAGTTTAAAGGGAAGTTTACAAACATTAAACACTTCAGTTTTACAAATAAAGAGCCATCATCATTAATAAATGATAAAAACATCAATAAATCAATCAAAAAAAATTAAGAAATAATTTTTTTTTTTTTTAAATCAATAAATAAAACATTTTCTACTTACCGCCTGCAGCACCGGGAGCCCTCCAACAGCGTGCTGGGATTCCCCCCCCCAGTGTATCTGTCTGTGTGTGTTTCTCATTCTCTGTCTGTCAGTGTCTGTGTTTCTGACAGCGAGGGGAGGAGAAGGGGCGGGGAGAAAGGAGATGGGGGGGGGGGGGGGGGGGGAAGAGAATGAAGGAGATGATGGGGGGCGGGGGGGGAGAAAGGAGATGGGGCGGGGGGGAAAGTGAAGGGGGAGGGAGGCTGAACGGGCCAGGCCCGTCCCAGCACCAGATTTACAGGTAGGTGGCGTTGGGTCGGGTCGCTGGGGTGGTGGGAGGGAGGGAGGTCGGTTCGGGTCGGGGAGAGGGAGGTCAGGTCGGGTCCAGTCCGGGGGGATGCGGGAGTCGGGTCAGTGTCTGGTCCGATCCGGGGGCTGGGGGGAAGCGGGCGTCGAGTCGGTGTCGGGTCCGGTGGGCGGAGGGGGGGGCGGGTAGCGGGGGTCGGGTCAGGGTCGGGTCCGATCCAGAGACGGGGGAGGGGGGGAAGCAGGAGTCGGGTCGGTGTCTGGTCCGGTCCGGTGGGGGGTGGGGGGGGAGCAGGAGTCGAGTCGGGTCGGAAAGCAGGAGCTGGCTGTGGGAGGAGCCTTATTCACGCAGCCCCAGTGACGCCATTCGGCCAGGGCTAGGGGCTGCGTGCTTCGGGCCCCTCCCACACAGTTTTGGGCACCTGGAGCTACTGCACATGCGCGCCCACTGTAGCGCGCATGCGCAGAGGTCCCGGCACTGTTTTCAGCACAGGGACCTGGCTTCGCCCCCTACAGCTCCTGCTGCGCCGTGCCGAGCTGCAAACGACCTGCAGGAAGCTGGAGAATCTGGAAGTTTTTTTTAGGCGCACTTTATGGCGCGAGAAATGGGCGTCCAGATCGGACTGCGCCGTTCTCTGCGCGGCTCGAAACTTGGGCCCTATGTTTCTATACGTATCTACACTTCATTTTTGTGAGTAACAAGAATTATTGTAAATTAACTGTAATTACAGGAACAGGCAGCATTTTCATAATGAGGAATGCATCACACTGATTCTGGCTTTGTATAAGGTTGCAGAATAACTGCTAAAGAGCCCCACCTACCTTGTTTTGATCGGGATCTTTCTCATTTCTGCGTCTTTCCGCATAGTGCTTCATGCTGTTGAAGCTGAAAGCTATTGAAGTGCAAAGCTAGATTTTGGATTCCATCCAAATTTTAATGGCTCCAGATGCACTGTTGTATCTCCAGCAGGACAGGGCTTCTGGCCACTAATGACTCATCTCCCTTACCCTTTCTCAGTTTCCAGGGTAATTGCATACATTCAGTGGGTGCCCCAGCTGTTCATATAGCAACTTAGGTGCACGTCTTGTGCCTTGGTTGGGGCGGCGGCGGACGTTGGGGGAAATGTTGCTTCAGCGCCTAGGTTGTGCAATAATACAATTTTCTAAAAAAATAATTTCATTAGCTCTGCAATCAATTTGACATGGGGAAGCCCTAGCCTTTTGAATGTTAACTGCCTTTGATGCCCTGCCGCTGCTGGATGCCAAGGGGCGGGGACCTGTTGTCGTCATTTCTGCCCTCGCCGACCCCAAATTCGACATGATTACAGCGAAGATGTACAAAGAAGTTTGGGACCATGTACTCCAGCTACAAGTATTGGGGTACATGGGAGGTTCACTGAATCTACTTGTTTAAAAAAGTGAGGCAAGTTTGTGCACAGTCCACCTATCTTATTTGACATCTTCATCAATAATGTGGATGGCACTGTAAAGGACCATCTCCGTGTCTGTACTCGCCATTTTGCAGCACTACTTTTTGTAACTGATACGTTGCTGATGGAATCACCTGGGAGCCTTAAGCCCTCTTGAACAATGGATTAACCATTGGGATATGGTAGCGGATGCCTCAAAAAGCATTAGTGTAGCCTTGCATGGCCTGAAAGCATTGATTTGAAAATGCATTGGGCACCTGACTCAATTGTTGACTTGTTTTAGTATCTATGTGTCCTGGTAGATTCCAAGCTGAGCCTGGACAACATTTTCTGGGATTGCACTAAGGGGCGAAGAGTCTTTGATCAATTTTGCTTTTTTCCCCCAACAGAACCCTAATACAAACTAAGCTTTCGGAGCAGAGATGTGTGTCCAAATAGTTCTTCTTCATGGTTCAGAACTGCTCAGCATGCAATGCAAGCGCTTCCTCCTCAATGTAAGCCCATGTGCAAGATTCAGTACTAAGCTGTCGGGTGGATTTGTGGCAAGAAGGAGCAACCCCCCCCCCCCCCCGCCGTCACTAATTATCCTATTGGGGGAGTCGGCCTTTACATAAGCTCCTCCCACAAGAATATGGGTTCAACATTTGGTGGTGATGTGTAAACCTGGTACATGGCATTTGATTTGGATATCTTCGAACATAAGAGTAGGAGTAGGCCATACGGCTCTGCCATTCAATAAGATCATGGCTGAACTTCTACATCAACTCCACTTTCCCACCTCATCCCCTGATTCCTTTAGTGCCCAAAAATCTATCAATCTCCGTCTTGAATATACTCATCGACTGAGCATCCATGGCCCTCTGGTGTTGAGAATTCCAAAGATTAAAAGAAGCCAATTCTCCTCATCTCAGTCCTAAATGGCTGACCCCTTATCATGAGACAATAACCACTAGTACCACAGACTCTTCAGCCAGGGGAACAGCCTCTGAGCATCTACCCTGTCAAGTTCTCTAAGAGGTTTATACATTTCAAAGACATCATCTCTCATTCTTCTAAACTCTAGGAGAATATAGGCCTAGTCTAATCAATCTCTGCTCATAGGACAGCCTTCTCATCCCAGGAATCAATCCAGTGAACCTTCGTTGCACTCCCTCTGAGGCAAGTATATCCTTCCTTAGGTAAGGAGACCAAAACTGTACACCGTATTCCAGGTGCAATGTTGCCCCTAAGGTCTGCGGCCATGCACCAATCGGGAGGTCCCGCACAGACCGCTCACCAGCTGTTGATGCTGGAAAAGCTACGGCTACGCAGCAAATTTAAAGGGACTGCTCAGCAAAGATAAATTAGTGGGAACATTGTCATTCACTGGGGCCCTATGTAATTGCAGCAAGATATCCTTACTCTTGCACTCCAACTCCCTTGCAGTAAAGGCTAACATACCATTTGCCTTCCCAGTTGCTTACTGTACCTACATGTTAACTTGCTGTGATTCGTGTACAAGGACACCCAAATTCCTCTGAATACCAATAATCTTGTGTAATAACCTCTTGATAACAAACTTATCGAATGCCTTCTGAAAATCTAAATGTCCGACATCCATGGTTCTCCCTTATCTACCCTGCTAGTTACATCCTCAGAAAAAACTCTAATGGATTTGTCAAACCCAATTTCCCTTTCACTCTACCGAATCATATTGTGATTTTCCATGTGTCCTGTTACCATGTCCTTAATAATAGGTTCTAGCATTTTCCCTATTATTGATGTCAGGCTAACTGGCCTGCAGTTCCCTGTTTTCCCTCTCCCTCCTTCCTTTTTTGTCCAAAGGAGTTACTTTTGATACCTTCCAATCCATAGGGACCTTTTTGGGATCTAAGAAATTCTGCGAGATTAAAATCAATGCATCCACTGGGGCCGAAATTGCCCTCCGCCCCAAATGGGGTGGATAATTCGAATTAAATGAATATTCTCCACCCGAATCCATGGGCGGAGAATAGAGGGAAATTGCCCCCGATTTGTGTTTTAATTTGTTGCGGGCGGTGTCCTCAACGCGTGCTCAGCGCGATGCTGATGGCATCAGCGACTCGTAGCAATGTACCTCCCCTTCAGTTAAAGGGGAGGGCCACTGCGAGCTCTGCAGCCACTTTAATGGCACCCACTAGTCCACCAGGGAGGGCTTCTGTCGGGCCAGCAACCCGGCACCCAAGAAAGGTTGCCGGGCTGTCTGTTGGCGCCCCGGCCGAACCCGTAGCTGCTATTGTAGGGCCGACTTCAGAGTTGGCTGACAATTAAAATAAAATGGCGGCCGCCCTCCCCTTTAAGGACAGGAGCACCGTCCAGCCGCTGGCAGCTTCCCACTGGGGAAAGCTGTCGGGGGCACCGAACAGTGGCGGCTCCGCTCCGTGGGGCAAGTTCCCTCGCGGGGAGGAAAGGGGTCACCGCCGGGCAGTAAGTGGTCACTGGACAGGAACATTGGGCACGATGGCAACCCGTTTCCGCCGCCCCAGCACGGTGCAATTGTGGATGGGTCGGACCATTCACCTGCCCCCGGTCGGAAAGGTCATTCCGCCCCATTACTGCCTCTAATACACGTTAAAGAGCGAGACAATTTTGGCCCTGCTATCTCTGCACCCACATGTTTTAAAACCCTGGGATGTAGGCCATCAGGTCCTGGGGATTTGTCGGCTTTTAGTCCCATTAATTTCTCCAGTACTAGTTCTTTACGAATTTTGATTACTTTAAGTTTCTCACTCTCATTAGACCCTTGGCTGCCCACAATTGTTTGTGTCTTTCACTGTAAAGTATGTGTTTAGCGTCTCTGCCCTTTCCATATTCCCCATTATAATTTCTCCTGTCAGAGCCTTTAAGGGACTCACATTTGCTTTTGCTAATCTCTTCATTTCACATACTTGTAAAAGCTCTTGCAATCTGTTTTTATATTTCTTGCTAGTTTACTTCTTCTATTTTGTCCTTCTTCAATTTCTTGGTCATCCTTTGCTAATCTTTAAAACCTTCCCAATCCTCGGGCTTACTATTGGCAACATTATAAGCCTCGTTTCCTCTGATACTATCCCCAACTTCTCTAGTTAGCTGTGGTCCTACCACTTTTCCAATGGAGTTTTTATTCCTCAAGGGTATGTATATTCATTGAGAATTATGAATTATTTATTTGAATGCTTGCCATTGCTTATCTGCGGTCATATCTTTTAATCTAATTTCCCAATCTACCTTTGTTAACTCGCCCCATATATCTCCGTATTTGGCTTTGTTTAAATTTAAGACCCTTGGACCTTAAGGAAGCTGGCATGATGCAAGCTGCCCCATGTACATCCTTTCACCATATTGAAAGCTGATGGTCAATGAGGAGACTCTGAAATTGGGCAACAGCTGCTGCAAGGCGTTCTGTGGCTGCCCGGAATGAGACTACGTGCTCGTATACCAGGATCAGTGCCAGTCATTATTGGGTTACAGATGGGTAAGCATCTACTGCTAGAACTCTGTACCTCCACCTCAACGGCTGTGGCCTATACTTGTACTTTGGAGGATGTTCTTAATTAACTCGTACATCTGATGGCATTGTACTGCTCGCTGTACTGTTTCTGAGGAGCTGCTTGTCCCTGTTAGCAACCTAGTGAGGACACAACCCAATGCCCGTTACATGTCTGATGACTAACTCGTGGCTATAGTCCTTGTGCTGAGCAGAATCTCTTTGGCTCGAGGTGGCTCAACAATACAAGCTTGGAATTAAGACAACCCTCTGTTGTAGATCCAACAATCCGATATGTAAAGAAAGTAGGTTCGTAGTACTCCTGTGCACAGTAGAACATAAGAAATAGGAGCAGGGGTAGGCCACATGGCCCCTCAAGCCTGCTCCGCCACCCAACAGCCGATCTTCGAGCTCAACATCACTTTCCTGCCCGATCCCCATATCCCTCAATTCACTTAGTCCAAAAATGTATCGATCTCCGCCTTTAATATATTCAACGACTGAGCATCCACAGCCCTCTGTGGTAGAGAATAACAAAGATTCACAACCCTCTTAGTGAAGAAGTTTCTCCTCTTCTCAGTCCTAAATGGCCGACTTCTTATCCTGAGACTATCCCCCAGCCACCCTTGCTCACTAAAGGAACCTGGAGGAGTAAGCTTGTCACTGGGGCCTCCTCTACCCATCAGCCTTGTAAGTTATTGCACTATCTGCTGAGCAGTATTTCTCATGAGGTATCAGAGTAAATTATGCGTATTTAGCTGGTTAAACTCCTATTTGGCCCCCTGAGGTTCTTGGGCCTCAGCTCTGCCAGCCTGCACTTAACAGCTCTGGATTTGGGAAAGATGGTGTGTGCTGCTACATGGGAGAGTTTGGGAAAACAGAAACCCTACAGGTGGGTGTAGATTTCTCAGTTGCTTGTTTTGGAGACTCTTTTTGGTGATGGTTTTCTGCACATGGCAGAGACCCAGCTGTTGTTCTTACGGCCAACGGAGTAAATAATAAAATAGTGACGGTGCCTTCTATATCCAGTATCATCATCATAGGCAGTCCCTTGGAATCGCGGAAAACTTGCTTCCACTCTAAAAATGAGTTCTTGGGTGGCTGTACAGTCCAATACGAGAACCACAGTCCCTGTCACAGGTGGGAAAGATTGTCGTTGAGGGAAAGGGTGGATGGGACTGGTTTGCCGCACGCTCTTTCTGCTGCCTGCGCTTGTTTTCTGCATGCTCTCGGCAATGAGACTCGAAGTGCTCAGCGCCCTCCCGGATGCACTTCCTCCACTTAGGGCGGTCTTGGGCCAGGAACTCTCAGGTCTCGGTGGGGATGTTGCATTTTATCAATGAGGCTTTGAGGGTGTCCTTGAAATGTTTTCTCTGCCCACCTTTGCCTTGTTTGCTGTGAAGGAGTTCTGAGCAGAGCACTTGCTTTGGGAGTTTCGTGTCAGGCATGCGAACAGGGTGGCCTGCCCAGCGGAGCTGATCGAGTGTGGTTAGTGCTTCAGTGCTTGGAGGGCGGGTATTACTACTGCCTTATAGACCATGAGCTTGATGGCAGTTTTGAGGGCCTGGTGTTCTTTTTCCTCAGGCGGCCAAAGGCTGCACTGGCGCACTGGAGGCGGTGTTGAATCTCGTCATCAATGTCTGCCCTTGTTGATAAGAGGCTCCGAGGTATGGGAAATGGTCCACGTTGTCCAGGGCCATTCCGTGCATCTTGATGACTGGGGAGCAGTGCTGTGCGGCGGGGACAAGTTAATGGAGGAGCTTTGTCTTACGGATGTTTAGTGTAAGGCCCATGCTTTCGTAAACCTCAGTGAATATGTTGACTATGACTTGGAGTTCAGCCTCAGTATGTGCGCAGACGCAGGTGTCATCCGCGTACTGTAGCTCGGCAACAGAGGTTGGGTGGTCTTGGATCTGTCTGGAGATGACGAAGGTTGAACAGGTTCCCACTGGTTCTATAGTTTAGCTCCACTCCAGCGGGGAGCTTGTTGATGCGAGGTGGAGCGTGGTAGCGAGGAAGATTGAGAAGAAGGTTGGCGTGATGACGCAGCCCTGCTTGACCCCGGTCCAGACGTGGATTGGGTCTCTAATGGATCCATTGGTACGGATCCAGTAACCTACACAATAACCACCAATAACTCTTCACTTGGATAGCTTGTTTTTTTTAATAAATTAGCAGTTTAAATATATTAATGGTAATATAAATATTTAACTTCAATCTCAAAGTTCGCTCTCGAGTGAAGTACAGATTTGTAATATCAGTGTTCGCTACTGTGTGTGTATGTATACATAAAAGATACATTATGTAGAGTGTATTTCAGTGCCTTGCAAATTACCATCTACTGCTTAATTCAAATAGCACTTAATTCAAATAGCACTAAATTTCCATTTTGCTGTGTTGGTGATACTTAATTCAAATTATTGGGTAATTTAAATTCTTTTTAGCACAAAAGTGATCAGGCGTAGACTGTAATAGCTAATTACATGCAGTTCTAAAGGGGTATAAGGCAGTAGACAATACAGTGGTATATTAAGGTAAGTGCTTCCAACCAAAACGCGAGTTATTTATATTATCCACTCTTTGACAACCGAGAAATGTACACTTCATAATTTTGAGGGGGTAGCATTTGCTAGTTATTTTACACCACTCTCTTTTTACATTTGTAGCTCAGTGAAAGACTTCATGCTAATTTTGGTGTAAACCTGGCACCAAGTAAGACAGTCCCACCTTCCAATAAGGAGGGTTTGAACAGATGTAACAGGAGAGCATAACTGCAGTGCCATAACATGAATGAAATGGTCTACTTCCTCACGAATTTAGGTCCTGCCCCAGTAATGTGTCTTAACCTTAACCTTAATCTTAGACCAGCAGATGCAACTTCCCTGCAGTCGCTATCTTTCCTGCCTCAGAACAAGGCTGGCATTTGAGCAATGTATGAAATTGTATAATTGCTTCACACCCATTAAGACTTGGTTTGATTTGAAATAATTTCACTTGTTACTGTTGGTTGTTGAATTAAAGCTTTGGCCCCAGATGTCAAGGAACAGTACCTTTTTTTAAGCCACTGTCCAATCCAATTCCTTAGACCTGTTTAAATTGAATCCAGTGTATCATGTAATGAGAACATTTTCACTGGTGGAATTGAATCTGTGCAATGTACTTATGACTCTGCACTCAGGTTATCAGCACAGAAGGAGGCCTATCATGCCTATTCTCTGCTCCACTTAGTCCCATTCCCATGCCCTAAATTCTCCTTTTTAAACTATTTATCCACTTTCCTTTATTTGCTTCCACCAATTTTTTCTGCTAGGGCATTCAATGTCCTAAAACCTCTCCCTTCGTCCTTCCACCATTCAGCTGCCCAGGCCCTAAGCTCGAGTTCCATCTCTAAACCTCTCTCCTCCTTTTAAGGTGCTCCTTAAAACCATCTCTTTGACCAAGCTTTTGGTTATCTGCCCTAATATTTGCCTTATGTGACTTGGTGTCAAATTTTGTTTGATAATGCTCCTCTGAAGCACCTTGGGATGTTTTACTGTTAAAGGCGCTATATAAATGCAAGTTATTGTTGTAGTTGCCCATTCGCCAGCCAGTGGTGATTTTTCTCTTCTTTACCTGATCAAAGCACTTCAGAATTTCAATTAAATTTGTCCACTCCTCTTGACCTTCTCAGTACTCGGGGAATATGCCCCAATTTCTGTAAAGCCTCTCATCCCTGTTATCAATTTAGTAAATCTCTCATAGCCTTGACCTCCTTCTTAAAGTGGGATGTCAAAAACTTGACTAATTCTAACCATGCCCTAATCAGTGATTTGCTTATCTCTTTGCTTACATACCCTGTATAAAACTTCATAAAACTTAGGAGGCCATGTGCTTTTTATCAATTTATAAGCTTTTGCTCTCTTTTTAATAAAATATTTGTGTGTCTGAATCCTTAAGTCTCTCCTGCTCTTATCCTTTTCAAGTGTTACCGTCAGTTTCAGTTCAATCATAGTTTGTCATCTTCCAAAGAACCACCCGGTGCTACTTCTCAGTATTGGGGTAATGCTTCACAAGTTGGCTCGAGTTTCCTATGCTGGCTCCATTTTGTGACCATAAGATCTTGTAATGAAAACTATCCTTGAACTTTTGGAATTGCTCAAATCAAAACTGTAACACCAGTGTGAATAGTTTTAACAACTTGTAATCTCAGCTATATCATAAATTTGTATGTGAATTGTGCAGAGATTTGTAATAGTCCTACAACTTGATTTTAGATTAGTAATCATAAGCACTTTTGAAGGTGAAGGACAAGTGGTTTGAACTCACTTGTGAAAAGTCTCCCAATTATTTGGGATACAAATAGTTTGGGAAAGCGATCAGCCATCCAAGCAGCAAAATGAGGACATTGCAGCCATTTACTTGTGCTTGCGTCTGCTGAACAATCCTGACGTTTAAAGCCTGAAAGTTAGTGTCCCGCCCTCCTGTATGGCTGAGACATGGACCACATACAACAGACACCTCCAATCACTGGAGAAATACCAGCAACGATGTCGCCCCCCCCGCAAGATCCTGCAAATCCCCTGGGAGGACAAGTGCACCAACGTTGGCGTCCTCGATCAGGCCAATATCCCCAGCATCGAAGCACTGACCACACTCGACGAGCTCTGTTTGTAGGCCACATTGTTCGCATGCCTGACAGAAGACTCCCAAAGCAAGCACTCTACTCAGGGACTGCCTCTGATGATGAGTGTCTGCCACATAAGACTTGCAGCTTTGGATTATGATTTATGAAAACTAGCTTTGATAGGTATAATACATTTTTCACAACAAAATTTGATGCATTACCCTAAGCAACAAGTGATGCAATTTTATGGACACTTGGCACTGTTTTTAGGTCTTGGTGCTGTGATTGCTTAGCAAAATGCTGATGGGGACAAGTGTACAAGATACTGAAATGCTGCCCTTCCGAAAGACAAGTCACATTTATTGAAAATATTTTTTTTGTATTTGGGAATCCTCCTCCTTGTACAAACAAGATTGGAAATGTTGCCTGCAGCAGTAATCAACCATGCAACAATAATAGCATTTTCACCAGCTGCGCACTCCTACATCCATAGTAAGCCATTGCACAAGTAACTTCAGATAATAGATCGGATGGTGTCCTTTCATTCTGTGTGTAAACATTGCTGCCACTATATTTTTTAAATTGAGTTGTTAATTGCTGATTTGAGTGATTTTTTTTTTTTCCCTTTTTAACTACTACTTGTGGTTTATGTTCACACATGTTTTACCTTGGCGGTCTGGGAAAATCCCACTCACCCTGGCCTGTTTGTGTGCATGTTTTATGTTTTCAGCTCGCATATTAATAATGTATTAAAAATGTCAAATATAGCTGTTACTGTAATTTTAGTCCTGTACAACTAAAACAAAAATTGTTCCTGCTTTCCATCGTTTCACAGGTCCTGTATTTTCCCTCCTTCAACCCCATCATCTTTTTATCGAACTTTCCTTCTGCTATTTTCTAAATCTCATTGTACATTTTGCAAGTAGAAACATTTTGCAAAACCTGGGTTTTAATTGGCTAAATCTGACTCAGATCTTTGCTCTTCCCTTCCTCTCGCCCTCCCTTTTGTTAGTGTATAAATAAACCAAGATGTTTATTAAGGATGTCATAGCAGTGCATTTGGAAAATGGTGACATGATCGGTCCAAGTCAGCATGGATTTGTGAAAGGGAAATCATGCTTGACAAACCTTCTGGAATTTTTTGAGCATGTTTCCAGTAAAGTGGACATGGGAGAATCAGTTGATGTGGTATATTTGGACTTTCAGAAGGCTTTCGACAAGGTCCCACACAAGAGATTAATGTGCAAAGTTAAAGCACATGGGATTGGGGGTAGTGTGCTGACGTGGATTGAGAACTGGTTGTCAGACAGGAAGCAAAGAGTAGGAGTAAATGGGTACTTTTCAGAATGGCAGGCAGTGACTAGTGGGGTACCGCAAGGTTCTGTGCTGGGGCCCCAGCTGTTTACATTGTACATTAATGATTTAGACGAGGGGATTAAATGTAGTATCTCCAAATTTGCGGATGACACTAAGTTGGGTGGCAGTGTGAGCTGCGAGGAGGATGCTATGAGGCTGCAGAGTGACTTGGATAGGTTAGGTGAGTGGGCAAATGCATGGCAGATGAAATATAATGTGGATAAATGTGAGGTTATCCACTTTGGTGATAAAAACAGAGAGACAGATTATTATCTGAATGGTGACAGATTAGGAAAAGGGGAGGTGCAACGAGACCTGGGTGTCATGGTACATCAGTCATTGAAGGTTGGCATGCAGGTACAGCAGGCGGTTAAGAAAGCAAATGGCATGTTGGCCTTCATAGCGAGGGGATTTGAGTACAGGGGCAGGGAGGTGTTGCTACAGTTGTACAGGGCCTTGGTGAGGCCACACCTGGAGTATTGTGTACAGTTTAGGTCTCCTAACTTGAGGAAGGACATTCTTGCTATTGAGGAAGTGCAGCGAAGATTCACCAGACTGATTCCCGGGATGGTGGGACTGACCTATCAAGAAAGACTGGATCAACTGGGCTTGTATTCACTGGAGTTCAGAAGAATGAGAGGGGACCTCATAGAAACGTTTAAAATTTTAACAGGTTTAGACAGGTTAGATGCAGGAAGAATGTTCCCAATGTTGGGGAAGTCCAGAACCAGGAGTCACAGTCTAAGGATAAGGGGTAAGCCATTTAGGACCGAGATGAGGAGAAACTTCTTCACCCAGAGAGTGGGGAACCTGTGGAATTCTCTACCACAGAAAGTAGTTGAGGCCAATTCACTAAATGTATTCAAAAGGGAGTTAGATGAAGTCCTTACTACTCGGGGGATCAAGGGGTATGGCGAGAAAGCAGGAATGGGGTACTGAAGTTGCATGTTCAGCCATGAACTCATTGAATGGCGGTGCAGGCTAGAAGGGCTGAATGGCCTACTCCTGCACCTATTTTCTATGTCTATGTTTCTATGGGCCCAAGTTTCCACATGATTCGCGCCTGATTTTTAGGAGCAACTGGTGGAGTACGGACTATTTTAGAAATCGCAATTCTCCACAATTTTTTTTCTGCAGTTCTAGTCAGGTAGAACAGTTCTAGTTTAGAATAGAATTTTTTCTTCAAAAGGGGGCGTGTCCGGCCACTGACTCCTGATTTGAAAGTTTCCACAGTGAAAATGTACTCCAAACTAAAGTAGAATGGAGCCAGTGAAGATTTTTGTAGAACTGAAAAAACCTGTTCTACACATTAAAAAATCAGGCGCAGGTTACAAATTAGGTGTCCAGAACGAGGTGGGGAAGGGAACTCATTAAATTCGACAATAAATTCTTATTTATACTTCTACAAATATTATACAAATAAATCCAACCTGAATAAACATTTATAAGCCAAGAAAAGATTAAATAAACCATCTTCCTACCTGTGTGAAAGTGCTTCAGCCGTTCGTGCCGCTGAGCGGGAGGGAGGGAGGGAGGGAGGGAGAGAAGGCGGGGGGGGGGGTCGGGGAACAGGAGCGCGGGTCGGGTCAGTCGGGGGGGGGGGGAGCGGGTGTCGGGAGGGGGGGGAAAAGGGGGTGTGGGGGGAAGGGGAGAGAGGGGAGGGGGGGGGGAAGAAGAGAGAGGGGAGGGGGGGGAAGAGGGGAGGGGGGGAAGAGAGGGGAGGGAAGAGAGAGGGGAGGGGGGGGGAAAGAGAGGGGTAAGGGGGCGGAGAGAGAGGGAGGGGTAGGGGGGAGGGAGAGAGGGGGGAGGGGGAGGGAGGAGGATTGGGGGGGAGAGGGGGGGAACGGGGGTCGGGGGGGGGGTCGGGGGGGGGGGCGGGTGTCGGGTCGGGTCTGGTCCGAAGGCGCGGGGGGAGCAGGAGCTGGCCGTGGGAGGAGCCTCATTCATGCAGCCCCAGTGAGGCCATTCAGCCAGGGCTAGGGGCTGCGTGCTTCGGGCCCCTCCCACACAGTTCGGCGCCTGGAGCTACTGCACTTGCGTGCCGACTGTAGCCCGCATGTGCAGAGGTCCCGGCACTGTTTTCAGCACCGGGACCTGGCTCCGCCCCCCCACAGCTCGTGCTGGCTGCGCCGAGAACCAGAGGACCTGCAAGTAGGTGGAGAATACCGAGAATTTTTTTAGGCGCGAAAAACGGGCGCCCAGCTCGGAAGGGCGCCTGTTTTTTTTCTTGTGGCAACTTGGGCCCTTAGTTTGGGGCTTTAACTAAAACAGTATATCGCACCAAAGAAAACTGATGAACCAAATGCTTACTGTATTGGTGGAACTCGGCTCAGTAATTCAGGAATATTTCTCGGATTTTCGAACATAGTGAAAAATAGCTCCTTCAGTCAGCTCTCGTGAATTCAGTAGATGAATCATATAGTAGAATTTTGTACTGCTGCATGGGAGGTGTACTTGGATATATGTTGCAGTTTACCACAACCCGCATCTCAAATTGCTTCCAAGAATAGTGTGTGTGTCTCATTAATGAAGATTCAGCATTGGGCTATTTTCCAATTCAATAGTCAACAGTAATATATATATAATCTTGGCTTCATAGCAATTATTCAATATATCGTTTGAGAAAACGCACAACTATCCACCTTTAGTTGAAATGTGACTGTAGAGTACAGTTCATTGTACAGTATTGGTGAGCAAAATAATACATGCTAATATTTACACCCTCATCAATGGACTTATAGCAGACATTACAGCCCATCAAATCTGGATGCACAGTATTTGCTAGAACACTTTTTTTGAACTGAAGTCTGCCAAATGGGCAATCAGTAAAACAAAGAGGGATGAGCTGGGAGTGAGACTAACTACGCATGAAATTGCAGAAGAAATTGTCCAGATATTTGCAAGTGTTGAAAATATCTCCTGCATTTTGTGCATGTTATCATTGAGCATCTTGGAGCAATTTCTGTATATCGACATGACTAAGGACTAGACTTTCCACTTTCTGGCTAAGCCCGAAAAAAATGGGCCTTGTTCCAGCGATGCGGGACTTATCGCCCGTGCTGATCGCCGGCTCAAGGCCCTTTTTTTTTTTTCCGATTTTTCACTCGGCCTTATCCCAGCGATGTCAAATGGGCGATGTGATTTCTCGGTGATCTCACGATTGCCCAAAGAAAACAGAAGTGAATGGAAAAAAAAAGCTTCCCTAGCAACGCATTACTGCGCATGTGCAGGTTGATTTTTTTTCAGGTTGATGCTCCTTCCCGAGTTTTGGGAGGTCAGGGGTCATCACACATGCTCAGATGCTCTGTTGGGGGGGTGGTGGGGGGGGCGGAGAGGAGAAGAGAGAGAGCGAGAGAGAGTATGTGTGTGTTATGGTCTGAATAATCTCATTAATCGACATGGAGGCATCATTTGAGAGGTGTAGGGCCAAGCCTTTCAGCGAGGAGGCCACTGAGGCCCTCGTGAATGTTGTCAGCACCAGGTAGGAGGATCTGACACGGGGTGGGCATGGGAAACCTCCACCCCGTGCATATCGGAGGATTTGGTCTGAAATTGCCGACGTGGTCACGTCGGCCTCTAATGAAACGTGCACACCGACCAGTGACGCAAACGTTGGAACAGCCTACTGGCAGCTGTGAGAGTAAGTTGAAATTTATATTTATGTATTATTTAATGATCTAAAATAGTAACTAGAATCTGCAATGTTATTTGGTTACATTTAAACATAACTAAATTATGAATAAATTTATGCAACCCAGCATAAAATTAAATGTTGTAGTGTGAAATATGCAACATAATGCTAATTTGTAATAGAACATTTCAATCTGTCAGTCTTAAATGTCTTCAATGTCTTAAATTGCCTGATCCATTTGCTTATGCCGTGCAGTTATCGTATCATTTACAGAAGAAGATCTCAATCAATAATCGTGAGCAATGCAGGACGGGCGGGGGCTCTGCCATGATGCACAGTTTAAGTGCCTACGAGGAGCTTGCGGTGGCCTTGGTGGGGCCAGAAAGCCGTTCAGTCATATCCCGTGGTGTGGCCGAACCCACCCTTGATACATGTGAGTAATGAGAAATGTGCATTGTGTGAATCATTAGTAAATACTGAAAATATCGTAGTTAAGCTTGTAATGTTATGCAATTATAATATAATCTGATATATAATGGTGATGTACTATCGATGTTCGAATGCGGTCATGTTAGATCATGTTAAATCTTGTGATCACCTGTGCATATGGGGTAATGGAAAGTATTGCAATGTTTTGAGTTTGAGAAAAATTGTAATGCAATGATTTGACTTGTTAAACGTTGTTTATCAAATTAAAGGTCAAGTGGTCGTCGAATCGGTGGAGTCCACGACCACTGAACCGTCTCCAACATCGCAGGAGGCTGAAGAAGAAAAGGAGCCACTGCAGACTCCTGCTGTTGTGCTTCAGCAGCAGGAGGAGGAGGAGCCAGAAGAAGAAGAGTTTTTTTTTGTGGGGGGGGGGGGGAAACAACCTGCGGTCATCTCGGTTGAGGTGGAAGAAGCACCGGGACCAAGCGGTGTGCAGGTGGCGACGCCAAGCCGCGTCATATTGCAAACGCCGACCCCACAGAGGTCCGGTCAGCGTGGCGAGCAATCGCCTGCCTTGGAGGGCCAGACAGAGAGCTTGATTTCCCTGTGCCGGGAGACGGTCGCGATTGGTCACGACCTTATCCAGGGGTTCGAGGGATTCTCTGCAAACTGGAGCCAGTTTCCAGCATCCTGGAGCAAATTCTGCCATAACTTCTCCAACTGGTCTTCTGAGCAGTCACAGACTGCAAGGGAGACCTTGGAGGCTATTTGGCAGCAGACAGCCGCAACCAATGCCCTACGGCATGCGTTGCTGGCTGGACACGGCGCTGCACCCCAAGGTGTCGTGTCTGCTCGCAGCGACGCCCCTAGCACGCAAGCGAGTACGGAGGGCACAGTTTCCCCCGGACTCGGAAGTAGAGCCTCAGGCTTACGCTTCCTCTCCGTCACCTCCACCACGGCAGGAAGTCTTGAGATCCCACTCTGCACGACGTCTTGGTGTCAGTCTGCGTAGACCAAAACGGGCGGGTGGGGTGCGAACGCAGGGTGGGACAGGATCTGGTGGGAAACGTGGCCGCAGGTAGGGAGAGGGGAGTGCTCTCTATAGTTCACTTGTTGTAAAATGTTCACTTGTTAATTTATTATACTTTTGTTATTGTTACTAAATTGGCCAATTGTAGTCAATCGTTAAATGTTCACTTATCATTACTTAACTGTTCACTTTCCATTCTTTCTGAAATGGTCACTTGTTATCGTTACTGAAATGGTCACTTGTTAGCATGGCTGAAATGGTCACTTGTTAGCATGGCTGAAATGGTCACTTGTTCTTTAAAATGTTCAATTTCTTCTAATGTTTTGGGGATTTTGAGGGAAGGGTGGGTTGGTGCTGGGGGTGGGGGGTTGGAGAGAGGGTGTTGTTCATTAGTTCTTAAAAAAAAAAATGTTAATTAAAAAATAAATTCTACAATCTTTGTTCCTTCTCTCTTATTTACATAAGTTTTACAACGTACGGTTCTTCATGCAAATTTGTTTGTTCTGTTTCCCCACGGAATATCTAAAAAGCTATTTACTAAATAATTCCACTATGAGATCGATTTAGCATAAATAAGGTGATAATACCTATTTATATTCCCTGTCCCAAATTTGAGTACAATTGGCTTCAATTTTACTCTCTAAATAACTCTCAACAATTCTTCACCCTTCCTCAGAGGCTAAAAATGGTGTCCGTAGTGCCCATTTCCCTGTCTAAGGCCCTGAAAAAGCAACTGTTTTTGAGCACTCTTTTGGGCCTTGCATCGGCCCAGCGAAGTGCATGCTAAGTGCTGAAATTTGGGATGGGACTTGTGTGGGCGATCATCTCAGCGATCAAAGTGGAAACTTGGGGGCCTATTTTTCTGGCAATATTTTGTGCCTAGTTTCCACTTTTTGCTCAAAATGGGCGATAGAGGTCCGTTTTGGGCCATAGATGGGCTTTATATGGGCGATGTGAAGTGGAAAGACTAGCCCTATGTGTTATGGGAATTATGCTGAATGGCTAAAATAGTGCTGCTGGATACCACAGCAGTTTATTTCCTGCATTCTCTTTTTACCTCAACAACAGCTTCCCAGTCTGCAGTCCAAGAACAGACAGAATTCTAACGAGACAACACCAACAAAATGGCTAATGTTCATATCGCTGTCTGAAAATATTGGCTGTCCAGTTACGGGATTTCAGAAGTGCACACTGAATTGGTGTGTTTGTAATGATGGCTAACACAGTCTGAGGGTAGTATCAGCTAGTTGAGTTTGACCAAAAACAAGGGTTTTATTTGTTTTAACGTTTCAATATGTACAAGTATTTTTCATAGGCAATTACATGGTATAATCTGAGTATCCTTACATAATGCTGCTACCCTGTTAGAGTTTCCCTCTCGCAGGAATTAAGTTTAAATGTCTCCATAGTTCTAGATTTAACTGCCTCTAAATGTACTTGCCTGGAAAGAGAAATTGCAGACTTCATTTCAATAACTGGTGGCAAACATGTTGATATTCCTCCTACTGGATCCAGAAATCATAATGTGAAACCTAGATCTTTTTTATCATGGGCTCTGTTCATTTATGTCGAGCAACCAGAGAGTTGTGTGCACAGAGTTGGGAGAACGTGATCAACAGAATGTCAACCTAGAAAAAATGGGGGCAGAGAACTCAATGTTGAGTCCAAAAGGCTATAAACTGACTAATCAAAAAATGAGCTGCTGTTTCTCGAGCTTGAGTAGAGCATCATTGAAACAAAATGGGAGTGGAGCATTAAAATAATATGCGACCGGAAGCACGGGGTTACGCTTGTGGACAGATCGGAGATGTCCCACAAAGTGGTCACTCAATCTGCGTTTGCTCTTCGCAATGAGGAGGGGATCGCATCGAGATGCGGCACCTGCCCTTTTACCTCCTCCCTTCCCACCGTCCATGACCCAAAACACTCCTTCCAGGTGAAACAGTGAATTACTTGTACTTCAGTTTAGTATACTCTGTTTGTTGTTCACGATGCAATCATATATATTGAATATAGGGGGTATAGGAAGAAGTTTGCGGATGACACTAAAATTGGCTGTGTGGTTGATAATGAGGAAAGTCATGGACTGCAGGAGGAGATCAATCTACTGGTCAGGTGGGCAGAACAGTGGCAAATGAAATTTAATTTGGAGAAGTGTGAGGCAATGCACTTTGGGAGGGCTGATGAGGAAAGGGTAGGCCACTTAAAAGTGTAGATGAACAAAGGGACCTTGGAGTGCTTGTCCACAAATCCCCGAAAATAGCAGGCCAGGTGGATAAAGTGCTTGCCTTTATTGGCTGAGGCATAGAATGCAAGAGCAGGGAGGTTATGCTTAAATTATATAATACTCTGGTTAGGTCACAGCTGAAGTACTGTGTGCAGTTCTGGTCGCTGGATTATAGGAAGGATGTGATTGGACTAGAGTGGGTGCAGAGGAGGATTACTAGGATGCTGCCTGGAATGGAGAATCTTAGCTATGAGGACAGATTGGATAGGCTGAGTTTGTTCTCATTGGAACAGAGGAGGTTGAGAGAAGACCTCATTGAGGTGTACAAAATTTTGAGGGGCTTGGATATAACAAGGGCCTATTTTCCTTGGTGGTGAGGTCAATTACAAGGGGGCTTAGTTTTAAGGTGGTTGGTGGAAGGTTTCAAGGGGATTTGAGGGGAGGCTTCTTCACGCAGAGGGTTGCGGGGGTCTGGAAGTCACTTCCTGGAAGGATGGTAGATGCTGAAACCCTCACCACTTTTAAAAATTGCTTGGTTAGGCACTTAAAGTGTCATAACCTGCAGGGTTACAAACCTAGAGCTGGTGTTTGGGATTAGACTGGATAACCTCTTGGTTGGCGCAGATACGATGGTAAGTACTGCAGGGAATCTGATACGGCCAGAGTGATGATCTGGACTAGTTTCGATCGCCTGGATGGGTTGGAGAGGAATTTTCCCAGATTTTTTTTTTCCCCAATTGGCCTGGGTTTTTATCTGGTTTTTGCCTCTCCCAGGAGATCACATAGAAACATAGAAAATAGGTGCAAGAGTAGGCCATTCGGCCCTTTGAGCCTGCACCGCCATTCAATGAGTTCATGGCTGAACATGCAACTACAGTACCCCACTCCTGCTTTCTCACCATACCCCTTGATCCCCCTAGTAGTAAGGACTTCATCTAACTCCTTTTTGAATATATTTGGTGAATTGGCCTCAACAACTTTCTGTGGTAGAGAATTCCACAGGTTCACCACTCTCTGGGTGAAGAAGTTTCTCCTCATCTCGGTCCTAAATGGCTTACCCCTTATCCTTAGACTGTGACCCCTGGTTCTGGACTTCCCCAACATTGGGAACATTCTTCCTGCATCTAACCTGTCTAACCCCATCAGAATTTGAAACGTTTCTATGAGATCCCCTCTCATTCTTCTGAACTCCAGTGAATACAAGCCCAGTTGATCCAGTCTTTCTTGATATGTCAGTCCCACCATCCCGGGAATCTGTCTGGTGAACCTTCGCTGCACTCCCTCAATAGCAAGAACGTCTTTCCTCAAGTTAGGAGACCAAAACTGTACACAGTACTCCAGGTGTGGCCTCACCAAGGCCCTGTACAACTGTAGTAACACCTCCCTGCCCCTGTACTCAAATCCCCTCGCTATGAAGGCCAACATGCCATTTGCTTTCTTAACCGCCTGCTGCACCTGTATGCCAACCTTCAATGACTGATGTACCATGACACCCAGGTCTCGTTGCACCTCCCCTTTTCATAATCTGTCACCATTCAGATAATAGTCTGTCTCTCTGTTTTTACCACCAAAGTGCATAACCTCACATTTATCCACATTGTACTTCATCTGCCATGCATTTGCCCACTCACCTAACCTATCCAAGTCACTCTGCAGCCTCATAGCATCCTCCTCGCAGCTCACACTGCCACCCAACTTAGTGTCATCCGCAAATTTAATCCCCTCGTCTAAATCCTTAATGTACAATGTAAACAGCTGGGGCCCCAGCACAGAACCTTGCGGTACCCCACTAGTCACTGCCTGCCATTCTGAAAAGTACCCATTTACTCCTACTCTTTGCTTCCTGTCTGCCAACCAGTTCTCAATCCATGTCAGCACACTACCCCCAATCCCATGTGCTTTAACTTTACACATTAATCTCTTGTGTAGGACCTTGTCGAAAGCCTTCTGAAAGTCCAAATACACCACATCAACTTGTTCTCCCTTGTCCACCCTACTGGAAACATCCTCAAAAAATTCCAGAAGATTTGTCAAGCATGATTTCCCTTTCACAAATCCATGCTGACTTGGACCTATCATGTCACCATTTTCCAAATGTGCTGCTATGACATCCTTAATAATTGATTCCATCATTTTACCCACTACAGATGTCGGGCTGACCGGTCTATAATTCCCAGTTTTCTCTCCCTCCTTTTTTAAAAGGTAGGGTTACATTGGCTCCGGTTGGGGTGGAGTGTAGAATGTTTCGGTGCAAGGGGTGTTGCAATTGTGTGGGGCGGACTTGTTGGTCTCGGTGCTCTTTACCTTTCTGCCATTGTTCATAGGTTTATATGTAACCTTCAGGGCTGCTGACCGAGGGCCGTGTGGCTCTTTGTTGGCCAGCGCGGACATGACTGGCCGAAATGGCCTCTGTCGAAATCTCGACTCACAATATACGACTCTGACACCTTCAGCTCCGGCAGATGTTCTTTTAATTTTTACTTGCAGCAAGGGAAGAGTCTCACTCAGTCAAAGGCTAAGTGAAGACCTCCAATATGGTACAGTTTCACGAGGTATTTATACAGTAAAAAAAACAAGTTATGGTCCCATCCTGTGTATTGGCTCTGTCTTTGCAGTCAGTGAATACAGATAGAGTTAATTACCACATCCTTGTCTTGACATGGTTTCCAAATGTCTCCTTTGTCAGGGTTATTAGTGGGCCAGTCAGCCATTACTCGATTAGGGTGTGATAATGTGCTATTACCGGCCTTGCATTGTGTCAGGATTGTCCAGTTTCCTGGTCAGTTATTTGGCCCATGATTCCCATAGTGGTTGATTGGGTACTTATCTTTTTGCATAACATGGATGAGCTCTATACAAGAGATAATGGCTGGTAGTTTGAGTATCTCATAGGGGGTGTATTGGTAATACAGGGGAGCACCATGGATGGTACTTATCTCAGCAAGACAGTTTAATGTTTGGTAGCTATTAATCAGTCCTCAGCAGTTCCAGTCAGGGTTAACATTTGTTATGCAAACAGACTGTCTGTTGCAGAAGTTTCTGGAAGGACCAGGACTCCATTTTGTTTTATGTCAAAAAGGGTACAAAAACAGTGTAATGCAGCTTATAAAAATACATTTCCACACCTCCTTCTGCACTGTAAATTTCTATGTTTCTATAATATGTAGATGAAACTGTAATTGAACAATGGGAAGCCTTCATAACATAAGAAGTAGGAGTCGGCTGCCCTGCCATTCAATAAGATCATGACACACACCCGCCCCCCCCCCCCCCAGGATGTCGATAGGGCATTCAACAATGGTAATGCCACTGAATATTAAGGGACGGTGGTTAGACTCTCTTGTTGGAGATGGTCATTGGCTGACTCTTGTGTGGCATGTGTGTTACTTGCCACTTATCTGCTCATGTCTGAATATTGTCTAGGTCTTGCATGTGGGCACAGACAGCTTCATTATCTGTGGAGTTGCGACTGGAACTGAACACTGTGCAATCATCAGCGAGCATTCCCACTTCTGACATGATGGAGGGAAAGTCATTGATGGAGCAACTGAAGATGGTTGGGCTTCAGACATTGCCCTGAGCAACTCCTGCAATGATGTCCTGGTGTTGAGGTGATTGGCCTCCAACAACCACAACCATCTTCCTTTGTGCTAGATATGACACCATCCAGTGGAGAATTTTTCCCCTGATTCCCATTGATTTCAATTTTACTAGGGCTCCTTGATGCCACATTTGGTCAAATGCTGCCTTGATGTCAAGGGCAGTCGCTCTCCTCTCACCTCTGGAATTCAGCTCTGGCAGTAAATGACCAGATTAGATTTATCCTGCTTTTTGTGGACAGAACATACCTGGGCAATTTTCCACACAGTTGGATAGATGCCAGTGTTGTAGCTGCACTGGAACAGCTTGGCTAGAGGCATGGCTAGCTCTGGAGCACAAGTCTTCAGCACAACAGCCCATGATTATTGCTGCTCCTTTCTTATAAGCCTCCATTATTTCTTGATTTGTACTTCGTGCAACAGTCTAGCTTACTGTTAAGGGGTCTATAAACTACGTTTACTAGTGACTTTTTCCTCTTATTAATTCTTATCTCCACCCAAACTGATTCTACATCTTAGTCTTCTGAGCCAATATAATTTCTCACTACTGCACTGATCTCATCCTTTATTAACAAAGCTACTCCACCTCCTTTTCCTTTCTGTCGATCCTTCCGAATTGTCTCATACCCCTGAATATTCAGTTCCCAGCTTTGGTCACTCTGAAACCATGTTTCTGTAATGGCTATCAGATCATACCCATTTATATCTATTTGTGCTGTCAACTCATCGATCTTATGAATGCTGCATGCATTCAGATAAAGAACTTTTAATTTTGTGTTTTTACCAGGTTTCCCTGCTTTGACCCCACTTTCTGATGCCCTCTTATTTTTATACATTCTGTCCATGCCTGTCACACTCTGGTTATCATTTCCCCCAGTGCTACCCTGCTCTATTGCCTTCTCATTATTCTTTGACTTTTTTAATTTTCCGCTCACCTGAACCCTCTTCCCCTCCCCCAGCCCCACTAATCCGTTCAAAGCCCTCTCTGCAGCCATAAGTTATTCGATTCGCCAGGACACTAGTCTCAGCATAGTTGAAGTGAAGAAGCCCATCCCAAAGGAACAGCTCCCTCTTACCCCAATACCGGTGCCAGTGCCCCATGATACGAAAGCCGTTTCTTCCACACCAGTCTTTGAGCCACGTGTTCATCTTTCTGATCTTATTTACCTTATGCAAATTTGCTCGTGGCTCAGGTAGTAATCCAGAGATTATTAACTTTGTTGTTTTTAATTTAGCCCCTAGCTGCTCATACTCCCTCAGCAGAACCTCTTTCTTTGTTCTACCTATGTCATTGGTATCCACGTGGACCACAACAATTGAATCTTCCCCCTCCAATTGAATCTTCCCACTCCAAATTTCTCTCCAGCCCAGAGGAGATGTCCTTAACCCTGGCAGGTAAGACAGCCTTCGGGACTCATGCTCTCAGCTGCAGTGAACAGTATCCATCCCCCTAGTCCTGCCGCATCCAGTCGTGAATGCTGGTGGACAATTAAAACAATTAACGGGAGGAGGAGGCTCCATGAATATTCTCATCTTCAATTTTTGACGATGCCCAACATGCGAGTGCAAAAGACTAGGCTGATGCATTTACAACCTTCTTCAGCCAGAAGTACTGAGTGGACGATCCATATCGGCCTTCTCCCAAGGTCTCTAACATCACAGAAGCCAGACTTCAGCCAATTCAATTCACTCCGATTCACTCCATGGCCCCAAGTTTCCACACGCTACAAAACGGGCGCCCCTCCGAGCTGGGCGCTCGTTTTTCGCGACGAAAACGGCGCCTGAAAAAAAAACGGGCGATTCTGGAGCGCCCTGCAGCTCCATGGCAGCTTGGCACGGCGCCCAGGGGGCGGAGCCTACCACTCGCGCCGATTTTGTAAGTGGGGGGGGGCGGGTACCATTTAAATTAGTTTTTTTCGTGCCGGCAATGCTGCGCGTTGGAGCATTCGCGCACGCGCAGTGTGATGGAAAACATTGGCACTCGCCCATTTTTGTAGTTCTTTGCAGCTGTTTAATTTTTGAACATTTTTTAATAAAAGCACATTGCCCTTCCATGATCAGCACTGAGGCTTCTTGCAGCAGTGAGAAGGCTGCAGGAAGCTTCAGAAGTTGAGGCAGCCGTTTCCTGACGGCCTTTTCTTCCCCCCCCCCCCCCCACCGCCGTTGGGAATGGCTGCCTCAACTTCTGAGGCGTCCTGCAGCCTTCTCGCAGTCTTCTCACTGCCTCCTCCTCACCCACCCCCCCCCCCCCCACCCCCCCAAGCCGTCGGGAACAGCTGCCTCCTCCTCCCTGCCTCCCCCCTGCTGCAGTCGGTCGGGCCCTCACTCCCTCCCGTTCGCGGGAACGACGCCACACCGCTAAGCTGACTGAACCTGCCTGAAGCACTTTCACACAAGTAGGAAGATGGTTTATTTAATCTTTTCTTTGCTTGAAAATGTTTATTCAGGTTGGATTTATTTGTATAAGTATAAATAAGGATTTATTGTAGAATTTAATGACTTCCCTTCCCCCCCCCCCCCCCCCCCCCCCCACCTCGTTCTGGACGCCTAATTTGTAACCTGCGCCTGATTTATTTAATGTGTAGACAAGGTTTTTTCAGTCCTACAAAAATCTTCAGTTGCTCCATTCTAAGTTAGTTTGGAGTAATTTTTCACTGTGGAAACTTTGAAATCAGGCGTCAGTGGCCGGACACGCCACCTTTTGAAGAAAAAATTCTGTTCCAAAGTGAAACTGTTCTAACTGACTAGAACTGCAAAAAAAAAAATGTGGAGAATTGCAATTTCTAAGATAGTCCGTTCTCTATCAGTTGCTCCTAAAAAATCAGGAGCAAATCATGTGGAAACTTGGGGCCATGTGACATCAAGAAACAGCTGAGCGCACTGGATACAGCAAAGGCTATGGGTCCCGACAACATCCTGGCTGTTGTGCTGAAGACTTGTGCTCCAGAACTAGCCATGCCTCTAGCCAAGCTGTTCCAGTACAGCTACAACACTGGCATCTACCTGACAATATGGAAAATTGCTCAGGTATGTCCTGTCCACAAAAAGCAAGACAAATCCAATCTGGCTGATTACTGCCCCATCAGTTTACTCGCCATCAGCAAAGTGCTCATCGATGCTCAGTTTGGATTCTGCCAGGACCACTTAGCTCCAGATCTCATTACAGCCGTGGTCCAAACATGGGCAAAAGAGCTGAATTCCAGAGGCGAGGTAAGAGTGACTGCCCTTGATATCAAGACAGCATTTGAATGTGGCATCAAGGAGCCCCAGTAAAATTGAAATTAATGGGAATCCGAGGGAAAACTCTTCACTGGCTGGAGTCATACCTCGCACAAAGGAAGATGGTTGTAGTTGTTTCAGATCAATCATCTCGGCACCAGGACATCACTGCAGGAATTGGTCAGGGCAGCGTCCTAGGCCCAACTATCTTCAGCTGCTTCATCAATGACCTTCCCTCCATCATATGGTCAGAAGTGGAGTTATTCACTTATGATTGCAGTGTTCAGTTCCATTCGCAACTCATCAGATAATGAAGCAGTCCATGGATGACCTGGATAACATTCAGGCTTGGGCTGATAAGTGGCAAGTAACATTTGTGCCATACAAGTGCCAGGCAGTGACTATCTCCAACAAGAGTGAGTCTAACCACCTCCCCTTGACATTCAACGGTATTACCATCGCCAAATCCCCTACCATCAACATTGACCAGAAACTTAACTGAAGCAGCCACACAAATACCATGGCTACATGAGTAGGTTAGAGGCTGGGTATTCTGCGGTGAGTGTCTCACCACCTGACCCCCCAGAGCCTTTCCGTCATCTACAAGGCACAAGTCAGGAGTGTGATGGAATACTCTCCACTTGTCTGGATGATTGCAGCTTCAACAATACTTGAGGCTCGACACAATCCAGGACAAAGCAGCCCACTTGATTGTCACCCCATCCACCACTTTCAACATTCACTCCCTGCACCACCGGCGTACCGTGGCTGCAGTATGTACCATCTACAAGATGCACTGCAGCAACTCGCCATGGGTTCCTCGGCAGCACCTCCCAAACCCATGACCTCCTACCATCTACAAGGACAAGGGCAGCAGGTGCATAGAAACACCATCATCTGCAAGTTCCCCTTCAAGTTGCACACCATCCTGACTAGGATATATATCGTCGTTCCTCCATCGTCACTGGGTCAAAATGTTTAGTGTAAGGCCCATGCTTTCATACACCTCGGTGAAGATGTTGACGATGGCTTGGAGTTCAGCCTCTGAATGCCTAATCCCACTGTGGGATTACCTTCACCACAAGGAGTACAACTGTATAAGAAGATGGCTCTCCACCGCTTTCTCAAGGGCAATTCGGGACGGGCAATAAATGCTGGCTTTGCCAGCGATGCCCACATCCCAGTTGTTGTAATCTGGAATACACTGCCTGAAAGGGTAATGGAAGCAGATCAAAAGAGAATTGGATAAATACTTGAAAGTGGTAAAAATTTACGGGGGGGTATGGGATTGATTGAATAGCTCTACCAAAGAGGACACAATGGGCTGAATGGCCGCCTCCTGTTCTGTATCATTCTATAATTCTGTGAACTGTCCATATTGTCTCGACCAAAAAATGGCATCTGTGTTGCACCAAATTTATTGCATACCCTAAAATAAATAGCTTTATTCTGTAAATAGTCCCAAGATTATTTATTAATGCTCACATGTAATGCAAATTAAAGCACCAGTGGAGATGGCAGTTTAATCCCACAGCTATATTGCAGAACCACTACCACTTAAACTACTTCCTAGTGTGTGTTTGCTCTAAGTGGTTTGGAATCTGTTTGTACAGTTGTTCAAAAATGATTTTAATTTGGATGCATCTATTTGTACTGCCAAAATGGCTGCCTTGTCTCTGATTGGCTCTCCAATCACTTGACCTGTTGCTGATTGGTCCCCTTAGAAGATAAGCCACACCCTGAAGTTCTTCTGGATTGTGTAACTGGAACTGCCCAGCCCAAGTTTTGACGACTTTCCATTTTGTAATTTGATCCATTTTGACGCCACAGAGGATAGATCGCCCCAAAAGCCACCAAGTTCCAGCCGAAGTCCCTTACCCCAGCGCAAGTGCTGCCTCCCCCAGCTGAAGTCCCTTGCCCCAGCACAAGTGCATGACCATCTCTTTCCTCCCCCCCCCCCCCCCCCCCCGCCATAGATGGGGCATTGTATGCAGTTTGTTAATAGGTTTATTGGGTATGACGTGAATAGTGGCAGTGTCGTGACTTCTGCATTTCACCCACTCCAACGATGACCCTTGTAACACACGCACCGAGTTTTCCGAGAAATCGGTTGCGAGTGTAAAGGGGTTGGAAGAACATGATCCATCTTCCCTGAGTTCTCTCTCCCTGCCCTTCAATCCCCAACGCTCTCTCACTCTCTCCTTCCGCGTGCTCACGCTCACACGCTCTCTCTCTTTCCCTCCCTTTCTTTCTTCCTTTCCTCCTTTCCTTCCTTTTCTCTTTTTTTAATTTCTTTTCTTTTCTTTTTAATCTTTTCTTTTTAATTTTATTTTCTCTCTTTAATTTCTGGCCGTAGACTCTTGTCTAAAGAGGTGTGTGTGTGTGTGGGGTGGGGAGGGGGGGGGCGGGGCGGGGGGCGGGGGCGGGGAAGAGATTCGCTGTCGGCCAGCAATGCAAAATTGCTGCGCGCTAGGCTTGCCATGGCTGAAAAAGATGGCAGTTTCCAGTAGTTCTGGTAGAGCAGAAGGAGGATGGATTTGTGGACCAGCAGAGGCTTTGCCACCATCTTATCTTAACTATAATTTTGCAGCCTATACCTTTTTTGTATAGCAACAAGCAAACATAGCAAAATGCAACAAGGGTGCGAATGTTGCATCCATTAAGCTGCAATTGTGAATTAGTCTTGCGCAGGTCACACTGAATTTGTATGCAGCCAGTCAAATAAGTTAGGTGAAATCTACAGGGACAAGAGTGAAGATGTAGGACAAGGTTATCCATCTGCAGTGTTTAGCTTCCTTTGTGTCCCCTTAGCTCCTTCATCAATCGGTCGTGATTGCACAGAAGTTCTCCATGCAGCATTAAGTTCCGTTGCATGTTTTTCCCGATCACTACATTTGGAATTGAATTTATATTTGTTACATACTGTAACAGTATTGTACGGATATAAAGGTGTATTGGCTGCATTTTTTTCAATGCAACAGTGTTTTCAGAAATTCATCGTAAATTAGTGTCTATCCACAATCCACATTTATTGGGGTTAAAGTTGAGCAGCTGGCTGCTTTGTACTGCCATTGTTCCATTGTGCTAAAAGCCCAAAGAACATTTAAAACTGGAATTCACAACTGGTGCATTGTTTCTGTGTACACTAAACAGCCAGTCAGCTCCACAAATGTCCCTCTTATGCACAGTAAGAAATGCAGCTGATTAAATTTGTCACTTGTATTTCAAATATAAGAAGCACATAGAATAGCTGTGTGTCATCGCAGCATGAATTCAAAAATGTTCTGTTCTACCACAGTTGAACTTTAATTGGGAGGTATAAAAGTAACAATTCATTCTCGTTAGTTGGAAAGGCATGATGCATTTGCTCGATGCTGGTTGCTAATTTTTAATGAGAATTTTGGCACGTGACTAATTGCACATAGTGTAATTGTAATGTCTTTTTTAAATGTTGCTGTACATTTCTATGACAAATGACCATCAAACACTGATTAACTGTCATTTTACAGCCATAGAGATGTACTACAGTATTTCACAACTCTCTTGCCTATTCTAATAACTTGAGCTTAACACACCAGGACACCTTGCAGTCCTTGTAATGCTGCTTTTGTAGTTAAGTAACTAGCATAGTCCCCCTTTATTGAAATTTGTTTCATGTATTTCCCCATTAAAAAGAATTGTTGCCCTTTTATTCTCGGGATTTCATTATTAATACACTTCTGATTTGTTGGTCTTTGCAGAGCGTTGGCTTGAACGACTAGTTATGAACAGTGGCTACTTGTTTTGTAGCCAACACATGAATTGTTAGGCAACCACAAATAGTTGAGTGTAAAAGTTTTATTGTTGGAATTGAATTGTCTGCAATTTAGTATGTTATATTACGTGTTCTACTCCATGGTGCTTTCTTCCCTGTTTGTTTTGTATCAAGTCTGATGTAAATCCCTGTAAAGATCAATTTTCTTTGTCTGGTATAATTGGATTTTTGTCTGCTCAGTGGCTTAGTTGATCTCCATAACGGAGCGCAGTCATTGATGAGCAGGGGAGATGTCACTGGGATATGAGGTACCAACTTAAACAAAAAACAAATTGACAAAATGCATGCAGTTGCACATTACCTACATTATCTAATTGCTTCCAGCTGCAGCTAGGAAATTACTATTCAATGCCCATTGGCAGCCAAAGGAGGTGTCTCGTGTTTTTTATCGAAGGGTCTGTTCCGTTGTCACGGTCTTCTGTGGGATTGCTAGAGGTCATTCATTGATTGAGCAATGTTCTGGTGTGTCGCTGTAGCACCAGTCTATTGTAGCTGTACCCTCGACCCTGCTCCCGCTGTGCAGATGTCGATCTAGTCGCTACTGTCCTAATTTCCTCTCTTCCGCCACGCGCTCTTTCCCCCATCCAACATTCCCCCCCTCACCCCCAAATACGGGTATTAACATACAGATCCTTTTCCCACTCTCCCTCCATCTCTCGACAGTTGTCTGCTCAAAATATTGCCAGGTGACGGTATTTAAATAAAGTTTATTGTTTCACATATAAAAAAAAAATTTCAATGCCTATTGGTCATGCAGTAAAATATGTTGCAGAATAATTGGATGCTAGACAATAAATCCTTTATCTGATGCCCCTGGGCCTACATTCCTCAGAGATGAAATGCATCAATATGATACAGTATTCTTTTCAGGAACAGGACAAGAGTTCCATATTCATATTGCCTTATCATAGATTGCATTCTTCAAAGGTGCATGTGACACATTCATCTGCACTTTCAGAATTGCATCTCAGAAAATCTGCAGATCATCATGGTTATGACGAATCTGTTTGAGTTACGAAGCTGGAGTCTACTCTCTATCGTTTGTGGACCATTTAGGTGCATAAGCACCAAATTCATTGGTCACATTAATTTGCATGTTTCTCAAGCTTTGTGATCTGATTGAAGATCTATCCAATAAGGCAACAGCTGTAGATGGCCCTTGCCAAACCTCTAAGCCCACGAAACTCCGATGTGACAAACTGGCGCAAAATAAATTTAAGCAAGCGTTGCCTGGAATCTGAATAAGCTAGCCAGAGCTCATGAGTTGCATAAAAGCCCACAGGCCATCCCTGACATACAGTGAAAGCTGCAGGTACCGAGTCCAAAGATCTAAGCAATCAATGGAAAAATACGTTTTACTTAAAAATGTAGCATTCCACCCCCATCCCGTCATAAATTCTGAACTTTTGTTTTTCCATTTCTTTACATGTGAGCAGACAGCAGCAGCTAGCCATAAGCTAAATAAAAGGGCTTTGTGGTGTGCTGTCGGCTTCGATAGTTCAGATTATGTCTTTGATCAGTTGCTGAAGTTTCTTGCCTTGAATCTAAATAACGCTTCTGTGCCTTTTGACAAAAAAGATATCTCTGTAAAAGCCTTTCATATTTTTCAGTACTTCATCCAGTTTTAGGAGCTCAATGTCCACTTACTGCTCTCCTGCTTTTGCATTTGGACTGGTTAGTTGGGCACACTGGGATCTTATTTTATACAGAGCCTCTGAGAAAAGTTGCTGGAACAGTTCTCTCCATCTGTGTTCCCAAGACTGACTCTGTTATCCCAATAGTGGAATCGTAGATCTACAGTGCCATTTGACAAGGGAGCCAGGCTTACTTCCACTATGAAACACTGCTGTTACAGCTTACTGGTGTGAAATTGCCGTAATTGCATTCTTAAAGAATGACTTGTAAACTGATACCATTCTGAATAATACAAATTATGAAGTGATTAAAATATTTGCACAATTTTAAGTTTATCATCCTGATTAACAGAGGCTTGATGCCTTTATTAATGTGTTGTTTTTTTGATGCCTACTGCTTTGTTTTCCCATCAGCTGTATGCTGGAGCTATCCTTGAAGTATGTGGATGAAAATTGGGAAGGTTCCCCCAAGTCCAGGGTAAGTGAATAAATCCACATATTGTATATATTTCTGAACAATAATTATCTTTAATTTTAGTATGCACCTTCAACAGAACATCACTGGATCTTGCTAACTAAAGATCAACAGTATGTATAATTTCAACTTTGTTGGACAGAAATTCTTTATTGGTCCGGTGGCAGTTTCGCCTCTCGAGTTGGAAGATTGTGGGTTGAAGCCCCACTCCAGGACCTGAGCAGAGAAATCTAGGCTGACGATTCTCCTAATGTCCAAGGCAACATTCATCCTGCCACCAATACTGCCAAAATTGATTATTCCTCTTGTTGCTATTTGTGGCACCTTGCTGTGTGTAAATTGGCTAACACAGTGACTGAACTTTAAACATAATTCATTGGTTGTGATGCACTTTGGGGTATAATAAAGACATGAAAGACGCTACATACAAATTCAAGTTCCTGCCTTCCTTTCTTCCTCATTTAATGGACAGCATTAAGAATCAGAGTGGCTAAACATAGATTTAAAAAAAGAAAGACATGCTCTCCATCGCAACAGTTGGTAACACAAACCCAAGTCCTAAAATCAAGCACTTTCCATTCCCAACTCTTTGAGCAAGATGGCTGAAAATGCAGTTGAAAAGTGGGTATTAAAGTAGGTTTTTGAAGTGGGCAGAGATTTGTCCTGATAGAATGTTCTTAATGTTTTCCACCACCACAATTTTCCCCATGTCATGCCTGGGTTTGTTGTAAACTATTAAATTAATAGCTGTGTTTAGTCAATACCTCCATTACCATTGTATCACGCAGCTCCCATGATGGTAGAAGATGGACTAGATGGACCTCGATCTTGTTTTGTCTAGCAGTTGCTATGTTCCTATCGGGTAGATGGAGAAAGTGCAGTAGTTGTGGTGCAGGGGGCCTTTGAGAGCCTTTGACAATGTACCACAGGACACTATTGGAGAAGATTAAGGAGTGTGGAATTGTGAGAAGGGTAGCGAATTGAACTTTTACAACTGTTTAGAAGGGAGGAAATGTGCAGTAGAAGTTAAGGGTGGTTTCTGAGAGGTTGGAAATGAGTAGCCGTGTCCCACAGGGTTCTGCTCCGAGATTACTTCTGTTCCCTGTGTACATCAGTGATTTTGATGCAGGGCGAGAGTTGTGTTCAAATTTACAGATTATACTAAATAGGAGCCATAGTAAATAATTCTGAGGACCAAAAGAAATTGCATGGGGATATTGAACAGATGGTGGAATGGGCAAAAAAAGTGGTTAGAAGGAATTTAGTGTCAGCAAATGTGATGTCGTACATTTTCTTTTCTTGGAGATATTTATGGTTTGGCGGAAGCCTGGGTGATTTGATAGAGCAGATGATTTTGAGGGTTCGGGACCGAATCTAAAAACTAGTTTTAATGCTTAGAGATGTAGAATATAAAAATCAAGATGTGATGATGAATTAATATAAAAACCTGAGTCAGACCACAGTTGAAGAGCTTGTGTACTGTTTTGGGCTCCACAGAAGAGGAAGGATGTTGGGCAATAGAACGTACAGCACAGATTTACTAGGATTCTGTCTGATATATATAAGGAAGTGCAATTACAAAGGGAGTTACAAAAAATGACAGACAAGTAAAGACCATCTGGTCCATCACAACATATATACTCCACCCCACCCGAAATCATGAGTGTTGGAAAACTCGGGATGTTTTTGTTAGAACGGAAGAGATTAATGAGTGATTTTGATAGGTGTTTAATATAATAAAGAGATGGGCAGAGCAGTTAAACACCAGTCATTTCCTGTGGTTGAGGGTTTTGGAATGAGGGGACATGGATATAAAATAGAATGCAAGCGATGTAGGATAGAGAGTAGGCAAGACTTTTTTGGTAACCTTTTTCCGTGTTTAAGGTGCAGTGCAGATATTCTCGGGCTAAACTCTGATCTTATTTGGACCAAATGCCTGACTTGTTTATACTGAGGGAAAGTGCGATCATCTGAAGGTCAAACAAAGAAAACCACAGCTTCTGAAGTGGTATTTTTAGGCTGTATCGAACTGCAACTCTGCCACCAGTGATTCTTTCAGCTTGCATTTTAATTGTGATTTGATTTCAGTGGTAGTTATCAGATACTAAGTTATTGTTTCCTGTAGCGTGCACACAGAATCGGAACAATGGTGTATGAGTGGTGTGAGGATGTTAACATAATGGGGATTACATTGTTGGCTTTTGTAACTGACCTTGAAGCCTTTTTTTTTTCCCCACTACATCATATTAATCAATTTTTATCTTTGTTGCCTTCAAACTATTTTATCTGCAGTAAAAGGATACTTGAGTTTGTGAATTGTGACCATGCCATAACATCAGCATTCCAGGAAGCCATCCAAATAATGTGGAAAAACATACATACAGATCAAATTTGGGTTGGTTTGTTTGTGAGAACTTCAAATAACTAATCTTATCTTTTAAGAAAAAAATTGTAAATTAAACTCCGTTTCTTTTGTTAATTTTTTGTTTCTGGATTGATTCAGTCCCTTTTTAGTAGCAAAGTATTTGTTGTGTATGGAGAAAGAGTCAAACTGAGCTCAAAGTAAAGTGTGACCGTAGTCTTTTATTGCAGGTCTCCAGAGTGCCTCTCCAACCTGTGAAGCCTCCTTAAATACCTGTGCTCCCAAGGATTTTGGGACCCCCGGGAATGAGCCCTCTGGTGGCTGTACAGAGTAAATACATGCCCACATATATAACAGTATTATAAGCTTTTGTCTTGAGATGTTGTGCAAGTATTCCTCATATCATACTTTGTCCATCCTAACACTTCCAGCCCAATTGAGCTGAGCATTGATTACCATTGCCTCAATGCTGATGGTGTCCGCACATTCCAGTGCTTTGTTGTTAGTGATCTTGTCCTGCCACCAAATACAAAGTAAGGTGCAAAGGTATCTTTGTGAAATCTTTCTAGCTGTTGGGTGTGCCTTCTATGCAGTGTCCATGTTTCACATTCATACAGGAGATTGATCAGAACAACCTTCAATTTAGTGGCAGCCTTCATGACATGCTGATTCCAAGCATGCTTGGGCAGTCTTTCAAAGGGCAAGTCTGATCTCTGTATGCGAGCCATTACTTCCCTATCGATCATTCCATCTTCAGATAGTACACTTTTAAGGTGGGTGAACTGACCACATTCAATTGAGTTTTGTCATTAGTGATCGATGGCCTAACGGGCATTCTGGGAGCTGGTTGATGCATTACTTCAATCTTCTTCAGACTAATAGTAAGCCTGTAGCTACTAGCGGAAGCTGCAAATCTAACAATTATTAGCTGAAGATCCTCTTCGGAATGTGCAACGGTGCAGTCATAAGCTTACAAAATTTCTTGTACTGGTATAACGTCCCGAAACCGAAAACTTCGACCGCGGCCGTTCCGGTTTCGTTTTTTCCAGATTTTTGAAAAGAAATCAGACGTTCCAAATCTGGAAACCCTTGGGCAGAGTTTTAGGTATTTCCGGATTTCGGAGAAGAAATCTGACGTTCCGAATCCGGAAATCCCTGAGCTGAGTTTCGGGTATTTCCGGATTTCAGAGAAGAAAATCCGACGTCCCGAATCCGGAAACCCTTGGGCTGACTTTCAGGGCTTTCCGGATTTCGGAGCATTACATCCGATGGCCCGAATCTGGCAACCTCAAGGCAGTGCCGAGCTGCGTATTCTTTTGGATTCATGCTTGGAGAAAGGTATGTACAGCTTAAAAGTCCGATTTGCGGGAAATATTTCCTGATTCCGGACAACGATTCTTGCAATCTGCACAATGTCCGGTTTTCGGACAATTCCGGTTTTTAGAACTCCGGATTTCTGACGTTCTGTCTGTATAACTTGTTTGGAGACTTTAATCGATGCTCACAGTCTCAATAGATCGAATAATTACTACAGTATGCGGATTTGTATCTCAACTCCTCTTGCATCATCCAGCTTAACCACATATAAGTGTGAATAGAGCAGAGCCTAGTACACAGTCTAGCTTCAAGCCATTTGAAACCGAGAACCGTTTGCAGAGTGTACCATCAATACGCATCCTCCGCATATTCCCATCATGGCGCTGTTTCGAAACCGACAAGAACTTCTTTGAACAACCCGATTTCCTCATAATTCTCTAGTAGCCAGGCTGGCTGACTATGTCGAAAGCTTTGGTTAAGTCAACAAATGCCATATAGAGGTATTGATTTTGCTGCCTGCACTAAGAGATCATGTCCGTGGTCGCTCAGCTAGCTCTAATGCTACATTGTGATTCTGGAAGTGTTATGTCCACCATATTCAGGAGCAGGCAATGAAGAAGATTCTGACTCTGAATCTTGTCAGTTGTAGCTGAAAATTCCTTTCTTTTGAGGATCAGGTGTTGAATTTTATCTTGGTCATTGCCGAATCTGTTCTATGAAGTAGGAGGTGGTAGAACAGGCAAATAGTTCTTTGTTCATGGTGTTCACCGAGACTCTGTCTTCGACGCGAGTGTCCTCGACTCCATCCTGCAGCATGCCACCCGTCACCATCTCGGCACAACCTCAGCCCGGCACAAGGTTGAAAAGGCCATCCGACAAGTGAAGAACAACAAGACATCAGGAGCAGATGGAATCCCCGCTGAAGCTCTAAAACATGGTGAAGTAGCACTACTGACGCAGATTCATGACCCCATCTTTCTTATCTGGAAGGAGGAGATCGTGCCAGGAGATCTCGGACGCTGTAATCGTGACCATCTTCAAGAAAGGTGACCAGTCCGACTGCAGTAACTACAGAGGAGTCTCCCTGCTGGCGACCACCGGGAAAGTCATCAAGAATCCTCATTCGCCTACTGCCTGTGGCTGAAGAGCTCCTCCCAGAGTCGCAATGCGGATTCCGCCCACTAACCGGTACAACGGACATGATCTTCGCCGCGCGGCAGATACAAGAGAAATGGAATTCTTTGACCTCACAATAGCCTTCGACACGGTCAACGTGAAGAATTATGGAGCGTCCTCCTCTGATTCAGCCGCCCTCCAAAGTTTGGCACCATGCTCCGCCTGCTCCACGATGACCAACAGATCCACCACAGACCCATTCCACGTTCGGACCAGGGTCAAGCAAGACTGTGTCATCGTACCAACGCTCTTCTCGATCTTCCTTGCTACAATGCTCCATCTCACCTTCAGCAAGCTCCCTGCTAGAGTGGAGCTAAATTACAGGACAAATTGAAAACTGTTCAACCTCTGCTACCTCCAGGCCAGACCCAACAACGTCCCCTCTTCCATCGTTGAATTACAGTACGCAGAAAACGCTTGCGTTTACGCACACTCGGAGGTCGAACTCCTCCAAGCCATCGTCAACACCTTCACCAAGGCATTATCAAAATCCATGAGGCCTTGGACACCATTTTCCATACCTCGGGAGCATACTTTCAACAAGGGCAGACATCGACGACGAGGTCCAACATCGCCTTCAGTATATCAGTACAATTTTCGGTCGCCTGCGGAATAGTGTTTAAAGACCAGGAGCTCAAACCCGGCACCAAGCTCATGGTCTACAGAGCAGTAGTGATATCCGCCCTCCTGTATGGCTCAGAGACATGGACTATGTACAGCAGGCACCTCAAAGCACTGGGGAAGTACCACCAACGCTGTCTCCGGAAGATCCTGTAAATCCATTGGCAGAATAGGTGCACCAACGTCTGTGTTCTCGCTCAGGCCAACATCCCCAGCATCGAAGCATTGACCGCACTCGATCAGCTCCGCTGGATGGGCCACATCGTCTGCATGCCCAACACGAGACTCTTAAAACAAGCGCTCTACTCGGAACTCCTACACAGCAAGTGAGCCCCAGGTGGGTAGAGGTCACGCTTCAAGGACACCCTCAAAGCCTCCTTGAAAAAGTGTAACATCCCCATTGATACCTGGGAATTCCTGGCCCAAGACCCCCGCCCCCCACCCAAAGTGGAGAAAAGTATCCAGGAAGGCGCTGAACACCTTGAGTATCTTCGCCGAGAGCAAGCTTGAAGCCAAGCGTCGACCGCGGAAGGAGTGTGCGGCAATCCAGGCACCCCAACTTCCCGTTCCTCCAACTACTATCTACCCCACCTGTGACAGGGACTGTAGGTCCCGCATTGGACTCTTCAGTCACCTGAGAACTCATCTTTAGTGTGGAAGCAAGTCTTCCTTGATTCCGAGGGACTGCCTAAGGGAAGAGTTCTTTGTTCATGGTGTATTATTTTGGTATGTCTTTGCCGTTACTTTGAGTCGCTTTCATGTCTGAAGTATATGTACAGTGAAAACAAGTTAAAATGTAATCCTATGTTATGAAGAAAATCTACTCCTTGAGTATGTTGTTACTATCTGTGTTTAAGCAAAAGTATTATGTCAGTAACGTTATCTACTGTCAAGTTTCCAAATGCTGCACATTTATTAGCGTGGAGACATTAGAATTGGGAAATGACCAGCCTGAAGGATGTGGGGTAATCTATAGTGATTAAAATTTTGTCTTGGAAATGGGAGAATGATTCCATTAATTTGGGAGGAAAACTCAATTTCCCTTGATCATACTTTAAAGAAATTGCAACATTTAGCACAATAATGTATGCTTGGAAAGATTTGCTGTGGTAGAAGTCTGGGCGACTCTCTCTCAAAAAGCAGTAGGTGCTCGCTCAATTAATAATTTCAAATCTGAGATTGATAGATTTTTGTTAGGTAAGGGTATTAAAGAATATGGAGCCAAGCCAGTCAAGTGGTAAGATAGAGATCAGCCATGATCTTATTGAATGGTGGAACAAGCTCGATGGGCTGAATGACCTTCTTGCATTCTGCAAGCGACCTAAACCATCCACACATTAATTAGATTGTCACAATTGAATGATATTGCAACACTACTGCATTTTGTGCAGTAGAGAAAAAAAAATGGCCCCAATACTTTAATCTGGAATGAATGGTATTGTGTAGTTACTGGTGTATGCTATTTAAAGCAACAAGTTAGATGCAACAATCATCATCGGCAGTCCCTCGGAATCGAGGAAGACTCTCTTCCACTCCTGAAGTGAGTTCTTTGGTGGCTGAACAGTCCAATACGAGAACCACAGACTCTGTCACGGGTGGGACAGATAGTCGTTGAGGGGAGGGGTGGGTGGGACTGGTTTGCCACATGCTCTTTCCGCTGTCTGCACGATTTCTGCATGCTCTCGGCGTTGAGACTCGCGGTGCTCAGCGCCCTCTCGGATGCACTTCCTCCACATAGGGTGGTCTTGGGCCAGGGACTTCCAGGTGTCGGGGAATGTTGCACTTTATCAGGGAGGCTTTGAGAGTGTCGTCGTAGCGTTTCTGCTGGCCACCTTTGGCTCGTTTGCCATGAAGGAGCTCCGAGTAGAACACTTGCTTTGGGAGTCTCGTGTCTGGCATGCGGACTCTGTGGCCTGCCCAGCGGAGCTGAACGAGTGTGGTCAGTGCTTCAGTGCTGGGGATGTTAGCCTGAATGAGGACGCTGATGTTGGTGCGCCTGTCCTCCCAGAGGATTTGTAGGATCTTGCAGAGACATCGTTGGTGATATTTCTCCAGCAACTTGAGGTGTCTCCTGTACATGTTCCATGTCTCTGAGCCATACAAGAGGGCAGGTATTACTACAGCCCTGTAGACCATGAGCTTGGTGGCAGTTTTGAGGGCCTGGACTTCAAACACTCTTTTCCTCAGGCGGCCGAAGGCTGCACTGGCGCACTAGAGGCAGTGTTGGATTTTGTCATCGATGCCTGCTCTTGTTGATAGGAGACTCCCGAGATATGGGAAGTGGTCCACGGTGTCCAGGGCCGCGCTGTGGATCTTGATGACTGGGGGGGCAGCGCTGTGCGATGAGGACAGGCTGGTGGGGAGGACCTTTGTCTTACAGATGGAACAATATGTTACTGACAACAACAACTTGTATTTATATAGCGCCTTTAACATCGTGAAACATCTCAAGGCACTTCATAGGAGTATTATGAGATTTTAAAATTTGACACCGAGCCGCATAAAGAGAAATTAGGGCAGGTGACCAAAAGCTTGATCAAAGAGGTAGGGCAATAAGATACAGGTTGAGCGTCCGAAATTCAGAATGTTCCGGAATCCGGACACCGGGCCAATCTGTGGTGGGGTCATCCGGAAAATGTTCTGAAATCCGGACTTCCCCCACCGCGGCCGCCCGACCTACCTTCAGCCTCCCCCTCCCCTCCTCTACCTACATCTGCCCAGGCAAAGACGTTCCAAAATATCCGGATTTCGGAAGTCACCCCTGTAATTAGATATTGTGATTTTGTATAATATGGTAAACTGACCTGGGCAAAAAAGCATTTTGTAGACAAAGTTCACTGAATGCTATGCTAATTTTTTTTAAATTCTTTTCCAGCTTTTGTCAGAGGTGATAAGCCCAAGATGTTCAAGGGTCTGCAGATCAAGGTAATTTTTTTTTTATTTTTAAATTATAAATATGACCGTCTATCCTTGAAGCATGGCTCATTTTATAAAGATATAATTGTCGTAGGTTGCCACAACAGAATGTTCAGAATTAACATTTATCAGGCAAAAAGTCTGTTTCCAGCCTGTCCTTAATCAAAGTAGGATGAATGCCCATCCACCTTTCTTAAACTCGGGGCCAAGGTGTGGTTCCTGTAAACAGGAGTCATTCATTTGCACAAGACTTCTGTTCACTTTTTGGCTGGTTCCTAATTAGCAAATGGAGACTGGACTGGTGAAACATGATTAACAAACAGGGGAATTGAGAACTGCCAGTGAGTGTCGTTGTGGGACTCTCCTTCAACTTGCTAATGCTGTATAATTAGTGTTTGTGTGTCTTGATTCCTGACAATGAATTGTTTGTTTCCGTTGCCAATTCTTGGTGATGGTTGCAAATGTAATGGATTTTGGAGAAAGTCACAAATAAACAGCTGTACAAAAGGAATATTTAACTTTCTAACCTTGCTCTGTGGTGACGGCAGCAAACAATAATTAAAATCTGTTTAATCGATTGCAAAAATGTAAAATTTGAAAACACTTATTAGAATGCCAATAGTATACACTTGTATATTTTAACAGATGTGAAGAGGACAGATAGGAATATGTGTAAAAGATAGCTTTATGCTACGCAATTACTGCTTCTCTGCAGAAACCCTATCCTTGAGTCTCGAAGGTCAAGAACTTTGAACTGTGACTCAGGATCATACAGCACAGAAGGAAGCCATGCAGCCTCTTTAAAAGAGCTATCCAATTAGTCCCACTCCTGTTCTTTCCCCATAGCTCTGCAATTCTTTTCCTTTTGAAAGTTACTATTGAATCTGTTTTCACCACCCTTTCAGGCAGTGCATTACAACACTGAAATGTCTCATCCCTGGTACCATTCTGGTAAATCTCCTTTGCACCCTTGCTAAGGCCTTGACATCCTTCTCAATTTCTTTTGATGGCCTCAGATTTGCAGTCTGCTCATTTGGCAATATAGCCTGTCATTCATTTTTTGCTCTGTTAATTGCTGTTCAGCAATGACTGAACATGGTCAATGTTGAGTCTATCTCAGCCTCGTCCCTAGCTGGATCAATAATTGTATTTATCTGTATTGAATTTTATCTGTTGTAGTTCTGTCCACTTGCAAATATTGTATTTGCTCTTCTATAATTCCTCCACTGCTCTGACAGAGTCTACTTCCTCTTCCCCTCTCCCTCCCCTCACTGCCTCCGACAGCATTTAGTATCATCTGTAAATTTTAACATATTTACATTTTTTCTGAATCCAGATCATTTATGCAGTTCAGAAACCATAGGGGTCCCAGCTTTGAATCCCTGGGGCATGCCACTCAATACATCTCCCCAGCCTGACATAATTCCTAACCCGTACCTGCTTTTTTCTCGCGCGCGCTCTCAGTTCATTATTTACCTTTATCATTTTACATATATTGTATCATGAGGCTTTCCAATGTCCATTTGGAATGTCACTTCCTCAAAAAAGACAAGCACCATGGCCTGGCAAGAAGCAATATATGTTGAACAACGTAGAAAAAAACAGTAGAATACAAGGCAGATGAAGTTGTGACCAAACTGCACAGTGTTGTGGTCATTGACTGTAGTTCTGGTCGCTGAGACACAAGGAAGACCATTAATCATTGGACACAGAGAAGAAAAGTGCCCCAATACTGACCCCAAGTGTCAAAGTTCTGAGTTATGAGGAAAGACATGAGAAATGTTGGTGCTGCAACCTTGAAATGAGATATTTGAGAGATGATAAGGAAATGGAAAATGTAAATCCAGAATATTTATTTAAATTAAATAGTGATATCAGGGCAAATGGTCACTGGTTTAAACTAGTGAAAGATGGAAGACTGATAATAGGAAACTCTTCTTTGCACGGAGAATAATTCATACATGGAATAGACTTCTAGATAGTGCAGGAGGTGAAAATCCTGGAACCATTTGAGAAACAATTGGGTGCTGCATTTGAGGACTTTTGTTTCTGGATCAATGAATTAAGATTGCCATCTCCGTCCATAATTATCTTTTTTGATCTTGTGATCTCCAACTTTTTCATGTCTGGACATTTGTTTGTATGAGTGCATTTAAGTCCTAGCGTGTTCATCAAAGTCATTGGGCTGGATTTTCATGGGGGAGGCTGGTTGAGGAAGGGGGTGAGTGGGCTCCGATGCGATCAGAAATCCGAGAGAACGACAAACGGCAGGGCCCGATTTGCATCTGAAACCTGTGTTTCCCATCTGCAGCCAGCCAGATGGAGAGGCTGGCTGTCTCCGGGCGGGTAGGCCTGGGGCACTAGGCCACACAGAGGAGGGAGGGATCGGGTGGGGCCCACTGACGGCCTCCGGACGATCGGGCGGGGGAGAGATTGAAGATCGGGGCCGGCCACCAGAGGACCGTTGAAATATATAATTGACGTCCTGCTTTCTGGCAGCGGGTTGGCTGCCTTCCCTCTTCCTGCCACTGTTAAAACCGGAAGTGGACGGTTTGGAGGTGGATTCAGGTCGGAATTACAATTTAACTCCACCCCCTGCCTCGCTCCAAACCCACCCACTTTTCTAAGGTTAAAATTCCCCCCGTTAAGTTTATTTGTAGCGCTTTTCCTGATTGTCCTCTGTCGTGGATATTTCCAGGGGATAATCATTTTGTATATGTTAACTTTTTTTGTTCTTCTCTTTCAAACCCATTTCCAGGGACTTCAATTCTTTTTTGAAATATCTCCTACTGTTATGATACTGGAAGAGTTTTTAGCTTTTAAATTTTACTTTTATAGCCTTGTTTGTTTCTAGTTCCATCTTTACCCCACTGTCTATTTTGCAGGGTCCTGTATTATTCCCACTGGTTTCCCTCATCCCTCTTCCGACAGGCTTTGTAGCCTTTTTACTTGGTTCTCTCTGTATTGTCTCAGTAATCCATTTACTCACACTTCTTTAATATGTATATTTACGAGTCTTTGGTATATATTTATCCTGTCTGCTGACTGAACATTTTTATACATTAAAGGTGCTATATAAATGCATTGATTTGTTTAAGCACATCCTACGGTAGTTTGACGACAGGCCTTTTAAAGTTGTATACTTGAGTGCTAATTTATGATATTGGTTTATTCCAGATCAGGTCCAATTTAATGATCTAGACAATAGCAACCAGAACATCATTGACATTAGACATGATCTGGAATGCACTAATATTGTAAATCAATCATTGCTTCCATTCGCAGTGTCCTATCTGGGTTGCTTCCTGAACATCTCATCTCATCTGAACAACTCCCATCTTGCATGTTTCATAAGATCCCCATAACATCATTATTCCCTGTTGCCAAAAAACTACAGGACCAAAATTGCCCCCTACTAAAAATAGATGCATTTACCGTTTTTGAAGATTTTTCCCTAATCCATGGGGTGGAAAATTGAGCGATTTTTCAGGACTTTGTTTTTTTTATCTCTCTCCGGGCGGATGTCACTCTGAGTCATCAGCGCGATGCTAATGACATCAGCGCAACGCGGACATGCCCCGTCGTGCTGACGCGTCACAACATCCCTCCCCTTCAGTTAAAGGGGAGGGCTGCTGCGAACTCTGCAGTTAGTTTAGTTTGGCTCACCGGGGAGGGTTTCGGCCAGGCCAGCAGCCCAGTACCCAAGAGAGGGTGCCGTCCTGCCTGTTGGAGGCTCGGCCGAACCCGTGGGCACCAATGTCGGGCCGACCACAGAGTCGGCCGACAATTAAAATAAAATGGTGGCAGTGCGCCCTCCCCTTTAAGGCGGATGCGGCGCCCAGTCATAAGCTTCCCGCAGGGGAAAGCTGTCAGTGGCACCGACCGGTAGCCGATCCACTCCCGTGGGGCAATTTCCCATGCAGGTCGGAAAGGGGGTCGCTGCCAATCGGTGGGTGATTGGCGCATGCCCAATGGGGCGGCAACATGGGTGGCACAGTGACCAACACCGCTGGGAAAAAAATGGAAGGCAATTTATGAAATGTCGGCGACTAGTTGGTGAGTCCATACCGACCCATGTCCGCCTCTTTGAGGTAGTCATGGCTCTTGTAAGGGCCAAAATTTCCCCTTTCTATAAGTTCGTTCATCTTGCTAAAAATGCTCCTAGCATTTCTATACATGCACCTTAAAAGGTAGCCCTTATTCTTCACAGCATTCCTTTCCTTATCTGATCTTTCTCTTGCTGATTGCCTTCTGGTCGTTTTGTATATTCCTCTTCCTTGCCTTACTAGTTTAAATCTCCTCCACTGTCTCTGCAAAGTAATCTAAACTGTAACATCCACAATTGGCACACAGAGATCGAGGGGTATACATATAGCTCTTTAAAAGCAGCTTTGCATGTGGAAAGCCATGGAAAAGGCAAATGTGATTCTTGATTTTTTTTTTAAAGCAACTAGATGAGAAAGGATATTGGAACCATAGAAAAGGGTCAATGATTACTGGATGATGGGATTAAAAGGATAGTTATCATGGGAGATTTAGGACTGTTCACTGGAGTAAGCAAGGGTGAAAAACAATCTAAAAGTATGCAAAGGTTATATATGATAAATAGTAGAAGGGTTAGATATGGTAAAGGGTGAACCCAATGAATCAGTAATGAGAACATAAACTTAGAGTTAGTACTAAAAACTTAATAGAAGCTAGGAAACATTTTTTGGGCACAAAAGGTTATTAGAAATATGGATCGTATTTCTGCAAGTGGCTGATAAAGCTGAGTCAATCACAGATGATGTAATTAGATATTAAAGAATACTGGAAAAAAGCATGTCAGTGAGATTGGATAAATGGTTATGCTATGAAGCCAGCACAGGCATCAAAGGGCTGCCACCTGTATTGTTTAACTGCTAACCCTGCAACAGAACGTTTTCCTTAAGCCATTGTGCGAGGTTGAGGGGCATTGTGTAAGGTGGGTTTGTGGCATAGAGGCAACGGTGGCAGGAAGGAAAGGGTTCTGGAAGGGGACTCGGCCTCATGATGGGCAAATCTCTTCCCACAGCCTGTTGAGGATTAAGCAGTTGGCGACTAGCAAACTTGGTAGATGGCTTTGGAGTGGTATATTCTAGTACGTCCAAAAAGTTGGGACATTGCAATTTGCACTGCATGGGTTTTTTCACCACATTGCATCACACTACTTCCCCATCTCAGTGGAACTCTTTTTTATGGCATTGTTCTAATTTTCCTCTATATTGCTTTCTGGATTGATTGTGGCCATATAGCACAGATTGTGGTGATTTTCTTTTGGAAATTGGTCTGTATTTTCAGATTTTGTATGTTCTGGTACTAAATGCTCTTTTTACCACCTCTTCTCATCAAAACTGTTTCCAGTGTTTGTTTTGTGTCCGTTCCTCTCATGAGCAGCTTGTGTTGGGGGGAGGGGGTGGAGTGACACCCAAGATACATCCTTCTGAAGAGGAGTGGGGAGAGCTTTGGTTATGTGGCCTTTCGGGTGGTTATCAGATATCACCTGACACAATTTTGCAGAGTTTGCTTCATGCTGTTACACTTGAATCAGTGACTTTTAGGGGCCTTGCAGGATTTCTTAAGTGAATTGTTGATGATTTGAGCTTCGTGATTTTCCTCACACAGGTCAGCTGCCATAGACAAGGCCGCACTTCCTATGAGCTAATTTGAGACTTTGGGGCCGAAAAGGTCGTCGTCCTCAAGATCCATTACTGCCTGTAAGAGGCCTCTAAAAGGCGGTCATGGTGCGGATCGGCCTCGCAGACAGGTGGGCCGACCCGTCCTAAATTGCCCCTGGGCCTGGAGCGGCGGGAACATGTTTCCACACCGCCCGTGCTGCCTCCCTGTCGGGCACACCAACCCCTTTCTGCCCCGAGGCCAATTGCCCCACGGGAGCGGCACCACCGCCAGTCAGAGCCACTAACCGCTTTCGCCTGCGGGAAGCTGCCCTTAAAGGGGAGAGCGCTCTGCCGTCGCTTCCATTTTATTTTAATTGTCAGCCAACTCCGAGATTGGCCCGGTAATGGTGGCCATGGGTTCGGCCGGGCCGCCAACATGCAGCCCGCTAACCTGGCCGAACCCTGCCCTAACTAAACCCTATGCAGAGTTCTCAGCGGCCCTCCCCTTTAATTGAAGGGGAGGGACGATGTGGCATGTTAGCGCCACACTAATGACCTGCTCCACAGGCATTTCCGCCCTGCAGCTGACCCGAACACCCCCAGAGATGAAAATGTTTTTAAAGTCCTCAATATTGTTCTAAATCAGAAATGGTAGGTGTACCTACTTTCAGTCGGGGGGCAATTTTGGCCCCTTTAAGTGCAATATAATTTGAATTGGCATACCCAAGGTAAATGGTAAACCCATGCATTGTCTCTGGATTATACATAGGCTTTCCATATGTTCCCATATCGATTTTGAACACTTCCCATCAGTCACATAAGCTATTTCCATAACCGACTGAACTACTGAGCAAGTTAATTCTGTCATTTATAGAAGTGCGCAGTAAAATTGAATTGTTGAAGTCAGTCCAAATGACACAGCTGCTTTGAATCAGATTACAAAGCTTAACTTAAACTTGTCCTTGTTCCAAAATTTAGAAAACATTTCAATTCTTATCTGAGGTAACACTCCCAAGTTTTTACATGAAATCAGATATTTTGCTGCATTTGACTGGTGAAATATATGTAGCCATTTCACAACCTCAGGGCATATCAAAGCACTGTGCACTTCAAAAGGTATTCCATTGGTTGCAGTCACTGTTGCAATATAGGGAAATGCAGTAGCACTCAATAGGCACACAGCAAGGTCCCACAGGCAGCAATGAGATAACTGACCACATAATCATATTGGTGATGTTAGTTGAAGCATAAATATTGGCTTAAGACATCAGGACAACTCTCCTCCTCCTCTTCACATAATGCAATGGGATCTTTTGTGCCCACCTGAGAAGGAAAGCGGGGCCTCGATTTAACATCTTGTCTGAAATGCAACACTTCCGACAGTGCAGCACTGTACTGCACTGAATGACCGTAAAGGCACAACATTATATACATTCTCTGGCTTGAATTGAGTCACTGTAATGTCAGAAATATCCTTCACAGTTAAACAAAGATGTCAATCAAAACTGGTGTTCAAAGACATGGTAACTGAACATAAGAAATAGGAGCAGGAGTAGGCCATTTGGTCCCCCGAACCTGCTCCGCCATTTAATAAGATCATGGCTGATCTGAACTGCTTGGTATAATATTTACACTTGTGAAACTAGGGAATTCTGATTGCTTCTCCTGGCTGAGGAATATCTCCCCAGAATTTGTGTCTCCACCACTGCCTGCTGGTTCATCTAATGTCGGTTATTCTAGAGCTCTTGTGCCTATCCTGTGGCAGCGAGAAAACATTTGATGGCCTCCACATGTGAAAATTAAGCGCCCCTTCTGACTGGAATAGGCAGATGTCTTTGCAGTATAGCCTCCCTTTTATAAAGTACAGTTGGTGGCAGAAGAAGGAAGAGATGGTTCACCTTGGGTTCACTTCTGAATTTTCAGGTCAGGGCTCTACAGTTTGAGAATCAGATTGGACTGTGAATCGATGCCAAGTTATTGAATGGAATAGATATGCCCAACTGGAATACAAGCGCATTCCATTCCTTTGTGCAATTCCTACTCCAGTAGTATAGATAGAAACAAAGCCCCTGTATGGGATGTCAAATGCATCTCTCTATTGGTTACACAATTTGCAAACCTTTTACATTTTCCTGAAAAATGCTTAAATTATATTTTTGTTAAAAAGCATTCATGTTTAATTTTTGTGCCAATGCAAAGTAATGTTTTTTTTTTAAAGCATCGCATAAAATTTAGGCCAGAAATACTGCATTTTAAATATAATTACAAGACCATAACACCAAAAAGATTAGGTCTGGGCAAAAGTGCCCACTTGTCCTTTCTACCCCATGCACCCAGGTGCCACAAAGGTCCAAAATGGGGCTCCACAGCATGAGTGACAGGCTAGTTGCTGATCCTCATTACAATTTAAGATATTGAGGTGCGTGCGGTATACTTTGGGGAAAACTAAAATCCCATGATTACCTAAGCGTAATGCAGATTATCGACTGCACACATTTAAACTTCCTCTGCGATTGTAGTAATTCTATAGTAAATCTCTCTTCCAACAAGAGTATTCTTTTTATAATCAATATTATAGAACCATCACATTACTGTAGCGCCGTTAGTTGCACAAAACCTATGTTGGGTGTTGATGACTATACTATACTATAATTGAAAAGAAAACAATTGCAGGGCTATGGGGAAAGAGCAGGGGAGTGGGGCGAATTAGATAGCTCTTTCAAAGATCTGGCACACGCACGTGGGCTGAATGGCCTCCTGTGTTGAAAGACTTTGGGGGACAAATTTGGTTGGTTTGCGCTAAGCACCTCCCACCCGAGTGCCGCGCTGTCGGCACCTGCCCTGATCTTCCATGAAGGTTTAGCGGCACGCCAACAATTTGCACTGCGCTCACTAGTGCCGCACACTCAGTGACGTCACTGTGCAACGCCCCCGTAGCACCGCAGTCACAAACTTGACTGCTTTCGCCTGCCTTAGCGTCCTAGCACAACTTCCGACGGCGAAAGCAGGTGTTGCATAAGAACATAAGAAATAGGAGCAAGAATAGGCCATTTGGCCCCTTCCACATCCTGCTGCAACCAGTCGTGCAAATCGAGCCTGAGGTGCAAATCGGTTGTCCGACCTGGGTATAGGGGCGAAAGACTAATGGAACCATCTAGTAGCTGGATCCCTCCGAAGTTTCCCTCAGGATAGCTGGTGCTCGTCCACACGCAGATTTATCTGGTAAAGCGAATGATTAGAGGTGTTGGGTCCGAAATAATCTCAACCTATTCTCAAACTTTAAATGTGGTGGTGGACAATGAAACAACTAATGGGAGGAAGAGGCTCCATAAATATCCCCGTCCTCATATGATGGCGGAGCCCAGCAAGCAAGTGCAAAAGACAAGGCTGAAAAGTTTGCAACCATCCTCAGCCAGAAGTGCCAAGTGGATGATTCATATCGGCCTCCTCCTGAGGTCCCGACCATGTCCAGATCATGAATATATATCAAAAAGTGCAGTGGTCCCAATACTGACCCCTATACTTCTCTCGAGTCTGAAAAACAACCGTGACTTTCATATTTTTATCGTGTTAATCAAGCACGATTTGCCTTTAACAAATCCGTGCTGACTTTTACTCGTCACCATTAATTTTGGTCCAGATTATCGTCTACAACACTGCCAGGAATCTAACCTGCCACCATCGGCGTCTAAACTCACAGAACTGGTTCAACACGTCAGCTTGTGTTATGATGCAGGCATGTACAATGCATTGTACCAATTGGCATCTGCTCCGAGGTTCCCAATCTGGATTTACTTTTTAAATTGAGAAATCTCCCAAACTGTGCACTACCTCCGGTCTCCTGTGGACCAATTGGAGGCTAATTTGCAAAGTGGAAAGCCCCTGGTGTGTGTAAAGGCCAGCAGGAGAACAGAAGCACAGTACAGTATAAAGGCAGGAGATTGATGCACAGTGAACAGTTTGGGATCGAAGGTACTGCAAATGTAATAGCACCTCAAGACATCAGGGGTGCTTAAAGGATTTACAACAACAACTAGCACCTTTAACATAGTAAAACACCCCAAGGCACTTCACAGGAGTGTAATGAATCAAGATTTGACATCAAGCCATATAAAGAGATATTAGGGCATTGGCCAAAGAGGTAGGTTTTAAGGAGCATCATAAAGGAGGAAAGAGAGCGCTTAAGGCCTCGGCAGCTGAAGACATGGATAAGCTAAGACAAAAATGGAAGCCAGTCTACTTGATATACATAGAGCAACCCCATTAGTATTTAATCATAAATAATGTGGCATTTACTAGTAAACTACTATTTAAAATCCTCTTTTTCCTGTATGAGAAATTGCTTCAGTAATTATAACTTTAGCAATACTACCTGCTACCACTTTGACAGGGAAGAGAGGGAGGAACAGAAAGCACGTAAATTGCCTTGGTAGTGAATTGAAGGAGCTGGCGCAGTAAGATAACGCTAATTATTGCAGTAAAAATCACTTGGCCAAAGCTGTCATGGAAAAATTGATGCTGAATAACAGTATAGATGTAAAATTGCTTCATTAAGATGTTGGTTTCTCATTTCAGCAATCAGTAAATTTAGAAACCAATACCGTTTTTATAAAATATCTTTTTTCTTTTAATTGTAGGAAATGGCCTAGGAGAAAAAGGTTGTAAAACATTATCTTCATCTTCTCCCTTGTAGAAGCAGCAGCAGAAAACTCTATACACATTTGTGCAGTGGCCTCTTATCCAACGTCAATTCATTTTGAATAATTAGAGGGAAAAATTTGCATTTTGTGTAGGTCTGTTCATAGCGGTTATTTACAGTACATAATTTAACATATTTTCTTTTGCTTTCCTAGTATGTGCGTGGCTCTGACCCTGTGCTAAAGCTGTTGGACGATAACGGGAACATTGCAGAAGAGTTGAGTATTCTCAAATGGAACACCGATAGTGTGGAAGAATTCCTCAGTGAAAAGTTGGAACGTTTATAAATTAAATGGCATATTTCTTGCAATTCGGCAAGTTACTATTTGTATACAGTACCTGCCTAATATCTGGAAAACTCCCCCGTCACACAAGTGAATGTGACGACGCAAATTGATCAATATCGATATCATGTTAAGTTTTGCAATGCATTGAACTGTTAGTATTAGTAATAGGTTTATTACCATAACTATCAATAGAATGATCAGGAATTGGCTAGTCCGTTTAGTCACACCACATCACCATTTTATAATTGAAAATTTTGTTTATCTTTGAAACAAATTTAGATGTACTGTATAATTTCACTTCCTTGAATCCATTATACAATTTTCTATTGAATGTAGATGGCTTTTGTTGATTGTACTTTTGTTGGTTGGTGCCTGCTATTTACAGTGGTGGATATGATGCATTAAGGAGTTGCACTTTTGTGAAGGCTGTACAGAAAAGCTTTTAAGGCTATGTATAACCTGATGTTTTGTGCGCTTACTGGTGTTTCTGCTCTGTTGTGGTAGAAGTAGGTTAGAAAGATGGCATTGTTTCAATTTGGAATAATAAAAATTATTTCTGAAGCATTGTGTTTGGAATTTCTTTTGTTAATGGAAGATGTTTATCAATGTTCTTGCAGTGCTAATTTGTTAAGTTTATTTTTCTGTAGCTCTACTAGACTGCAATTTAGCATAAGAGATTTAAGTGACGAAATGTCGAGACAATTACTATGCATGCAGCATGATACTCAAGAACTTCTGCATGCTGTGCTCCATTTACCTAGGTGGGCAAAATTCATGTGGCTCGCATTATTGTGCTTGGAGCATGGAGATTGACGAATATCGAAAAAAACTGCTCTTGACGTCCTGACGTCAAACATGAAAAACATAGTGTCTCCAAGGTTTATGGAACAGCTTCTTTAACAGGGTGCCAGTGATACCTGATGACAGTTTTGAGTGCCAAGCCTTAACTGAACAGTTTCAGCAATAAGATCTTCACTTCAAAATAAGTGTTCTTATTCATATTTCTTGTTTCTACCCGAGCCTGATACAGTGCATGGAATTAGCAGGATCTAACTGCTTGTCTGTACTGCGTGCTTTGGAACAGGAGCAACAACTCTGCAATCTCATCCATTACCTTTCTATTCTTATAACTGGTATAGCTACGCTTTCATTACTGCATTTGTTCTTTCTCCTCGCAAGTTCTCCTTCTACCATCATTTACATCAGTCATCTTAATTCACATGGTTTGGAAAGAAATCCTTGCCAGTAGCTGTGCTCAATCAATTTGCCTCGTCCTCTCCTCCTCCTTCCCCCCCCCCTCCCTTCCCCCACTGCCATTTGATTTATGTGGACCTGGAATTTGGAAGGACTTATTCTTAACACACGACTCATTTAAATCCTAAATCAGAACACAAAGATCAGTTAGCTTTTTTTTAATTCATTAGAATCATAGAAATTTACAGCACAGAAGGGGACCATTCGGCCGGCCCATTGTGTCTGTGCTAGTTATGGGTGTGGGATATGGGTGTCGTTAGCAAGGTCAGCATTTATTTCCCAGCCTTTGAGAAGGTGATGGTGATCCGCTGCCTTCAATCTATGCAGTCCGTATGGTGAAGTGCTCACACAGTTGTTCAGGTACGGAGTACCAGGATTTTGACCCAACAACGAAGAAGGGACGTCGATATATGTCCAAGTTTATTTCATTGCTGTTTGTCAGACCTTGCTGTCTGCAAATTGTCTGTCGTATTTTCTACATTATAACAGTGATTATGCTTCAAAAGTAAAGCGCTTTGGAACATCCGGTGGTCGTGAAAGGCGCTTTAGAAATGCAAGTTTTTAAGTCTTGGAAGGGAACTTGGAGCTGATGTGTTGCAGTTGCACCCACCCAGGCAAGTGGAGGGTATTCCAACTAGACATGCATACAAATGAATGAACATGGAGTTAAGTTTTATATGTGGTCTCAAGGCCCCAAGATGTATACTTGTGGCCCAAAGAAAATGAAGCTTGGACACTCATAAAAATGTACTAAATTTGAAGGCCATTAAATTAATCTTGCTCTGTGATCTATCATTATAACCCTAACCCTAAATCCGATTTTGTGTTTGTAATGCCTAAATTTGGTTTTGCATTTTGCAGTCGCTGCTGGGCAATTGTGTTTCTAATGACCACTATTACTAGTGCCTTTTCCATTTGTTGCTGCTGTATACGTACTTGCTTTGATAGCTGACTGAGAGCGTCACCATCGTGAAAGCATTGCTACATCGGGGGAAGAGCCCACCCATACCGTAGTGCTCGCCCAGAAGTGAATTATCACTTAAAATCATTGCACTCCCTCTTTTGTTTTTTTAGTCCAAATGAGCGAGGCATTCCCTGCCCAATTGCTGGCAGTTTGCTGATGGAGTAGTGAGGAAGGGAGAGGAATAAATGCTGTTGGACCCGAATTCTAATTTATTTTCCCCTCTTTTTTTTTTCTGCCTGTACTTCTGAAGACAGTGACTCGTGCTGAGACATGTTTCCACAAGTTCTGGCAGCCATCAGTATCTTGCTCAAATGGCTGTTCTTTACATGCAAGTCTGGACAATGAATGTGCTGGATTGTTTGCCCAACATCAACCAAGTCTATTCTTGTCTGTCCCTTGTTATACAAAAGGCTTTCAGCAAGGATCACTGAATAGTGATCTCTGGACCCTAGCTGTTTCTCCCCAACCCCCATGCTTGAGGAAATAGACACAATTTTGCCTCCATGACAGCTCCGACTGAAAGAGGTTTACTGAAGTAATGTTACTGTTTGAAATTCCTGCTGATTAAAACTGTTCATGATGATTATGAAACCATGATCTCAACCTGGCAACACCTACAACTATTAATAAATGGGCTGTCGGTATAATTCCACCACTAGTAGTTTCTTTTTAAGGGAGAAATTTCTGAAGACGCGGGCCTTTAATGCTTTTTGAATTATCTTCATCAAATTACCGACTTAAATCTCTCACTAAGTACTATCCATGTTCTTTAATATAATGGTGCTTTTCAGAACTGATTCATGAGTTATGTGACTTTACTGCAAGTTTAGCGTCTACCAGTAGTTTTATAATAAATAATGCACATTAGTATTTAGGTTAAAAAACGACTTATAGTGTAGCAGGGATACTCCCAGGATAAACACCTCCTGTAGCCTTTTCTTTGTAGGGGAGGAGGTGGTTCAGTGGTTTGGTGCTTTTGTGGTCTAGGCTTAGCTTCATAGGAACTGGGGGAGGCCATTCAGCCCCTTGAGCCTGTTCCACCATTCAATGTGATCATGGTGATAGGGTATTTGCCCCATATCCCTTAATACCTTTGGTTAATAAAAATCTATCAATCTCAGATTTAAAATTAACAATTGATCTCGCATCAACTACCATTTGCGGAAGAGTTTTCCAAACTTCTACCACCATTTGTGTGTGGAAGTGTTTCCTAATTTCACTCCTGAAAGGTCTAATTTTTAGACTATGCCCCCTAGTCCTAGACTTCCCAACCAGCAGAAATAGTTTCTCTCTATATTTAACCTATCTGTTGCCCTTAAAATCTTTAAAACTTAAATCAAATCGCCCCTTAACCTTTCAGCTGAGTCCTTTTACATTTCTTTGGAGTTCTACACTTGATATGTTCCTTGGTTGTAGTGTCACTCATCACTTTGAAGACCTGGCCGGGGAGGGGGGGCGGGATTTGGTTCCTTAGCACTTGACAGGGGTGCTGAGGCTGTAGCCCCGCAGCAAAGCGAATCCAGTGATGCACGTCTAATCCGCCCACCCCCGGTAGCGGTGCCGCTAAGAGTTAGCGCCGGGGACTTCAGCGGCAGGCAGATGGTGATATCAGTGAGCGTGCAACTCTCTCACTAAGTGCCTGATCTGCAAAATGAATTGTCACCTCCTGACTTATCACCTCGCCCCGACAGGGAGAGGAGGCATCAAGCAGGCAGATGCTGACTCCAGGGACGTTAATTAAAGGGATCATGAATAATGAGCCGCAGCTGTCGGGTTAGTGGTGTTTCACTGCTTCATCGTCAGTTTGACATTGCGCAACAGTTGAATTCAGTCATTTAAAGGTTGTTTAGTCTCGAGTGTAGTGGCTACTAAAAATTTGTGACATTTTTATTCTCACAACATAGCAAAATGCTACACGAGAATGAGGTTCTGCAACATCAATTAACCTCCCCTTTAAGAACTGGAAAGAGCCTGTGGCAATGATGACTTGCGATTAGACTGCACCTGATACTGCTTAACGCTTTGAGTGTAACACCACTGAGCTAGGCCATTACCACTTGATTTAGCGCTCCATTCCTTTCTTTGAGCAATGAGACTTAATTTTGCGTGCAGCGTGACTCATTAGCGCCTGCCGCTAAATTTCAATATTTTCTAAAATTACTGCTCATTCCTGGGCTATAATAAATTTCTCGCCCCCTTGTGTCTTCTACGAAACACTGTTCCTTTACCTGCCCACTTCCTGGGTAAATGCAGCAAGACCTGGTGCAGAAAGGAAAACCCTTGTACTCTGCTTTTCTATCTTGCTGTTATGAGATCTCAGCTTCAGAATGCAGCTCAGGCTAAAAACCAACAAATCTCAGTAATAGGTTCTAGTCATAGCAAACATTGCTATTTTTAACGGCAAATGAGCTAAAGGTGGGCAGAGGAAATGTTGCAGGGACACCTTCAAAACCTTCCCTCTGACACCTGGGAGGCCCTGGCCAAAGACCGCCTTAAGTGGAGGAAGTACATCCGGGAGGACGCTGAGCACCTCGAGTCTCATTGCCGAGAGTGCAGAAATCAAGCGCAGGCAGTGGAAAGAACATGTGGCAAATCTGTCCCACCCACACCTTCCCTCAACGACTATCTGTCCCACCTGTGGCAGGGACTGTGGCTCTCATATTGGACTGTTCAGCCACCTAAGGACTCATGTTAAGAGTGGAAGCAAGTCTTCCTCGATTCCAAGGGACTGCCGATGATGATGATTCTTAATGTTAAAGACAATTCTGCATTCAACCTCAATATAAAATTATCCTTGGAACAAAGTTGCTAGCTTCTTGCGTGGCAAAACACTCCGACAGGACCTCTGATTAGCATTATACCCCTGACTGCTTCAGATGGACTGCTGAGCTCGGTGAAGGCTGCCAGATTTAGCTCACAATGAGCAGGTCTAGGCTGTCCAATAAATAGATTACAAAGAATTATGACCCTGTCCCCTCTCAAAGCTGACTCAAGTCTTCAATTTAGACATAGCTGTTGATCAAACCTTTAAAAAGATTCACAGGATGTTCATCACCTATGATGTTTGTCCCAACCACTTTCAACAAAGCTGCGATTGCTGGAAATTAACATTTTGCCCAGCCAGCTATTGGGAACAATACTTGACCGACCAACATAAATCTATGCTCAACAGACATTACCATATTAAACCCCCATTTTGTTTTGACAGAAACAAACTACAGATGCATATTCATGCCTTCAGAATACTAGACTATAATGTATATCCCCTGCAGTTTGGTGCATCAGTTACTAGTGCTAGCTTTAATCGAGTGTGTACTGTGAACAGCAAAAAATAATCCAGTGACTAATCTATCACAGACAAAATTGCTTCATTTTTGTTTGTCTTGCATGAGAAACCTTGCCAGTTTTCTGCCATATTCTCCTCTTGTACTTTTACTTCAGGGGTCTTGGCACCAGTACTGGGGAAAGAGGGAGCTGTTTCATTGGGATGGGCTCCACTTAAACCAGGCTGGAACCAGTGTCCTGGTGAATCGAATAACTAGGGCAGTAGACAGGGTTTTAAACCAGTGAAGGGGGTGGGGTGGGAGGATTCAGGATAGAGTACATTTAAAGGGAAATGTCAAGGCTGTAGAGCAGAGCAGAGTTTGGGTAAAAATAAGCGGAATGGGTCAGAAGGGACAGAGAGAGTCCCTTTAATCCATCATCATCATCATAGGCAGTCCCTTGGAATCGAGGAAGACTTGCTTCCATTCCTGAAGTGAGTTCTTTGGTGGCTGAACAGTCCAATACGAGAGCCACAGACTCTGTCACAGGTGGGACAGATAGTCGTTGAGGGAAGGGGTGGGTGGGACTGGTTTGCCGCACCCTCTTTCCGCTGTATGCGCTTGATTTCTGCATGTTCTCGGCGTTGAGACTCGAGGTGCTCAGCGCCCTCTCGGATGCACTTCCTCCACTTGCTTTGGGAGTCTCATGTCTGGCATGCGGACTATATGTCCTGCCCAGGAGAGCTGATCGAGTGTGGTCAGTGCTTCAATGCTGGGGATGTTAGCCTGAATGAGGACGCTGATGCTGGTGTGCCTGTCCTCCTAGGGGATTTGTAGGATCTTGCGGAGACATCGTTGGTGATATTTTTCTTGCAACTTGAAGTGTCTACTGTACATGGTCCATGTCTCTGAGCCATACAGGAGGGCAGGTATTACTACAGCCCTGTAGACCATGAGCTTGGTGACAGTTTTGAGGGCCTGGTCTTCAAACACACTTTTCCTCAGGTAGTAGGGCATCAGTGACTACGATGACATCAGGGAAAAATAGAAAAAAGTGAAAGCTGAAGGCACTATATCTGAACGCAATGAAGCATTCGCAACAAAATAGATAAATTAATGATGTAGCTGGAAATGAATAGGTTTGAACTAATAGTCAATACAGAGATGTGATTGCAAAGTGACCACGGTTGGGAACTAAATATTCCAGGTTACTTAACTTTTAGAAGAGATAGGGAAAATGGAAAAGTAGGAGGGGTAGCCCTGATAAAGAATGAGATAAAGACAGTAGAGAGAAAGGATCTTAACTCGGAAAATCAAGAAGCAGAATCAGTTTGGGTGGAGCCAAGAAACAGAAAGGGGCAGAAAATATTGTGGGGAGTTGTTTATATACAGTAGTTGTAATGTAGGACACAGTATAAATCAGGAAATCAGAGGTACAGATAACAATGGTAATGCAGTAATCATTGGGGACTTTAATTACATATAGACTGCCAAACCAGATTTGTAGTCATAGTGTGGAGGTTGAGTTTGTGGAATGTATACAAGATAGTTTTCTAGATCAGTACATTGAGGAACCAGCGAGGGAACAGGCTATTTTTGATCTAGTATTGTGCAATGAGAAAGGGTTAATTAATAACCTTGTAGTAAAGGAGTCTTTAGGGAAGAGTGACCATAATCTGATAGAATTTTATATTGAGTTTGAAAGTGATTTAGTTAAGTCCAAAACTAGGGTCTTCAATCTTAAACACAGCAAACTATGTAGGTATGAGGGCTGAATTGGCTAAGGTTGATTGAGAAACTACATTAAAAGTATGACGGTAGACAAGCAATGGCTAGCATTTAAAGAATTAATACATAATTTACAACAAATATACTTTCCTTTAAGCACAAAATTCCCACAGGAATCGTGGTCCAACCGTGGCTAACGAGAGAAGTTAAAGATAGTACAGGTAGAACGTCCGAAATCCGGAAACCTCGGGACCAAGGCCTTTCAGGTTGTTCCGGATTTCGGAGAAGAAATCAGGCATCCCGAATCCGGAAACCCCTGGGCCGACTTTCGTGTATTTCTGGATTCCAGACAACTCCTTGCTTCATGCCCCGTTTTTTTTTAAAAGTCCAGTTTTCGGAATATATTTCCGGATTACGGACAACGACTCTTGCGATCTGCACAATGTCCGGTTTTCAGAACTTTCCAGTTTTTAGAACATTGGATTTCGGACATTCTACCTGTATTAGATCAAAGGAAGAAGCTTATAATTTTGCCAAAAAGAGCAATAAGCCCCAGGATTGGGAGGATTTTAGAATTCAGCAAAGGAGGGCCAAGAAATTAATAAGGAAAGAGAAAAAAGAATATGAGAATAAATTAGCAAGAAAAAAAAAACAGATTGTAGATGTTTTTATAGGTATGTAAATAGGAAGAGATTAGTGAAAGTAAATGTGGGCCCATTTGAGGGAGAGACAGGAGAAACATAGAAACATAGAAAATAGGTGCAGGAGTAGGCCATTCGGCCCTTCGAGCCTGCACCGCCATTCAATGAGTTCATGGCTGAACATGCAACTTCAGTACCCCATTCCTGATTTCTCGCCATACCCCTTGATCCCCCTAGTAGTAAGGACTACATCTAACTCCTTTTTGAATATATTTAGTGAATTGGCCTCAACAACTTTCTGTGGTAGAGAATTCCACAGGTTCACCACTCTCTGGGTGAAGAAGAAATTGTAATAGAGAATAAGGAAATGGCAGAGACATTAAACAAATACACTGTATCTGTCTTCACAGTAGATGACACAAAAAAATTCCGGAAATAATGGGGAACAAGGGTCTAGAGAAAATGAGGAACTTAAAGAAATCAGTATAAGTAAAGACATAGGGCTAGAAATTCAGCACCATTTCCTCTGGGTTTTTCAGCGGAAAATCACTCGGTAGGGATTTCTTCAAAGAGTTCCGCCGGCGGTCTCAAAATACCGCTGGGGAGCCAGTGTGCACCATCGACAAAACCGCTACCGCCCAAGTTTGGTCACAGCGGTGACCCATAGGTGAGAAGAAAAAAAATGCCCACGAGAAACCAGTAGTAGCTGGGCGGTAGGTTTGAAACCCTGCAAAAAAAGTAAGTTAAATTTTTTCTTTAAAATTCTTTTACAGCAATTAAGTGGAAAAGGATCCTGAGAATGTTTTCTGACTTTTTGGTTTTTTGGAAAAATATTTTGTGCTTTCCCCCCTCCCTAGGCCCAACCCGTGGCCTCGGACTAAATTTGAGTAAGTACCGCCTAACTTGCCCAGGATCGCGTTTTCTGCCGAGAATCCGCATGTAAGACCCATTTTTCCCACCAGGCAGAATTTTTTTCCTTTTTTGATCAATTTTTGGCCGACATTAATCTTAGCAGTTTTTTGGGCAGCAATCCGGCAGTGGTAGATTTTGTGGAAATTCTGGCCCATAGTACTGGAGAAATTAATGCGACAAAGTGGTGACAAATACCCTGGACCTGACAACCTACAACCTGGGGTTTTAAAAGAGGCGGCTGCAGAGATGGGGGATGCATTGATATTAATCTTCCAGAAATCCCTGGATTCTAGAACTGTCCCCAAGGATTGGAAGGTAGCAACTGTAATTCTGCTATTTAAGAAAGGAGGAAGAGAAAAAACAGGGAACTATAGGACAGTTAGCCTGACATCAGTAGTAGGCAAAATGCTAGAATCTATTATTAAGGATGTGGTAACAGGGCACTTAGAAAATTGTAATATGATTAAGCAGAATCAACAATGTTTTATGAAAAGAAGATCGTGTCTGACAAATCTGGTGGAGTTTTTTGAATCTATAACTAGTAGGATGGATAAGGAGGAACCAGTGGATATAGTGTAATTGGGTTTTCAAAAAGCACTTGATAAGGTGCCACACACGAGGTTATTACACAAAATTAGGACTCATAGGATTGGGGGTAATATATTAGCATGGATTGAGGATTGGTTAATGGACAGAAAACAGAAAGTAGGAATAAACAGGACTTTTTCTGGCATCCTGTAACTAGCGGGGTACCACCACTTGGGCCTCAGCTATTTACAATCTACATTAATGACTTAGATAAAGGGACTGAGTGTAACGTATCCAAGTTTGCTGATGATACAAAGTTAGGTGGGAAACTAAGCTGTGAGGAGGATGCAAAGAGGTTGCAGAGAGATGTAGACATGTTGACTGAGTGGGCAAGAACATGGCAAATGGAATACAATAAGGAGAAGTGTGAAGTTATCCACTTTGGTAGGAAAAATAAAAAAACAGAATATTTTTTGAATGGCGAGAAACTGGGAAATGTTCGCATTCAAAGGCACCTGGGTGTCTTTGTACATGAATCACAGAAAGGTAACATGCAAGTAGAGCAAACAATTAGGAAAGCAAATGGTATGTTAGCTTTTGTTACAAAGGGATTAGAGTATCAAAGTAAGGAAGTCTTACTATAATTATACAGGGCATTGGCGAGACCACACCTGGAGTACTGTGTACAGTTCTGGTCTCCTTGCTTAAGGCAAGACATACTTGCCTTAGAGGGAGTGCAATGAAGGTTCACTAGATTGGTTCCTGGGGTGAGGGGATTGCCCGATGAGGAGAGATTGAGTAGACTAGGCCTATATTCCCTAGAGTTTAGAAGAATGAGAGGTGATCTGACTGAAACATATAAAATTCTTAAGAGGCTTGACAGGGTTAATGCTGAGAAAAATCCGATGGCCATTCCACTCCGCAGCAAGGCTGCCGATTTCTGGCGGTAACAAGCCTTAAGGGAAGGGCAATTTTGGCCCCAAGATGTCTTACTGCAATTATATAAGGCCCTGGTGAGATCACACTGGAGTATTGTGTACAGTTTTAGTCACCTTACCTAAGGAAGGATATACTTGCGATAGAAGGAGTGCAAGGAAGGTTCACCAGACTGATTCCTGGGATGGGGGATTGTCCAATGAGGAGAAATTGAGTAGACTAGGCCTATATTTTCTCGAGTTTCGAAGAATGAGAGGTGATCTCATTGAAACATACAACATTCTTACAGGGCTTGACAGGGTAGATGTTTTCCCTGGCTGGGGAGTCTCACAATAAGGGGTCGGCCATTTAGGACTGAGATGGGGAGAAATTTCTTCACTCAAAGGGTTGTGAATCTTTTGAATTCTCTACCCCAGAGAGCTGTGGAAGCTCAGTCGTTGAATATATTCAAGACAGAGGTCGATACATTTTTGGGAATTAAGGGAATTAAAGGATTTGGAGTTCGTATGGGAAGGTGGACTTGAGGTAGAAGATCAACCATGATCTCATTGAGTGGGCCAAATGACCTACTCCAGCTCCTATTTCTTAATGTTCTTATGTTCTGAAAGCATTGATTCCTTGCTGGCCTACAGTTCTAAGGTAGCAGTCACCCTCTGGTACTTTGCCCAAGGCTTACCTGAATAATAATGATTACAAAAGAACTTGCATTTATATCGCTCTTTCCATGATCTCTGGACGTTCCAAAGTGCTTTCCAGCCAATTAAGTACTTTCAAAGTGTAGCCACTGTTGTAATGATGAAAATAGGGCAGCCAATTTGCACACAGCAAGATCCCACCAGCAAGATCGTGATAATGCCCAGATAATCTGTTTCTGTGATGTTGGTTGAAAGATAATATCCAGGACACCAGGGAGAACTGCGACAGTGCAGCATTCCATCAGTACTGTACTTGAATGTTTGCCTAGATTTTGTGCTCGAGCCTCTAGCGTGGAAATAGCACCCACAATCTTCTGACTCAGAGGCAAGAGTGTCCTGAACATTACTCATTGTGTGTAGGGATTTCAATAACAACAGTTTGCATTTATTTAGTGCCTTTAATGTAGAAAAACGTCCTAAGGCGCTTCACAAGAACTTAATCAAACAAAATTTGACACCGAGCCACGTCAGGAGATATCAGGCCAGGTGACGAAAAGCTTGGTCAAAGATGTAGGTTTTTGAGAAGTGCCTTAAAGTAAAAGGAGCATAGCAAATAAGGCGGATGAGCTAAGAGCACAGGTAGACACTTAGGAGTATGACATTATAGCCATTACAGAAACATGGCTGAAAGAGGGGCAGGTTTGGCAGATCAATATTCCTGGTTACAGGATTTTTAGACAAGATAGAGAGGGGGGTAAAAAGATGGGGGGGGGGGAGGGCGGGGGGAGTGTCGCATTACAGATTAAAGAAACTATTACAGCGGTGAGGAGGGACGATATGTTAGAGGGATCATCAAATAAGACCATATGGGTCGAATTGAAAAATAAAAAAGGTGTGATCACACTGCTGGGCGTGTATTATAGACCCCCAAACAGTGAGAGGGAGATAGAGGAGCAAATATGTAGGCAAATTGCTGTAAAGTCCAAAAACCATAGGGTATTAATAGGGGATTTTAACTTTCCAAATATTGATTGGGACAAATATAGTGTGAAGGGTACAGAGGGTGCAGAATTCTTGAAATGCATAGTCAGTATGTAGCAAGGCCAACACGAAAGGGGGCGGTCTTGGATTTAGTTTTGGGGAATGAAGGGGTATTAGTGGGAGAGCACTTGGGTGCCAGTGACTATAATTCAGTCAGATTCAAGTTGGTTATGGATAAGGACAAGAATAGGCCTGGAATAAAAGTTCCGAATTGGGGAAAAGCTAATTTTGCTAAGTTAAGGAGTGATTTGGCCATGGTAGACTGGAAACAACTACTTGTGGGTAAATCAGTGTCGGAACAGTGGGAGGCATTTAAGGAGGAGATCTGGAAGGCTCAGGTCAAACATGTGCCCTTAAAGAAAAAGGTTGGAAAAAATAATTCAAGAGCCCCCTGGATGTCTCGGGACTTACAGAGGAGAATTAAGATAAAAAGGGATGCTTATATCATATATCAACGGCTAAATACTATCGAATCTTTAGAGGAATATAGAAAGTTAAGAGGCAAAATTAAAAAGGATATTAGGAATGCTAGGAGAGAGCACGAGGGTAAAAGGTTAACTAAAGAAAGGGTGGGGCTTATTAGAGACCATGAGGGTAATCTTTGTGTGGAGGTGGAAGATATTGGTAAGGTTCTTCACGAATACTTTGCATCTGTTTTCACAAAGGAAAGGGGCAATGCAGATACTGCTATTGAGGAGGAATGTGATATTCTGGATGAAATAAATATAGTGAGAGAAGAAGTATTAAGGGGTTTAGCAGCTTTGAAAGTAGGTAAGTCCCCAGGCTGTTGAGCGAAGTAAAAGAGGAAATAGCAGAAGCCTTGACCATCATTTTCCAGTCCTCTCTGGATTTGGGCATGGTGCTGGAGGATCGGAGGACTGCTAATGTAGTACCCTTGTTTAAGAAGGGAGAAAGGGATAGGCCGAGTAATTACAGGCCTGTCAGCCTAACCTCAGTGGTGAGAAAATTATTGGAAAAAATCCTGAAAGGATAAGTCTACATTTGGAAAGGCAAGGATTAATTAGGGACAGTCAGCACGGATTTGTTAAGGGCAGATCATGTCTGACTAACCTGATTACATTTTTTGAGGAGGTAACTAGGAGGGTCGATGAGGGCAGTGCCTACAATGTAGTGTATATGGACTTTAGCAAAGCTTGTGATAAGGTCCCACATGGTAGACTGGTCATGAAGGTTAAAGCCCATGGGATCCAGGGCAAAGTGGCAAGTTGGATCCAAAATTGGCTTGGAGGTAGGAAGCAAAGGATAATGATTGATGGATGTTTTTGTGACTGAAAGAATGTTTCCAGTGGGGTTCCTTAGGGCTCAGTAGTGGGTCCCTTGCTTTTTGTGGTATATATCAACTATTTAGATTTGAATATAGGGAGTATGATTAAGAAGTTTGCAGATGACTAAAATTGGCTGTGTGGATGATAATGAAGAGGAAAGTCATGGACTGCAGGAGGATATCAATCTACTGGTCAGGTGGGCAGAGCAGTGGTAAATGGAATTTAATTCAGAGAAGTGTGAGGTGTTGCACTTTGGGAGGGCTAATAAGAAAAGGGTATACACATTAGGCCACTTAATAGTGTAGATGAACAAAGGGACCTTGGAATACTTGTCCACAGATCCCTGAAAGTAGCAGGCCAGGTGGATAAGGTGGTTAAGAAGGCATACGGAATGCTTGCCTTTATTGGCCGAGGCATAGAATATATGAGCAGGGAGTAAATGCTTAAATTGTATAATACTTTGGTTAGGCCACAGCTGGAGTACTGCGTGCAGTTCTGGTTGCCATATCATAGGAAAGACGTGATCACACTAGAGAGGGTGCAGAGGAGATTTACTAGGATGCTGCCTGGAATGGAGAATTTTAGTTATGATTGGATAGGCTGGGTTTGTTCTCATTGGAAAAGAGGAGGTTGAGAGGAGACCTCATTGAGGTGTACAAAATATTGAGGGGCCTGGACAGAGTGGATAGTAAGGGCCCATTTCCATTGGTGGAGGGGTCTATTACGAGGGGGCATTGTTTTATGATGGTTGGTGTAAGGCTTAGAGGGATTTGAGGGGGGCTTCTTTGCGCAGAGGGTTGTGGGGATCTGGAACTCGCTGTGTGGAAGAGTGGTGGATGCAGAAACCCTCACCATTTTTAAGAGATGGTTGGATGGGCACTTAAAGTGCAGTAACCTGCAGGATTACGGACCTAGAGCGGGTAATTGGGATTAGACTCGATGACCTTTTGTTGGACGGTGCAGATGTAATGGAATCGAATACGGCCAGGGTGATCTCCTGGACTAGTTTCGATCGCCTGGATGTGTTGGAGAGGAATTTTTCCAGATTTATTCTCCCTAAATTGACCTCGGTTTTTATCTGGTTTTTGCCTCTCCCAGGAGATCACATGGCTTCGGTTGGGGTGGAGTGTAGAATGTTTCAGTATAAGGGGTGTCGCAGTTGTGGTGAAGTGGATTGGTGGGGCTGGGTGCTCTTTGCCTTTCCGCCATTGTTCATTGTTCATAGGTTTACATGTAAGCTTCAGGGCTGCTGACCGAGGGCCGTGCGGCTATTTGTTGGCCGGCACGGACACGATGGGCCGAAATGGCCTCCTTCTGCGCTGTAAATTTCTATGTTTCTATGTTTCTAAAAGAGAGAGATATCGAGGTGGAGTAGTTTAGGAAGGGAATTCTAGAGCGTAGGGCCTCAGCAGCTGAAGGCACGACCGCCAATCGTGGAGTGATTAAAATTGGGGATGGGCAAGAGGCCAGAATTCGAGGAGCGCCGATATCTCAGTGGGTTGCAGAGATCAGGAGGGGTAAGGCCATGAGGGATTTGAAAATAGTGACTATTTGTACTAGCTTTTTGGGTGTCCTTCTGCACATGCGCGCATTGGACTCCACCCCCTTTTGAGCATGGGCCCTCGATTCGGTCGCGCATGCGCAGTACGACGTACGAGGAATCCGGAAACTGGGCCATACCACCAGCCGCGTGGATCTGTCCACTGCAGCTGGATGCTTTTGCATTATTTGAAACATTTTTGCGGCCTTCTGTGGGAGAGAAAACATCGGAGGTAATGGGGGAAGAGAGAGAGAGCGAGAGGTGGGGTGGGGGCGGTGGGGGGTGGGGATAGAAAAGAGAGAGAAAGTGACTTGTGGAAGAGAGAGAGGGGTGGGGGGGAGAAAGAGAGAGTTTGGGGAGTGGATGAGAGAGTGATGAGGGGGGAGAGAGAAAGAGACTTGGGGGAAGAGAGTGTGATTGGGGGGGGCGGAGAAAGACGGGGGAAGGGAGATGGGGAGGGAGAGAGAGAGACGGGGAAGGGAAAGAGAGAGACGGGAGTATGAGAGAGAGAAAGAGATGGGGGGGTGGGGAAGAAAGAGACGGGCGGGATTCAGAGAGAGAGATGGGGAGGCGTGAGTGATAGACGGGCTAAAAGAGAGAGAGAGAGACGGGAGAGGGGAGGGAGAGAGAGAGAGAGAGAGAGAGACGGGGAGAAAGAGATGGGCGGCGGGTAGATAGGGAGATGTGGGGTGAGAGAGAGATGGGGCAAAGAGGAGAGAGAGAGACAGGGGGAAGGGAGGGAGCGACGGGTGGAGAGAGATATGGGTGGGGGGGCAGAGAGAGACATGGGGGGGATGAGAGAAAAAGAGATGAGGGCAAGAGAGAGACGGGGGGAGAAAGAGATGGGGAGTGGAGAGAGAGAGAGAGAGAGACAGGCGGGGGGGCGGAGAGAGAGATGGGGGTAGAGAGAGAGAGAGAGAGACGAGGGGGGTGGAGAGAGAGGAGGAGAGAGGGAGAGAGAGACGAGGGGTGGAGAGAGAGAGAGACGGGGGGAAGAGAGCGAGATGGAGGAGCAGAAAGAGAGAGACGGGCGGGGTGGCAGAGAGAGAGATGGGGGGTGAGGGTGAGAGAGAGGTGGGGGGAAAGAGAGAGACTGGGGAGAAAGAGAGAGGGGAAGCAGGGGGGGGGGGGGGATCAGAAGGGAGAGAAGGAACTCGGAAGAGTATCACGTTCTTCCAACCCTCTTTACAACCACACCCGAATTCTTGGATAGCTCAGTGCAGTGTTACAAGGAATATTGTTGGACTGGATGAAATCCGGAAGTCACGACACTGTCACTATTCACTTCATACCCAATAAACCTGTTAACAATCCGTGACCCACACACATTTATGGCGAGGGGGTAAGGTCAAGAACTTGGGCTGGGGGAGGCATGCACTTGGGCTGGGATGGGGTCAGGAACTCTATCCTCTCTGGGTTCTGAAGTCAGAATGGCGCCAATTACACTTTGCAAAGTCACACAGAACTTGGGCTGGGCTGTTCCAATTACACATTCCAGATAAACTTCTGGGTGTGGCTTATCCTCCAAGGGGACCAATCAGGTCATGTGATAATGGAGAGCCAAACAGAGCATTTTTCTAGTGCAAATAACTGTCCATTTGAAAACATTTAGTTCAGACATTTTGATGATGTAAGGAAGACGCAATATAAAATTTCCTTAATACTGATAAATAAAATATAATCTAATTCCTCGTAACGCCATTTGAATTGAAGAACAAATCTTTGGCTGCCTGAGGAAAAGAGTGTTCAAAGACCAGGCCCTCAAATGTACCACCAAGCTCATGGTCTACAGGGCTGTAGTAATACCCGCCCTCCTGTATGGCTCAGAAACATGGACCATGTATAGTAGACACATCAAGTCGCTGGAGATATCTCACCAACGATGTCTCCGCAAGATCCTGCAAATCCGCTGGGAGGACAGGCGCACCAACATCAGTGTCCTCGCCCAGGCTAACATCCTCAGCATTGAAGCACTGACCACACTTGATCAGCTTCGCTGGGCAGGCCACATAGCTCGCATGCCAGACACGAGACTCCCTAAGCAATTGCTTTATGCAGAGCTCCTTCACGGAAAACGAGCCAAAGGTGGGCAGCGGAAACATTACAAGGACATCCTCAAAGCCTCCATGGTGAAGTGCAACATCACCACTGACACCTGGGAGTCCCTGGCTGAAGACGGCCCTAGGTGGAGAAAGTGCATCCGGGAGGGCGATCAGCTCTTCGAATTTCAACGCCGTGAGCGTGAAGAGGTCAGGCGCAGGCAGCAGAAGGAGCGTGTGGTAAATCAGTCCCACTCCCCTCAACCCCCTCCCCTCCCTCCCCCGACAAATGTCTGCCCCACCTGTGAATATGAGGTGGGTGGGGTGGCTTGACCCATCCACCTCCACGGAGGTGTGTGGGGGGCCTGACCCATCCACCTCCATGGCACGAACCTGGTATTGCAGTACTTCCAGGAACGGTGCAGTGGCTCTAGGCCTTTTGGCTAAGAGCATTGGCGCAGAGTGATCCTTGATGTGTGCAAGGTGACCTCTGGCGTTTGTGATTTGACAAAGAATTGGAAAGATTGGCTACGAATTTAAAAAAAAAAAAAATGTCTGTCCCACCTGTGACAGGGTCTGTGACTCTCGTATTGGACTGTTCAACCACCAAAGGACTCACTTTAGGAGTGGAAGCAAGTCTTCCTCGATTCAGAGGGACTGCCTATGATGATGATGATGATGATGATGAATCTAATGACAGGCCAGCACTTATTAATTCCTCGTAAAGCCATAGGAATTGAAGAACAAATCCTAAGAGTAGGACAATTAAAAAAGTAATTGTTTACAGAAAAAAAAGCTTACTGAGCCTCATGAGTGTTACAATAGGTTTGGTTGCATGCTGGAATGGAATAACTGAAGTGAAGCATATTAATGTGTGCCTATTACCTCATCCTTTATTCAACATAATGCACTATCTCTTTCAAACCACAGCTGCTTTTCAGAATACATGTGTATATTTGTTATTGCTTGACTGCATTATTTGATCAAAATTAGCATCTGCGACTGACATTTGCTACGTTAAAACCAATATAAATCCAAGCTGCCCCAGTGAACCAATTGGCAGCAAAATTAAGAAGTATTCACTGAATACAGTCTGTCTTGAATTTATGCGAAACAGGAACTTTGAATTGTATCAATCAGGGTTTACCTTTGACGTTAGTGAGCTATGCTCCAGGCTTTCAATTCATTATTTCCCCCAATTCGCTCCCCTGATGACTCATTTGGTAAAGCAGCATGCAAGTTGAGACGCATGGACCAGAAGATCAAAGGTTACATTCCCTGTCTGTGCTGAGTTAACTATTCTCAGCCATGGATGTGGGGCAGTACAGACACGGTGATTGACAGCACCCCTAGGCTTGGGAAGTGAAAATCAGCCAGGGTTCCTGCTCTTGATCTCGATGCAATGACATGTGCTGAAAAGAGCGTATGTGTCTGTGTGTTTATATGTTGGACTTGGTGTGATAACCCTTCTACCACTGCAGTCAAATAGCACAGGACAAATAACCACTTGGGAAGTACCACAGGGCACCTGTTATAAACATATATGGCTATGCAAATGAAACTGTGACGCGAATAATACTGTGTTTAAATGATTGTATTAGAGCTCGAGACAAGTAAGGAATTAATGTATAAGTCATGTCTTACTGGAACTGCTTGGGGTCGAAATTGGTTATTGAAGCAATGTCACCGCTGGACTGCTGGTTTTAGCGGCAGGCGTTAAGTGCAGCCTCAAACTGCCAAATTGAGTTTTTACGCCCAAAGGTGAGAGAGCAAGCGCTAAAAAGTGGCGATGCACATTCATCCTCGGGCGCCAACGGGTCAAGAGCTCAAGAGGCTATTTACAATCTATATTAATGACTTGGATGAAAGGACCGAGTGTAATGTAGCCAAGTTTGCTGATGATACAAAGATGGGTGGGAAAGCAAGTTGTGAAGAGGACACAAAAAATCTGCAAAGGGATATAGACAGGCTAAGTGAGTGGGCAAAAATTTGGCAGATGGAGTATAATGTGGGAAAATGTTTGGCAGAAATAATAGAAAAGCCAATTATAATTGAAATGGAGAAAAATTGCAAAGTGCTGCAGTACAGAGGGACCTGAGGGCAGTTGGGGGGGGGGGGGGGGGGGGAGGGGAGGGGTGAGCGGTCCTTGTGCATGAAACACAAAAAGTTAGTATGCAGGTACAGCAAGTAATCAGGAAGGCAAATGGAATGTTGGCCTTTATTGCAAGGGGGATGGAGTATAAAAACAGAGAAGTTCTGCTACAACTGTACAGGGTATTGGTCAGGCCACACCTGGAGTACTGCGTACAGTTTTGTCTCCGTATTTAAGGAAGGATGTACTTGCATTGGAGGCTGTTCAGAGAAGGTTCACTAGGTTAATTCTGGAGATGAGGAGGTTGACTTATGAGGATAGGTTGAGCAGGGTGGGCCTATGCACATTGGAGTTCAGAAGAATGAGGGGTTATCTTATTGAAACATAAGATAATGAGGGGGCTTGACAGGGTGGATGCAGAGAAGATATTTCCACTCATGGGGGAAACTAAAACTAGAGGACATAGTCTCAGAGTAAGGGGCTGCCCATTTAAAAGAGATGAAAAGAAATTTCTTCTCTGTGGGTTGTTAATCTGTGGAATTATCTGCCCAAAGAGCTGTGGAGGCTGGGTCATTGAATATATTTAAGGCGGAGATAAACAGATTTTTGAGCGATAAGGGAGTAAAGGGTTATGGGGAGCGGGCAGGGAAGTGGAACTGAGTCCATGCTCAGATCAGCCAAGATCTTATTGATTGGCGGAGTGGGCTTGAGGGTCCAAATGGCCTACACCTGCTCCTGTTTCTTACGTTCTTATGAGGCCTACTCAATTTCACAATGCGAGATGAAAAAACGGGCTTAAACAAAAAACTCGACATGCCATTGGGCACCTTGTTTTAAGGGGAACCCTTATAGGTTAAATAATCCTGTCCATATTCTACCCCTGGCCCACCCCTAAAAAGAGAATAAAAGGAAGACCTAAAGAGCCCTTAGCATAGACAGTGGAGTGGAGAGCTCCTGAGCGTGGATCAATACTGACTTTGGTCTAACACTCTTGGGTAGTTCAAGAAGAGAGAGAGAGAAGAAGAGGTTTTTACGCATGCCAGCCGTCAGTCTGATCGGGCTGGAACCAGCTACTTGTCACGGTCGTATGTTTTTGCTGTCTAACTAGTGTGTTGTATTCCGTCCTAAACTCCGATTAAATGCAATATACCCACCATATTGGTTTGCGCTCGATCCTGATTATTTGAAAGACCAGAGATAAGTTAATCACACCAAGCACCTGTGAAAGTGGAACAGAAAGAAGTAGAGAAACCTGGCAAATAAAACTCTTGTGGTTAACCAGAAACAGTGGAAATACTAGCATTTTAAAAAATATTGTAACTTTATCATCCTAATTATACCAGCACCTCGAGATCTTGGACTGGAATCATTAAATGAGAACATATGGTTTTAAAATTAGTCACTGTAATTTTAATCAGCAGAATCTGTGCTCCTTAATTTGCTGTTTTAATCCATTCAAATCTGAATAAATGAAACCCATGAGTAGTAATTTTATAGATTACATTATCAGATTGGTTAGTTCTGTTTATTTCCAATATTCCATTTCAAGGGGATTTTCTCATCCCAGGGCCTGCGTAAGTAAAATGTAAAGAGTGACCTTTCGTCCTTGAAGCTCATTCACCGAAAGGTAAAAATACATTTTCTTTTGCTCCTCCTTAAGTAATCAAAGGTAGCAATTCACTCTTCTGGTAAGGACAAACGCAAGGACTGTATTTTTGATCTTGCCATAGAATTCATTCCCTATTGAATCAAAAATCCTTTTGTAGACTCTACAGATTTTTTCTTAAATCTTCCCTCTTTAAAAGTCCATTTAGTGAAGCAGAAAGCTGACCTAATCTTTATTGATCAGTAATGTTTTAGTTGGGCTCTTTTAAAACAGTGCAGTAAACTGGTAATGACCTGCAGTGGGCCTGTAAATCTGATTTAGCCCGATCTCAAATGTTGATAGTTTATAGATGATTCCTTGTTGCTTGCTTTTCTCAACATCCCATTTGCCGTTCACATTGTTTGGAGATTACTGAATGAAAGAGGTAATAAAAGTCAAAGCCTACACAGACTGAATATTTCACTTGTGTTACGCTTCACAGCATCGAAGCCGCTCTGGAAAAGCATTCTGCACTTTATAGCTTTTATATAACAAAAAGTGACATACAAAGCAATAATATGTATTATTGCCACTGCAGGAGTAATCTGAAGTGTACTAATGTGCATTTTTTTCGGTTCCATTTGTAGTATTTAACAGAACTGCCGCCTTGATCTTTACAGCAATGTGCATTGGTTTCTAAGTAGCACTGAGCAGTTGCACATATAAAGGATACCACATTTGGTGAGACACTTATGGTCATATTGAGGGTAATCTTTTCTCCATCTGCTTCATGAGAGGTACAAAATTTCAGCATGTGATTTTTTTTTTGTACAATATATCCTGGTCAACCTTTCCTCAATCTTTCCTTTCCAATAGATCTTGGCTGATAAAGTAAAGAAAGACGTATTTACATCTGATCTTTTTAGAAGTCTTTTACAGCACTTAGTCTGCAGTAAATTACTTAAGTGTCGACAATTGCGGCAGCCATTTTGCACATGGCAATATCCCACAAACTGCAATAAGAAAATGATCAATTCATTCTAGTATTGGCCAGGATGTCGGGAGAAAAATATTTGGTGATGTATGAACATTTAGAAAGACATGGGGCTAGATTTTCGGCTTTGCCGTTTTCATGGCGCAAATGGAGGCGGGGCGGGAAATTTACCGCCCGATTAACGTTTGCGCTTTGCGGAGCAACTTTCGTCGTTTGAGCCTCGCAGTGCGAAAACGGGACTCTCACCAACTTTAGTGCGGGGCCGGGTCACTCTGAGAGAGGCCTTGTGAAGGAAAAAAAATTCACAAAAACTTTTTAAAAAACATTGAGACACCATTACTTGACAAATCGCTGCAAAAATATAAAAAAATAAAACTTTAATTTACCTTTTGTGCAGTTTATCCAGCTCACCGCCGCCGGCAAGGCTGGACTGCTGTTTCCCTGGCGGTTATCGCGGGGCGTATTTCGGGGCGTACGGGCCGGGTGATTGTCGAAACTTCTGCCGGTGTCGCAATGCGAGCCGTTGCACACCCGCGCAGCTCTCCCCGGCGGTGCTTCCTAGTCCCGCCGCAAAAACTGACCCGAGGATCGTGCCCGGAATCAAAACAGCTGACCAGCCCATTTTTCACCGTGGAGGGTCAAAACCTGGCAAAAACCCGGTCACAAACGACCTGAAAATACAGCCCATTGGCTCGTTATGGACAGTGAGCGTGGATTTATAAGGGCAGGTCTTACTTGACTACTTTAATTGAATTTTTTCAAGAAATCAAGTGTACAGATAAAGAGACGACCTGTGAATGTTTATACAGGGGTATTTATAACACACACACTCTCACACACACACACACGCACACATGCACTCACACACACACACACACACACACATACTCAGACTCACACATACACACACACACACACTCTCACATACACACACTCACACACACACTCTCACACACACTCACTCACACACACACTCTCACACACACATACACACACACACACACACTCACACTCTCACACTCACACATACACACACACACTCAGACTCACACACACACTCTCACACACACACATACACACTCACACTCAGACTCTCACACTCACACACACACTCACTCACACACACACTCTCACACTCACACATACACACACACACACACTCACTCACACACACACTCTCACACACACACATACACACACACACTCACACATACACACACACACACACTCACACACATACACACTCAGACTCACACACACACTCTCACACACACACATACACACTCACATACACACTCTCACACTCACACATACACACACACATAAAGGGAAAGCCTGAGTTTCATAAATATGGTGCAGATTTAAGAAAAACAGTCTTACACTGAGGGCAAGGAAGATAGAATATGAATCAATCCAGAATTAGAGTGAAGCCCACTTGCAGACGGCACAGGGGCAGCTGGGAAGAGTCACCAGGCAATGAAGAGAAGGAGTTTGGCGACGACATACGAGGTAGCTCTGAGAACTGCTGGAGGATCAGTGTATCGCCCAATCAATTAAGCTACTCGCAGAGATTGAAACCAAAAAGTTCCAATTGTTTCAGGGAGCAGGAAAAAGAGCAGACAGTCAACTAGGAGCCACATGTCCGCCAGAGATGTAGAGTGGATTCACACACTAACAATTGAGACCAGGGACCGATGGAGCAGCATGGTGCAGAGGCAGAATGGGAATCAAACCCAGGGGCCAGAAACGGCAGAAACTAAAGAACTCGAGGAGGAGTAGGAGAAACTTAGAAAACCAGTGGCAATGAGCAAAGTGATCCGAAACAGCTGTAGGCCAACGCACAGTACCAGAAGCAACAGCAGGACAGGAGGATTGGGTCCAGACACCCGAGCTGGACCAGAGTGATCGGAGAGTGATGTGGACCAAGGCAGAATCCACAATCACAGAATATGGCACAGCAGAGGTTATTCAGTAAGCGAGGGCAGGATCAGATCGCTAGAAGCCAGAAATGATGGCAGCCTAGCAAAGAGTTGAAAGTCCCAGTGCAAGAGCAGGATACTCTTGCCCAGTTGAAGGACATCTGGTGAGGGCCATCTACCATCAATGGTGCTACTCGGCACCGAGCTTGTGACCAACACTTCGCCGTAGGCAATTAGGCTTATAGAGCTGTACCTAGTCTCCAGCTGTCTTGAACCCCCTTGCCACTGGACCAAGACCTTGTTCAGCTAAGCCCGTGTGATTGCCGGTGTGCAGCGGCTACCCCACGGTAAAAGCACTCACGCACAGGCATCTTCCACTTCGTCAGTATGAAGTCCGGGACCTGGAACGTCAGGACCCTCATGGACAATCACAACAGCAACAGGCCGGAATGCCGCACCGCGATAGTTGCCCGGGAACTCAGACGTTTTGACATTGACATCGTCGTCCTAAGCAAGACCTAGCTGGCGGGGGAGACCAGTTGAAGGAATATGATGGAGGTTACACCTTCTTCTGGAAAGGGAAACCAGAGGCAGAACGCCGCCTTCGTGGAGTCAGCTTTGCCATCAAGAATGAGCTGGTCGACCGCCTCAAAGACTCCCCTGTGGAGTTAATGAACGCCTCATGACTATTACCCTATCCCGGAACCAATGTGCCACAATCATCAGTGCATACGCCCCTACACTCGATGAGGCTTTTATTCCAACCTTGAGACATCCTTGTCCCGCGTCCCCACGGGTGACAAATTGATCTTCCTGGGTGATTTTAATGCTAGGGTCGGCAAAGACACAGTCCTCTGGGGAATCGTGATTGGCAGAGGCGGGGTAGGGAAAGCCAACTCCAGCGGTACCCTATTCCTGACAAAATGTCTAGAACATGAACTTGTATTGTATAGGGTTAATCACATAGGGTTAATTATGATATTTAGTCATTCACAGTGTGTCTCTGCTCCATGCTTCGTGGATTGTTGTTGCGATATATAAGAGAGAGAGAGAGAAAGCGACCTTGGGACGCACACCAGCTTGTTATGGGACGGTCCGCAGCTCGAGAGCTCATGCTTTGTGGACGAGCACCTGGGGCCTTACAGATTAGGAGTTGGCCATAAGCCACATGCACCCATGTTTGTTTGATAGTATAAAGAAATGGCACTGTCCCGTAGCTCTTCGAACTTCACCTTGGACAGTGATTCGCGAGCGGTGCCGGGACCCCCAATGCTCCAGACAAGCCGTCGCTTGTGGAGTTCCTGACGGGCGGAAGGCCATGAGCGTTGTTGCATCTTATCATACTTCTCTTTTCTTCGTAAACTGTATTATTAATGTTTCTTTTCTCTCAGTAAACGGTGTTTTATCTTTTACTTCATTTGTCTTGTCTCTCATTTAACATTCATTCTGATCCCGAACCTGGGTCTATTATTATTGATCCAAAACAGAACTCCTCATCACCAACACCCTGTTCCGCCAGAGGGACAAATACAAGGCATCGTGGCAACGCCCTCGCTCCAAACACTGGTACCTGCTTGACTATGTCATCGTCCGAGCCAGGGATCGCAAGGATGTGCGCATCACCCGCGCCAAGACAGGAGCTGACGACTGCCGGACAGACCATCGCCTAATCCGATCCATCATCAACATTAACATTGCCCCAAAGCAGAGGGAACAGCAGAAGCAGTTCCACAAAAAAGTTAATGCCGGGGCACTTAGAGACCCAGCTAAGAGAGCCCTATACAGCCAGCGTCTCACAGCCAATCTGGCGTGCCTTGATGACCCTGAGATACTGAATGCCCATAGCGCTTAGTCTGCCCTCCAGGCCTCTATAACCAGTGCCTGTGAAGAGACACTTGGTCACTCAACCAGAAAACATCAGGACTGATTTGATGAAAATGATCAGGAGATCGAAGAACAAATAGATCGCAAGTGCAAAGCATTTCTGAGCCTCAAGCAACAACCCAATTCGGGAGCTGTAAAACAACATTACAGATGGCTCAAGGCGCAGGTCCAACAAAAAACCCGGGACCTAAAGAACAGGTGGTGGATGGAGAAAGCACAGGAGATACAACAACTGGCCGACAGCCATGATGTGCGAGGATTCTTCGCTGCAGTCAAGGCCACCTACGGTCCAAACTCCCAAGGCCCCACCCCACTTCTGGCCAAGAATGGGGAAACACTCATCAAGGACACCGAGGCTGTCAGGGCCTGATGGAAGGAGCACTTTGAAGATCTCCTCAATCGAGACTCTGCCTTTGACTCGAGTATTCTCGACTCCATCCCGCAGCATGCGACCCGCCACCAACTCAGTGAAACTCCAACGTTGCACGAGGTAGGCAAAGCCATAAAACAGCTGAAGAATAACAAGGCTACGGGTGCGGATGGAATCCCTGCTGAGGTGCTAAAGTATGGCGGAGAGGCGCTGTTGGCGCGAATACATGGCCTCATCTCTCTCATCTGGAGGGAGGAGAGCATGCCGGGAGATCTCAGAGACGCAGTGATTGTGACCATTTTTTAAAAAGGGGACAAGTCCGACTGTGACAATTACAGGAGAATCTCCCTGTCATCAGCCACTGGGAAAGTTGTCACTAGAGTTCTCCTCAATCGAATTCTCCCTCTGTTGAGGCGCTCCTCCCGGAATCAGAATGCGGATTTCGTCCCCTACAGGGCACAACAATCATGATCTTTGCAGCGCGACAGCTGCAGGAAAAATGCAGGCAGCAACTCCAGCCCTTATGGGTGATGTGTAACGAGAAAGGACTAATTAGCACTCTTGTTGTGCGAGGCCCCTTGGGGAAGAGTGACCATAATATGGTAGAATTCCTTATTAAGATGGAGAGTGACACAGTTAATTCAGAGACTCGGGTCCTGAATTTAAGGAAAGGTAACTTCGATGGTATGAGGCGTGAATTGGCTAGAATAGACTGGCAAATGATACTTAGAGGGTTGACGGTGGATAGGCAATGGCAAACATTTAATGATCACATGGATGAACTTCAACAATTGTACATCCCTGTCTGGAGTAAAAATAAAATGGAGAAGGTGATTCAACCATGGCTAACAAGGGAAATTAAGGATAGTGTTAAATCCAAGGAAGAGGCATATAAATTGGGCCAGAAAAAGCCGCAAACCTGAGGACTGGGAGAAATTTAGAATTCAGCAGAGGAGGACAAAGGGTTTAATTAGGAGGGGGAAAATAGAGTACGAGAAGAAGCTTGCCGGGAACATAAAAACTGACTGCAGAAGCTTCTATAGATATGTGAAGAGAAAAAGATTAGCGAAGACAAACATAGGTCCTTTGCAGTCAGATTCAGGTGAATTTATAATGGGGAAAAAAGAAATGGCAGACAAGTTGAACAAATAATTTGGTTCTGTCTTCATGAAGGAAGACACAAATAAACTTCCAGAAGTACTAGGGGACCGAGGGTCTAGTGAGAAGGAGGAACTGAAAGATATGCTTATGAGGTGGGAAAATGTGTCACAGAAATTAATGGAATTGAAGGCCGATAAATCTCCGGGGCCTGATAGTCTGCACCTCAGAGTACTAGAAATAGTGGATGCATTGGTGATCATTTTCCGTCAGTCTATCGATTCTGGATCAGTTCCTATGGACTGGAGGGTAGCTAATGTAACACCACTTTTTAAAAAAGAAGGGAGAGAGAAAGCGGATAATTATAGACCGGGTAGCCTGACATCAGTAATGGGGAAAATGTTGGAATCAATTATTAAAGATGAAATAACAACGCATTTGGAAAGCAGTGACAGGATCGGTCCAAGTCAACATGGATTTATGAAAGGGAAATCATGCTTGACAAATCTTCTGGAATATTTTGAGGATGTAACTCGTAGAGTGGACAAGCGAGAACCAGTGGATGTGGTGTATTTGGACTTTCAAAAGGCTTTTGACAAGGTCCCACACAAGAGATTGGTGTGCAAAATTAAAGCAATGGTATTGGGGGTAATGTACTGACATGGATAGAGAACTGGTTGGCAGACAGGAAGCAGAGAGTCGGGATAAATGGGTCCTTTTCAGAATAGCAGGCAGTGACTGGTGGGGTGCTGCAGGGCTCAGTGCTGGGACCCCAGCTATTTACAATATACATTAATGATTAGAGGAAGGAGTTGAGTGTAATATCTCCAAATTTGCAGATGACACTAAACTGGGTGGCATTGTGAGCTGCGAGGAGGACGCTAAGAGGCTGCAGGGTGACTTGGACAGTTTAGGTGAGTGGGCAAATGCATGGCAGATGCAGTATAATGTGGATAAATGTGAGGTTATCCACTTTGGGGGCAAAAACACGAAGGCAGAATATTATCTGAATGGCGGCAGATTAGGAAAAGGGGAGGTGCAACGAGACCTGGGTGTCATGGTACATCAGTCATTGAAAGTTGGCATGCAGGTACAGCAGGCGGTGAAGAAGGCAAATGGTATGTTGGCTTCATAGCGAGGGGATTTGAGTACAGGGGCAGGGAGGTTTCACTGCAGTTGTACAGGGCCTTGATGAGGCCTCACCTGGAATATTGTGTTCAGTTTTGGTCTCCTAATCTGAGGAAGGACGTTCTTGCTATTGAGGGAGTGCAGCAAAGGTTCACCAGACTGATTCCCGGGATGGCTGGTCTGACATATGAGGAGAGACTGGATCGACTGGGGCTTTACTCACTGGAGTTTAGAAGGATGAGAGAGGATCTCATAGAAACATATAAAATTCTGACGGGATTGGACAGGTTAGATGCAGGAAGAATGTTCCCGATGTTGGGGAAGTCCAGAACCAGGGGACACAGTCTAAGGATAAGGGGTAAGCCATTTAGGACTGAGATGAGGAGAATCTTCTTCACTCAGAGAGTTGTTAACCTGTGGAATTCCCTGCCACAGAGAGTTGTTGATGCCAGTTCGTTGGATATAATCAAGAGGGAGTTAGATGTGGCCCTTATGGCTAAAGGGATCAAGGGGTATGGAGAGAAAGCAGGAAAGGGGTACTGAGGTGAAAGTTCAGCCACGATCTTGAATGGTGGTGCAGGCTCGAAGGGCCGAATGGCCTACTCCTGCACCTATTTTCTATGTTTCTATGTTTATACATGGCTTTTTTCGATCTTACAAAGGCCTTTGACACTGTCAACAGTACGAGTCTATGGAGCGCCCTCCTCCGTTTCGGATACCCCAAAAAATTTGTCAACATGCTTTGCCCGCTTCACGATGACATGCAGGCCGTGATCCTTACCAACGGATCCATTACAGACCCAATTCACATCCGAACCGGGGTCAAACAGGGCAGCGTCATCGTTCCAACCCTCTTCTCAATCTTGCTGGCCGCCATGTTCCACCTCACAATCAACAAGCTCCCCTCTGGAGTGGAGCTAAACTACAGCACCAGTAGGAAGCTGTTTACCCTACGCTGTCTCCAGGCCAGGTCCAAGATCACCCCAACCTCTGTCGTTGAGCTGCAGTATGCGGACGATGCCTGCGTTTGCGCACATTCAGAGGCTGAACTCCAGGATATGGTCAATATATTTACTGAGCCATATGAAAGCACGCTTAACATCCGTAAGACAAAGGTCCCCCACCAGCCTGTCCTCGCCGCACAGCACTGCCCTCCAAATATCAAGATTCACGGCGCGGCCCTGGACAACGTGGACCATTTCCCATATCTCGGGAGCCTCTTATCAACAAAGGCAGACATTGATGCGGAGTTTCAACATCGCTCCAGTGCGTCAGTGTAGCCTTCGGCTGTCTGAGGAAAAGAGTGTTTGAAGACCAGGCCCTCAAATCTACCACCAAGCTCATGGTCTATAGGGCTGTAGTAATACCTGCCCTCCTGAATGGATCTGAGGCATGGACGATGTATAGAAGGCACCTCAAGTCGCTGGAGATATAACACCAACGATGTCTCCGCAAGATCCTGCAAATCCCCTGGGAGGACAGGCGCACCAACATCAGTGTCCTCGACCAGGCCAACATCCCCAGTATTGAAGCACTGGCAACACTCGATCAGCTTCGCTGGGCAGGCCACATAGTTCGCATGCCAGATTCGAGACTCCCGAAGCAAATGCTTTATGCGGAGCTCCTTCGTGGTAAACGAGCCAAAGGAGGACAGCGAAAATGTTGTAAGGACACCCTCAAAGCCTCCCTGGTAAAGTGCGACATCACCACTGACATCTGGGAGACCCTGGCCGAAGACCACCCGAGGTGAAGAAAGTGCATCTGCGAGGGCGTTGAGCTCTTCGAGTCGCAACGCAAAGAGCGTAAAGAGGCCAGGCGCAGGCAGCGGAAGGAGTGTGTGGCAAACCAGTCCCACCGATCCTTTCCCTCGACGAATATCTGTCCCACCTGTGACAGGGTCTGTGGCCCTCATATTGGACTGTTCAGCCACCAAAGAACTCAATTAGGGAGTGGAAGCAAATCTTCCTCGATTCCGAGGGACTGCCTATGATAATGATGATGATGGTGAGGAGTGAGTGGGAGTGAGCTGGGTTGGTATATGACCTGTAGTTAAATAGTCTGTCAACACTCGTGTCAAGACTCACACATGAATAATGACCACTTAGCATTGCAGGACCACCAGCACTTCTGGAACTGTACCTCGACAAGGAATCAAAGGGGCCAAAATTGCCCCTTTCCTTAAGGCCTGTTACCACCTGAAATCGGCGGCCATGCTGCCGAGTGCAATGGCCACCAATTTTTCGTCTAATGGCCTCCATTATCAAAATTCCGCTCCTGCGGTACCCCGGCAGTGACCCACTCCCCCCACTACCGCTCTGCTGCTTCCGAGCCCTCCTACGAGTGCGCATCCTGCACACCACTGATGTTCCCCCCCAACGGTGAAATTCCGCCGAGAAAATTCTCCTCTCGCCTGGCAATGTCAAAACCTGCTTTTTTGAGATTGTGCAGTGAGGCTGTGGCCTTCGACATAGAAACATAGAAACATAGAAAATAGAGTCAGGAGAAAGCCATTCGGCCCTTCGAGCCTGCACCACCATTCAATATGATCATGGCTGATCATGCAACTTCAGTACCCTATTCCTGCTTTCTCTCCATACCCCTTGATCCCTTTAGCCGTAAGGGCCACATCTAACTCCCTTTTGAATATATCTAATGAACTGGCTTCAACAACTTTCTGTGGTAGAGAATTCCACAGATTCACAACTCTGAAGAAGTTTCTCCTCATCTCGATCCTAAATGGCTTACACCTTATCCTTAGACTGTGACCTCTGGTTCTGGACTTCCCCAACATCGGAAACATTCTTCCTGCATCTAACCTGTCTAATCCCGTCAGAATTTTATATGTTTCTATGAGATCCTCTCTCATTCTTCTAAATTCCAGTGAACATCAGCCTAGTCGATCCAGTCTTTCTTCATATGTCAGTCCTGCCATCCCGGGAATCAGTCTGGTGAACCTTCGCTGCACTCCCTCAATAGCAAGAATGTTCTGCCTCAGATTAGGAGACCAAAACTGAACACAATATTCAAGGTGTGGCCTCACCAAGGCCCTGTACAACTGCAGCAAGACCTCCCTGCTCCTGTACTCAAATCCTCTCGCTATGAAGGCCATCATGCCATTTGCCTTTTTCACCGCCTGCTGTAGCTGCATGCCAAATTTCAATGACTGATGTACCATGACACCCAGGTCTTGATGCACCTCCCCTTTTCCTAATCTGCCACCATTCAGATAATATTCTGCCTCCCTGTTTTTGCCACCAAACTGGATAACCTCAGATTTACCCACATTACACTGCATTTGCTATGCATTTACCCACTCATCTAACCTGTCCAAGTCACCCTGCAGCCTCTTTGGATCCTCCTCACAGTTCACACTGCCACCTATCTTAGTGTCATCTGCAAACTTGGAGATATTACACTCAATTCCTTCGTCCAAATCATTCATGTATATTGTAAATAGCTGGGGTCCCAGCACTGAACCTTGCAGTACACCACTAGTCACTGCCTGCCATTCTGAAAAGGACCCGTTTATTACTACTCTTTGCTTCCTGTCTGCCAACCAGTTCTCTATCCACGTCAATACATTATCCCCAATACCATGTGCTTTAATTTTGCACACTAATCTCTTGTGTGGGACCTTGTCAAAAGCCTTTTGAAAGTCCAAATACACCACATCCACTGGTTCTCCCTTGTCCACTCTACTAGTTACATCCTCAAAAAATTCCAGAAAATTTGTCAAGCATGATTTCCCTTTCATAAATCCATGTTGACTTGGACCGATCCTGTCACTGCTTTCCAAATGCGCTGTTATTTCATCTTTAATAATTGATTCCAGCATTTTCCCCACTACCGATTTGAGGCTAACCGGTCTATAATTCCCTGTTTTCTCTCTCCCTCCTTTTTTAAAAAGTGGAGTTATATTAGCTACCCTCCAATCCATAGGAACTGATCCAAAATCTATAGAATGTTGGAAAATGACCACCAAAGCATCCACTATTTTGAGTGCCACTTCCTTATGTACGCTGGGATGCAGACTATCAGGCCCTGGGGATTTATCAACCTTCAATCCCATCAATTTCTCTAACACAATTTCCTGACTAATAAGGATTTCCTTCGGTTCTGACTTCTCGCTAGACCCTCGGTCCCCTAGTATTTCCTGAAGGTTATTTGTGTCTTCCTTTGTGAAGATACTACCAAAGTATTTGTTCAATTGGTCTGCCATTTCTTTGTTCCCCATTATAGATTCACCTGATTCTGACTGCAAGGGACCTACATTTTTCTTCACTAATCGTTTTCTCTTCACATATCTATAGAAGCTTTGCAGTCACTTTTTATGTTCCCTGCAAGATTACTCACATCTCTATTTTCCCCTTCCTAATTAAACCCTTTGTCCTCCTCTCCTGAATTCTAAATTTCTCCCAGTCCTCAGGTTTGCTGCTTATTCTGGCCAATTTATATGCCTCTTCCTTGGATTTAACACTATCCCTAATTTCCCTTGTTAGCCATGGTTCAGCCACCTTCCCCGTTTTATTTTTATTCCAGACAGGGATGTAAAATTGTTGAAGTTCATCCATGTGATCTGTAAATGTCTGCCATTGCCTATCCACCATCAACCCTTTAAGTATCATTCGCCAGTCTATCCTAGCCAAGTCACGTCTCATACCATCGAAGTTACCTTTCATTAAGTTCAGGACCCTAGTCTCTGAATTAACTATGTCACTCTCCATCTTAATGCCGAATTCTATTATATTATGGTCACTCTTCTCCAAGAGGCCTTGCACAACAAGATTGCAAATTAACCCTCTCTCATTACCCAAGACCCAGTCTAGGTCTAGTTTGGCCTGCTCTCTAGTTGGTTCCTCAACATATTGGTCTAGAAAATCATCCCTTATACACTCCAGGAAATCCTTCTCCACCATGTTGCTACCAGTTTGGTTAGCCCAATCTATATGTAGATTAAAGTCACCCATGATAACTGCTGTAGCTTTATTGCACGCATCCCTAATTTTTTGTTTGATGCCATCCCCAACCTCACGACCACTGTTTGGTGGTCTGTACACAACTCCCACTTGCATTTTTTGCCCTTTGGTATTCCGCAGCTCTACCCATACAGATTTGACATCATCCAAGCTAATGTGCTTCCTTATTGTTGCGTTAATCTCCTCTTTAACCAGCAACGCTACCCCACCTCCTTTTCCTTTCTGTCTATCCTTCCTGAATATTGAGTACTCCTGGATGTTGAGTTCCCGGCCTTGGTCACCCTGGAGCCATGTCTCCGTAATCCCAATTGCATCATATCCGTTAGCAGCTATCTACGCAGTTAATTCATCCACCTTATTACAAATGTTCCTCAGGCTTGTTTTTTTTAACACTCTTTGTCCTTTTAGAATTATGTTGTAATGTGGCCCTTTTTGATTTTTGCCTTTGATTTCTCTGCTCTCCACTTTTCCTTATCTCCTTTCTACCTTTTGCTTCTGTCCCATTTTACTTCCATCTGTTTCCCTGTATAGATACCCATCCCCATGCCATATTAGTTTAAACCCACCCCAACAGCACTAGCAAACACTCCTCCTAGGACATTGGTTCCGGTCCTGCCCAGGTACAGACCGTCTGGTTTGTACTGGTCCCACCTCCCCCAGTACCAGTTCCAATGTCCCAGGAATTTGAATCCCTCCCTTTTGCACCATTCCTCAAGCCATTTATTCATCTTAACTATCCTGCTATTTCTACTCTGACTGGCATGTGGCACTGGTAGCAATCCTGAGATTACTACTTTTGAGGTCCTACTTTTTAATTTAACTCCCAGCTCCCTAAATTCAGCTTGTTGGACCTCATCCCATTTTTTACCTATATCGTTGGTACCTATATGCACCACGACAACTGGCTGTTCACCCTCCCCCTCCAAAATGCCCTGCAGCCGCTCTGAGACATCCTTGACCCTTGCACCAGGGAGGCAACATACCATCCTGGAGTCTCGATTGCAGCCGCAGAAACACCTATCTATTCTCCTTAAAATAGAATCCCCTACCGCTATAACTCTCCCACTTTTTTTCTTGCCCTCCTGTGCAGCAGAGCCGCCCATGGTGCCATGAACTTGGCTGCTGCTGCCTTCCTCTGATAAGTCATCTCCCCCAACAGTACCCAAAACAGTGTATCTGTTTTGGAGGGAGATGACTGCAGGGGACCCCTGCACTACTTTCTTTCACTGCTCTGCCTGATGTTTACCCATTCCCTATCTGCCTGAGTAACCTTTACCTGCGGTGTGACCAACTCACTAAAAGTGCTATCCATGACATCTTCAGCATCGCGGATGCTCCAGAGTGAGTCCATGCACAGCTCCAGTGCTGCAATGTGGTCTGTCAAGAGCTGCAGCTGGGCACACTTGCTGCACACACAGTAGTCAGGGACAATTTAAGAGCCCCTGATTTCCCACTTAGCACAGGAATAGCATGACAAGTGTCTGGGCTCTCCTGCCATAACTTAACCCTTAAATTAACTTAATTTGGCAACAATGTCAAGGTTGCTTACTGCTAAGTAAATAAAAATAAAAGAAAAAGATTAAATACTCACCAATCCACCAGCCAATAACTTACCCGCTTGGTGTGATGTAACACTTCGATTTATTTTTACTTCTTTGTTTACCTTCTGCCCCTGCACCAGCTGGCCTCCTCCGATCTGCTGCGCTCCTACTCGCTGCCGCCACCCTTTGTAATCCTGTGCCGCCCGCTCTTGCGATACTGGCCTCCTCTGAAATGGCAGTGCGGCTCCCATTAAAGTGGAGGTCGCACTGCTGCCGCCGCCATGTTTTTTTTTGTTGACTGACTGTCAGGGAGGGCTGACAATTATGCCCCTGGGTTTGGCCCCCTGGCGGCCCAGTGGATCGAACTTTAAAAATCACACGGGATCGTCCCTTTAAGTGAAGTGGAGAGCCGTGGTGACACGGCGCCGTGATGATGTCATCAGCGCTACAAAAGCCACTATACCCCCTGTTGTGTATCTGTAAAGCATGCAGTCCCATGTTCCACCACCAGGGAGTGCATCCCCTGAAGTCCCAATGGATGCCAGCATCCCTTGGGAGCACTGTATATAAGCCGGCCCCTAAGACCTGTTCCTCACTCTGGAGTGTCTTAATAAAGATTGAGGTCACTGTTACTTTAACCACCCTATGTGCAGTCTCATCTGTGTTAGGAACACAATAACTGGCGACGAGTATACGAATCCAACGCAAAGATGCAGCAAACTGTGGGCATCCTGTAGAAGTTCCCGGAGGGTGAGGACTGGGAAGTCTATGTCGAACGGCTAGACCAGTACTTTGTAGCCAACGAGCTGGACGGAGAAGGAAGTGCTGCAAAAAGGAGAGCGGTCCTCCTCACGGTCTGCGGGGCACCGACCTACAGCCTCATGAAGAGTCTTCTGGCTCCAGTGAAACCCACAGATAAGTCATATGAGGAGCTGTGTACACTGGCTCGGGAGCATCTTAACCCCTGGGAGAGCATGCTGATGGCAAGGTATCGGTTCTACACATGCCAGCGATCTGAAGGTCAGGATGTGGCGAGCTACGTCGCCGAGCTAAGGCGACTTGCAGGACAATGTGAGTTTGATGGCTACCTGGAGCAAATGCTCAGAGACTTTTTTGTATGGGGCATTGGCCACGAGACCATCCTATGAAAACTTTTGACTGTAGAGACACCGACCCTCATTAAGGCTATTGCGATAGCACAGGCGTTTATGTCCACCAGTGATAAAACCAAACAAATCTCTCAGCACACAAGCGCTAGCAATCTTCATAAATTAACTGGAACTGAGCAGAAATGTACAGGGCAGAACCCACGAGTCTGCAACTGCCAGCAGGCCTCAGGTGACCGAGATGACTCAGAGTCCGCAACAAAGGATGAATGCAAGGCAATTCACACCTTGTTGGCATTGTGGAGGCTTTCATTCAGTCTATTCAAGCCACTTCAAAGCGTATGTTTGCAAGAGCTGTGGAACAATGGGGCACCTCCAACGAGCTTGCAGACGAGCTGCAAGCTCTGTAAAACCTGCTAACCACCACATAGCAGAGGAAGATGGGTCCATGGCGGATCAAAGCAATTTCGAGCCTCAGAGAGAGGAGGCAGATGCTGAAGTACATGGGGTGCACACATTTTTGATGAAATGTCCACCTATTATGCGAAATGTAAAATTGAATGGCTTAACCGTAGCCATGGAACTGGACACTGGCGCTAGCCAATCCATCATGAGTAAAAAGATGTATGAGAGACTGTGGTGCAACAAAACACTCAGACTAGCCTTGAGCTCCATCCTCATGAAACTGAGAACGTACACCAAAGAGCTCATCACTGTCCTGGGCAGCACCATGGTCAAGGTCACCTACGTGGGCACAGTGCACGAACTGCCACTCTAGATTGTCCCGGGCGATGGCTCCACACTGCTTGGAAGGAGCTGGCTGGGCAAAATCCGCTGGAACTGGGATGACATCCGAGCGCTATACATGTCGATGAGGCCTCATGTACCCAGGTTCTTAACAAATTTCCTTCCCTTTTTGAGCCAGGCATTGGAAACTTTTCCAGGGCGAAGGTGCGGATCCACTTGGTCCCAGAGGCACGACCCATTCACCACAAGGCGCGAGCGGTACCTCATATGATGAGGGAGAGAGTGGAAATCAAGCTGGACAGGCTGCAATGCGAGGGCATCATCTCCCTAGTGGAATTCAGTGAGTGGGTCAATCCGATTGTTCCAGTACTCAAAAGTGATGGCACGGTCAGGATTTGTGGCAATTATAAAGTAACTATTAATCGTTTCTCGCTACAGGACCAATACCCGCTACCTAAGGCAGACGACCTACTTGCGACGCTAGCAGGAGGCAAGACGTTCACCAAGCTCGACCTGACTTCGGCCCACATGACACAGGATCTGGAGGAGTCTTCGAAGGGCCTCACCTGCATCAACACGCACAATGGATTATTCATCTACAACAGATGCCCGTTTGGAATTCGGTCAGCTGCAGCGATCTTCCAGAGAAACATGGAGAGCCTACTGAAGTCGGTACCACGCACAGTGGTTTTTCAGGACGACATATTAGTCACGGGTCGGGACACCGTCGAGCACCTACAAAACCTGGAGGAGGTCCTCCAGCAACTGGATCGCGTAGGGCTGCGGCTGAAGAGGTTGAAATGCGTCTTCATGGCAACAGAAGTGGAGTTTTTGGGGAGAAAGATCACGGCGGATGGCATTCGGCTCACAGATGCCAAGACATAGGCTATCAGGAACGCACCCAGGCCACAGAACGTCACGGAGCTGCGGTCGTTCCTGGGACTCCTCAACTATTTTGGTAACTTCCTACCGGGGTTAAGCACCCTCTTAGAGCCCCTACATGTGTTATTGCATAAAGGTGAGAACTGGGTATGGGGAAAAAAACAAGTAATTGCTTTTGAGAAAGCCAGAAACATTTTATGCTCCAATAAGCTTCTTGTATTGTATAACCCCTGTAAAAGACTTGTGCTAGCATGTGATGCATCGTCGTACGGAGTCGGGTGTGTATTACAACAAGCTAACATTGCGGGGAAGTTGCAACCTGTCGCCTATGCCTCCAGGAGCTTGTCTAAGGCCGAGAGGGCCTACAGCATGATTGAGAAAGAGGCATTAGCGTGTGTGTGTGTTCGGGATAAAGAAAATGCATTAGTACCTGTTTGGCCTCAAATTTGAGCTGGAATCCAATCACAAGCTCCTCATATCCCTGTTCGCTGAAAACTAATGCCTCAGCCCGTATACAAAGGTGGGCACTCGCGCTATCAGCGTATAACTATACCATCCACCACAGGCCAGGCACCGAGAACTGTGCGGATGGTCTCAGTCGGCTACCATTGCCCACCACGGGGGTGGAAATGGCGCAGCCTGCAAACTTGTTGATGGTGGTGTAGCCCACAGACTTGTTGATGGTCATGGAAGCGTTTGAAAATGATAAATTACCTGTCACGGCCCGCCAGATTAGGACTTGGACCAGCCAAGATCCTCTGCTGTCCCTAGTAAAAAACTGTGTACTGCATGGGAGCTGGGCCAGCATCCCCATTGAAATGCAAGAGCCAATCAAGCCGTTCCAGTGGCGAAAGGACGAGCTGTCCATTCAGGCAGACTGCCTGTTGTGGGGTAACCGCGTAGTGCTACCCAAAAAGGGCACGGAGACGTTCATCTCGGATCTCCACAGCACACACCTAGGTACAGTAATGATGAAAGCGATAGCCTGTTTAAACCAGCCTCCAAACCCGCCTGTCCCGAGTACTGCTCAGCTACCGCACAAGACCCCACTCGCTCACAGATGTGCCCCCAGCTGAGCTACTCATGAAAAGGACACTTAAAACCAGACTCTCGCTGGTTCACCCCAACCTGCATGGTCAGGTAGAGAGCAGGCGGCAGCAACAAAATGTAAACGATGGTCGTGCCACTGTGTCACGGGAAATTGATCTGAATGACCCTGTGTATGTGGTAAACTATGGACATGGTCCCAAGTGGATTGCAGGCACGGTGATAGCTAAAGAAGGGAGTAGGGTATTTGTAGTCAAACTAGACAATGGACAAATTTGCAGAAAGCACCTGGACCAAATGAGGCTGCGGTTCATAGCCAACACACCAGAACAGACATTTGTACCGAGGCTGTCCACCAGGAAAAGAAAGGCTCCCGACCGCCTCACCTTGTAAATAGTTTTCACTTTGACTTTGGGGGGGGGAGTGATGTTGTGTATCTGTAAAGCGTGCACTCCCATGTTCAGCCTCCAGGGAGCACATCCCAGCATCCCTTGGGAGTACTGTATATAAGCTGGCCCCTAAGGCCTGTTCCTCACTCTGGAGTGCCTTAATAAAGACTGAGGTCACTATTACTTTAACCTCCCTGTGTGCAGTCTCATCTGTGTTAGGAACACAATACCCCCCCAACTTCCGCCCCTCAAGTGCCCTTACCGCCGCACTGCCGCTGGGGAAAAAAGTCACGGAGTGGAATTTTGCTCAAGAGGCGACCTCTTCCACCGCGGCGGTGAAAACACAAGAAACGGGGTGGGAGCACCCTGTTTGCAGCGGTGGGCAATTTCGGCCCCAAGGTCTTTAGGTGAGGACAAAGTAGATTCTGCTTGAGAATAAAAAGAGCCAAAGAGCTGATACCGAGGAACAAGCCAGAGCTGTAGCCTAATGAGCAGACTAACAACCGTTACTGGCCAAGTGATGGTTAGTTGCTTCAACACCTGCACATCAACGCTCTCGGTGGCAACACTATCCGTGAGGAAGCCCAACAGGCAGAAGGGCCATGTGAAGTATCACCGTTGTTATTACCGTCAGTTATGTGGAGAGACCAGTGAAGCTGGGATTGTACTCCTTAGAACAGTGAAAGTTAAGGGAAGATTCAATAGAGGCATTCAAAATCATGACGGGTTTTGATAGAGAAAATAAGGAGAAACTGGCAGGAGGCTTGGTAACCAGAGGACACAGATTTACGATAATCGGCAAAGGAACCAGGGAGGGGATGAGGAGAATTTTTTTTATATAGCGAGTTGTTGTGATCTGGAAATGCACGGCCTGAAAGGGGGGGGAAATTGGACCACCACCCTTCTCCACCAGGTTGAACAACTTCTCCTTTGACTCCACTCACTTCCTCCAAATGAACGGTGTTGGTACGGGAACCTGCATGGGTCCTAGCTATTCCTATTTTTTTCTGGGATCTGGGAGGGAGGGGAAGGGGTGAGAGCAGAAGTGCGGGAAATAGAATGGACACAGTCGAGGGTCATGTCAACCATGGTAGAGGGGAATCCTCAGTTGAGGAAAAAGAAAGACATATTAGAAGCACTAGTATAGAAGGTAGCACCATCAGAACAGATTGCGATGGAGACAGAGAAACTGGGAGAATGGAATAGTCTTTACAGGAAGCAGGGTGGGATGAAGTGTAGTCCAGGTAGCTGTGGGTGTCAGTGGGTTTATAGTGGATGTTTGTTGACAGCGTATCCCCAGAAACGGAGACAGAGGAGTCGAGGAAAGAAAGGGAAGAGTCGGATATTGACCATGTGAACATGAGGGAAGGGTGGAAATTGGAAGCAAAGTGAATGAAGTTTTCTAGTTCAGGGCGAGAGCAGGAAATGGCACTGATGCAATCATCAATGTACCAGAAAAAGAGGTGAAGGAGGGGACCTGCGTAGGACTGGAAGAAATAATGTTCCACATATCGCGCATACCAGGCATAAGAATCTCATGGGCATTCGCTGGGCAGAAGTCAAGAGAATTCTTGACAGAACGCAAGTTCCGGGTTTTAGCTCATGCGCAGTACATGCCTCAACCTGTAACTTGCATGACCCCTATGAGTGCGTGAGCACCCCGTATACAGGTGTCGGGGCCGCAAATTTAGCCCAACAACTCCGAGATCAGGTGGCCTGGTTCTGAGGTACAACGAAAAGCACAATAGGTTGCCCCAAGCATTCATTATTTAATTGATCAGGGCCATCATAATCAATCACAATTATCCTTGTCATTGTCAAAGGTTGACAATTCATTTAATATTGATAAGAAATGTAGCTTTCTGTGAATGCCCCTTGACCTAATGTAATTATAGGAAATGCAATTGTCTATTGTCTTTTGATTCAGTATAACTTCAAAAGCATTTAGATCATATTTCTGTGGCTACGTTTGCCTGAAAATATCAATGTTGCATCAATAAACAAAAGAGCTGGGTCAGTTCCGCTGTGCTAAGCTCCGCATTATTTTATTTTAAAGTTGACATTGAGAAAGTTACAGCATTTTTATTATTTCATGTACAGTATTGAGGTTAGTAGAGAAACATACGATTCTTTGTTTTCTACTGTTTACTGTTCATTCATAAGTCTTTAGTAAATAAAACCACCTGGTTCAGAGCCTGAGTCTATAGGTCTGGTAAGAATGAATTTTCGACAATCACATGGCATTAAGTATTACATTCCAGTAGTCCGTGTAAAGAATAAGGGTGCACTGTTACAATGTCTGGGTCTTACTGTCATTTACTTAGTGATTGGACAGAAAAGGATACACTTCAGTTCATAGCGGATATAAAGTCCCTTTACAGGAATGGTCGGTGATACTGAAATTGAGAAAATATTTGGGGTAAAAACCCCAAAATGTGAAAGGGCTGTGTGCCCAATTCCTGGATTTTATCTGGCATGTGCACTCCAGCTCCAAAATCCATGTGAGGGTAGATAGATGGTCAACTGAACATATAGCTCTTGAAACAGAAGTGAGGCAAGTTTGTCCACTGTCAGCCATTCTGTAATTGTACAGGAAATCTTCAAGCTTACACCCGACAGTCGATTCCAATGTTTTACTCGGGATTGAAGTAAGACTAAGCTGTCTGTAGTTGCCTGATTCTGATTTATTTTTGAATCTGGGCCAGTTTCCAATCCACTTGTGCCCCCTCCCCACTGTCCATTGACTCCCTCATGATAATCGTCATTGCCACATATATCTCCTCCCTATTTTATTATTCTGGGATAAATACCATTTACCCTCAGTGATTTCATGTTTTGGGGGACTTTTAGCCCAGCTCGGACTTCCACCTCAGTTACATTGAAGACATTACTTTTGCCGAGGATCATTGTTAGGAGAAGGTGTGTTACTCATGTCTCTCCTTGTGAATACCTGCTCATTTGTGATGCTTACTATCCTGTGCACATCCTGTTTTGAGCCTGTTTCTATCTTTTAAAGTTCTCACCTCCTCTCTGACTGCTCTCTTACTATTGAAGTACTGAAATAATTTCTTCCTGTTATACTTTGCATTTGCAGCGATGTGATTTTTAGATCTCTCTCTCTCTCTATCCGCCCTGTCTTCACTGCTTGATGTGCTGGACTACTTACAGAATTACTATTATGCAAGAATTCTTTTGCTCTGTGAAAAATGCACTCCTTAGTAGATTAATGCTCATGTTATTATCAAGGATTAACATATGGTATCTATTTACAACATAGAACGGTTATTTTCATTAGCAGTTACCCACAGGCATGTAGTGCTGATTAAATATGGCAATCAGTACAGAATATAAAACAATTTTTATTTTGTAATGTGCACCTCCTTCCAATTCAACATGATAAGTTGTTTCAGTAGGACATGCATTTTGTTTAACATTTACCGTGAATATTCAGGCTGAAATCAAATTTACTCTGTAAATTATATGACATGTTTTGTATTTCCAATGGGCCTGTGAGAATAAAGGTGTCATTATGAAAACTTAATATTTAATCATGTTCATACAGAGGTTACATACATCACATAGAGCACATGTAACAGTTATATAATCAGCACTTACTGAAATAAAATGTATGGTAAATAGATCCTAAAATAATGAGTTAAATGTGAAACTACACTACAGAATTATTGAAATATATAAAACATAAAAAACCCCACAGGGTTATGTCTGTAATAATCAGTCCAGTATTCATAAAATATTCTTAAAAAAGATGTACTTAAAATTGGTGCTGGTTCTGCCTAAGCATCAACCTAACAGCTCAAATTCACTACATTGTAGCCAAATTTGATAAGCATTATAATCCTTCTGACACACAGTGGTCCTCTCTGAACACGATATCCGCAGGATGGTTCATATTTGTCTTTTGAATGCCTGTAAGTAACAATGTGCCACCTCATTAACCACTTGAACAGCTCTTTTTTCTTATTTATGGTTGTGGGCATTACTGGCAAGGCCAGCATTAATTCGGCCCCTCGAGCTTGCTCCGCCATTCAATAAGATCCTGGCTGATCTTCTACCTCAACTCCACTTTGCTGCACTATGCCCATATCCCTTGATTCCATTACTATCCAGAAATCTGTTGATCTCTGTCTTGAATATACGCAACGACTGAGCCTCCACGGCTCTCTGGGGTAGAGAATTCCAAAGATTCACCACCCTCTGAGTGAAGACATTTCTTCTCATCTCAGTCCTAAATGGCCGACCCCTTGTTCTAGACTCCCAAATCAGAGGAAACATCTTCCCTGCATCTACCTTGTCAAGCCCTGCAAGAATGTTGTATGTTTCAATGGGATCACCTCTCATTCTTCTAAACTCTAGAGAATACAGGCCTAGTCTACTCAATCTCTCCTCATAGGACAATCCCCCCATCCCAGGAATCAGTCTGGTGAACCTTCATTGCACGCCCTCAATGACAAGTATATCTTTCCTTAGGTAAGGAGACTGAAACTCTACACAATACTCCAGGTGCGGTCTCACCTGGGCCTTATACAATTGCAGTAAGGCATCTTGGGGCCGAAACTGCCCTTCCCTTAAGGCCTGGTACCGCCGGAAATCGGCAGTCACACTGCGGAGTGGAATGGCTGCCGTTTTTTTGTGGAATGACCGCCATTTTGAAAATTCCGCTCCTGCGGTATCTGGGTGGTGCTCCGCCGCTGTCGATTCATCCTAAGTGCGTCATCAGAGCGCACACCGCTGATGTGCCCCTCCCCCCCCCACCGAACCGCCAAATTCTGCGTTCAAAATCTTGCTCCCGCCACTTGGTGCCACCAGCAGCTTTTTCTGCCGGTGCACCGTGCTTGGAGTGCTTGCAAAATGGCGGTGCGGCTGCCATTAAAGTGGAGGACCTACTGCCGTGGCCGCCATCTTATTTTTTTTGTCGGCCGACTGCCAGATCGGGCGAACAATTATGCCCCCAACAGGCAGCCTGGCTCCCCCTCTTGGGTGCCAGGCCGCTGGCCCTGCCAAAACCCTCCCTGGCACAGTGGGCCTAACTTAAAGAATTGCAGAGCTCGCAGCAGCTTCCCCTTTAAGTGAACGGGAGAGACGTGGTGATGCGCCACTGTGATGATGTCATCAGCGTTACGCTGATGAGTGACAGCGGCGGACGCTCCGCCTGCCCTCCCACTTCCGCCCCTCCACTTACCGTCCTTCTGCTAACCACCGCACTTCTGCCCCCATTATGACCGACTTCCGGGCCGCTGTAAAAAAAAAAGCCAAAGAGCGGAATTTTGCACAAGAGGCCACCACATCTACCGCGGCGGAAAAAACAGTCGAAACAGGGTAGGTGCACTGCGTTTTTGGTGGGGGGCAGTTTTGGCCCTCTTTACTCTTATACTCAAATCCTCTTGTTGTTATGTACGTTAACTGGGTTTTACCTGCCTCCGGAGGGCGCGACGGTCGGAGTCCTAGTGGTCACTGGCAGACACGTGCAAGCCGTGTATATAATGTTGGCTGCCATGTTGAATCCTCACTTTGAGAATAAATAAACTGGAGTAAGGTCATGCCTGAACTAGCTCACCGTACTTAGCCTCGTGGAGTTATTCGATATTTAACAATTGGCGACAAGTTAAAAAATACGAACTTTCACGCAACCATGTCTGTTGGAATTTTGGAGAGATTCGTGGAAGGGGAAGACTGGGAGGATTTCACTGATCGCCTTGACCAGTACTTCGTAGTCAACGGATTGGAAGGAACCGATAACGTAATAAGCGCAGGGCGGTTCTCCTCACCGTTTGTGGGTTAAAAATTTATGGCCTTATCAAGAATCTACTCTCACCGACTCGACCAATGGATAAGACTTACGATGAATTGTGTACGCTGGTTCAGAACCACTTTAAACCGAAGGAAATCGCAATCGCTCCGAGGGCCAGGTCATGGCGAAATTTGTCACCGACCTGAGACATCTCGCTGGGCCGTGCAACTTCTGAGCTGTGTTGGAGGAAATGCCGCGGGACTTTTTCGTGCTTGGCATTGGCCACGAGGTCTTCCTTCGAAAGCTGCTGGCTGCTGAATCTCTCGACCTGAGCAGGGCCATCACGATCGCCCAGGCATGCATGGACAAAAACTCGAAACAGATATCTTCCCAGCATCGAAACTCACCGGCAAATAATATCATAGGCAGGCAGAGCTGCACATGGCAGGGCCTACTCGTCCGGGTTCGTACGAGCTGTAACTGCTCAAAGTCCGCCGTCGGGGGTGAATCAGATCGCGCCTTGTTGGCGTTGCGGGGGGCTATCATCGGGCCTATTCAAGCATTACGTGTGCAAAGGCTGTGCAACAATGTGGTACCTTCAGCGAATGTGTCCGCAAGCGTGCTGCGACACACCACGTGGCTGAGGATGATCGATCCAGCATGGATCAAGTGGCACAGGCAACTCAACCCGAGGTACAGGACGAAGAAGTGTATGGGGAACATTCTTTTACCAAAAGTCCTCCAATAATGCTGGAAGTTAAATTAAATGGGGTTACGGTATTCATGGAATTGGACACGAGTGCAAGTCAGTCAATAATGAGCCAGAGGGCTTTCGAAAAGCTGTGGGACACTAAGGCAAAAGGACCCAAACTGAGCCCAATCAATGCGAAGTTGCGTACCTACACCGAAGAGCTCATACCAGTCATTGGCAGTGCGGCAGTAAAGGTATCGTACGATGAAGCTGTGCATGATTTATCGTTGTGGATCGTTCCTGGCAATGGCCCAACGCTGTTCGGCAGGAGTTGGCTTGAGAAAATTAAATGGAACTGGAACGATTTTAAAGCCTTATCATCAGTGGATGACGCTTTCTGTGCTCAAGTGCTGAGCAAGTTTCCCTCGTTGTTCGAACCAGGCATCGGCGACTTCACGGGAGCCAAGGTGCAGATCCACCTAGGCCCGGATGCAAGACCCGTCCATCACAAGGCTCGGGCGGCTCCATACATGATGTGGGAGAAGGTCGAGATCGAACTGGACAGACTTCAATGGAAAGGAATCAGATCACCAGTCGAGTTCAGCGAATGGGCCAGTCCAATTGTCCCGGTGTTGAAAAGTGATGGCACGGTCAGGATCTGCAGCGACTACAAGGTAACGATCAACCGAGTCTCGATACAGGATCAGTACCCGTTAACCAAGGCTGGCGACCTGTTTGCTAACGGGGGGGAAGTCGTTCACCAAATTGGACATGACCTCCGCTTACATCTTACATGACACAGGAGCTGGTTGAATCTTTGAAAAAACTGATATGCATCAACACGCACAAAGGACTGTTTATGTACCACAGATGCCCTTTTCGAATTCGCTCGGCGGTAGCCATATTTCAGAGAAACATGGAGAGTTTGCTGAAGTCCATCCCGAGAACCGTCGTGTTCCAAGATGACATCCTGATCACCGGTCGCGACGCCACCAAACACCTGCACAACCTGGAAGAGGTTTTACGTCGTCTGGACAGAGTGGGACTCGGGTTAAAACACTCCAAGTGCGTTTTCATTGCACCAGAAGTCGAATTACTGGGGAGAAAGATTGCAGCAGACGGTATCAGGTCTACGGACTCGAAGACAGAGGCCTTCAAGAATGCACCTCGACCCCAGAGTGTGATGGAGCTCCATTCATTCCTGGGTCTTCTCAACTATTTCGATAACTTTCTACCTAGATTGAGCACATTGCTAGAGCCCTTGCATATGTTGCTGAGAAAGGGTAATGACTGGATTTGGGGCAAATCTCAAGACAGAGCCTTTTAGAAGACTAGGAACCTGCTATGTTCCAATAAGTTGCTGGTAAACTATGACCCATGTAAGTGGTTAGTGCTAGCCTGCGATGCCTCATCATATGGGATTGGATGTGTGCTCCAGCAAGTCAATGTATCAGACAAACTCCAACCAGTTGCATACGTGTCCAGAAGTCAGTCTAAGGCTGAAAGAGCTTTTAATATGGTAGAGTAAGTTGCTTTAGCATGCGTATATGGGGATAGGAAAATGCACCAATGCCTGTTTGGGCTTCGGTTTGAGCTTGAAACAGACCACAAGCCGCTTATTTCATTGTTTCTGAGAGCATAGAAACATAGGCCCAAGTTTCGGCATCTGGTGAAAACGGCACACCTCTGAGACTTACGTGACCTGCCTCGGCTCGCAGGTGCGCCGGAATATTCTGCAGCAATTCTCCGGTCCTCCTGGACCATGGCGTGGAGTGGAGTAGTCTCCCTGGGGAGGAGCCTGCCTGCAGGGGGGGCGGGGCTAGGGATCATGTTGCCTTCTCAGTGCCGGAGCATTGCGCAGGCGCGTTGGAGCGTGTGCGCCTGTGCAATACCGGGGGGGGGAGGCGTGCGTACCGGGTGGGGGGGGCGTGGGTACCGGAGGGGGGGGGGCGTGGGTACCGGGAGGGGGGGAGCGTGGGTACCGGGGGGGGGGGGGCGTGGGTACCGGGAGGGGGGGAGCGTGGGTACCGGGGGGGGGGGGGGCGTGGGTACCGGGAGGGGGGGAGCGTGGGTACCGGGGGGGGGGGGGCGTGGGTACCGGGAGGGGGGAGCGTGGGTACCGGGGGGGGGGGGGGCGTGGGTACCGGGGGGGGGGGGCGTGGGTACCGGGAGGGGGGGAGCGTGGGTACCGGGGGGGGGGGGGAGCGTGGGTACCGGGAGGGGGGGAGCGTGGGTACCGGGGGGGGGGGGAGCATGGGTACTGGGAGGGGGGGGGGGGGACCGTGGGTACCGGGGGGGGGGGGACGTGGGTACCGGGAGGGGGGGAGCGTGGGTACCGGGAGGGGGGGGGGAGCGTGGGTACCGGGAGGGGGGGGGGAGCGTGGGTACCGGGGGGGGGGGGGAGCGTGGGTACCGGGGGGGGGGGGGGGAGCGTGGGTACCGGGGGGGGGGGGGGAGCGTGGGTACCGGGGGGGGGGGGGGAGCGTGGGTACCGGGGGGGGGGGGGGGAGCGTGGGTACCGGGGGGGGGGGGGAGCGTGGGTACTGGGAGTGGGGGGGGGGGGAGTGTGGGTACCGGGAGTGGGGGGGGGGCGTGGGTACTGGGAGGTGGGGGGGAGGGGGGAGCGTGGGTACTGGGAGGGGGGGGAGCGTGGGTACCGGGGGGGGGGGGGAGCGTGGGTACCGGGAGGGGGGGGGGAGCGTGGGTACCGGGAGGTGGGGGGGAGGGGGGAGCGTGGGTACTGGGAGGGGGGGGGGGGGTGGGTACCGGGAGGGGGGGGGAGGGGGGGCGTGGGTACTGGGAGGGGGGGGGGGTGGGTACCGGGAGGTGGGGGGCGTGGGTACCGGGAGGGGGGGGGGGTGGGTACCGGGGAGGGGGGGCGTGGGTACCGGGAGGTGGGGGCGTGGGTACCGGGAGGGGGGGGGCGTGGGTACCGGGAGAGGGGGGTGGGTACCGGGAGGGGGGGGCGTGGGTACCGGGAGGTGGGGGGGGCGTGGGTACCGGGAGAGGGGGGTGGGTACCGGGAGGGGGGGGGCATGGGTACCGGGAGAGGGGGGTGGGTACCGGGAGGGGGGGTGGGTACCGGGAGGGGGGGGCGTGGGTACCGGGAGGGGGGGGCGTGGGTACCGGGAGGGGGGGTGGGTACCGGGAGAGGGGGGTGGGTACCGGGAGGGGGGGGCGTGGGTACCGGGAGGGGGGGGGCGTGGGTACCGGGAGGGGGGGGTGGGTACCGGGAGAGGGGGGTGGGTACCGGGAGGGGGGGGGGGGGCGTGGGTACTGGGAGTGGGGG